>NC_132867.1:1885000-2510000 GCF_048164855.1 Canis lupus baileyi | reverse complement strand
CCGAATTGAAAAGAATCGAATCGAAACAAAAAATCGAATCGACATGAATCAAAAAGAATCGAATCAAAATGAATCGAAAAGAAACAAATCAAGTAGAATCTAAAAGAATCGAATCGAATCAAATCGAAAAAATTCGAATAGAATTGAGTCGAAAAGAATCAAAACGAATCGAACCGAAGAGAATCGATTCGATTCAAAATAAAAAGTATCGTATCAAATCGAATCGAAAAGAATCATATCAAATAGAATCGAAAGAATGGAATCAAATCTAAAACAATCGAATCGAATCGAAAAGAATCGGATTGAATGGAATAGAATCGAAAAGAATACAATAGAATAGAATCGAAAGAAATCGAATAGAATCAAATCAAATCAAAAAGAATCGAATTGAATTGATTCTAACCAAAATAAGCGAAATGAATTGACTCGAACCGAAAAAAATCAAATCGAAAAGAATCTAATCTCAACGAAAATCATCGAAATGAATAGAATCGAAAAGAATCGAATTGAATCAAATCGAAAAGAATCGAATGGAATCCAATCGAAAAGAATCAAATTGATTCGAATCGAAACAAATTGAATCCAATCGAAAAGAATCTAATTGAATCGAATCGAAAAGAATCGAATTCAATCAAAACGAATCGGTTCGAATGGAATAGAAAAGAATAGAATAGAATAGAATCGAAAAGAATCAAATCGAATCAAAAAGAATCGAATCGAAAAGAATTGAATCGAATCAAAAAGAAACGAATCGAACCGAATCAAAAAGAAAACGATCGAATCGAATCAAATACAAAAGAATCGCTTTGAATAGCATAGAATTGAAAAGAATCGAATCAATCGAATTGAAAACAATCGAATCGAAAAGAATCGAATCAAAAAAAGTCGAATCGAAACGAAAACAATCGAATCGAATCGAATCTAAAAGAATCGTATTGAATTGCATCGAGTCGAAAAGACTCGAATCAAAAAGACTCGAATCGAATTGAATCAAATCGAAAAGAATCTAATAGAAACCACTCGAACAGAATCAAATCGAAATGATTCAAAATGAATCGAATAGAATAGAATCGAAAAAAATCGAAACGAATCGAAACGAATTGAATCGAAGAGAATCGATTAGAATCGAAATGAAAAGAATCGTATTGAATCGAATCGAAAAGAATCAAATCAAATCGAATCGAAAGAATTGAATCAAATCGAAAAGAATCCAATCGAATCGAAAAGAATCGAACTGAATGGAATCAAATCGAAAAGAATCTAATCGAATCGAAAAGAATCGAATCAAATTTAATGGAATCGAAAAGAATCGAATTGATTCGAAAAGAATCGAAATGAAACAAATCAGATCAAATGGAAAAGCATCAAATCGAATTGAAAAGAATCGAATCGAATCGAATCGAAAAGAATCGAATCAAATTTAATGGAATCGAATCGAAAAGATTCGAATTGAAAAGAATCGAATCGAATCGAAAAGACTCGAATCGAATTAAAAATATCAAATCGAATCGAATCGCAAAGAATCGAATTGAAAAGACTCGAATTGAAACGAATCGATTTGAAACGAAAAGAATCGAATCGAATCGAATCGAATTGAAAGAATCGAATTGAATAGAAAAAAATCGAATAGAAAAGAATCGAACCGAAAAGAAAAGAATCAAATTGAATTCAGTCGATTAAATTCTAGTCGAATCGAATCAAAAAGAATGAAATCGAGTCGAATCGAATCGAATCGAATCGAATCGAAAAGAATCAAATTAAAAAGACTCGAATTGAAACGAATCAATTTGAAACGACAAGAATCGAATCGAATCGAATTGAATTGAAAGATTCGAATTGAATAGAAAAAAATCGAATAGAAAAGAATCGAACCGAAAAGAAAAGAATCAAATTGAATCAGTCGATTAAATTCTAGTCGAATCGAATCAAAAAGAATGAAATCGAGTCGAATCGAATCGAAAAGAATCGAATCGAATAGAATCGAAAAGAAACGAATTGAACAGAAACAAAAATAATCGAATCAAATCCATTGAATTGAATCGAATTGGATAAAACAGAATCGAATGTTAAAGAATCGAATCGAATCGAAAAGAATCAAATCGAATTGAATGGAATCGCATCGAAAAGAATCGATTTGAATGGAGTAGACTGGAATCGAAAAGATTCGAATCCAAAAAATCGAATCGAATCGCAAAGAATTGAATCAAAAAGAATCGAATCCAATAAAAAAGAATCCAATCAAATCGAATCTCAAAGAATTGAATCGAATCGAAATGAATCGAACTGATTCGATTAGAAAAGAAAGGAATCGAATGGAATAGAATTGAAAAGAATCGAATCGAATCGCACCGAATCAAAAGAATCGATTCGAATGGAAGTGAAAAGAATCAAATCTAATCAAAAACTATCGAAATGAATCGAAGAGATTCGAATCAAAAAGAATCGAATTGAATCGAATTGTAAAGAAATGAATCGAATCGAAAATAATCGAATCTAATCGAATTGAAAAGAATCGAACCTAATTAAATTGAAAAGAATAGAATCGAGTCAAAACGAAAATAATCAAATGGAATCGAATCGAATCGAAAGAATTGAATCGAATTGAATCAGAAAGAATCGAATCGAATTGAAAGGAATCGAATCGAATCAAAAAGAATCGAACGGAGGGAAGGGGCAAGATGGCGGAAGAGTAGGGTCTCCAAATCACCTGTCTCCACCAAATTACCTAGAAAACCTTCAAATTATCCTGAAAATCTATGAATTCAGCCTGAGAATTAAAGAGAGAACACCTGGAATGCTACAGTGAGAAGAGTTTGCGCTTCTATCAAGGTAGGAAAACGGGGAAAAAAGAAATAAAGAAACAAAGGCCTCCAAGGGGGAGGGGCCCCGCGAGGTGCTGGGCTGAGGCCAGGGAGAGTGTCCCCAGGACAGGAGAGCCCCGTCCTGGAGACGCAGGAGCTGCACCTACCTTCCCGGACAGAAAGGGGCCCCCAGGGAGTTGGAGCAGGACCCAGGAGGGCGGGGATGCCCTCGGGCTCCCCGGGACAGTAACAGAGCAACTGCTCGCCCAGGAGAGTGCGCCGAGCTCCCTAAGGGCTGCAGCGCGCACCGTGGGACCCGGCGGAACCCGGAGCAGCTCGGAGGGGCTCGGGGGGCGGCTCCGCAGAGGGGGCTGTGCGGCCCTGGGAGCAGCTCGGAGGGGCTCAGGCAGAGGAAGAGGCTCCATGCGGAGCGGGCTGTGCAGTTCCAGGAGCAGCTCGAGGAGGCTCGGGCGGTGGCTCCACGGAGGGTGTTGCGAGGCCCGGGAGCGTGAGGCCCGGGAGCGTGAATCCAACAGCGCAGGCCCCGGAGCACAGGGCGCCGGGACACAGCCCAGGATTCGGCCTCCCCCCGGGCCAGGCAGAGGCCAGGAGGTCCCAGGACAGCGAGGACGCTCCTGCCCCAGCTGAGCAGATCAGCAGCCCGTCCCGGAGCCTCCAGGCCCTGCAGACAGAGAGCTCTGGAGTTCCTGCCGGAGCTGAATCCAGGTTTCCAGAGCTGGCCCCGCCACTAGGGCTGTTGCTCCTGGGGCCTCACAGGGTAAACAACCCCCACTGAGCCCTGCACCAGGCAGGGGCACAGCAGCTCCCCCAACTGCTAACACCTGAAAATCAGCACAGCAGGCCCCTCCCCCAGAAGACCAGCTAGACTGACAACTTCCAGGGGAAACCAAGGGACATAAAGTACACAGAATCAGAAGATACTCCCCCGTGGTTCTTTTTTTTTTTTTTGCTTTTTGATTTGTTTCCTTCCCTCACCCCCTTTTTTTCTCCTTTCTTTCTTTTTCTTTCTCTTTTTCTTTTTTTCGTTTTTTTTCTTCCCTTTTTTTCTTTCTCTTTTCTTTCCTTCTTTCTCTCCTCTCTTTTTCTCCTTTTCCCAATACAATTTGCTTTTGGCCACTCTACACTGAGCAAAATGACTAGAAGGAAAACTTCACCTCAAAAGAAAGAATCAGAAACAGGCCTCTCTCCCACAGAGTTACAAAATCTGGATTACAATTCAATGTCAGAAAGCCAATTCAGAAGCACTATTATACAGCTACTGGTGGCTCTAGAAAAAAGCATAAAGGACTCAAGAGACTTCATGACTGCAGAATTTAGAGCTAATCAGGCAGAAATTAAAAATCAATTGAATGAAATGCAATCCAAACTAGAAGTCCTAACGACGAGGGTTAACGAGGTGGAAGAACGAGTGAGTGACATAGAAGACAAGTTGATAGCAAAGAGGGAAACTGAGGAAAAAAGAGACAAACAATTAAAAGACCATGAAGATAGATTAAGGGAAATAAACAACAGCCTGAGGAAGAAAAACCTACGTTTAATTGGTGTTCCCGAGGGTGCCGAAAGGGACAGAGGGCCAGAATATGTATTTGAACAAATTCTAGCTGAAAACTTTCCTAATCTGGGAAGGGAAACAGGCATTCAGATCCAGGAAATAGAGAGATCCCCCCCTAAAATCAATAAAAACCGCTCAACACCTCGACATTTAATAGTGAAGCTTGCAAATTCAAAAGATAAAGAGAAGATCCTTAAAGCAGCAAGAGACAAGAAATCCCTGACTTTTATGGAGACGAGTATTAGGGTAACAGCAGACCTCTCCACAGAGACCTGGCAGGCCAGAAAGGGCTGGCAGGATATATTCAGGGTCCTAAATGAGAAGAACATGCAACCAAGAATACTTTATCCAGCAAGGCTCTCATTCAAAATGGAAGGAGAGATAAAGAGCTTCCAAGACAGGCAGCAACTAAAAGAATATGTGACCTCCAAACCAGCTCTGCAAGAAATTTTAAGGGGGACTCTTAAAATTCCCCTTTAAGAAGAAGTTCAGTGGAACAATCCACAGAAACAAGAGCTGAATAGATATCATGATGACACTAAACTCATATCTATCGATAGTAACTCTGAACCTGAACGGGCTTAATGACCACATCAAAAGGCCCAGGGTTTCAGACTGGATAAAAAAGCAGGACCCACCTATTTGCTGTCTACAAGAGACTCATTTTAGACAGAAGGACACCTACAGCCTGAAAATAAAAGGTTGGAGAACCATTTACCATTCGAATGGTCCTCAAAAGAAAGCAGGGGTAGCCATCCTCATATCAGATAAACTAAAATTTACCCCAAAGACTGTAGTGAGAGATGAAGAGGGACACTATATCATACTTAAAGGATCTATTCAACAAGAGGACTTAACAATCCTGAATATATATGCCCCGAATGTGGGAGCTGCCAAATATATAAATCAATTATTAACCAAAGTGAAGAAATACTTAGATAATAATACACTTATACTTGGTGACTTCAATCTAGCTTTCTATACGCGATAGGTCTTCTAAGCACAACATCTCCAAAGAAACGAGAGCTTTAAATGATACGCTGGACCAGATGGATTTCACAGATATCTACAGAACTTTACATCCAAACTCAACTGAGTACACATTCTTCTCAAGTGCACATGGAACTTTCTCCAGAATAGACCACATATTGGGTCACAAATTGGGTCTGAACCGATACTAAAAGATTGGGATCGTCCCCTGCACATTCTCAGACGATAATGCCTTGAAATTAGAACTAAATCACAACAAGAAGTTTGGAAGGACCTCAAACACGTGGAGGTTAAGGACCATCCTGCTAAAAGATGAAAGGGTCAACCAGGAAATTAATGAAGAATTAAAAAGATTCATGGAAACTAATGAGAATGAAGATACAAACATCCAAAATCTTTGGGATGCAGCAAAAGCAGTCCTAAGGAGGAAATACATCACAATACAAGCATCCATTCAAAAACTGGAAAGAACTCAAATACAAAAGCTAACCTTACACATAAAGGAGCTAGAGAAAAAACAGCAAATATATCCTACACCCAGGAGAAGAAGGGAGTAAATAAATATTCGAGCAGAACTCAACGAAATCGAGACCAGAAGAACTGTGGAAAAGATCAACAGAACCAGGACTTGGTTCCTTGAAAGAATTAATAAGATAGATAAACCATTAGCCAGCCTTATTAAAAAGAAGAGAGAGAAGACTCAAATTAATAAAATCATGAATGAGAAAGGAGAGATCACTACCAACACCAAGGAAATACAAACGATTTTAAAAACATATTATGAACAGCTATACGCCAATAAATTAGGCAATCTAGAAGAAATGGACGCATTCCTGGAAAGCCACAAACTACCAAAACTGGAATAGGAAGAAATAGAAAACCTTAACAGGCCAATAACCAGGGAGGAAATTGAAGCAGTCATCAAAAACCTCCCAAGACACAAGAGTCCAGGGCCAGATGGCTTCCCAGGGGAATTTTATCAAACGTTTAAAGAAGAAACCATACCTATACTCCTAAAGCTGCTTGGAAAGATAGAAAGAGATGGAGTACTTCCAAATTCGTTCTATGAGGCCAACATCACCTTAATTCCAAAACCAGACAAAGACCCCACCAAAAAGGAGAATTACAGACCAATATCCCTGATGAACATGGATGCAAAAATTCTCAACAAGATACTGGCCAATAGGATCCAACAGTACATTAAGAAAATTATTCATCATGACCAAGTAGGATTTATCCCTGGGACACAAGGCTGGTTCAACACCCGTAAAACAATCAATGTGATTCATCATATCAGCAAGAGAAAAACCAAGAACCATATGATCCTCTCATTAGATGCGGAGAAAGCATTTGACAAAATACAGCATCCATTTCTGATCAAAACTCTTCAGAGTGTAGGGATAGAGGGAACATTCCTCGACATCTTAAAAGCCATCTATGAGGGATCCCTGGGTGGCACAGCGGTTTGGCGCCTGCCTTTGGCCCAGGGCGCGATCCTGGAGACCCGGGATCGAGTCCCACATCGGGCTCCCGGTGCATGGAGCCTGCTTCTCCCTCTGCCTGTGTCTCTGCCTCTCTCTCTCTCTCTGTGACTATCATGAATAAATAAATAAAATCTTTAAAAAAAAAAAAGCCATCTATGAAAAGCCCACAGCAAATACCATTCTCAATGGGGAAACACTGGGAGCCTTTCCCCTAAGATCAGGAACAAGACAGGGATGTCCACTCTCACCACTGCAGTTCAACATAGTACTGGAAGTCCTAGCCTCAGCAATCAGACAACAAAATGACATTAAAGATATTCAAATTGTCAAAGAAGAAGTCAAACTCTCCCTCTTCGCCGATGACATGATACTCCACATAGAAAACCCAAAAGTCTCCACCCCAAGATTGCTAGAACTCATACAGCAATTTGGTAGCATGGCAGGATACAAAATCAATGCCCAGAAATCAGTGGCATTTCTATACACTAACAATGAGACTGAAGAAAGAGAAATTAAGGAGTCAATCCCATTTACAATTGCACCCAAAAGCATAAGATACCTAGGAATAAACCTAACCAAAGATGTAAAGGATCTATACCCTCAAATCTATAGAACACTTCTGAAAGAAATTGAGGAAGACACAAAGAGATGGAAAAATATTCCATGCTCATGGATTGGCAGAATTAATATTGTGAAAATGTCAATGTTACCCAGGGCAATATACACGTTTAATGCAATCCCTATCAAAATACCATGGACTTTCTTCAGAGAGTTAGAACAAATTATTTTAAGATTTGTGTGGAATCAGAAAAGACCCCGAATAGCCAGGGGAATTTTACAAAAGAAAGCCATATCTGGGGGCATCACAATGTCAGATTTCAGGTTGTACTACAAAGCTGTGGTCATCAAGACAGTGTGGTACAGGCACAAAAACAGATACATAGATCAGTGGAACAGAATAGAGAATCCAGAAGTGGACCCTGAACTTTATGGTCAACTAATATTCGATAAAGGAGGAAAGACTATCCATTGGAAGAAAGACAGTCTCTTCAATAAATGGTGCTGGGAAAATTGGACATCCACATGCAGAAGAATGAAACTAGACCACTCTCTTTCACCATACACAAAGACAAACTCAAAATGGATGAAAGATTTAAATGTGAGACAAGATTCCATCAAAATCCTAGAGAAGAACACACGCAATACCCTTTTTGAACTCGGCCATAGTAACTTCTTGCAAGATACATCCACGAAGGCAAAAGAAACAAAAGCAAAAATGAACTATTGGGATTTCATCAAGATAAGAAGCTTTTGCACAGCAAAGGATACAGTCAACAAAACTAAAAGACAACCTACAGAATGGGAGAAGATATTTGCAAATGACATATCAGATAAAGGGCTAGTTTCCAAGATCTATAAAGAACTTATTAAACTCAACACCAAAGAAACAAACAATTGAATCATGAAATGGGCAAAAGACATGAACAGAAATCTCACAGAGGAAGACATAGACATGGCCAACATGCATATGATAAAATGCTCTGCATCACTTGCCATCAGGGAAATACAAATCCAAACCACAATGAGATACCACCTCACACCAGTGAGAATGGGGAAAATTAACAAGGCAGGAAACAACAAATGTTGGAGAGGATGCGGAGAAAAGGGAACCCTCTTACACTGTTGGTGGGAATTTGAACTGATGCAGCCACTCTGGAAAACTGTGTGGAGGTTCCTCAAACAGTTAAAAATATACCTGCCCTACGACCCAGCAATTGCACTGTTGGGGATTTACCCCAAAGATACAAATGCAATGAAACGCCGGGACACCTGCACCCCGAAGTTTATAGCAGCAATGGCCACGATAGCCAAACTGTGGAAGGAGCCTCGGTGTGCAACGAAAGATGAATGGATAAAGAAGATGTGGTTTATGTATACAATGGAATATTACTCAGCTATTAGAAATGACAAATACCCACCATTTGCTTCACCGTGGATGGAACTGGAGGGTATTATGCTGAGTGAAGTAAGTCAGTCAGAGAAGGACAAACATTATATGTTCTCATTCATTTGGGGAATATAAATAATAGTGAAAGGGAATATAAGGGAAGGGAGAAGAAATGTGTGGGAAATATCAGAAAGGGAGACAGAACGTAAAGACTGCTAACTCTGGGAAATGAACTAGGGGTAGTAGAAGGGGAGGAGGGCGGGGGGTGGGAGTCAATTTGTGACGGGCACTGGGGGTTATTCTGTATGTTAGTAAATTGAACACCAATAAAAAATAAATAAAAAAAAAGAATCGATCGAATAGAATAGAAAAGAATCGAATTAAATTGAATAGAATCGAATTGAAAAGAATCGAAACGAAAAATTGAATCGAATGTAATCAAATCGAAAAGAATTGAATTGAATCGAAAGGAATCAAATCAAATCGAATCAAATCAAATCGAATCAAATAAAAAAGAATCTAATCGATTCTAATCGAATCGAATCGAAGAGTTGAATTTAAAAAATTGAATCGAATTGAATCGCATCGAATCAAAAGAATCGAATCAAATGGAAGTGAAAAGAATCAAATGAATCAAATCAAATCGAAAAGAATCGAATCGAATCGAATTGAAAAGAATCGAATCGAATTGAATCACAAACAATTGAATCAATGAAAAGAATGGAATGGAATCGAATTGAAAAAAATCGAATAGAATCAAATCAAATCGATTCGAAAAGAATAAAAAAGAATCAAACCTAATCGAATCGAATAAAAAAGAATCGAATCTAATTGAATCTTCTTGAAAGGAATAGAATCGAAAGAATCAAATCCAATCAAAAAAATCGAATCGAATTGAACTGAATCGAATATAATCAAATCAAATCGATTTGAATCGAAGAGAATCGAAAATAGTCTAATCGAATTGAAACGAAAATAATTGAATCAAATCTAATCGAAAGAATCTAATCAGGGATCCCTGGGTGGCGCAGCGGTTTGGCGCCTGCCTTTGGCCCAGAGCGCGATCCTGGAGACCCGGGATCGAATCCCACATCGGGCTCCCGGTGCATGGAGCCTGCTTCTCCCTCTGCCTATGTCTCTGCCTCTCTCTCTCTCTCTCTGTGACTATCATAAATAAATAAAAAAAATTAAAAAAAAAAAAAAAAAAAAAAAAAAAAAAAGAAAGAATCTAATCGAATTGAATAAAAAAGAATTGAATCGAATCAAAAAGAATGGAATCGATTCGAATAGAATCGAAAAGAATCGATCGAATCGAATGGAATTGCATCGAAAAGAATCGATTTGAATCGAATAAATTCAAATGGAAAAGAATCAAATTGAATCGAATTTAAAAGAATCGAAAAGAATCGAATCTATTCGAATCAAAAATAATCGAATCGAATCGAATCGAAAAGAATCAAATAGAAGAATATCGAAAAGAATCAAATCGAATCGAAATGAAAATAATCGAATTGAATCGAATCGAAAGAATCGAATCGAATTGAATCAAAAAGAATAGAATCGAATAGAAAAGAATCTAATCGAATCGAATAGAAAAGAATCGAATCGAATCGAATAGAATCGAATTGAATGGAATCGAATGGGAAAGAATCGATTTGAATCGAATAGATTCGAATCGAAAACAATCATATCGAAAGAATCGAATCGAATCAAATCGAAAAGAATCGAATCATTTCGAAAAAAAATTGAATCGAATCGAATCAAATCAAAAGAATCGAATTAAATGGAAGTGAAAAGAATTGAATCTAATCGCACCAAATCAAAAGAATCGAATTAAATGGAAGTGAAAAGAATCGAATCGAATCGCACCAAGTCAAAAGAATCAAATTAAATGGAAGTGAAAAGAATCGAATCGAAAAAAAATCGAATCGAATCAAATTGAAAAAAATCGAATTGAAGAGCACCGAATCAAAAGAATCAAATCGAATGCATTTGAAAAGAATTGAAATCAATCGAATATAATCATATCGAAAAGAATTGAATCGAATTAAATCGAAAAGAATCAAATCGACTCGAATCGATTAGAAAAGAATAGAATTCGAATCGAAAAGTAAAGAATCGATAAGAAATAAATAAAAAACTATCGAATCGAAACGAAAATAATCGAATCGAAGTGAATTGAAAAAAATCAAATCGAATCAAATCGAAAAGAATCGAATCAAAAAGGATCGAATCGAAATGAAGAGAATGGACACGTGAAGATTGAATTGAATTGATTCGAAAAGAATCGAATTGAAGAGATTCGAAAAGCTTCGAATCGAATCGAAACGAAAATAGTCTAATCGAATTGAATCAAAAATTCGAATTGAATTGAATAAAACAGAATCAAATCGAACCAAAAAGAATCGAATCAAATAGTATTGAATAGAATTGAAAAGAATTGAATTGAATCGAATGGAATCAAATTGAAAAGAATCGACTTGAATCGAATTGATATGAATTGAAAAGAATCGAATAGAATCGAATTGAAAAGAATCAAAAAGAATCCAATCTAATTGAATCGAATAGAATCGAATCTAATCGAATTGGAAAGAATCGAATGGAATCGAATTGAAAAGAATCGAATCGAATCAAAACGAAAATAATCGAATCAAATCAAAAGAATCGAATCTAATTGAATCAAAAAGAATCGAATCTTAAAGAATCAAATTGAATCGAAAAGAATCGAATCGAATTAATGGAATTGCATCGAAAAGAATCGAGTTGAATGGAATAGATTGGAATCGAAAAATTTCGAATCGAAAAAATCGAATCGAATGAAATCAAATCGAAAAGAATTGAATTGAAAAGAATCGAATCGAAAAGAATCTAATTGAATCAAAAAGAATCGAATCGAATCGAAAAGAATTGAATCGAATCAAATCGAAACGAATCGAATCTATTCGATTCAAAAAGAAAGGAATCGAATGGAATCAAATTGAAAAGAATCGAATCGAATCGCACCGAATCAAAAGAATCGAATCGAATGGAAGTGAAAAGAATTGAATCGAATTGAATCAAATCGAAAAGAATCGAAATGAAAAAATCGAATCGAATCAAAAAGAATCGAAAAGAACTGAATCGAAAAGAATCAAATTGAATCGAAGAGAATCGAATCGAATCAAATAGAAAAGAATCTAATCGATTCGAATCGAACGAATCGAAAAGAATCGAATCGAAAAAAATCTAATCTAATCACATCGAATCAAAAGAATTGAATGCATGGAAGCAAAAATAATCGAATGAATCGAATCGAATCGAAAAAAATCGAGTGGAATCAAACCGATTCGAAAAGAATTGAAAGGAATCTAATCAAATGGAATCGAATCGAAAAGAATCGAATCAAATTGAATCTAATAGAAAAGAATAGAATCGAAAAGAATCGAATACAATAAAAAAATCAAATCGAATCGAATCGAACAGAATTGAATATAATTGAATGGAATCGAATCGAAAAAATCGAAATGAATCGAATCAAATCGAAAAGAATTGAATCGAAAAGAAACAAATTGAAAATAATTGAATCAAATCTAATCAAATAGAAAAGAATCTAATCGATTAGAATCGAATCGAATCGAAAAGAATCGAATCTAATCAAAACGAAAATAATTGAATCGCATCGAATCAAAAGAATCAAATCGAATGTAAGTGAAAAGAATCGAATCGAATAGAATCGAATCTAAAAGAATCGAAACGAAAAGATTGAATTAAATCGAATCGAAAAGCTTCGGTTTGAATCGAAACGAAAACAATCTTATCAAATCGAATTGAAAGAATCGCATAGAATTGAATCAAAAAGAATCGAATCGAATCAAAAAGTATCGAATCAAATCGTATTGAATAGAATCGAAAAGAATTGAAACGAATTGAAAAGAATCGAAAAGATTTGAATCGAATCGAATCGAATCGAATGTAATCGAATCAAAAGAATCGAATCTAATCGAATCGGAAAAGAATCGAATCTAACGAATAGAATAGAATTGAATCGAAGAGAATGGAAAAGAATTGAATCAAATCGAAAAAATTGAATCGAATCAAAAAGAATCAAATCGAATCGAATCGAAAGAATTGAATCGAAACGAAAACAATCCAATCAAATCGAATCAAAAAGAATGGAATTGAATGGAATCGAATCTAAAAGAATCTAATCAAATCGAAAAGAATCGAATCAAATTTAATGGAATCGAAAAGAATCGAATCGAAAAGAATCGAATCGAAAAGAATCGAAACGAATCGAATCAGATCGAATGGAAAAGAATCGAATCGAATTGAAAAGAATCGAATCGAATGGAAAAGAATCGAATTGAATTGAATAGAAAAGAATCGAATCATATCAAATCGGAAAGAATCTAATCAAATCGAAATGGATCGAATCGAATCCAATCGAATCGAATCCAATTGAATAAAATAAAATCGAAAAGAATTGAATTGAAAAAATCGATTAGAATTGAATTGATTCAAAAAGAAT
Organism: Canis lupus baileyi; assembly: GCF_048164855.1. NCBI lineage: Eukaryota > Metazoa > Chordata > Mammalia > Carnivora > Canidae > Canis > Canis lupus. The sequence goes on along the minus strand of NC_132867.1, from coordinate 2,496,697 downwards.
CGAATAGATTCGAATTGAATAGAATCTAATAGAATCGAATTGGAAAGAATCGTAACGGATCGAAAAGAATCGAATTTCGAATAGTATAGAACTGAAAAGAATCGAATCGATAAAACTGAAAAGAATCGAATCAAATGAAAAGAATCGAATCAAAAAGAATCGAATCTACACGAAAACAATCAAATCGAATCGAATCTAAAAGAATCAAATTGAATCGAATCGAATCGAAAAGAATCGAATCGAATCGAAACAAAAAAATAGAATCGAAAAGAATCGAAATGAATTGAATAGAAAAGAATCGAATTGAATCGAATCGAAAAGAATGGAATCGAACAAAATCGAAATGAAACGAAAAGAATCAAATCGAATGTAACGAAAAGAATTGAATCGAAAAGATCAAATCGAAACAAAAGAATCGAATCGAATCAAATCGAAAAGAATCAAATCGAAACGAATCCAAAAGAATCAAATCGAAACGAATCGATAAGAATCAAATCAAATAGAATCGAAAAGAATCGAATCAAATCGAATCGAAAAAAATCGAATAGAATCGAATAGAATAAAAAAGAATTGAAACGAATCGAATCGAAGAGAATCGATTCGAATCTAAGTGAAAAGAATTGTATCGATTCAAATCAAAAAGAACCAAAACGAATCGATTTGAAAGAATTGAATCGAATCGAAAACAATCGAATCGAATCGAATCAAAAAGAATCAAATTGAATGGAATCGAATTGTAAAGAATCTAATCGAATCGAAAAGAATCGAATCAAAACGAAAAGAATCGAATAGAAATGAACTGAAAATAATCGAATTGAATCGAATCAAATAGAATAAAATCGAACGGAATTGAATGGAACGAAAAGAATCTTATCGAATCAAATCGAAAAGAATCGAATCGAATCGAATGGAGAAGAATCAAATCGAATTGAATCGAAAAGAATCAAATCGAAGAGAATCTAATCGAAAGGAAAAGAATCAAAAAGAATCGAATCGAAACGAAAAGTGTCGAATCGAATCGAATCGAAAATAATCAAATCGAATCGAACCGAAAAGAATCAAATCGAATCGAAAATAATCGAATCGAATTGAATCGTAATGAAAAGAATCGAATCGAATTGAAAAGAATCAAATCGAATCGAATCGAAAAGAATTGAATCGAATGCAATCGAATCGAAAAGAATCGAATCGAATTGAAAAGATTCAAATCAAATTGATTGAATCGAAGAGAATCGAATCAAATCAAATCGCATCGAATCGAAAATTATTGAATTGAATTGAATAAAAAATAATCGAATCGAATCGAGAATAATTGGAATTGAATTGAATTCATAATGAATCAAATCGAGTCGAATCGAAAATAATCGAATCGAATCAAATCGATTCGAAAAAAATTGAATCAAATTGCATCGAATCAAAAGTAATAGAATCGAATTGTATTGAATAGATTCGAATTGAAAAGAATCAAATCGAATCGAATCAAAAAGAATTAAATCCACAGAATCAAATTGTAGAGAATCTAATCGAAACGAAAAGATTCGAATCGAATCGAATCGAAAAGAATCGAATCTAAACGAAAAGAATCGAATCAAATAGAAATGAATCAAATCGAATCGAAAAGATTCGAATAGAAAAGAATCAAATCGAATCGAAAAGAATTGAATTGAAAAGAATCGAATCGATTAAAAAGATCGAATCAAAAAATCAAAGAGGATCGAAACGAATCAAAACGAATCGAATCGAATCGAATTGAAAAGAATTGTATCGATTCAAATCTAAAAGAATCGAATAGATTCGAAAAGAATCGAACGGAATGGAATGGAATCGAATCGAATTGAATCGAAAAGAATCAATCGAATCGAATTGAATAGAAAAGAATCGAACAGATTCGAATCGAAACAAATTGAAAAAATCGAAACGAATCGAAAAGAATCGAATCGAATCAAAAAGAATCGAATCGAACTGAATCGAAAAGAATCGAATCGAACACAACCGAAAAAAATCGAATTGAAAAGAATCATATCTAATAGAATCGAATGAATCGAAAATAATCGAATAGATTCCAATCGACTTGAGTCGAAAAGAATCGAATCGAACAGTATCGAATCTAATTGAAATGAATCGAATCAAATAAAATAGAAAAGAATCAAATCGAAACGAAGAATCGAATCGAATTGAATTGAAAAGAATCAAATCGAATCGAATCAAAAAGATTCGAATCCACAGAATCGAACTGTAGAGAATCTAATCGAAATGAAAAGATTCGAATTGAATCGAATCAAAAAGAATCAAATCTAAACGAAAAGAATGGAATCGAATCAAATTGAAAAGAATCAAATCGGGATCCCTGGGTGGCGCAGCGGTTTGGCGCCTGCCTTTCGCCCAGGGCGCGATCCTGGAGACCCGGGATCGAATCCCACATCAGGCTCCCGCTGCACGGAGCCTGCTTCTCCCTCTGCCTCTCTCTCTCTCTCTCTCTCTGTGACTATCATAAATAAATAAAAATGTAAAAAAAGAAAAAAAGAAAAGAATCAAATCGAATCGAAAAGAATCGAATAGAAAAGAATCAAATCGAAAAGAATCAAATCGAATCAAATCGATTGAAAAGATCGAATCAAGAAAATTAAAGAGAATCGAAACGAATCAAAATGTATCGAATTGGGATCCCTGGGTGGCGCAGCGGTTTGGCGCCTGCCTTTGGCCCAGGGCGCGATCCTGGAGACCCGGGATCGAATCCCACATCAGGCTTCCGGTGCATAGAGCCTGCTTCTCCCTCTGCCTGTGTCTCTGCCTCTCTCTCTTTCTCTCTCTGTGACTATCATAAATAAATAAAAATTAAAAAAAAGAAAAAAAAACAAAACGTATCGAATTGAATCGAATTGAAAAGAATCGTATCGAATCAAATCTAAAAGAATAGAATCGAATCGAATCAAAAAGAATCGAATTGATTCGCATCAAAAAGAATCGAGTCGAAGTGTATCGAATCGAAAAGAATCGAATCGAATCGAGTGGAATTGAATCAAAAAGAATCGAATTGAATCGAGTTGAATCGAAAAGAATCGAATAGATTCGAATTGAAACAAATCAAAAAAAATCAAAACGAATCGAATCACATCGAGTGGAAAAGAATCGAATCAAATCGAAAAGAATCGATTCGAACTGAATCGAAAAGACTCAAATAGATCAAATCAAAAAGAATCGAATCGATTCAAAATGAATCGAGTAGAATCGAATCGAAGTGAAAAGAATTGAATCGAATTGAAAAGAATCGAATCAAAACGAAAAGAATCGAATCTAATCGATCGAAAAGATCAAATTGAAAAGAATCGAATTGAATCGAATCAAAACGAAAAGAATCGAATCAAATCGTTTCGAATCAAAAAGAATCAAATCGAATTGAATCGAAAAGAATAGAATTGTATTTAATTGAATCGAAAAGAGTCGAATCGAATTGAATCGAAAAGAATCGAATCGAATCAAAACGAATCGAATCGAATCGAAAAGAATCGTATCGAATCGAACTGAATCGAAAAGAATCCAATCGAACATAATCGAATCAAATTGTAAAGAATCGAATCAAAAAAAATCAAATGGAAACGAAAAGAAAGGAATCGAATCGAATCGAAAAGAATCGGATGGTATCATTGAATCGAAAAGAATCGAATCATATCGAATTGAATTGAAAAGAATCAAATAGAATAAAACCGAAAAGAATCGAATCGAATCGAAAAGAATCGAATCGTATCGAATTGTATCGAAAAGAATCGAATCAAATACATCGAAAAGAATCGATTCGAATAGAATCAAAAAGTATCGAATCGAATCGAATCGAAAAGAATCAAATTGAATAGCATCGAAACGAATCAAACGAATTGAAAAGAATCAAATTGAATAGCATAGAAATGAATCGAATCAAAATGAAAAGAATCAAATCGAATTGAATTGAAAAGAATCGAATCGTATCGATGGAATCGAAAAGAATCGAATCATATCGAATTGAACCGAAAAGAATTTAATAAAACACAATCGAAAAGAATCGTATCGAATCAAATCGAATTGAATAGAAAAGAATCGATTCCAATGGAATTGAATTTCAAAGAATCGAATCGAACAGTACCGAATCGAATTGAAAAGAATAGAATCAAATAAAATCGAAAAGAATCTAATTGAAACGAAAAGAATCAAATCGAATCACATTGAAAAGAATCGAATTGAATTGAAACGAAAAGAATCAAATAGAAAAGAATCGAATCGAATTGAAAAGAATCGAATCGAAAAAATCAAATCGAAAAGAATCGAGTTGAGTTGAATCGAATCGAAAAGAATTGAATCGAATCGAAAAGAATCGAATCGAATCGAATCGAAAAGAATCGAATCGAATCGAAAAGAATCGAATCAATTTGAAAAGATTCGTATCGAATTGAATCAAATCGAAAATAATCGAATCTAATCGAAAAAATCGAATCGAATCGAAAGGAATAGAATCGAATCGAAAAAATCGAATCGAATCGAAAAGAATAGAATCGAATCGAAGAGAATCGAATCAAAAAGAATAGAATCGAATCATATAGAAAAGAATCGAATCAATTCGAATGGAAAAGAATCGAATTGAATCGAATCAAATCAAAAAGACTCGAATCGATCGAATCGAAAAGAATCGAATCGAATCAAATTGAATCGAATAGAAAAGAATCTATCAAATCGAAAAGAATCGAATAGATAAGAATTGAATTGAAAAAATAGAATCGAATTGATCCAAATCGAAAAGAATCGAATCGAATCAAATCCCTAACCCTAACCCCTAACCCCTAACCCTAACACTAAACCTATCCTAACCCTAACCCTTAACCCTAACCCTTAACCCTAACCCGAACACTAACCCTAAAGTTAAACCGTACCCTAACCCTAACCCGTACCCTAACCCTAACAGTTACCCTAACACTAACCTGTACCCCAAACCTAACCAGTACACTAACCCGTAACCTAACCCATACCCTAACCCGTATCCTAACCCTAAGCCTGTACCCTAACCCATACACTAACGCATCCTCTAACCCTAACCCTAACCAGTACTCTAACACAAACTGGTACCCTAACCCGTACCCTAACCCGTACCCTAACCCGTATCCTAACCCTAACATGTACCTATCCATAAACCTAATACTAACCCCTAACCCTAAACCTAACCCTAACACCTAACGCTAACCCTAAACCCTAACCCCTAACCCTAAACCAAAACCTAACCCTAACCCCTAAACCTAACCTTAACCCCTACCCCTAGCCTAATCCTAACCTGAACCCCTAACCACTAACCCTAAACCTAACCCTAACCCTTAACCCTAACGCTTAACCCTAACCCTAACACTAACCCTAATCCTAACACTAACCCAAACCCTAACCCTAACCCTAACCCCTAACACTAACCTTAACCCCTAAACTTAACATTAACACTTACACTAACCCTAAACCTAACCCCTAACCCTAGCCCTAACTCCTAACACCTAACACCTAACCCTTAACTCTAACCCTTAACCTTAATCCTACCCCTAACCCCTAATCTCTAAACCTAACCCTATCCCTAACCCTTAAACCTAACACTTAACCCTAACCCTAACCCTAAATCAAACCCTTACACCTAAACCTCACCCTAACTCTAACCCCTCAACCTAACTCTAACCCTAACACTAACCCTAAAACTAACCCTAACCCCTAACTCTAAACCTAACCCTACCTAACCTGAAACCTAACCCATACACTAACCTGTACCCTAACCCTAACACTCACCCATAACCTAAACCGAACCCTAACCTGTACCCTAACTCTAACCCCTACCCTAACCTAACCCTAACCCGTACCCTAAACCTATCCCTATCCCGTACAGTAACCCTAACCCTAACCCTTACACTAACCCTAACCTGTACCCTAACCCTAACCCGTACCAATACCCTAACCCTAACCCGTATCCTAACCCTAAACCATACCCAAACCCTACCTGTACCCTAACCCGTACACTAACCCTAACCCATACACTAACCAGTACCCTAACCCTAAACCTAACCCTTTCCCTAACTCTAACCGCAACCCGTACTCTAACCGTAACCCGTACCCTAACCCTAACCCTAACCCTAAACCTGAACCTAACCCTAACCCTAACCTCTAACACTAACCCTAACCCTAACCCCTCACCCTAACACTAACCCTAAAACTAACCGTGACACTAACCCTAACCTTAACCCGAAACCTTACCCACACACTAACCCGTAACCTAACCCTAACCCTAACCCATACACTAACCTTAACCCGTAACCTAAACCTGACACGTACACTAACCCTAAACTATACCTTAAACCTAACCCTAACCCGTACCCTAACCCTAACCCTATCCTGTACCTTAACCTAACCCTAACCCTAACCTGTAGCCTAACCCTAACACTAACCCTAACCCATACCCTAACCCATACCCTAACCCTAACCTGTACCTTAAACCTAATCTTACACGCACCCTAAAGCTAACCTGCACCCTAACCCTAACCCATACCCTAACCCTAACCCCTACCCTAACCCTAAACCGTACCCGTACCCTAACCCGTACCCTAACCCGTATCCTAACCCTAAACCTCACCCGTACCCTAACCATAACCCTAACCCTAACGCTAACCCCTTACCCTAACACTAACCCAAACTTCTATCCCTAAACCTAACCCTAACCCCTAACTCTAACCCTAACCCTAACCCTAAAACCAACCCCAACACCAAACCCAACTCCAACCATAAACATAACCCTTACCCCTAACTCCTAACCCTAACCCTAACCATAACCCAAACCCCTTACCCGTAACCCTAACCCTAACCCTTAACGCTAACCCTTATCACTAATGTTAACGCTAACCCTAACCCAAAACCTAAACCTAATTCCTAACCCTAACCGTAACCTAACCCTAACCCTAACCCCTAACCCTAACCCTAACCCCTAAACCTAACCCTAACCCTTAACCCTAACCCTTAACCCTATCCCTAACCCTAACACTAACCCAAAACCTAACCCTTAACCCTAAGCCAAACCCCTAACCCCTAACCCTCATCCTAACCCTAACTCTTAACCCTACCCTTAACCCTAAACCTAACCCAAACCCTAACCCTTATCCCTACCCTTAACCCTAACCCTAGGGATCCCTGGGTGGCACAGCGGTTAGGCGCCTGCCTTTGGCCTGGGGCGCGATCCTGGAGACCCGGGATCGAATCCCACATCAGGCTCCCGTTGCATGGAGCCTGCTTCTCCCTCTGCCTGTGTCTCTGCCTCTCTCTCTCTCTCTCTCTGTGTGACTATCATAAATAAAAAAAAATTAAAAAAATATCCTAACCCTAACGATAACCGGTAACCCTAACCGTAACCCCAAAACTTAACCCTAACCCTAACCCTAACAATACCTCTAAAACCTAACCCCTAACCCCTAAAGCTATCCATAACCTTAACCTCAACACTTAACCCTAAACCTAACCCTAACCCTTACCCTAACCCATACCCTAACCCTAACCGAACCCTAACCGTAACCCGTACCCTAACCCTACCGGTACCCTAACCCTAAACCATACCCTAAACCCAACCCTAACCCATACACTAACCCTAACCCGTATCCTAACCCTAACCCCTTACCCTAACCCTAACACGTAACCTAAATCTAACCCTGACCCTAACTCAAACAATACCCTAACCCTAATCCTAACCCGTGCCCTAAACCTTACGCTAACCCCAACCTTAATGATAACCCGTACACTAACCATAAATGGTACCCTAACACAAACCCTAACCCGTACCCTAATCCTAACCCTAAACCTAACCCTAACCCGTACCCTAACCCTATACCGTACACTACCCAAACCCTAACCATAACCCGTACTCTAACACTAAAACTACCCCTAAACCTAACCATAAATCTAATCATAAACCTAACCCTATCTCTAAACCTTACCCTAACCTAACCCTAACCCTCACCCTAACCGTATGCCTAACACGTAAACTAACCCTAACCCTAACCCTAACCCATAAATTAAACCTAACCCTAACACTACCCTAAACAGTACCGTAACCCTAAACTTAACGTGTACCTTAACTCTAACCCTAAAACTAACCCTAAGTCGTACCCTAACCCTAACCCCCCAACCATAACCCAAACACTAACGCTAACTCCTAACCCTAACCGTAACCCTAACCCTAAAACTAACCCTAACACCTAACCCCTAACCCTAACCCTAACCCCTAACCTTAACCTGAACCTGAACCCCTAACCCCTAACCATAACCCTAACCCTAACCCATAACCCTAACCCTTAACCATAAACCTAACCCTAACCCTAACCCAAACCCTAACCCTAACCCTAACTCCTAACCCTAACACTACCGTAACCCATACCCTAACCCTAATCCGTATCCTACCCTAACCCTAACCATTACCCGTAACCTCACACTAAAACTACCCCTAACCTAACCCTAACACTAATCATAATCCTAACCCTATCTCTAAACTAAACCCTAACCCTAACCCTAACCTAACCCTCAACCTCACCCTAACCCTATCCCTAACACGTAAACTAACCCTAACCCTAACCCTAACCCGTAAACTAACCCTAACCCTAACCCTAAACAGTACCTTAATCCTAACCCTAACGTGTACCTTAACCGTAACCCTAACCCTAAACCTAACCCTAAGCTGTACCCTAACCCTAACCCAAACCCGTACCCTAACTCTAACACTAAATCTCCCGTGCCCTAACCCTAACCCGTACCCTAACCCTAACCCTAATCCGTACCCTAACCCATACCGTAACCCTAAACCTAACCCGTACCCTAAACCTAACCATAAACCCAAACCTAACCTGAACCCTAACTCTAACCCGTACCCTAACCCTAAACTGTAACCTCACCTGTACCCTAACCTGTACCCTAACCCGTAACCAAACCCTAATCCTATCCCGTTCCCTAACCCGAACCCTAACACTAACCCGTACACTAACCCTTAACCGTACCCGTACCCTAACCCATAAACAAACCCATACCCTACCCCTAACCCTAACCTAAACCCATACCCTAAACCTAACCCTTACCCCAACCCTAACCCTAACCCTTTCCCTACCCCTAATCCTAAATGTATCCCATACCCTAAAGCGAACCCTAACCCTAACCCTAACCCATAACCTAACCCTAACCCTAACCCTAAACCCTAACCCTACCCCTACCCCAACCCTAACTGAAACCTAACCCTAACACTAACCCTAACCTTAACCTACCCTAATCCTAACCCTAACCCTAACCCGTAACCTAAACCTAACCCTAACCCTAGCCCTAAACAGTACCCTAAAACTACCCTAATCTGTAACCTAACCCAAACCCTAACACTAACCCTAAACCTAACCCTATCCTGTACCCTAACCCAAACCCTAACCGTTACCAGTACCCTAACCCATACATTAACCCGTACCTTAATCCATACCATATCTCTAAACCGTACCCTCACCCTAATCCGTAAACTAACCCAAATCTGTACCCTAAACCTAAGCCTAAACTGAACCCTAATCATAACGCTAACACTAACCCTAACCCGTAGCCTAACACTAACCCGAACCCTAAACATAACCCGAACTCTAACTCTAACCCTAACCTGTACTCTAACCCTAACCATAACTCTAACCTGTAACCTAACCCTAACCCTAACGCTAACGCTAAACAGAACCCTAAACCTAACCCTATCCCATACCCTAACCCTAAACCTAACCCTTAACCTAACCCTAAACCTAACCTTAACCCGTACCATATTCCTAACCCAAACCCTAACGCTTACCCTAACCCTCAATTGTACCCTAACCCAAACTCGAACCTGTACCCTAACCCTAACCTTACCCCAACCCTAAACCTAACGAAACCCAATCCCTAATCCTAACCCTAACCCTAACCTAATCCTAACCTTAACCCTTACCCTATCCCTAACCCTAACCCGTAATCTATTCCTAAACCTAACCTTAAACCTAAACAGTACCCTAACATTAACCCTAACCCATACCCTAACCCTAACCTTAACCATAAACCGAAACCGAAACCTAAACCTTACCCTAACCTTAACACTAACACTAACCCATACCCTAATCCGTAACCTAACCCTAAACCTAACCCTAACTCGTAGTCTACCCCTAACCCTGAACCTAACCCTAACCCTAACCTGAACCCTAACCCTAACCCTAACCCTAACTCTAAGCTTAAACAGGACCCTAACCCTAACCCTAACCCGTAACCTAACCCAAACTTTACAGCATTGGAAGTCAGGTCGTTCCATGAATAAAGCTCTACTGCACCTGGAGACACAACCGTTGAAGCCTGCAGCTTGCCCCTTGCGTCCCATGAGCGTCTGACAAACATGTCTAGTGAGGATGTTCGTAACTGTATCTGCAGGCAGCGTGGAACTGGGAAGGACCGCGTGTCAGCTCACCTCGCAGAAGGAAGTTCCCCAGAGAGACAGCTTTCAACAAGGTACTCAGGTTTGGAAGTTAGTATGTAGCTCCCTTCTGAGGGAGGAATTACTCAGAAGTCGTTGGATTGGGCTAGGAGACACTTGCTTCTCACAGAACTTGTGTCCCGTATTGAACGACGTCCTTTCGAAGTGAAAGGTACAGGCGGTCAGCATGTGGGAGGAACAAGCCATAAGCTCATCCAAAGGAGTGTGCATCACTTGGAGGCAGGTGTCCGGTAGTCGCGAAATTGACAATGCAGACTCTTGGTTCTCACTCCGCTACTGTCCCGCATAGAACGGAATGCTGTGGAAGCGATCTGTACAGGCCGTCACATTGTGGGAGGTACAGGCCATAAGCTGAACTCTGAGAAGCCTGTATGCTTTGCAGGCAGATGTCTGCTAGCCACTCTTTTATGGGAGTTAGAAGCTAGCTACACTTTAATTGAACAAGGCTGTTGGAAATCGCTGTATTGAACTCAGTTACACGTGACTACAAGCCTGAAACGTCTACATGCTTTTCACAACCTCTTCCAGCACCTAACATAAGGATGTTAGGACCTATGTCCACAGGCAGTCAGGTAGCGGGAGGGTCCTGCCCTCACCTCAACTCTCACAAGGAAGCATGTCTAGAAGCCAGCTTTCAACTAGCTGCATTCTTCTGGCCCTGAGAACGCAGCTGTATTCTAACTCAGGAGGTTCCAAGAAGACCACTCTACTCCACCTGGAGACAGCTTCCAGCCTGCATTATTCCACTTGCGTCTCACAAGCTTCTGACAAGCGTCTCTGGTGAAGACGTTGGAAAGACATACTGCAGGCAGTGTGGAACTGTGAGGGACTGCGTGTGAGCCCAACTCTCGGATGTAAGTTGCCGTTGGATGCAGGGTTCAATTAGCTAGTATGGAACTTAGTATGTAGCACCAGTCTAAGACAGGAATTACTAGGAAATCGCAGGATTGAGCTTGGAGGCACTACTCTTGTGGACCTCACCTGGACGAGGTGACTGGTTCCCACGTAGGACTCCCCTGGACCTGATAACTTTGCTACACACTTTGGCCTCACCTGGCCCTGATGACTCTGGGCCCCACTGAGGCCTCAATCTGGACCTAGTGACTGTGGTCCCCACCTGGGTCTCACCTGGACCTGGTGACTCTCGTTCCCACATGAACCACACCTGGACCTGGTGACTGTGGTGTCCTTCTAGCCTCACATTTACCTGGTGACTCCGGTCCTCACCAGGGCCTCACATGGATCTGGTGACTCTGGCCTGCAGGTTGGCCTCACCTGGAGCTGGTGAGTGGGGTTGCCACCTGGGCCTCACCCATACCTGGTGACTCAGGTCCCCACGTGGGCCTCACTTGGACCTGGTGAATCTGGTCCTGCCTGGTCCTCACCCAGACCTGGTGACTCTGGTCACCACCTGGGCCTCACCTGGACCTGGTAAATCCTGTCCCCATCTGGGCCTCACCCAGTCCTGGTGACTTTGTTCCCCACCTGGACCTGATTACTGTGAACTCCTTCTTTGCCTCACCTGGAACAGGTGACTCTGATCCTAACTGGGCCACACCCAGATCTGGTGACTCTGGTCCTCACCTGGGCATGATTGGGACCTAGTTAATCTGTTCCACACCTGTCCCTCACCTGGACATGATGACTCTGGAAACCCTCTGGGCCTCACTCTGAACTGGTGACTCTGGAACCCATCTTGATGTCACCTGGGCCAGGTGATTCCGGTACCCCTCTAGGCCTCAACCAGACCTGGTGACTCTGGTTCTAAACTGGGCCTCACCTGCACCTAGTGAATATGCTCCCCACCTGGGCCTCATATGGACCTGGTGACTCTGGTCCCTACTTGGGCATCACTGGGACATGGTTACTCCATTCCCCACTGGGACTCACCTGGATCTGGTAACTCTGGTCCTGACTTTGGCCTCTTCTGTACCTGGTGACTCTGGCCCCACCTGGGCCTCACCTGGAACTGGTGACTCTGATTCTCAGCATGGCCTCACGTGACCTGGTGACTGTGGTTCCCACCGGGACCTCACCTGGACCTCATGTCTCTGGTCCCCACCTGGTCCTCACCTGGACCTGGTGTCTCTGGTACCCACCTGGGTAGAATCAGGACATGGTTTCACTCTTCCCTAACAGGGACCCATCTGGACCTGTTAACTCTGGTCTACACCTGGGCCACAACTGGACATGGTGACACTGGTTCCCACCTGGGTCTCACCTGGACATGGTGATTCTGATCCCCACCTGGGCCTCACTTCTAACTGGTGATTCTCGTTCCCACATGGACCTCATGTGGACATAGTGGCTGCAGTGTTTCTACCTTCTCATGGACCTGGTGACTCTGGTCCCCACCAGGGCCTCACCAGGATATGGTGAGTGTGGTTGCCACCTGGACCTCACCTGGACCTCACCTGGACCTGGTGACTCTGGTCTGCACCTGAGACTACCCTGGATCTGGTGACTGTGGTCCCCACCTGGCCTCATTTGGACCTGGTGACTCTGATCCCCATCTGGGGCTCACCTGGCCAAGTTGACCATGGTCCTCAACTGGGCATAATTGGGATCCAGTTACTGTGTTCCACAACTGGACCTCACCTGGACGAGGTGACTGGTCCACCTCTGGGTTTCACCCTGCCCGGGTGGCTGTGAACCCCACTATGGCCTGAATTTGTCATGCTGACTCTGTTGCCACCTGCGCCTCCCCTCGAACTGTTGACTCTGGTTTTTTCAAGGGCCTCCCCTGTACCTGGTGATCCTGGTTTCCATCTGGGTCTCACCTGGACCTGGAGACTCTTGTCACGACCTGGGACTCACCTGAACCTTGTTACTGTGTTCCAAACCTGGCCCTCACGTAGACCTGTTGACCATGGTCCCCAAGCCGGCCTCACATGGACCTATTGCCTCTGGTTCCCCCTGAGCCTCACGTGTACCTGGTATCTCTGGTCCACAACTTGGCCTCATCTGAACCTGGTGACTCTGGTCCGCACCAGGGCTCCACCTGGATCTGGTGACTCTGGTTCCCACCCGGACCTCTCCTGGACCTGCTGACTCTCTTTCCAACATGGACCTCCCCTGGATCTGGTGAATCTGGTCCTCAGTTTGGCCTCACTGGACCTGGTGACTCTCGTCCCGACTTTGAACTAACTCAGACCTGGTGAAACCTGTCCCCACCTAGGACTCACCCAGACCTGGTGACTCTTGTCCTCACCTATGCCTCAATTCGACCTGATGAATCTGGTCCTCACGTGGGCCTCACATGGACCTGGGACTCAGCTGGATAGAGTGGCTCTGGTTCCCACATGGGGCTCACCTGATATTGGTGACTGTGGTCTCCTTCTATGCCTCACCAGGACCTGGTGATTCTGATCCCCATCTGGGCCTTGCATGGCCCTAGTGACTCTGGTCTCCAGCTAGGCATCATTGTGACCTGGTTACTTTATTCCACACCTGGGCCTAACTTTGACCGGGGACCTCTGGTCTCAATCTGGACCTCAATTGAAACTGGATACTCTGTTTCCCCCTCTGGGCCTCACCCTTACATGGTGAATCTGGTCCTCCCTGGGCTTCACTTGGACCTGGTGAATCTTGTCCATACCTGTTCCTCACCTGGACCTGGTGACTCTGGTCAACACCTGGGTCTCACCTGGACTTGGTGAATATTGTTGCCACCTGGGCCTCACCTGGACCTTGTGACTGTGATCCCCACCTGGACCTCACCTGGTTCTGGTGGCTCTGGTTCCCATATGGGGCTCTCCTGGACCTGGTTCCTCAGGTCTCCTTCTGGCCTCACCTGGAACCAAATGACTATGATCTATATTTGGGCCTCACCTGTACCTAGTGACTCTGGTCCTTACCTGGGCATCATTGGTTTCTGGTACTGGTTACTGGTTACTCTCCTCTCTACCTAGGCCTCATCTGGACCTGGTGACTCTGGTCACCTTCGGAACCTCACCCTGTCTTGGTGACTGTGGTCCCACCTGGTTCTCACCTGGACGAGGTCACTGCTTCCCACAGGGACCTCACCTGGACCAGGTGAATCTGGTCCTCACATGGGCATCAAGAAACCTGGTTACTCAGTTATACTTCGGGGCCTCACCTGGACCTAGTAATTCTCATCCCACTCTGGGCCTCATCCTGACGTGGTGACTCTGGTCCCCACCTGGATATAACCTGCACCGGGTGACTCTAGTCCCCCTTTGGGCCTCACCCAGACCTGGGGACTCTGGTCCTCAACTGGGCCTCAACAGGACCTGGTGAATCTACTCCTCACTTAGGCCTCGTCTGGACCTTGTGACTCTTTTCCCACCTGGCATCAATGGGACATGGTTAATCTGTTCCCCACCTGGGCCTCACCTGGACATGATAACTTTGCTCCACACTTTGGCCTCAACTGGTCCTGATGACTCTGATCCCCCCACCTAGGCCTCAATCTGGTCCTGGTGACGGTGGTCCCCACCTGGGTCTCACCTGGACCTGGTGACTCTCGTTCCTACATGAACCCCACCTGGACCTGTTGACTGTGGTGTTCTTGTAGACTCATATTTACATGGTGTCTCCGGTCCCCAGTAGGGCCTCATCTGGATCTGGTGACTCTGATCCTATCTGCGTGTCACCCAGACCTGGTGACTCTGCTCCTAACCTGGGCATCATTGGTACCTGGTGACTCTGTTCGACACCTGAGCCACACCTGGACATGATGACTCTGGAACCTGGCTGGGCCTCACCCTGACCTGGTGACTCTGGTCCCCATCTGGTTGTCACCTGGACCAGGTGACTCTGGTACCCCTCTAGGCCTCAACCAGTTCTGGTGCCTCTCGTCCTCAACTGGGCCTCACCTGGACCTAGTGAATAAGCTCCATCTGGGCCTCATTTGGACCTGGTGACTCTGGTCCCTACCTGGGCATCATCGGGACATGGTTCCACTGCATGGCCTGCAGGTTGGCCTCACATGAACCTGGTAACTCTGGTCCCTACCTGGGGGTCCTTTCCAGGTGAGGCCAGATGGAGACCACAGGAACCAGGTCCAGGAGAGCCCAATATGGGAACCAGAGCCACCAGATCCATGTGAGGTCCAGGTGGGAACACAGTCACAAGGTCCAGGTGAGGCGCAATTATCAACAGGATTCGCCAAGTCCACGGAGGCCCAGGTGGCGACCAGTCACCACATCCATGTGCGGACCAGCTAATGTCCAGATTCACCAGGCCCAAGAGAAGTCACAGGGGTGACCAGAGTCACCAGATCCAGGTGAAGCCCAGGTGGGGACCAGAGTCACTAGGTCCAGATGAGGTCAAGGTGGGGACCAGAGATATCAGGTACAAGTGAGGCCCCGGTGGGGATCATAGGCAACAGGTCCATGTGAGGCCGGCTTAGGGACCATGGTCAACAGGTCTACTTGAGGCCCAGGTGTGGAACACAGTAAGCAGGTCCAGGTGATTCCCCGGTGGTGACAAGTGTCACCACGTCCTGGTTTGACCCAGGTGGGGACCAGAATCACCAGGTACAGTCCAGGTGACATCCAGATGGGGACCAGAGTAACCAGGTCAGGGTGAGGCCCAGAGAGGTTCCAGAGTCATCATGTCCATGTGAGTCTCAGGTGTGGAACAGAGTCACCAGGTACCAATGATGCTCAGGTGAGGACCAGAGTCACCAGGTCTGGTTGACCCGGAGATAGGATCAGAGTCACCAATTCCAGGTGAGGCCAAGAAAGAGTCCACAGCAATCAGGTCCAGGTGGGGAACAAAGTCACCAGGACTGGGTGAGGCGCAGATGGGGACCAGATTCACCAGGTCCAGGTGAGGCCCAGGTGGTGACCAGAGTCCCGGGGTCCGGGAGAGGACCAGGTAAGGACCAGAATCACCAGGTCCAAGAGGCCCACGTGGGGACCTGAGTCACCAGGTATGGGTGAGGCCAGGTGGCAACCCCACTCACCAGGTCCAGGTGAGGCCAACCTGCAGGCCAGAGTCTCCAGATGCAGGTGAGGCCCTTGTGGGTACCGGACTCACCAGGTAAATGTGAGTCTACAAGAACACCACATTCACCAGGTCCAGGTGTGGTTCATGTGGGAACGAGAGTCACCAGGTCCAGGTGAGACCCAGGTGGGGACCACAGTCACCAGGTACAGATTGAGGCCTAGGTGGGGGACCAGAGTCATCAGGACTAGTTGCGGCCAAAGTGTGAAGCAAAGTTATCACGTCCAGGTGAGGCCCAGTGGGGAACAGACTACCCATGTCCCATTGATGCCAGGTGGGAAAATAGTCACAAGGTCCAGACGAGGCCTAAGTGAGTAGATTCACAAGGTCCTGTTGATGCCCGGGTGAAGACCAGTGTCCCCAGCTCCGGGTGAGTCCTAGAGGGGGACCAGAGTCAGCCGGTTCTGGTGATATCCATGTGGGGACCAGAGTCACCACGTCAGGGTGAGACCCAGAGTGGGACGAGAATCACTAGGTCCAGGGGAGGCCCCAATATCGAACTGAGAAACCAGGTCCCATGATGCCCATATGAGGACCTGAGTCACCAGGACCAGGTGAGGTCCCTGTGGGAACCAGTCACCTCGTCCAGGTGAGGCCCAGGTAGGACCAGAGTCACAAGGTCCAGGTTAGGCCCAGGTATATAAGAGAGTATCCAGGTCCCAATGATGCCAACGTAGGACCAGAGTCAACAGGTCCAGGAGAGGCCCAAATATGGATCAGAGTCATTGTGTTCCAGGTGAGGCCAGATGGAGACCACAGGAACCAGGTCCTGGAGAGCCCCATAAGGGAACCAGAGCCACCAGATCCAGGTGAGGTCCAGGTGGGACCACAGTCACAAGGTCCAGGTGAGGAGCACGTGGCAACAGGATTCACCAAGTCCAGGTGAGGACCAGGTGGCGACCATTCACCACATCGAAGTGCGGACCAGCTAAGCACCAGATTAAACAGGCCCAAGTGAAGCCCAAAGGGTGACCAGGGTCACCAGGAAAGGGTGAGGCCCAGAGGGGGAACCAGAGTAACCAGTATAGTTTGAGGCCAAGAATGGGACCAGAGGTCCCTGGTCAAAGTGAGGCCCAGGTGTGGAATAGAGTATCCAAGTCCCAATGATGCCTGGGTGAGGACCAGAGTCACTAGGGCCATGCAGGCCCAGATGGGGAACAGAATCACTAGGTCCTGGTGAGGCATAGAATAAGACCACAGTCACCAGTATCGAGTGAGCCCCTTGTGGGAACCAGAGCCACTCTATCCAGCTGAGACCCAGGTCCATGTGAGGCCCACGTGAGGACCAGATTAATCAGGTCGAATTGAGGCATAGCTGGGGACAAGAGTCACCAGGTCTGGGTGCGGCCTCGGTGGGGCAAGATTCAGCAGTTCTGAGTTAGGTCAGAGTGTGGACGAGAGACACCAGTTTCAGGTGAGGCCAAACTGAGGACCAGAGTCACCAGATCCAGGTGAGGTCCATGTTGGGAAGAGAGTCACCAGATCCAGGTGAGATCCATGTTGGAAAGAGAGTCTGCAGGACCAGGAGAGGTCCAGGTGGGGACCAGAGTCAGCAGATCCAGGAGAAGTCCAAGTGGGGACCAGAGTCACCAGATCCAGGTGAAGCCCAGGTGGGGACCAGAGTCACTAGGTCCAGATGAGGCCCAGGTGAGGACCAGAGTTCCCAGGTACACGTGAGGCCCCGGTGGGGATCAGAGGCAACAGGTCCTGGTGACTGTGGTGTTCTTGTAGACTCACATTTACCTGATGACTCCGGTCC
Source organism: Canis lupus baileyi (assembly GCF_048164855.1). Lineage (NCBI taxonomy): Eukaryota > Metazoa > Chordata > Mammalia > Carnivora > Canidae > Canis > Canis lupus. Next base: position 2,478,461 of record NC_132867.1, on the reverse strand, counting down.
CCATTAGGGCCTCACCTGCAACTCGTAACTCTGGTCCCTACCTGGGCATTATCGGGACACGGTTCCTCTGCATGGCCCGAAGGTTGGACTCCCCTGGACTTGGTGAGTGGGGTTGCCATCTGGGCCTCACCCATACAGGTGACACAGGTCCCCACGTGGGCCTACTTGGACCTGGTGAATCTGGTCCTTACCTGGTCCTCACCCGGAACTGGTGACTCTGGTCACCACTTGGGAATCACCTGGACCTGGTGAATCTGGTCCCCATCTGGGCCTCACCCAGTCCTGGTGACTTTGTTCCCTACCGGGACCTGATTGCTGTGGACTCCTTCTTGGCCTCACCTGGTACTGGTGCGTCTGATGCTATGTGGGCCTCAACCAGATCTGGTGACTCTGGTCTTCACCTGTGGACCATTATGACCTGGATACTCTGTTCCACACCTGAGCCTCACCTGGACATGATGATTCTGGATCCCCTCTGAGCCTCACCCTGACATGGTGACTCTAGTCCCCATCTGGAGTCACCTAGACCAGGTGAATCTGGTTCCCCTCTCGGCCTGAACTAGACCTGGGCATTTTGGTCCTCAACTGGGCCTCACCGGGACCTAGTGAACATGCTCCCCCCTGCGCCTCATTGGACGTGGTGACTCGGGTTCTACCTGGGCATCATCGGGACATGGTTACTCTATTCCCCAATGGGACTGACCTAATCCTTGCAACTCTGGTCCTGACTTTGGCCTCTTCTGTACCAGGTCACTCTGGCTCCACCTGGGCCTCACCTGTAACTGGTAACTCTGATCCTAACCATGGCCTCACCTGACCTGGTGACTGTGGTTCCCATCGGGATCTTACCTGGACCTCATGTCTCTGGTCCCACCTGGGCCTCACCAGGACCTGGTGTCTCCGGTACCCACCTTGGTAGCATCAGGATATGATTACACTGTTCACTAACAATGACCCAGGCGGACCTATTAACTCTGGTCTTCACCTGGGCCACACCTGTACATGGTGACACTGGATCCCACCGGGGTCTCAACTTGACATGGTGAGTCGGATCCCCACCTGGTCCTCACGTGTAACTGCTGATTCTCCGGCCCACATGGAAATCATGTAGACCTGGTGGCTGCAGTGTTTCTAGCTTCTCATGTACCTTGTGACTCTGGTCCCCGCCAGGGCCTCACTGGGTCCTGGGGAATGTGGTTGCCACATGCACCTCACTTGGACATGGTGATTATGGTCTGCACCTGAGACTACGCTGGATCTGCTGACTGTGGTCCCCACCTGGGCTTCACCTGGATATTTGGACTCCCGTCCCCATCTGGGCCTCACCTGGCTCTGTTGACCATGGTCCTCAACTGGGCAAAATTGAGACCCGGTGACTGTGTTCCACAACTGGACCTCAACTGGACCAGGTAACTCTGGTCCCCCTCTGGGTGTCACCGTGCCTAGTGACTGTGAACCCCACTTTGGCCTGAATTGGACCTGGTGACCCTGGTTACCACCTGCGCCTAACCTCGAACTGTTGACTCTGGTTCTTTCAAGGGCCTTCCCTGTACCTGGTGATCCTGGTCCCCACCTGCTCCTCAACTGGACGTGGTGAATCTTGTCACCACCGGGGACTCACCTGGACGTGCTTACTGTGTTCCACACCTGGGCCTCAAGTAGACCTGTTGACCATCGTCCCCCAGCCGGCCTCACATGGACCCGTTGCCTCTGATCCCCACCGGGGCCTCACGTGTACCTTGTAACTCTGGTCCTCAACTGGGCCTCATCTGGACCTAGTGACTCTGGTCCCCACCTGGGCTTCACCTGGATCTGGTGACTCTGGTCCCCACCTGGACTTCACGTGGATCTGGTGACTCTGGTCCCCAACTGCACCTCTGCTGGACCTGGTGACTCTCTTTCAAACATGGACCTCATCTGGATCTGGTGACTCTGGTCCTCAGTTTGGCCTCACCTGGACCTGGCGTCTCTCGTCCCCACTTTGACCTAACTCAGAACTGCTGAATCTTGCCCCAATTAGGCTGCACACAGACCTGGTGACGCTTGTCCCCAGCTATGCCTCAATTCGACCTGATGAATCTGGTCCTCACGTGGGCCTCACATGGACCTGCTACTCAGCTGGATAGAGTGGCTCTGGTTCCCACATGGGGGTCACCTGATACTGGTGACTGTGGTCTTATTCTATGCCTCACCAGGACCTAGTGATTCTGTTCCCCATCTGGGCCTGCATGGTCCTAGTGACTCTGGTCCACACCCAGGCATCATTGGGACCTGGATACTCTATTCCATATCTGGGACTCACTCTGACCAGGGACCTCTGGTCCCATTCTTGGCCTCAAACTAAACTGGTTACTCTGGTTCCCCCTCTGGGCCTCACCCTTACCTGGTGACTCTGGTCACCCCATGGGCTTCATTTGGGCCTGGTGAATCTGGTCCTTAGATTGTCCTCACTTGGATCTGGTGACAGCTCACCACCTGGGCCTCACCTGGACATGTTGAATCCTGTTGACACCTGCGCCTCACCTGGACCTTGTGACTGTGATCCCACCTGGACCTCACCTGGATCTGGTGGCTGTTTCCCATATGGGGCTCTCCTGGAACTGGTTTCTGTGGTCTCCATCTGGCCTCACCTGGAACACAATGACTCTGATTCATATTTGAACCTCTCCTGGATCTGTTGACTCTGGTCCTTACCTGGGCATCATTGGGGCCTGGATACTCTCTTATATACCTGGGCCTCACCTGGACATGGTGACTGTGGTCCCAACTGGGCCTCACCTGGACAAAGTGACTGGTTCCCACAGGGACCTCACCTGGACCTGGTGACTCAGGTCCTCATATGGGCATCATGGGACCTGGTTTCAGTTCCACATCTGGGCCTCACCTGGACCTAGTGATTCTCGTCCCCCTCTGGGCCTCACCCTGACGTGGTGACTCTGGTCCCCACCTGGATATCACCAGAACCGGGTGACTCTGGTCTCCCTCTGGGACTCACCCAGAGCTGGGGACACTGGTCTTCAACTGGGCCTCACCTGGACCTGGGGAATCTGATCCCCATCTGGGCCTCACCCAGTCCTGGTGACTTTGTTCCCCACCTGGACCTGATTGCTGTGGACTCTTTCTTGGCCTCACCTGGAACTGGTGACTCTGAAGCTATCTGCGTGTCACCCAGATCTGGTGACTCTGGTCCTCACCTGGGCATCATTGGTACCTGGAGACTTTGTTCCTCACCTGAGCCTCACCTGGACATGATGACTCTGGAACCTCTCTGGGCCTCTCCCTGACCTGGTGACTCAAGTCCCTACCTGGTCATCATCGGGACATGGTTCCACTGCATGGCCTGCAGGTTGGCCTCACCTGGATGTGGTAACTCTCGTCCTTACCTGGGTATCATCGGGACATGGTTCCTCTGAATGGCCTGCAGGTTGGCCTCACCTGGACCTGGGGGTGCCTTGCCACCTGGCCTAACCAATACCTGGTGACTCAGGTTCCCACGTGGGCCTCATTTGGACCTGTTGAATCTGGTCCTTATCTGGTCGTCACCCGGAACTGGTAAGTCTGTTCACCACCTGGGAATAACCTGGACCTGGTGAATCTGGTACCCATCTGGGCTTCACCGAGTCCTGGTGACTTTGTTCCCCACCTGAACCTGATTGCTGTGGACTCCTTCTTGGCCTCACCTGGAACTGGTGACTCTGATCCTAACTGGGCCTCACCCAGATCTGGTGACTCTGGTCCTCACCTGTGGTCCATTATGATCTGGATACTCTGTTCCACACCTGAGCCTCACCTGGACATGATTACTCTGGATCCCCTCTGGACCTCACCCTGACATGGTGACTCTGGTCCCCATGTGGATGTCACCTAGACCAGGTGAATCTGGTACCCCTCTAGGCCTCAACTAGACCTGGTGACTGTGGTCCTCAACTGGGCCTCACCGGGACCTAGTGGATATGCTCCCCTCCTGCGCCTCATCTGGACCTGGTGACTCTGGTTCTACCTGGGCATCATTGGGACCTGGATACTCTCTTATATACCAGGGCCTCACCTGGACCTGATGACTCTGATCCCACCTGGGCCTCACCTGGACCTGGTGCATCTGGTCCCCATCTGGGCCTCACCCAGTCCTGGTGACTTTGTTCCCCACCTAGACCTGATTGCTGTGGACCCTTTCTTGGCCTCACCTGGAACTGGTGACTCTGATCCTATATGCGCGTCTCCCAGATCTGGTGACTCTGGTCCTCACCTGGGAGTTATTTGTACCTGGTGACTCTGTTCCACACCTGAGCCTCACCTGGACATGATGACTCTGGAAACTATCTGGGTCTCACCCTGACCTGGTGACTCTGGTCCCCATCTGGATATCACCTGGACCAGGTGATACTGGTACTCCTCTAGGACTCAACCAGATCTGGTGACTCTGGTCCTCAACTGGGCCTCACCTGGACCTAGTGAATATGCTCCATCTGGGCCTCATTTCGACCTGGTAACTCTGGTCACTACCTCGGCATCATCGGGTCATGGTTTCACTGCATGGCCTGCAGGTTGCACTCACCTGGACCTGGTAACTCTGGTCTTTACCTGGGCATCATCCGGACATGGTTCCTCTGCATGGCCTGCAGGTTGGCCTCACCTGTACCTGGTGAGTGGGGTTGCCACCTGGGCTTCACCCATACCTTGCGACTCAGGTCCCCACGTGGGGCTCTTGGACATGGTGAATCTGATCCTTTCCTGGTCCTCTCCTAGACCAGGGGAATCTGGTCACTACCTGGGCCTCCCCTGGACCGGGTGATTCTGGTCCCCATCTGAGACTCACCCAGTCCTGGTGACTTTATTCCCCACCTGGACCTGTTTGCTGTGGACTCCTTCTTGGCCTCACCTAGAACTGGTGACTCTGATCCTATCTGCGCGTCACCCAGACCTGGTGACTCTGGTCCTCACCTGGGCATCATTGGTACCTGCTGACTCTGTTGCACACCTGAGCCTCACCTGGACATGATGACTCTGGATCTCTCTGGGCCACACCCTGACCTGGTGACTCTGGTCCCTATCTGGATGTCACCTGGACCAGGTGATTCTGGTACCCCTCTAGGCCTCAAGCAAATCTGGTGACTCTGGACCTCAACTGGGCCTCACCTGGACCTAGTGAATATGCACTATCTGGGCCTCTTTTGGACCTGGTGACTCTGGTCCCTACCTGGGCATCATCGGGACATGGCTCCACTGCATGGCCTGCATATTGGCCTCACCTGGACCTGGTAAATCTAGTCCCTACCTGGGCATCATCGGGACATGGTTCCTCTGCATGGCCTGTAGGTTGGCCTCACCTGGACCTGGGGAGTGGGGTTGCCACCTGGGCCTCACACATGCATAGTGACATAGGTCCCCACGTTGGCCTCACTTGGACCTGGTGAATCTTGTCCTTTCCTGGTCCTCACCCAGAACTCGTAACTCTGGTCACAACCTGGGAATCACCTGGACCTGGTGAATCTGTTCCCCATCTGGGCCTCACCCAGTCCTGCTGACTTTGTTCCCCACCTGGATCTGATTGCTGTGGACTCCTTCTTGGCCTCACCTGGAACTGGTGACTCTGATCCTAACTGGTCCTCACCCAGATCTGGTGACTCTGGTCCTCACCTGTGGACCATTATGACCTGGATACTCTGTTCCACACCTGAGCCTCACCTGGACATGATGACTCTGGATCTACTCTGGGCCTCACCCTGATATGGTGACTCTGGTCCCCATCAGAATGTCACCTAGACCAGGTGAATCTGGTACTCCTCGAGGCCTCAAATATACCTGGTGACTCTGGTCCTCAACTGGGCCTCACCGGGACCTAGGGAATTTGCTCCCCACCTGCGCCTCATCTCAACCTGGTGACTCTGGTTCTACCTGGGCATCATCGGGACATGGTTACTCTATTCCCCACTGGGACTGAACTGATCCTAGTAACTCTGGTCCTGACTTTGGCCTCTTCTATACCAGGTGACTCAGGCTCCACATGGGCCTCACCTGTAACTGGTGACTCTGATCCCAAGCATGGCCTCACCTGACCTGGTGACTGTGGTTCCCATCGGGAACTAAACTGGACCTCCTTTCTCCGGTACCACTTGTGCCTCACCTGGACCTGGTGTCCCTGGTACCCCCCTGGGTAGCATCAGCATATGGTTACACTGTTCACTAACAGTGACCCAGCCGGACCTATTAACTCTGGTCTTCACCTGGGCCACACATGGACAAGGTGACACTGGTTCCCACCTGGGTCTCAAATTGACATGGTGAGTCGGATCCCCGCCTGGTCCTCACGTGTAACTGCTGATTCTCCGGCTCACATGGATATCATGTGGACCTGGTGGCTGCAGTGTTTCTAGCTTCTCATGTACCTTGTGACTCTGGTCCCCGCCAGGGCCTCACTGGGTCCTGGGGAATGTGGTTGCCACCTGCACCTCACTTGGACCTGGTGATTGTGGTCTGCACCTGAGACTACCCTGGTTCTGGTGACTGTGGTCCCCACCTGGGCTTCACCTGGATTTGGGGACTCCGGTCCCCATCTGGCCTCACCTGGTCCTCTTCACCATGGTCCTCAACTGGGCAAAATTGGGACCCGGTGTCTGTGTTCCACAACTGGACCTCACCTAGACCAGCTGACTCTTGTCCCCCTCTGGGTCTCACCGTGCCCTAGTGACTGTGAACCTCACTTTGGCCTGACTTTGACCTGCTTAACCTGGTTGCCACCTGCGACTGACCTCGAAATGTTGACTCTGGTTCTTTCAATGGCCTCCCCTGGACCTGGTGTCCTGGTCCCCACCTGGACCTCACCTGGACGTGGTTCCTCTTGTCACCACCGGGGACTCAGCTGGACCTGCTTACTGTGTTCCACACCTGGGCCACAAGTAGACCTGTTGACCATGGTCCCCAAGTCGACCTCACATGGACCTGTTGCCTCTGAACCCCACCGGGGCCTCACGTGTACCTGGTAACTCTGGTCCTCACCTGGGGCTCATCTGGAACTAGTGACTCTGGTAATCACCTGGGCTTCACCTGGATCTGGTGACTCTGGTCCCCACCTGGACTTCACCTGGATCTGGTGACTCTGGTCCCCAACTGGAACTATCCTGGACGTGTTGACTCTCCTTCCAACATGGACCTCACCTGGATCTGGTAACTCTGGACCTCAGTTTGGCCTCACCTGGACCTGGTGTCTCTCGTCCCCACTTTGACCTAACTCAGAACTGCTGAATCATGCCCCACCTAGACCGCACCGAGACCTGGGGACTCTTGTCCCCAGCTATGCCTCAATTCGACCTGATGAATCTGGTCCTCACGTGGGTCTCACATGGACCTGGGACTCAGCTGGATCGAGTGGCTCTGGTTCCCACAAGTGGCTCACCTGATACTGCTGACTCTGGTCTTATTCTATGCCTCACCAGCACCTAGTGATTCTGTTCCCCATCTGGGCCTGCATGGCCCTCGGCACTCTGGTCCTCACCCAGGCATCATTGGGTCCTGGATACTCTATGCCACATCTGGGACTCACACTGAACAGGGACCTCTGTTCCCATTCTGGGCCTTAAACTAAACTGGTTACTCTGGTTCCCCCTCTGGACCTCACCCTTACCTGGTGACACTGGTCACCCCTTGGGCTTCATTGGGCCTGGTGAATCTGGTACTTAGGTGGTCGGCTCCTGGATCTCGTGACTTGTCGCCACCTGGGCCTTACCTGGACTTGGTGAATCCTGTTGCCACCTGCGCTTCACCTGGTACTTGTGACTGTGGTCCCACCTGGACCTCACCTGGATCTGGTGTCTCTGGTTCCCATATGGGGCTCTCCTGGAACTGGTTGCTGTGGTGTGCATCTGGCCTCACCTGGAACAAGATGACTCTGATCCATATTTGGGCCTCTCCTGGACCTGTTGACTCTGCTCCATACCTGGGCATCATTGCGACCTGGATATTCTCTTATGTACCTGGGCCTCACGTGGACCTGGTGACTGTGGTCCCACCTGGGCCTCACCTGGACGAGGTGACTGGTACCTCACCTGGACCTGGTGACTCAGGTCCTCATATGGGCATCATGGGTCCTGGTTTCTCAGTTCCATATTGGGCCGTCACCTGGACCTGGTAACTCTGGTTCCTACATGGGCATCATCGGGACACGGTTCCTCAGCAGGTCCCAAAAGTTGGCCTCACATGGACCTGGTAAGTCTGGTCCCTACGTGGGCAACATCGGGACATGGTTCTTCTGCATGGCCTGCACCTTGGCTCACCTGGACCTGGTGCGTGGGATTTCCCCTGGGCCTCACCCATAGCTGGAGACACAAGTCCCCACGTGGGCCTCACTTGGACCTGGTGAATCTGGTCCTTACCTGGTCCTCACCTGGAACTGGTATCTCTGGTCACCACCTGGGCCTCACCTGGACCTGGTGACTGTGGTCCCACCTGGGCCTCACCTGGATGAGGTGACTGGTTCCCACAGGGACCTCACCTGGACCTGGTAACTCAGGTCTTCATATTGACATCGTGGGACCTGGTTTCTCAGTTCCACTTTGGGGCCTCACCTGGAGCTAGTGATTCTCGTCCCCCTCTGGGCCTCACCCTGACGTGGTGACTCTGTTCCTCACGTGGATATCACCAGAACAGGGTGACTCTGGTCCCCCTCTGGGACTCACCCTGAGCTGGGGACACTGGTCCTCAACTGGGCCTCAACAGGACTTGATGAATCTACTCCTCACTTATGCTTCGTCTGGATCTTGTGACTCTTTTCCCACCTGGCATCAATGGGACATGGTTACTCTATTCCCCACCTGGGCCTCACCTGGACATGATAACTTTGCTCCGCACTTTGGCCTCAAGTGGTCCTGATGACTCTGGTCCCCCCACCTAGGCCTCAATCTGGACTTGGTGACTGTGGTCCCCAGCTGGTCTCACCTGGACCTGGTGACTCTCGTTCCCACATGAACCACACCTGGACCTGGTGACTGTGGTGTTCTTGTAGACTCACATTTCCCTGGTGACTCCGGTCCCCACTAGGGCCTCCCCTGGATCTGGTGACTCTGGCCAGCAGGTTGGCCTCACCTGGACCTGGTGAGTAGGGTTTGCCACCAGGGCCTCACCCATACCTGGTGACTCAGGTCCCCACGTGGGCCTCTTGAACCTGGTGAATCTGGACCTTACCTGGTCCTCTCCCAGACCAAGGGACTCTGGTCACCACCTGGGCCTCACCTGGACCTGGTGAATCTGGTCCCCATCTGGGCCTCACCCAGTCCTGGTGACTTTGTTCCCCACCTGGACCTGATTGCTGTGGATTCCTTCTTGGCCTCACCTGGAACTGGTGACTCTGATTCTATCTGCGCGTCACCCACACCTGGTGCTCTGGTCCTCACCTGGGCATCATTGGTACCTGGTGACTCTGTTCCACACCTGAGCCTCACCTGGACATGATGACTCTGGAACCTCTCTGGGCCTCACCCTGACCTGGAGACTCTGGTCCCCAGCTGGATGTCACCTTCATCAGGTGATTCTGGTACCCCTCTAGTCCTCAACCAGATCTGGTGACTCTGGTCCTCAACTGTGCCTCACATGGACCTCGTGAAAATGCTCCATCTGGGCCTCATTTGGACCTGGTGACTCTGGCCCCTCCCAGGGCATCATCGGGACATGGTTCCACAGCATGGCCTGCAGGTTGGCCTCACCTGGACCTGGTGAGTGGGGTTGCCACCTGGGGCTCACCCATACCTGGTGACAGAGAAACCCACGTGGGCCTCACTTGCACCTGCTGAATCTGGTCCTTACCTGGTCCTCACCCGGAACTGGTATCTCTGGTCACCACCAGGGAATCACATGGGCCCGGTGAAACTGGTCCCCATCTGGGCCTCACCCAGTCCTGGTGACTTTGTTCCCCACCAGGACCTGATTGCTGTGGACACCTTCTTGGCCTCACCAGGAACTGGTGACTCTGAACCTAACTGGGCCTCACCCAGATCTGGTGACTCTGGTCCTCACCTGTGGACCATTATGACCTGGATACTCTGTTCCACACCTGAGACTCACCTGGACATGATGACCTTGGAACCTCTCTGGGCCTCAGCCTGACATGGTGATTCTGGTCCCCATCTGGATGTCACCTAGACCAGGTGAATCTGGTACCACTCTAGGCCTCAACTTGACCTGGTGACCCTGGTCCTCAACTGGGCCTCACCGGGACCTAGTGAACATGCTCCAAAAATGCGCCTCATCTGGTTCTACCTGGGTATCATCGTGACATGGTTACTCTATTCCCCACTGGGACTGACCTGTTTCTGGTAACTCTGGTCCTGACTTTGGCCTCTTCTCTACCAGGTGAGTCTGGCTCCACCTGGGCCTCACCTGTAACTGGTGACTCTGATCCTATGCATGGCCTCACCTGACCTGGTGACTGTGGTTCCCATCAGGACCTCACCTGGACCTCATGTCTCTGGTCCAAACTGGGCCTCACCAGGACCTTGTGTCTCTGGTACCCACCTGGATAGCATCAGGATATGGTTACACTGTTCACTAACAGTGAACCAGCTGGACATATTAACTCTGGTCTTCAACTGGGCCATATCTGGACATGGTGATTGTGGTCTGCACCTGAGACTACCCTGGACCTGGTGACTGTGGTCCCCACCTGGGCTTCACCTGGATTTGGGGACTCCGATCCCCATCTGGGCTTCACCTGGCCTTGTTGACCATGTTCCTCAACTGGGCAAAATTGGGACCCGGTGACTGTGTTCCACAACTGGACCTCAACTGGACCAGGTGTCTCTAGTCCCCCTCTGGGTGTCACCGTGCCCTAGTGACTGTGAACCCCACTTTAGCCTGACTTGGACCTGCTGACACTGGTTTCCACCTGCGCCTGACTTCGAACTGTTTACTCTGGTTCTTTCAAGGGCCTCCCCTGTACCTGGTGATCCTGGTCCCCACCTGGGCCTCACCTGGACGTGGTGACTCTTGTCACCACCGGAGACTCACCTGGACCTGCTTACTGTGTTCCACACCTGGGCCTCAAGTAGACCTGTTGACCATGGTCCCCAAGCCGGCCTCACATGGACCAGTTGCCTCTGATCCTCACCGGGGACTCACGTGTACTTGGTAACTCTGGTCCTAACCTGGGCCTCATCTGGACCTTGTGACTCTGGTCCCTACCGGGGCTTCACCTGGATCTGATGACTCTGGTCCGCACCTGGACTTCACTTGGATCTGGTGACTCTGGTCTCCACCTGGACTTCTCCTGGTCCTGCTGACTCTCTTTCCAACATGGACCTTACCTGGATCTGGTGACTCTGGTCCTCAGTTTGGCCTCACCTGGACCTGGTGTCTCTCATCCCCACTTTGACCTAACTCAGAACTGCTGATATTGCCCCACCTAGGCCGCATCCAGACCTGGTGACTTTTGTCCCCAGCTATGCCTCAATTCGACTTGATGAATCTGCTCCTCACGTGGGGCTCACATGGACCTGGGACTCAGCTGGATTGATTGGCTCTGGTTCCCACAAGAGGCTCACCTGATACTGGTGAATGTGGTCTTATACTATGCCTCACCAGGACCTAGTGATTCTGTTCCCCATCTGGGCCTGCATGGCCCTAGTGACTCTGGTCCTCACACAGGCATCATTGGGACCGGGATACTCTATTCCATACCTGGGCCTCACTCTGACCAGGGACCTCTGGTCCCATTCTGGGCCTCAAACTAAACTGGTTACTCTGGTTCCCCCTCTGGGCCTCACCCTTACCTGGTGACTCTGGTCACCCCTTGGGCTTCCCTTGGGCCTGGTGAATCTGGTCCTTAGCTTGTCCTCACTTGGATCTGGTGACAGTTCGCCACCTGGGCCTCACCTGGACTTGGTGAATCCTGTTGCCACCTGCGCGTCACATGGACCTTGTGACTGTGGTCCCACCTGGACCACACCTGGATCTGGTGGCTCTGGTTCCCATATGGGGCTCTCCTGTAACTGGTTCCTGTGGTCTCCATCTGGCCTCACCTGGAACACAATGACTCTGATCCATATTTGGGCCTCTCCTGGACCTGTTAACTCTGGTCTTTACATGGGCATCATTGGGACCTGGATACTCTCTTATGTACCTGGGCCTAACCTGAACTTGGTGACTGTGGTCCCACCAGGGCCTCACCGGACGAGGTGACTGGTTCCCACAGGGACCTCACCTGGATCTGGTGACTCAGGTCCTCATATGGGCATCATGGGACCTGGTATCTCAGTTCCACATCGGGGCCTCACCTGCACCTAGTGATTCTCGTCCCCCTCTGGGCCTAACCCTGACGTGGTGACTCTGGTCACCACCTGGATATCACCAGAACCGGTGACTCTGGTCCCCCTCTGGGACTCATGCGGAGCTGGCGACACTGGTCCTCAACTGTGCCTCAACAGGACCTGGTGAATCTACTCCTCACTTAGGCCTCGTATGAACCTTGTGACTCATTTCCCACCTGGCATCAATGGGACAAGGTTACTCTGGTCCCCACCTGGACCTCACATGGACGTGATAACTTTGCTCCACACTTTGGTCTCAACTGGTCCTGATGACCCTCGTCCCCCCACCTAGGCCTCAATCTGGACCTGGTGACTGTGGTCCCCACCTGGGTTTCACCTGGACCTGTTGACTCTCCTTGCCACATGAACCCCATCTGGACCTGGGGACTGTGGGGTTCTTGTAGACTCACATTTACCTGGTGACTGCGGTCCCCACTAGGGCCTCACTTGGATCTGGTGACTCTGGCCTGCAGGTTGGCCTCACCTGGACTGGTGAGTGGGGTTCCAACCTGGGCCTCACCCATACATGGTGACTCAGGTCCCCACGTGGGCCTCTTGGACTTGGTGAATCTGGTCCTTACCTGGTCCTCCCCAGACCCGGGGACTCTGGTCACCACCTGGGCCTCACCTGGACCTGGTGAATCTGGTCCCCATCTGGGCCTCACCCAGTCCTGGTTAATTTGTTGCCCACCAGGACCTGATTGCTATGGAATCCTTCTTGGCCTCACCTGGAACTTGTGACTCTGATCGTAACTGGGCCTCAGCCAGATCTGGTGACTCTGGTTCTCACCTGAGGATCATTATGATCTGGATACTCTGTTCCACACCTGAGCCTCACCTGGACATGATGTCTCTGGATCCCCTCTGGGCCTCACCCTGACATGGTGTCTCTGGTCCCCATCTGGATGTCACCTAGACCAAGTGAATATGGTACCCCTCTAGGCCTCAACTAGACCTGGTGACCCTTGTCCTCAACTGTGCCTCTCCGGGACCTAGTGAACATGCTCCCCACATGGGCCTCACCTGGACCTGGTAACTCTGGTTCCTACCTGGGCATCATCGGGACATGGTTCCTCTGCATGGCCTGCAGGTTGGCCTCACCTGGACCTTGTGAGTGGGGTTGCCACCTGGGCCTCACCCATACCTGGTGACTCAGGTCCCCACGTGGGCCTCTTGGACCTGGTGAATCTGGTCCTTACCTGGTCCTCTCCCAGACCCGGGGACTCTGGTCACCACCTGGGCCTCACCTATACCTGCTGAATCTGGTCTCCAACTGGGCCTCACCCAGTCCTGGTCAATTTGTTCCTCACCTGGACCTGATTGCTGTGGACTCTTTCTTGGCCTCACCTGGAACTGGTGACTCTGATCCTATCTGCGCGTCACCCAGACCTGGTGACCCTGGTCCTCACCTGGGCATCATTCGTACCTGGTGACTCTGTTCGACACCTGAGCCTCACCTGGACATGATGACTCTGGAACCTGGCTGGGCCTCACCCTGACCTGGTGACTCTGGTCCCCATCTGGTTGTCACCTGGACCAGGTGACTCTGGTACCCCTCCAGGCCTCAACCAGTTCTGGTGCCTCTCGTCCTCAACTGGGCCTCACCTGGAACTAGTGAATAAGCTCCATCTGGGCCTCATTTGGACCTGGTGACTCTGGTCCCTACCTGGGCATCATCGGGAAATGGTTCCACTGCATGGCCTGCAGGTTGGCCTCACATGAACCTGGTAACTCTGGTCCCTACCTGGGCATCATCGGGTCACGGTTCCTCGGTATGGCCTGCAGGTTGGCCTCACCTTGAACTGGTGAGAGGGTTTGCCACCTGGGCCTCACCCATACATCTTGACACAGGTCCCCATGTGGGCCTTACTTGGACCTGGTGAATCTGGTCCTTACCTGATCCTCACCTGGAACTGGTAACTCGGGTCACCACCTGGGCCTCACCTGGACATGGTGAATCTGGTCCCCATCTGGGCCTCACCCAGTCCTGGTGACTATGTTCCCCACCTGGACCTGATTGCTGTGGACTCCTTCAGGCCTCACCTGGAACTGGTGACTCTGATACTATCTGCGCGTCACACAGACCTTGTGACTCTGGTCCTCACCGGGGCATCATTGGTACCTGGTGTCTCTGTTCCACACCTGAGCCTACCTGGACATGATGACTCTGGAACCTCTCTGGGCCTCACCCTGACATGGTGACTCTGGTCCCCATCTGGATGTCACCAAACCAGGTGAATCTGGTACCTCTCTAGGCCTCAACTAGACCGGAGGAATCTGGTCCTCAACTGGGCCTCACCGGGACCTAGTGAATATACTCCCCACCTGCGCCTCATCTGGACGTGGCGACTTTGGTTCTACCTGGTCATCATCGGGACGTGGTTACTCTATTACCCACTGGGACTGACCTGATCCTGGTAACTCTGGTCCTGACTTTGGCCTCTTCTGTCCCAGGTGACTCTGGCTCCACCTGGGCCTCACCTGTAACGGGTGACTCTGATCCTAAGCATGGCCTCACCTGACATGGTGACTGTGGTTCCTTTCGGGACCTCACCTGGACCTCATGTCTCTGCTCACACCTGGGCCTCACCAGGAGCTGTTGTCTCTGGTACCCACCTGGGTAGCATCAGGATATGGTTACACTGTTCACTAACAGTGACCTAGCCGAACCTATTAACTCTGTTCTTCACCTGGGCCACACCTGGACATGGTGACACTGGTTCCCACCTGGGTCTCACCTGGACATGGTGAGTCGGATCCCCACCTGGTCCTCAACTGTAACTGGTGATTCTCGTTCCCACATGGACATCTTGTGGACCTGGTGGCTGCAGTGTTTCTTGCTTCTCATGTACCTCGTGACTCTGGTCCCCACCAGGGCCTCACAGGGACCTGGTAAGTGTGGTTGCCACCTGCACCTCACCTGGACCTTGTGATTCTGGTCTGCACCTGAGACTACCCTGGATCTGGTGACTGTGGTCCCCACCTGGTCTTCACCTGGATTTGAGGACTCCGGTCCCCATCTGGGCCTCACCTGGCCCTGTTGACCATGGTCCTCAACTGGGCAAAATTGGGACCCGGTGACTGTGTTCCACAACTGGACTTCACCTGGACCAGGTGACTCTGGTCCCCCTCTGGGTGTGAATGTGCCCTAGTGACTGTGAACCCCACTTTGACCTGACTTGGACCTGCTGACCCTGGTTGCCATGTGCTCCTGACCTCGAACTCTTGACTCTGGTTCTTTCAAGGGCCTCCCCTGGACCTGGTGATCCTGGTCCCCAACTGGGCCTCACCTGGACGTGGAGACTCTTTTCACCACCGGGGACTCACCTGGACCTGCTTACTATGTTCCACACCTGGGCCTCAAGTAGACCTGTTGACCATGGTCCCCAAGCCGGCCTCACATGTATCTGTTGCCTCTGATCCCCACCGGGGCCTGACGTGTACCTGGTATCTCTGGTCCTCAGCTGGGCCTCATCTGGACCTAGTGACTCTGGTCCCCACCTGGGCTTCACTGGATCTGGTGACTCTGGTCCCCACCTGGAGTTCACCTGGATCTGGTGACTCTGGTCTCCAACTGGACCTCTCCTGAACCTGGTGACTCTCTTTCCAACAAGGACTACACCTGGATCTGGTGACTCTGGTCCTCAGTTTGGCCTCACCTGGACCTGCTGTCTCTCGTCCTCACTTTGACCTAACTCAGAACTGCTGAATCTTGCCACACCTAGGCCGCACCCAGACCTGGTGACTCTTGTCCCCAGCTATGCCTCAATTCGATCTGATGAATCTGGTCCTCACATAGGCCTCACTTGGACCTGGGACTCAGCTGCATTGAGTGGCTCTGGTTCCCACAAGTGATTCAACTGATACTGCTGACTGTTCTTATTCTATGCCTCACCAGGACCTAGTGATTCTGTTAACCATCAGGGCCTGCATGGCCCTAGTGACTCTGGTCCTCACCCAGGCATCATTGGGACCTGGATACTCTATTCCACACCTGGGCCTCACTTTGACCAGGGACCTCTGGTCCCATTCTGGGCCTCAAACTAAACTGGTTACTCTGGTTCCCCCTCTGGGCCTCACCCTTACCTGGTGACTCTGGTCACCCCTTGGGCTTCACTTGGACCTGGTGAATCTGGTCCTTAGCTGGTCCGCAACTGTATCTGGTGAATGGTCGCCACCTGGGCCTCACCTGGACTTGGTGAATCCTGTTGCCACCTGCGCCTCACCTGGACCTTGTGACTGTGGTCCCACCAGGACCTCGCCTGGATCTGGTGACTCTGGCCTGCAGGTTGGCCTCACCTGGACTTGGTGTGTGGGGTTGACACCTGGGCGTCACACATACCTGGTGACTCATGTCCCCACGTGGGCCTCTTGGACCTGGTGAATCTGGTCCTTACCTGGTCCTCTCCCGGAGCTGGGGACTCTGGTCACCACCTGGGACTCACCTGGACCTGGTGAATCTGGTCCCCATCTGGGTCTCACCCAGTCCTGGTGATTTGTGCCCCACCTGGACCTGATTGCTGTGGACTCTTTCTTGGCCTCACCTGGAACTGGTGACTCTGATTCTATCTGCGCATCACCCAGACCATGTGACTCTGGTCCTCACCTGGGCATCGTTGGTACCTGGTGACTCTGTTCCACACCTGAGCCTCACCTGGACATGATGACTCTGGAAAATCTCTGGGCCTCACCCTGAGCTGGTGACTCTGTTCCCCATCTGGATGTTACCTGGACCAGGTGATTCTGGTACCCCTGTAGGCCTCAACCAGATCTGGGGACTCTGGTCCTCAACTGGGCCTCACCTGGACCTAGTGAATATGCTCCATCTGGGCCTCATTTGGACCTGGTTACTCTGGTCCCCACCTGGACTTCACCTGGATCTGGTGACTCTCGTCCCCACCTGGACCTCTCCTGGACCTGGTGACTCTCTTTCCAACATGGACCTCACCTGGATCTGGTAACTCTGGGCCTCAGTTTGGCCTCACCTGGACCTTAGGTCTCTCGTCCCCACTTTGACCTAACTCAGAACTGCTGAATCATGCCCCACCTAGACCGCACCCAGACCTGGTGACTTTTGTCCCCAGCTATGCTTCAATTCGACCTGATGAATCTGGTCCTCACGTGGGCCTCACATGAACCTGGGACTCAGCTGCATAGAGTGCCTCTGGTTCCCACAAGGGGCTCACCTGATACTGGTGACTGTGGTCTTATTCTATGCCTCACCAGGACCTAGTGAATCTGTTCCCCATCTGGGCCTCTATGGCCCTAGTTACTCTGGTCCTCACCCAGGCATCATTGGGACCTGGATACTCTATTCCACATCTGGGACTCACTCTGACAAGGGACCTCTGGTCCCATTCTTGGCCTCAAACTAAACTGGTTACTCTGGTTCCCCCTCTGGGCCTCACCCTTACCTGGTGACTCTGGTCACCCCTTGGGCTTCATTGGGCTTGGTGAATCTGGTCTTTAGATTGTCCTCACTTGGATCTGGTGACTGGTCGCCACCTGGACCTCACCTGGTCTCGGTGAATCCTGTTTCCACCTGCGTTTCACCTGGACCTTGTGACTGTGGTCCAACCGGGTTCTCACCTGGATCTGGTGGCTCTGGTTCCCATATGGGGCTCTCCTGTAACTGGTTCCTGTGGTCTCCATCTGGCCTCACCTGGAACACAATGACTCTGATCCATATTTGGGCCTCTCCTGGACCTGTTGACTCTGGTCCTTACCTGGGCATCATTGGGACCTGGATACTCTCTTATATACCTGGGCCTCACCTGGACCTAGTGACTGTGGTCCCACCTGGGCCTCACCTGGACGAGGTGACTGGTTCCCACAGGGACCTCACCTGGACCTGGTGACTCAGGTCCTCATATGGGCATCATGGGACCTGGTTTCTCAGTTCCACATCGGGGACTCACCTGGACCTAGTGATTCTCGTCCCCCTCTGGGCCTCACCCTGACGTGGTGACTCTGGTCACCACCTGGATATCACCAGAACCAGTGACTCTGGTCTCCCTCTGGGACTCACTCGGAGGTGGGGACAGTGGTCCTAATCTGGGCCTCAACAGGACCTGGTGAATCTACTCCTCAGTTAGGCCACGTCTAAAGCTTGTGACTCTTTTCCCACCTGGCATCAATGGGACATGGTTACTCTGTTCCCCACCTGGGCCTCACCTGGACATGATAACTTTGCTCCGCACTTTGTTCTCAACTGGTCCTGATGACTCTGGTACCCCCACCTAGGCCTCAATCTGGACCTGGTGACTGTGGTCCCCACCTGGGTCTCACCTGGACCTGGTGTCTCTCGTTCCCACATGAACCACACCAGGACCAGGTGACTGTGGTGTTCTTGAAGACTCACAATTACCTGGTGACTCCGGTTCCCACTAGGGCCTCACCTGGATCTGGAGACTCTGGCCTGCAGGTTGGCCTCACCTGGACCTGGTAAGTGGGGTTGCCACCTGGGCCTCACCCATACCTGGTGACTCAGTTCCCCACGTGGGCCTCTTGGACTTGGTGAATCTGGTCCTTACCTGGTCCTTCCCGGACCCATGGACTCTGGTCACCACCTGGGACTCACCTGGACCTGGTGAATCTGGTCCCCATCTGGGTCTCACCCAGTACTGGTGATTTGTTCCCCACCTGGACCTGATTGATGTGGACTCTTTCTTGGCCTCACCTGGAACTAGTGACTCTGATTCTATCTGCGCATCACGCAGACTAGGTGACTCTGGTCCTCACCTGGGCATCGTTGGTACCTGGTGACTCTGTTCCACACCTGAGCCTCACCTGGACATGATGACTCTGGAAAATCTCTGGGTCTCACCCTGACCTGGTGACTCTGGTCCCCATCTGGATGTCACCTGGACCAGGTGATTCTGGTACCCCTCTAGGCCTCAACCAGATCTGGGGATTCTGGTCCTCAACTGGGCCTCACCTGGACCTAGTGAATATGCTCCATCTGGGCCTCATTTGCACCTGGTGACTCTGGTCCCTACCTGGGCATCATCGGGACATGGTTCCACTGCATGGCCTGCAGGTTGGCCTCACCTGGATCTGGTAACTCTGGTCCCAACCAGTGCATCATCGTGACATGTTTCCTCTGCATGGCCTGCATTTTGGCCTCACCTGTACCTGGGGAGTGGTGTTGCCACCTGGGCCTCACCCATACCTGGTGACACAGGTCCCCACGTGGGCCTCACGTGGACCTGTTGAATCTGGTCCTTACCTGGTCCTCACCCCGAACTGGTAAGTCTGGTCACCACCTGGAAGTCAACAGGACCTGGTGAATCTGGTCCCCATCTGGGCCTCACCCAGTCCTGGTGAATTTGTTGCCCACCTGGACCTGATTGCTGTGGACTCCTTCTTGGCCTCACCTGGAACTGGTGACTCTGATCCTAACTGGGCCTCACCCAGATCTGCTGACTCTGGTCCTCACCTGTGTCCATTGTGACCTGGATACTCTGTTCCACACCTGAACCCTACCTGGACATGATTACTCTGGATCCCCTCTGGGCCTCACCCTGACATGGTGACTCTGGTCCTCATCTGGATGTCACCTAGACCAGGTGAATCTGGTACACCTCTAGGCCTCAACTAGACCTGGTGACTCTGTTCCTCAACTGGCCCTCACCGGGACCTAGTGAACATGCTCCACACCTGCGCCTCATCTGGACCTGGTGACTCTTGTTCTACCTGGGCATCATCGGGATATGGTTACTCTATTCCCTAATGGGACTGACCTGATCCTGGTAACTCTGGTCCTGACTTTGGCCTCGTCTGTACCAGGTGACTCTGGCAACACCTGGACCTCACTATTATCTGGTGACACTGATTCTAAGCATGACCTCACCTGACCTGGTGACTGTGGTTCCCATCAGGACCTCACCTGGACCTCATGACTCTGGTCCCACCTGGGCCTCACCGAGACCTGGTGTCTCTGGTACCCACCTGGTTAGCATCAGGATATGGTTACCCTGTTCACTATCAGTGACCAAGCCGGACCTATTTACTCTGGTCTTCACCTGGGCCACACCTGGACATGGTGACACTGGTTTCCACCTGGGACTCACCTGGACATGGTGAGTCGGATCCCCACCTGGACCTCACCTGTAACTGGTGATTCTCGTTCCCACATGGACATCATGTGGACCTGGTCGCTGCAGTGTTTCTAGCTTCTCATGTACCTCGTGACTCTGATCCCCACCAGGGCCTCACCGGGTCCTGGTGAGTTTGGTTTCACCTGCACCTCACCTGGACCTGGTGATTCTGGTCTGCACCTGAGACTACCCTGGATCTGGTGACTGTGGTCCCCACCTGGGATTCACCTGGATTTCGGGACTCCGGTCCGCATCTGGGCCTCACCTGGCCCTGTTGACCATGGTCCTCAACTGGGCAAAATTGGGACCTGGTGACTGTGTTCCACAACGGGACCTCACCTGGACCAGGTCACTCTGGTCCCTCTCTGGGTCTCACGTGCCCTAGTGACTGTGAACCCCACTTTGGCCTGACTTGGACCTGATGACCCTGGTTGCCACCTGTGCCTGACCTCGAACTGTTGACTCTGGTTCTTTCAAGGGCCTCCACTGTACCTGGTGATTCTGGTCCCCACCTGGGCCAAACCAGGACGTGGTGACACTTGTCACCACCGGGAATCACCTGGACCTGCTTACGCTGTTCCACACCTGGGCCTCAAGTAGACCTGTTGACCATGGTCCCTAAGCCGGCCTCACATGGACATGTTGCCTCTGATCCCCACCGGGGCCTCACGTGTACCTGGTAACTCTGGTCCTCACCTGGGCCTCATCTGGACCTAGTGACTCTGGTCCCCACCTGGACTTCACCTGGATCTCGTGACTCTGGTCCCCACCTGGACTTCACCTGGATCTGATGACACTGGTCCCCACCTGGACCTCACCTGTACCTGGTGACTCTGGTCCTCAGTTTGGCCTCACCTGGACCTGTTGACTCTTGTCTCCACTTTGAGCTAACTCAGAAGTGCTGAATCTTGCCCCACCTAGGCCTCACCCATACCTGGTGACTCTTGTCCTCAGCTATGCCTCAAATCGACCTGATGAATCTGGTCCTAACGTGGGCCTCACAAGGACCTGGGACTCAGCTGGATAGAGTGGCTCTGGTTCCCACAAGGGGCTCACCTGATACTGCTGACTGTGGTCTTATTCTATGCCTCACCAGGACCTAGTGATTCTGTTCCCCATCTAGGACTGCATGGCCCTAGTGACTCTGGTCTTCACCCAGGCATCATTGGGACCTGGATACTCTATTCCACACCTGGGCCTCACTCTCACCAGGGACCTCTGGTCGCATTCTGGGCCTCAAATTAAACTGGTTACTCTGGTCCCCCTCTGGGCCTCACCCTTACCTGGTGACTCTGGACATCCCTTGGGCTTCATTTGGGCCTTGTGAATCTTGTCCTTAGCTTGTCCTCACTTGGATATGGTGACTGGTCGCCACCTGGGCCTCACCTGGACTTGGAGAATCCTGTTGCCAACTGCGCCTCACCTGGACCTTGTGACAGTGGTCCAACCTGGACTTCACCTGGATCTGGTTGCTCTGGTTCCCATATGTGGCTCTCCTGGACCTGGTTCCTGTGGTCTCCATCAGGCCTCACCTAGAACACAATGACTCTGATGCATATTTGTGCCTCTCCTGGACCTGTTGACTCTGGTCCTTACCTGGGCATCATTGGGGCCTGGATACTCTCTTATATACCTGGTCCTCACCTGGACCTGGTGACTGTGGTCCCACCTGGACCTCACCGGGACGAGGTGACTGGTTCCCACAGGGACATCACCTGGACCTCGTGACTCAGGTCCTCATATGGGCATCATGGGACCTGGTTTCTCAGTTCCACATCGGGGCCTCAAGTGGACCTAGTGATTCTGGTCCCCCTCTGGACCTGACCCTGACGTGTTGACTCTGGTACCAACCTGGATATCACCAGAACCTGGTGACTGTGGTCCCCCTCTGGGACTCACCCGGAGATGGGTCACTGGTCATCAACTGGGCCTCAACAGGACCTGGTGAATCTACTCCTCACTTAGGCCTCGTCAGGACCTTGTGACTCTTTTCCCACCTGGCATCAATGGGACATGGTTACTCTGTTCCCCACCTGGGCCTCACCTCCACATGATAACTTTGCTCCACACTTTGGCCTCAACTGGTCCTGATGACTCTGTTCCCCCCACCTAGGCCTCAGTTTGGACCTGGTTACTGTGGTTCCAACCTGGGTCTCACCTGTACCTGGTGATTCTCTTTCCCACATGAAGCAAACCTGGATCTGGTGACTGTGGTGTTCTTGTAGACTCACATTTACCTGGTGACACTGGTCCCCACTAGGGCCTCACCAGGATCTGGTGACTCTGGCCTGCCCGTTAGCCTCACCTTGACCTGATGAGTGGGGTTGCCACGTGGGCCTCACACATAGCTGGTGACTCAATTCCCCTCGTGGGCCTCTTGGACTTGGTGAATCTGGTCCTTACCTGGTCCTGTCCGAGACCCGGGGACTCTGGTCACCACCTGGGCCTCACCCAGTCCTGGTGACTTTGTTCCCCACCTGGACCTGATTGCTGTGGACTCTTTCTTGGCCTACCTGGAACTGGTGACTCTGATCCTTTCTGCGCGTCACCCAGATCTGGTGACTCTGGGCCTCACCTGGGCATCACTGGTACCGAGTGACTCTGTTCCACGCCTGAGCCTAACCTGTACATGATGACTCTGGAACCACTCTGGGCCTCTCCCTGACCTGATGCCTCTGGTACCCATCTGGATGTCACCTGGACCAGGTGATTCTGGTACCCCTCTAAGCCTCAACCAGATCTGGTGACAGTGGTCCTCAACTGGGCCTCACTGGACCTAGTGAATATGCTCCATCTGGGCCTCATTTGGACCTGGTGACTCTGGTCCCTACCTGGGCATCATCGGGACATGCTTCCACTGCATGGCCTGCATATTGGCCTCACCTGGACCTGGTAACTCTAGTCCCTACCTGGGCATCATCGGGACATGGTTCCTCTGCATGGCCTGCAGTTTGGCCTCACCTGGACCTGGGGAGTGGGGTTGCCACCTGGGCCTCACCCATGCTTGGTGACACAGGTACCCACGTGGGCCTCACTTGGACCTGGTGAATCTGGTCTTTACCTGGTCCTCACCCGGAACTGGTAACTCTGGTCACCACCTGGGAATCACCTGGACCTGGTGAATCTGGTCCCCATTGGGCCTCACCCAGTCCTCGTGACTTTGTTCCCCACCTGGACCTGATTGCTGTGGACTCCTTTTGGGCCTCACCTGGAACTGGTGACTCTGATCCTCACATGTGGACCTTTATGACCTGGATCTCTGTTCAACACCTGAGCCTCACCTGGACATGATGACTCTGGATCCCCTCTGGGCCTCACCCTGACATGGTGACTCTGCTCCCCATCTGGATGTCACCTAGACCAGGTGAATCTGGTACCCCTCTAGGCCTCAACTAGACCTGGGGATTCTGGTCCTCAAGTGCGCCTCACCGAGACCTAGAGAATATGCTCCCCACCTGCTCCTCATCTGGACATGGTGACTCTGCTTCTACCTGCGCATCACCGGGACATAGTTACTCTATTCCCCACTGGGACTGACCTGATCCTCGTAACTCTGGTCCTGACTTTGGCCTCTTCTGTTCCAGGTGACTCTGGCTCCACCTGGGCCTCACCAGTAACTGGTGACTCTGATCCTAAGCATGGCCTCACCAGACCTGTTGACTGTGGTTCCCATGGGGACCTCACCGGGACCTCATATCTCTGGTCCCACCTGGGCCTCACCAGTACCTGGTGTCTCTGGTACCCACCAGGGTAGCATCAGGATAGGGTTACACTGTTCACTAAGAGTGACCCAGACGAACATATTAACTCTGGTCTTCACCTGGGCCACACCTGGACATGGTGACACTCGTTCCCACCTTGGTCTCAACTGGACATGGTGAGTCGGATCCCCACCTGGTCCTCACCTGTAACTGGTGATTCTCGTTCCCACTTGGACATCCTGTGGACCTAGTGGCTGCAGTGTTTCTAGCTTCTCATGTACCTCGTGACTCTGGTCCCCACCAGGGCCTCACCGGGACCTGGTGATTGTGGTTGCCACCTGCACCTCACCTGGACTTGGTGATTCTGGTCTGCACCTGAGACTACCCTGGATCTGGTGACTGTGGTCCCCACCTGGTCTTCACCTGGATTTGGGGACTCCGGTCCACATCTGGGCCTCACCTGGCCCTGTTGACCATGGTCCTCAACTGGGCACAATTGGGGCACGGTGACTGTGTTCCACAAATGGACCTCACCTGGTCCATGTGACTCTGGTCCCTCTCTGGGTCTCACCATGCCCTAATGACTGTGAACTCCACTTTGGCCTGACTTGGACCTGCTGACCCTGGTTGCCACCTGCTCTTGACTTCGACCTGTTGACTCTGGTTCTTTCTTTTTTCTTTTTTTTTAATTTATTTTTTATTATTGGTGTTCTATTTACTAACATACAGAATAACCCCCAGTGCCCGTAACCCATTCACTCCCACCCCCCGCCCTCCTCCCCTTCTACCACCCCTAGTTCGTTTCCCAGAGTTAGCAGTCTTTACGTTCTGTCGCCCTTTCTGTTATTTCCCACACATTTCTTCCCCCTTCCCTTATATTCCCTTTCACTATTATTTATATTCCCCAAATGAATGAGAACATATAATGTTTGTCTTTCTGCGACTGGCTTACTTCACTCAGCATAATACCCTCCAGTTCCATCCACGTTGAAGCAAATGGTGGGTATTTGTCATTTCTGATAGCTGAGTAATATTCCATTGTATACATAAACCACATCTTCTTTATCCATTCATCTTTCGTTGGACACCGAGGCTCCTTCCACAGTTTGGCTATCGTGGCCCTTGCTGCTATAAACATCGGGGTGCAGGTGTCCCGGCGTTTCATTGCATTTGTCTCTTTGGGGAAAATCCCCAACAGTGCAATTGCTGGGTCGTAGGGCAGGTATATTTTTAACTGTTTGAGGAACCTCCACACAGTTTTCCAGAGTGGCTGCACTAGTTCACATTCCCACCAACAGTGTATGAGGATTCCCTTTTCTCCGCATCCTCTCCAACATTGGTTGTTTCCTGTCTTGTTAATTTTCCCCATTCTCACTGGTGTGAGGTGGTATCTCATTTGGTTTTGATTTGTATTTCCCTGATGGCAAGTGATGCAGAGCATTTTCTCATGTGCATGTTGGCCATGTCTATGTCTTCCTCTGTGAGATTTCTGTTCATGTCTTTTGCCCATTTCATGAACGGATTGTTTGTTTTTTTTGGTGTTGAGTTTGATAAGTTCTTTATAGATCTTGGAAACTAGTCCTTTATCTGATATGTCATTTGCAAATATCTTCTCCCATTCTGTAGGTTGTTTTTGAGTTTTGTTGACTGTATCCTTTGCTGTGCAAAAGCTTCTTATCTTGATGAAGTCCCAATAGTTCATTTTTGCTTTTGTTTCTTTTGCCTTCGTGGATGTATCTTACAAGAAGTTACTATGGCCGAGTTCAAAAAGGGTGTTGCTTGTGTTCTTCTCTAGGATTTTGATGGAATCTTGTCTCACATTTAGATCTTTCATCCATTTTGAGTTTATCTTTGTGTATGGTGAAAGAGAGTGGTCTAGTTACATTCTTCTGCATGTGGATGTCCAATTTTCCCAGCACCATTTATTGAAGAGACTGTCTTTCTTCTAATGGATAGTCTTTCCTCCTTTATCGAATATTAGTTGCCCATAAAGTTCAGGGTCCACTTCTGGATTCTCTATTCTGTTTCACTGATCTATGTGTCTGTTTTAGTGCCAGTAGACTCTAGTTCTTTCAAGGGCCTCAACTGTACCTGGTGATCATGGTCCCCACCTGGGACTCACCTGGACGTGGCGACTCTTTTCACCACCGGGGACTCACCTGGACCTGCTTACTGTGTTACACACCAGGGCTTCAAGTAGACCTGTTGACCATGGTCCCCAAGCCGGCCTCACATGGACCTGTTGCCTCTGATCCCCACCGGGGCCTCACGTGTACCTGGTAACTCTGGTCCTCACCTGGGCCTCATCGGGACCTAGTGACTCTGGTACCCACCTGGGCTTCACATGGATCTGGTGACTCTGGTCCACACCTGGACTTCACCTGGATCTGGTGACTCAGGTCCCCACCTGGTCCTCTCTTGGAACTGGTGACTCTCTTTCCAACATGGACCTCATATGGATCTGGTGACTCTTGTCCTCAGTTTTGCCTCACCTGGACCTGGCATCTCTCGTCCCCACTTTGACCTAACTCAGAACTGCTGAATCTTGCCCCACCAAGCCCGCACCCAGACCTGGTGACTCTTGTCCCCAGCTATGCCTCAATTCGACCTAATGAATCTGGTCCTCACGTGAGCCTCACATGGACCTTGGACTCAGCTGGATAGAGTGGCTCTGGTTCACGCAAGGGGATCAAATGATACTGCTGACTGTGGTCTTATTCTATGCCTCACCAGGACCTAGTGATTTGTACCCATCTGGGCCTGCATCGCCCTAGTGACTCTGGTCCTCACCCAGGCATCATTGGGACCTGGATACACTATTCCACACCTGGGCCTCACTCTGACTAGGGACCTCTGGACCCATTCTGGGCCTCAAACTAAACTGCTCACTCTGGTTCCCCCTCTGGGCCTCACCCTTACCTGGTGACTCTGGTCACCCCATGGGCTTCATTTGGGCCTGGTGAATCTGGTCCTTAGCTTGTCCTCACTTGGATCTGGTGACTGGTCGCCAGCTGGGCCTCACCTGGACTTGGTGAATCCTGTTGCCACCTGCGCCTCACCTGGACCTTGTGACTGTGGTCCCACCAGGACCTCACCTGGATCTGGTGTCTCTGGTTCCCATATGGGGCTCTCCTGGACCTGATTCCTGTGGTCTCCATCAGGCATCACCTGGAACAAAATGACTCTGATCCATATTTGGGCCTCTCCTGGACTGTTGACTCTGGTCCTTACCTGGGCATCATTGCGACCTGGATACACTCTTATATACCTGGGCCTCACCTGGACCTGGTGACTGTGGTCCCACCTGGGCCTCACCTGGACGAGGTGACTGGTTCCCACAGGGATCTCACCTGGACTGCTGAATCAGGTCCTCATATGGGAATCATGGGACCTGGTTTCAGTTCCACATCGGGGCGTCACCTGGAGCTAGTGATTCTCGTCCCCCTCTGGGCCTCACCCTGACGTGGTGACTCTGGTCCCCACCTGGATATCACCGGAACCGGGTGACTCTGGTCCACCTCTGGGACCCACCCGGAGATGGGGACACTGGTCCTCAACTGGGCCTCACCTGGACCTGGGAATCTGGTCCCCATCTGGGTCTCACCCAGTCCTGGTGACTTTGTTCCCCACCTGGACCTAATTGCTGTGGACTCTTTCTTGGCCTCACCTGGAACTGGTGACTCTGATTCAATCTGCGCATCACCCAGACCTGGTGACTCTGGTTCTCAACTGGGCATCGTTGGTACCTGGTGACTCTGTTCCACACCTGAGCCTCACCTGGACATGATGATTCTGGAAAATCTCTGGGCCTCACCCTGACCTTGTGACTTTGGTCCCCATCTGGATTTCACCTGGACCAGGTGATTCTGGTACCCCTCTAGGCCTCAACCAGATCTGGAAACTCTTGTCCTCAACTGGGCCTCACCTGGACCTAGTGAATATGCTCCATCTGGGCCTCATTTGGACCTGGTGACTCTGGTCCCTACCTCGGC
Source organism: Canis lupus baileyi (assembly GCF_048164855.1). Taxonomy (NCBI): domain Eukaryota; kingdom Metazoa; phylum Chordata; class Mammalia; order Carnivora; family Canidae; genus Canis; species Canis lupus. The sequence continues at coordinate 2,450,376 of NC_132867.1, read as the reverse complement.
ATCATCGGGACATGGTTCCACTGCATGGCCTGAAGGTTGGCCTCACCTGGATCTGGTAACTCTGGTCCCAACCAAGGCATTATCGTGACATGGTTCCTCTGCATGGCCTGCATGTTGTCCTCACCTGGACCTGGGGAGTGGGGTTGCCACCTGGGCCACACCCATACCTGGTGACACAGGTCCCCACGTGGGCCTCACGTGGACCTGTTGAATCTGGTCCTTACCTGGTCCTCACCCGGAACTGGTAAGTCTGGTCAAGACCTGTAAGTCACCTGGACCTGGTGAATCTGTTCCCCATCTGGGCCTCACCCAGTCCTGGTGAGTTTGTTGCCCACCTGGACCTGATTGCTGTGGACTCCTTCTTGGCCTCACCTGGAACTTGTGACTCTGATCCTAACTGGGCCTCACCCAGATCTGGTGACTCTGGTCCTCACCTGAGGACCATTATGATCTGGATACTCGGTTCAACACCTGAGCCTCACCTGGACATGATGACTCTTAATCCCCTCTGGGCCTCACCCTGACATGGTGACTCTGGTCCCATCTGGATGTCACCTAGAACAGGTGAATCTGGTACCCCTCTAGGTCTCAACTACACCTGGTGACTCTGGTCCTAAACTGGGACTCACTGGGACCTAGTGAACATGCTCCCCACCTGCGCCTCATCTGGATCTGGTGACTGGTGCTACCTGGGCATCATCGGGACATGGTTACTCTATTCCCCACTGGGACTGACCTGATCCTGGTAACTCTGGACCTGACTTTGGCCTATTCTGTACCAGGTGACTCTGGCTCTACCTGGGCCTCACCTGTAACTGGTGACTCTGATCCTAAGCATGGCCTCACCTGACCTGGTGACTGTGATTCCCATCGGGATCTCACCTGGCCCTCAAGTCTCTGATCCGACCTGGTCCTCACCAGGACATAGTTTCTGTGGTTCCCACCTGGGTAGCATCAGGATATGGTTACACTGTTCACTAACAGTGACCCAGCAGGACCTATTAACTCTGGTCTTCACCTGGGCCACACCTGGACATGTGACACTGGTTCCCACCTGGGACTCACCGGGACATGGTGAGTCGGATCCCCACCTGGGCCTCACCTGGACGTGGTGACTCTTGTCACTACCGGGGACTCACCTGGACCTGCATACTGTGTTCCACACCTGGGCCTCAAGTAGCCATGTTGAACATGGTCCGCAAGCCGGGCTCACATGGACCTGATGCCTGTGATTATCACCGGGGACGCACGTGTACCTGGTATCTCTGGTCCCCACCTTGACCTCATCTGGACTTAGTGACTCTGGTCCCCACCTGGACTTCATCGGGATCTGGTGACTCTGGTCCCCACCTGGACTTCACCTGGATCTGGTGACTCTGGTCCCCACCTGGACCTCTCCTGGACCTGTTGACTCTCTTTCCAACATGGACCTCACCTGGATCTGGTGACTCTGGTCCTCAGTTTGGACTCACCTGTTCCTGGTGTCTCTCTTCCCCACTTTGACCTACTTCAGAACTGCTGAATCTGGCCCCACCTAGGCCGCACCCAGACCTGGTGACTCTTGTCCACAACTATGCCTCAATTCTACTTGAGGAATCTGGTCCTCACGTGGGCCTCACATCACCTGGGACTCATCTGGATAGACTGGCTCTGGTTCCCACAAGGGGCTCACCTGATACTGCTGACTGTGGTCTTATTCTATGCCTCACCAGGACCTAGAAGTTCTGTTCCTGATCTGGGCCTGCATGGCCCTAGTGACTCTGGTCCTCACCCAGGCATCATTGGGTCCTGGATACTCTATTCCACACCTGGGCCTCACTTTGACCAGGGACCTCTGGTCCAATTCGGAGCCTCAAACTAAACTGGTTACTCTGGTTCCCCACTGGGCCTCACCCTTACCTGATGACACAGGTCACCCCTTGGGCTTCACTTGGGCCTGGTTAATCTGGTCCTTAGCTGGTCCGCACCTGGATCTGGTCGCCAGCTGGGCCTCACCTGGACTTGGTGAATCCTGTTGCCACCTGCGCCTCACCTGAACCTTGTGACTGTGGTCCCACCTGGACCTCAACTGGATCTGGTGGCTCTGGTTCCCATATGGGACTCTCCTGGACCTGGTTCCTGTGGTCTCCATCTGGCCTCACCTGGAACACAATGACTCTGATCCATATTTGGGACTCTCCTGGTCCTGTTGACTCTGGTCCTTACCTGGGCATCATTGGGACCTGGATACTCTCATATACCTGGGCCTCACCTGGACCTGGTGACTGTGGTCCCACCTGGGCCTCACCTGGACGAGGTGACTGGTTCCCACAGGGACCTCACCAGGACCTGGTGACTCAGGTCTTCATATGGACATCATGGGACCTGGTTTCTCAGTTCCACATTGGGGCCTCACCTGGAGCTAGTGATTCTCGTCCCCCTCTGGGCCTCACCCTGACGTGGTGACTCTGGTCCCCCCTGGATATCACCAGAACCGGGTTACTCTGGTCCCCCTCCGGGACTCACCCGGAGATGGGGACACTGGTCCTCAACTGGGCCTCAACAGGACCTGGTGAATCTACTCCTCACTTAAGCCTCGTCTGGAGCTTGTGACTCTTTTCCCACCTGTCATCAATGGGACATGGTTACTCTGTTCCCCACCTGGGCCTCACCTGGACATGATAACTTTGCTCCGCACTTTGGCCTCAACTGGTGCTGATGACTCTGGTCCCCCCACTTAGTCCTCAATCTGGACTTGGTGACTGTGGTCCCCACCTGGGTCTCACCTGGACCTGGTGACTCTCGTTCCCACATGAACCACACCTGGACCTGGTGAATGAGGTGTTCTTGTAGACTCACATTTACCTGGTGACTCCGGGCCCCAGTAGGGCCTCACCTGGATCTGGAGACTCTGGCCTGCAGGTTGGCCTCACCTGGACCTGGTGAGTGGGGTTGCCACCTGGGCCTCACCCATACCTGGTGACTCAGGTCCCCACGTGGGCCTCTTGGACCTGGTGAATCTGGACCTTACCTGGTCCTCTCCCAGACCCAGGGACTCTGGTCACCACCTGGGCCTCACCTGGACCTGGTGAATCTGGTCCCTATCTGGGCCTCACCCAGTCCTGGTGACTTTGTTCCCCACCTGGACCTGATTGCTGTGGACTCTTTCTTTACCTCACCTGGAACTGGTGACTCTGATTCTATCTGCGCGTCACCCACACCTGGTGACTCTGTCCTCACATGGGCATCATGGGTACCTGGTGACTCTGTTCCACACCTGAGCCTCACCTGGAAATGATGACTCTGGAACCTCTCTGGGCCTCACCCTGACCTGGAGACTCTGGTCCCCAGCTGGATGTCACCTTCATCAGGTGATTCTGGTACCCCTCTAGTCCTCAACCAGATCTGGTGACTCTGGTCCTCAACTGGCCTCACCTGGACATGATGACTCTGGATCCTCTCTGGGCCTCTCCCTGACCTGGTGACTCTGGTCCCCATTGGATGTCACCTGGACCATGTGATTCTGATACCCCTCTAAGCCTCCACCAGATCTGGTGACTCTGGCCCTCAACTGGACCTCACCTGGACCTAGTGAATATGCTCAATCTGGGCCTCATTTGGACCTGGTGAACCTGGTCCCTACCTGGGCATCATCCGGACATGGTTCCACTGTATGGCCTACAGGTTGGCCTCACCTGGATCTGGTAACTCTGGTCCCAACCAGGGCATCATCGGGACATGGTTCCTCTGCATGGCCTGCAGGTTGGCCTCACCTGGACATGGGGAGTGGGGTTGCCACCTGGGCCACACCCATACCTGGTGACACAGGTCCCCACGTGGGCCTCACGTCGACCTTTTGAATCTTGTCCTTACCTGGTCCTCACCCGGAACTGGTAAGTCTGGTCACCACCTGGAAGTCACCTGGACCTGGTGAATCTGGTCCCCATCTGGGCCTCACCCAGTCCTGGTGAATTTGTTGCCCACCTGGACCTGATTGCTGTGGACTCTTTCTTGGCCTCACCTGGAACTGGTGACTCTGATTCAATCTGCGCATCACCCAGACCTGGTGACTCTGGTCCTCACCTGGGCATCGTTGGTACTTGGTGACTCTGTTCCACACCTGAGCCTCACCTGGACATGATGTATCTGGAAAATCTCTGGGCCTCTCCCTGACCTTGTGACTTTGGTCCCCATCTGGATGTCACCGGGACCAGGTGATTCTGGTTCCCCTCTAGGCCTCAACCAGATCTGGAAACTCTGGTCCTCAACTGGGCCTCACCTGGACCTAGTGAATATGCTGCATCTGGGCCTCATTTGGACCTGGTGACTCTGGTCCCTATCTGAGCATCATCGGGACATGGTTCCACTGCATGGGCTGAAGGTTTGCCTCACCTGGATCTGGTAACTCTGGTCCCAACCAGGGCATAATCGTGACATGTTTCCTCTGCATGGCCTGCATGTTGGCCTCACCTGGACCTGGGGAGTGGGGTTGCCACCTGGGCCTCACCCATACCTGGTGACACAGGTCCCCACGTGGGCCTCACGTGGACCTGTTGAATCTTGTCCTTACCTGGTCCTCACCCGGAACTGGTAAGTCTGGTCACCACTTGGAAGTCACCTGGACCTGGTGAATCTGGTCCCCATCTGGGCCTCACCCAGTCCTGGTGAATTTGTTGCCCATCTGGACCTGATTGCTGTGGAATCCTTCTTGGCCTCACCTGGAACTTGTGACTCTGATCCTAACTGGGCCTCACCCAGATCTGGTGACTCTGGTCCTCACCTGAGGACCATTATGATCTGGATACTCGGTTCCACACCTGAGCCTCACCTGGACATGATGACTCTTAATCCCCTCTGGGCCTCACCCTGACATGGTGACTCTGGTCCCCATCTGGATGTCACCTTGACCAGGTGAATCTGGTACCCCTCTAGGCCTCAACTAGACCTGGTGACTCTGGTCCTAAACTGGGCCTCACTGGGACCTAGTGAACCTGCTCCCCACTTGTGCCTCATCTGGATATGGTGACTCTGGTTCTACCTGGGCATCATCGGGACTGACCTGATCCTGGTAACTCTCGTCCTGACTTTGGCCTCGTCTGTACCAGGTGACTCTGGCACCACCTGGGCCTCACTTTTATCTGGTGACACTGATTCTAAACATGACCTCACCTGACCTGGTGACTGTGGTTCCCATCAGGACCTCACTTGGATCTCATGTCTCTGGTCCCACCTGGGCCTCCCCGAGACCTGGTGTCTCTGGTACCCACCTGGGTAGCATCTGGATATGGTTACCCTGTTCACTATCAGTGACCATGTCGGACCTATTAACTCTGGTCTTCACATGGGCCACACCTGGACATGGTGACACTGGTTCCCACCTGGGACTCACCTGGACATGGTGAGTCGGATCCCCTCCTGGTCCTCACCTGTAACTGGTGATTCTCGTTCCCACATGGACATCATGTGGACCTGGTGGCTGCAGTGTTTCTAGCTTCTCATGTACCTTGTGTCTCTGATCCCCACCAGGGCCTCACCGGGTCCTGGTGAGTTTGGTTTCACTTGCACCTCACCTGGACCTGGTGATTCTGGTCTGCACCTGAGACTACCCTGGATCTGGTGACTGTGGTCCCCACCTGGGATTCACCTGGATTTCGGGACTCCGGTCCCCATCTGGGCCTCACCTGGCCCTGTTGACCATGGTCCTCAACTGGGCAAAATTGGGACCCGGTCATTGTGTTCCACAACTGGACCTCACCTGGACCAAGTGACTCTGGTCCCCCTCTGGATCTCACCGTGCCCTAGTGACTGTGAACCCCACTTTGGCCTGACTTGGACCTGCAACCCTGGTTGCCACCTGCGCCTGACCTCGAACTGTTGACTCTGGTTCTTTCAAGGGCCTCCCCTGGACATGGTGATCCTGGTGCCCTCCTGGGCCTCACCGGGACCTGGTGACTCTTGTCACCACAGGGAACTCACGTGGACCTGGTTACTGTGTTCCACACCTGATCCTCAATAGACCTGTTGACCATGGTCCCCGCCGTCCTCACATGTACCTGTTGCGTCTGATTCCCACCGGGGCCTCACGTGCACCTGGTAACACTGGTCCTCACCTGGGTCTCATCTGGACCTCGTGACTCTGGTCCCCACCTGGGCTTCACCTGGATCTGGTGACTCTGGTCCCCACCTGGGCCTCTCCTGGACCTGGTGACTCTCTTTCCAACATGGACCTTACCTGGATCTGGTGACTCTGGTCCCCACCTGGGCCTCTCCTGGAAATGGTGACTCTCTTTCCAACATGGACCTCACCTGGATCTGGTTACTCTGGTCCTCAGTTTGGCCTCACCTGGACCTGGCGTCTCTCTTCCCCACTTTGACCTAACTCAGAACTGCTGAATCTTGCCCCACCTAGGCTGCACCCAGACCTGGTGACTCTTGTCCCCAGCTATGCTTGAATTCGACATGAGGAATCTGGTCCTCAAGTGAGCCTCACATGGACCTGGGACTCAGCTGGATAGAGTGGCTCTGGTTCCGGTAAGGGGCTCAAATGATACTGCTGACTGTGGTCTTATTCTATACCTCAACAGGACCTAGTGATTCTCTTCCCCATCTGGGCCTGCATGGCCCTAGTACTCTGGTCCTCACCCAGGCATCATTGGGACCTGGATACTCTATTCCACACCTGGGACTCACTCTGACCACGGAACTCGGGTCCCATTCTGGGCCACAAACTAAACTGGTTACTCTGGTTCCCCCTCGGGGCCTCACTCTTACTTGGTGAGTCTGGTCCCCCCATGTGCTTCATTTGGGCCTGGTGAATCTGGTCCTTAGATTGTCCTCACTTGGATCTGGTGACAGCTCACCACCTGGGCCTCACCTGGACATGTTGAATCCTGTTGCCACCTGCGCCTCACCTGGACCTTGTGACTGTGGTCCTCCCCGGACCTCACCTGGATCTGGTGGCTCTATTTCCCATATGGGGCTCTCCTGGACCTGGTTCCTGTGGTCTCCATCAGACCAAACCTGGAACACAATGACTGTGATCCATATTTGAACCTCCCTGGACCTGTTGTCTCTGGTCCTTACCTGGGCATCGTTGGGACCTGGATACTCTCTTATATACCTGGGCCTCACCTGGACCTGGTGACTGTGGTCCCACCTGGGCCTCACATGGACGAAGTGACTGGTTCCCACAGAGACCTCACCTGGACCTGGTGACTCAGGTCCTCATATGGGCATCATGGGACCTGGTTTTATTTCCACATCGGGGCCTCTCCTGGACCTAGTGATTCTCGTCCCCCTCTGGGCCTCACCCTGACGTGGTGACTCTGGTCCCCACCTGGATATCACCAGAACCGGGTGACTCTGGTCCCACTCTGGGACTCACCCGGAGCTGGGGACACTGGTCCTCAACTGGGCCTCAGCAGGACCTGGTGAATCTACTCCTCACTTAGGCCTCGACTGGACCTATGATTCTTTTCCCACCTAGCATCAATGGGACATCGTTACTCTGTTCCCCACTTGGGCCTCACCTGGAAAGATAATTTTGCTCCACACTTTGGCCTCAACTGGTCCTGATGACTCTGGACCCACCACCTAGGCCTCAATGTGGACCTGGTGACTGTGGTCCCCACATGGGTCTCACCTGGACCTGGTGACTCTCGTTCCCAAATGAATCACACCTGGACCTGTTGACTGTGGTGTTCTTGTAGACTCAATTTTACCTGGTGACTCCGGTCCCCACTAAGGCCTCACCTGGATCTGGTGACTCTGGCCTGCACGTTGGCCTCACCTGGACCTGGTGAGTGGGGATGCCACCTGGGCCTCACCGATACCTGGTGACTCAGTTCCCCACGTGGGCCTCTTGGACCTGGTGAATCTGGTCCTTACCTGGTCCTCTCCCAGACTCGGGGACTCTGGTCACCACCTGGGCCTCACCTGGACCTGGTGAATCTGGTCCCCATCTGGGCCTCACCCAGTCCTGTGACTTTGTTCCCCACCTGGACCTGATTGCTGTGGACACTATCTTGGCCTCACCTGGAACTGGTGACTCTGATCCTATCTGGGCGTCACCCCGATCTGGTGATTCTGGTCCTCACCTGGGCATCCTTGGTACCTGGTGACTCTGTTCCACGCCTGAGCCTCACTTGAACATGATGACTCTTGAACCACTCTGGGCCTCACCCTGACCTAGTGACTCTGGTCCCCATCTGGATGTCACCTGGCACAAGTGATTCTGGTATCCCTCTATGCCTCAACCAGATCTGGTGACTATGGTCCTCAACTGGGCCTCACCTAGACCTAGTGAATATGCTGAATCTGGGCCTCATTTGGACCTGGTGACTCTGGTCCCTACCTGGGCATCATCGGGACATGGTTCCACAGCATGGCCTGCAGGTTGGCCTCACCTGGATGTGGTGAGTGGGGTTGCCAACTGGGCCTCACCCATACCTGGTGACACAGATCCCCACGTGGGCCTCACTTGGACCTGGTGAATCTGGTCATTACCTTGTCCTCAACCGGTACTGGTATCTCTGGTCACCACCTGGGAATCACATGGCCCTGGTGAATCTGGTCCCCATCTGGGCCTCACCCAATCCTGGTGACTTTGTTCCCCACCTGGACATGATTGCTGTGGACTACTTCTTGGCCTCACCTTGAATTTGTGACTCTAAACCTAACTGGGCCTCACCCAGATCTGGTGACTCTGGTCCTCACCTGTGGACCATTATGACCTGGATACTGTGTTCCAAACCTCAGCCTCACCTGGACATGATGACTATGGAACCCCTCTGGGCCTCAGCCTGACATGGTGACTCTGGTCCCCATCTGGATGTCACCTAGACCACGTGAATCTGGTACCACTCTAGGCCTCAACTTGACCTTGTGACTCTGGTCCTCAACTGGGCCTCACCGGGACCTAGTGAACATGCTCCCGAACTGTGCCTCATCTGGACCTGGTGACTCTGGTGCTACCTGGGCATCAGCGGGACATGGTTACTCTATTCCCCACTGGGACTGACCTGATCCTGGTAACTCAGGTCCTGACTTTGGCCTTTTCTGTACCAGGTGACTGTGGCTCCTCCTGGGCCTCACCTGTAACTGGTGACTCTGATCCTAAGCATGGCCTCACCTGACTTGGTGACTGTGGTTTTCATGGGACCTCGCCTGGACCTCATGTCTCTGGTCCCACCTGGGCCTCACCAGGACCTGGTGTATGTGGTACCCACCGGGGTAGCAACAGGATATGGTTACACTGTTCACTAACAGTGACCCAGCTGGAACTATTAACTCTGGTCTTCACCTGGGCCACACCTGGACATGGTGACACTGGTTCCCACCTGGGTCTCACCTGGACATGGTGAGTCGGATCCCCACCAGGTCCTCACGTGTAACTGGTGATTTTCGTTCCCACGTGGACATCACGTGGAACTAGTGGCTGCATTGTTTCTAGCTTCTCATGTACCTCGTGACTCTGGTCTCCACCAGGGCCTCACCGGGACCTGGTGAGTGTGGTTGCCACCTGCAACTCACCTGGACCTGGTGAATCTGGTCTGACATGAGACTATCCTGGATCTGGTGACTGTGGTCCCCACCTGGTCTTCACCTGGATTTGGGGACTCCAAACCGCATCTGGGCCTCACCTGGTCCTGTTGACCATGGTCCTCAACTGGGCAAAATTGGGACCCGGTGACTGTGTTCCACAACTGGACCTCACCTGGACCAGGTGACTCTGGTCCCCCTCTGGGTCTCACCGTGCCCTAGTGACTGTGAAACCCACTTTGCCCTGACATGGTCCTGCTGACCCTGGTTGCCACCTGCGCCTGACCTCGATCTGTTGACTCCGGTCCATTCAAGGGCCTCCCCTCAACCTGGTGATCCTGGTCCCCACCTCGGCCTCACCTCGACGTGGTGACACTTGTAACCACCGGGAACTCACCTGGATCTGCTTACTGTGTTCCACACCTGGGCCTCAAGTAGACCTGTTGACCATGGTCCCCAACCCGGCCTCACATGGACCTGTTGCCTCTGATACCCACCGGGGCCTCACGTGTACCTGGTAACTCTGGTCCTCACCTGTGCCTCATCTGGACCTAGTGACTCTGGTCCCCACCTAGGCTTCACCTGGATCTGGTGACTCTGGTCCCCACCTGGACCTCTCCTGGACCTGGTGACTCTCTTTCCAACATGGACCACACCTGGATCTGGTGACTCTGGTCCTCAGTTTTGCCTCATCTGGACCTGGTGTCTCTCGTCCCCACTTTGACCTAACTCAGAACTGCTGAATCTTACCCCACCTAGGCCGCACCCAGACCTGGTGACTCTTGTGCCCAGCTATGCCTCAATTCGACCTGATGAATCTGGTCCTCACGTGGGCCTCACATGGACCTGGGACTCAGCTGGATAGAGTGGCTCTGGTTTCCACAAGCGGCTCACCTGATACTGCTGACTGTGGTCTTATTCAATTCCTCACCAGAACCTAGTGATTCCGTGCCCCATCTGGGCCTGCAAGGCCCTAGTGACTCTGGTCCACACCCAGGCATCATTGGGACCTGGATACTCTATTCCACACCTGGGCCTCACTTTGACCAGGGACCTCTGGTCCCATTCTGGGCCTCAAACTAAACTGGTTACTCTGGTTCCCTTCTGGGCCTCACCCTTACGTGGTGACTCTGGTCACCCCTTGGGACTCACCTGGACCTTTTGATTCTGGTCCCGATCTGTGTCTCACCCAGGTCTCGTGACTTTGTTCCCCACCTGGACCTGATTGTTGTGAACTCTTTCTTGGCCTCACCTGCAAATGGTGACTCTGATCCTATCTGCGCCTCACCCAGATCTGGTGACTCTGGTCCTCACTTGGGCATCATTGGTACCTGGTGACTCTCTTCCACACCTGAGCCTCACCTGGACCCGATGACTCTGGAACCACTCTGGTCCTCCCTCTGACCTGGTGACTCTGGTCCCCATCTGGATATCACCTGGACCAGGTGATTCTGGTACCCTTCTAAGACTCAAGTAGATATGGTGAAACTGGTCCTCAACTGGGCCTTACCTGGACTTAGTGATTATGCTCCATCTGGGCCTTATTTGGACCTGGTGACTCTGGTCCCTACCTGGGCATCATCGGGACATGGTTCCACTGCATGGCCTGCAGATTGGCCTCAACTGGACCTGGTAAATTTGGTCCCTACCTGAGCATCACCGGGACATGGTTCCTCTGCATGGCCTGCAGGTTGGCCTCACCTGGACCTGGTGAGTGGGGTTGCCACATGGGCCTCGCCGATACCTTGTGACACAGGGCCCCACGTGGGCCTCCCTTTGACCTGGTGAATCTGGTCCTCACCTAGTCCTCACTCGGAACTAGTAAGTCTGGTCACAACATGGGAATCATCTGGACCTGGTGAATCTGGTCCCCATTGGGCCTCACCCATTCCTGGTGACTTTGTTCCCCACCTGGACCTGATTGCTGTGGACTCCTTTTGGGCCTCACCTGGAACGGGAGACTCTGATCCTAACTGGGCCTCACCCAGATCTGGTGACTCTGGTCCTCACCTGTGGACCATTATGACCTGGATACTCTGTTCCACTCCTGAGACTCACCTGGACATGATGACGCTGGATCCCCTCTGGGCCTCAGCCTGACATGGTGACTCTGGTCCCCATCTGGATATCACCAGAATCGGGTGACTCTGTTCCCCCTCTGGGACTCACCCGGTGCTGGGACACTGGTCCTCAACTGGGCACAACTTGACCTGGTGAATCTACTCCTCACTTTGGTCTCGTCTGGACCTTGTGACTCTTTTCCCACCTGGCATCAATGAGACATGGTTACTCTGTACCCACTGGGCCTCACCTGGACATGATAACTTTGCTCCACACTTTGGCCTCAACTGGTCCTGATAACTCTGATCTCTCCACCTAGGCCTCAAACTGAACCTGGTGACTGTGGTCCCCAACTGGGTCTCACCTGGACCTGGTGGTCTCGTTCCTACATGAACCACGCCTGGACCTGGTGACCCTGGCATTCTTCTAGACTCACTTTTACTTGGTGAATCCTGTCCCCACTAGGGACTCACGTGGATTTGGTGACTCTGACATGCAGGTTGGTCTCACCAGGACCTGGTGAGTAGGGTTGCCACCTGGGCCTCACCCATACCTGGTGACTCAAGTCCCTCCGTGGGCCTCTTGGACCTGGTGAATCTTGTCCTTACCCGGTCATCTCCTAGACGCGGGGTCTCTTGTCACCACCTGGGCCTCACCTGGACCTGGTGAATCTGGTCGCCATCTGGGCCTCATCCAGTCCTGGTGACTTTGTTCCCCACCTGGACCTGATTGCTGTGCCCTTTCTTGGCCTCACCCGGACTGGTGAGTCTGATCCTATCTGTGCGTCACCCAGACCGGGTGACTCTTGTGCTCACCTGGGCATCATTGGTACCTGGTGACTCTGTACCACACCTTGCCTCACCTGGAAATGTTGACTCTGGAACTGCTCTGGGCCTCCCCCTGACCTAGTGACTCTGGTCCCCATCTGGATGTCACATGGACAAGGTGATTCTGGTACCCCCTAGGCGTCAAACAGATCTGGTGACTCTGGTCTTCAAAGGGGACTCATCTGTACCTAGTGAATATGCTCCATCTGGGCCTCATTTGGACCTGGTGACTCTGGTCCATACCTGGGCATCATCGGGATATGGTTCCACTGCATGGCCTGCAGGTTGGCCTCACCTGGACCTGGTAAGTCTGGTCTCTACCTGGACATCATCTGGATATGTTTCCACTGCGTGGCATGCAGGTTGCCCTCACCTGGACCTGGTAACTCTTCTCCCTACCTGGGCATCATCGGGATATGGTTCCACTGCATGGCCTGCACATTGGCCTCACCTGGACCTGGTGAGTGTTATTGCCACCTGGGCCTCACCCATACCTGGTGACTCAGGTCCCCACGTGGGCCTCACTTGGACCTGGTGAATCTTGTCCTTACCTGGTCCTCACCCGGAACTGATAAGTCTGGTCACCACGTGGATATCACCTGGACCTTGTGTATCTGGTCCTCATCTAGGACTCACCCAGTCCTGGTGACTTTGTACCCACCTGGACCTGATTTCTGTGGACTCCTTCTTGGCCTCTCCTGGAACTGGTGACTCTGGTCCCCACCTGGACCTCTCCCGGACCTGGTGACTTTCTTTCAAACATGGACCTCACATGGATCTGGTGACTCTGGTACTCAGTTTGGCCTCACCTGGAACTGGCGTCTCTCGTCCCCACTTTGACCTAACTCAGAACTGCTGAATCTAGCCCAACTTAGGCTGCACCCAGACCTGGTGACTCTTGTCCCCAGCTATGCCTCAATTCGACCTAATGAATCTGGTCCTCACGGGAGTCTCACCTGGACCCGGGACTCAGCTGGATAGAGTGGCTCTGGTTCCCGCAAAGGGCTCAGCTGATATTGCTGACTGTGGTCTTATTGTATGCCTCACCAGGACCTAGTGATTCTGTCCCCATCTGGGCCTGCATAGCCCCAGTGACTCTGGTCCTCACCCAGGCATCATTGGGTGATGAACCCAATGATCCTCACCCTGGATACTCTATTACACACCTGGGCCTCACTTTGACCAGGGACCTCTGGTCCCATTCTGGGCCTCAAACTAAACTGGTTACTCTGGTTCCCCCTCTGGGGCTCACACTTACCTGGTGACTCTGGTCACCCTTTGGGCTTCACTTCGGCCTGGTGAATCTGGTCCTTAGCTGGTCCGCACCTGGATGTTGTGACTGGTCGCCACCTGGGCCTCACCTGGACTTGTTGAATCCTGTTGCCACCTGCGCCTCACCTGGACCTTGTGACTGTGGTCCCACCTGGACCTCACCTGGATCTCGTGGCTCTGGATCCCATATGGGGGTCTCCTGGACCTTGTTCCTGTGGTCTCCATCTGGCCTTACTTGGAAGACAATGACTCTGATCCGTATTTGGGCCTCTCCTGGACCTGTTGACTCTGGTCCTTACCTGGCCATAATTGGGACCTCGATACTCTCTTATATACCTGGGCCTCACCTGGACCTGGTGACTGTGGTCCCACCTCGGCCTCACCTGGACGAGGTGACTGGTTCCACAGGGACCTCACCTGGACCTGGTGACTCAGGTCCTCATATGGGCATCATGGCACCTGGTTTCTCAGTTCCACATCGGGCCTCACCTGGAGCTAGTGATTCTCGTCCCCCTCTGGGCCTCACCCTGACGTGATGACTCTGGTCCCCACGTGGATATCACCAGAACCGGGTGACTCTGGTCCCCCTCTGAGACTCACCGGAGCTGTGGACACTGGTCCTCAACTGGGCCTCAACAGGACCTGGTGAATCTACTCTTCACATAGGCCTCGTCTGGAACTTGTGACTCTTTTCCCACCTGGCATCAATGGGATATGGTTACTCTGTTCCCCACCTGGGCCTCACCTCGACATGATAACTTTGCTCCACACTTTGGCCTCACCTGGTCCTGATGACTCTGGTCCCCCCACCTAGGCCTCAATCTGGACCTGGTGACTGTGGTCCCCACCTGGGTCTCACCTGGATCTGGTGACTCTCGTTCCCACATGAACCACAGCTGGACCTGGTGACTGTGGTGTTCTTGTAGACTCACATTTACCTGGTGACTCCGGTCCCCACTAGGGCCTCACCTGGATCTGATGACTCTGGACTGCAGGTTGGCCTCACCTGGACCTGGTAAGTGGGGTTGCCACCTGGGCGTCACCCATACCTGGTGACTCAGATCCCGACGTGGGCCTCTTGGACCTGGTGAATCTGGTCCTTACATGCTCCTCTCCCAGACCTGGGACTCTGGTTACCACCTGGGCCTCAACTGGACCTGGTGAATCTGGTCCCCATCTGGGCCTCTCCCAGTCCTGGTGACTTTTTTCCCCACCTGGACCTGATTGCTGTGGACTCCTCTTGGGCCTCACCTGGAACTTGTGACTCTGATCCTAACTGGGCCTCACCCAGACCGGGTGACTCTGGTCCTCACCTGGGCATCATGGTACCTGGTGACTCTGTTCCTCACATGAACCTCACCTGGACATGATGACTCTGGAACCTCTCTGGGCCTCTCCCTGACCTGGTGACTCTGATCCCCATCTGCATGTCACCTGGACCAGCTGATTCTGGTTCCCCTCTAGGCATCAACCAAATCTGGTGACTCTGTCCTGAACAGGGCCTCACCCGGACCTAGGGAATTTGCTCCATCTGGGCCTCATTGGGACCTGGTGTCTCTGGTCCCTTCCAGGTCATCATCGGGACATGGTTCCACTGCATGGCCTGCAGGTTGTCCTCACCTGGACCTGGTAACTCTGTTCCCTACTTGGGCATCATCGGGACATGGTTCCTCTTCATGGCCTCCAGGCTGGCCTCACCTGGACCTGGTGAGTGGGGTTGTAATCTGGGCCTCACACGTACATTGTGACACAGGTACCCACGTGGGTCTCACTTGGACCTGGTGAATCTCGTCCTTAACTGGTCCTCACCCGGAACTGGTAACTCTGGTCCCCACCTGGGAATAATCTGGACCTTGTGAATCTGGTCCCTGTCTTGGCCTCACCCAGTGCTGGTGACTTTGTTCCCCACCTGGACCTGATTGCTGTGGACACCTTCTTGGCCTCACCTGGAACTGGTGACTCTGATCCTAACTGGGCCTCATACAGATCTGGTGACTCTGGTCCTCACCTGTGGACCATTAACATGGATACTCTTTTCCACACCTGAGACTCACTTGGACATGATGACTCTGGATCCCCTCTGGGCTTCAGGCAAACATGGTGACTCTGGTCCCCATCTGGATGTCACCTAGACCAGGTGAATCTGTACCCCTCTAGGCCTCAACTAGAACGGGTGATCTGGTCCACAAATGGGCCTCATCGGGACCTAGTGAATATACCCCCCACCTGCGTCTCATCTGGACGTGGTGACTCGGGTTCTACCTGGGCATCATCGGGACATGGTTACTCTATGCCCCACTGGGACTGACCTGATCCTGGTAACTCTGGTCCTGACTTTGGCGTCTTCTCTACCGGGTGACTCTGGCTCCACCTGGGCCTCACCTGTAACTGGTGACTCTGATCCTAAGCATGGCCTCACCTGACCTGGTGACTGTGGTTCCCATCGGGACCTCACCTGGACCTCATGTCTCTGGTCCCACCTGGACCTCACCAGGACCTGGTGTCTCTGGTAGCCACCTGGGTAGCATCAGGATATGGTTACACTCTTCAATAACAGTGACCCAGCCGGACCTATTAACTCTGGTCTTCACCTGGGCCACACCTGGACATGGTGACACTGGTACCCACTTGGGTCTGACCTGAACATGGTGAGTTGGATCCCCGCCTGGTCCTCACCTGTAACTGGTGATTCTCGTTCCCACATGGACATCATGTGGACCTGGTGGCTGCAGTGTTTCTAGCTTCTCATGTACCTCGTGACTCTGGTCCCCACCAGGGCCTCACCGGGACCTGGTGAGTGTGGTTGCCACCTGCACCTCACCCGGACCTGGTGATTCTGGCCTGCACCTGTGACTACCCTGGATCTGGAGACTGTAGTCCCCACCTGGGCTTCACCTGGATTTGGGGACTGCGGTCCCCATCTGGGCCTCACCTGGCCCTGTTGACCATGGTCCTCAACTGGGCAAAATTGGGACCCGGTGACTGTGTTCCACAACTGGACCTCACCTGGACCAGATGACTCTGGTCCCCCTCTGGGTCTCACAGTGCCCTAGTGACTGTGAACCCCACTTTGGCCTGACTTGGACCTGTTGACCCTGGTTGCCACCTGCGCCTGACCTCGAAATGTTGACTCTGGTTCTTTCAAGGGCGTCCACTGGACATGGTGATCCTGGTGCCCACATGGGCCTCACCTGGACCTGGTGACTCTTTTCACCTCGGGAACTCACCTGGATCTGCTTACTGTGTTCCACACCTGGGCCTCAAGTAGACCTGTTGTCCATGGTCCCCACGCCGGCCTCACATGGACCTGTTGCCTCTGATCCCCACCGGGGCTTCACGTGTACCTGGCAACTCTGGTACTCACCTTCGCCTCATCTGGACCTAGTGACTCTGGTCCCCAGCTGGACTTCACCTGGATCTGATGACTCTGGTCCCCACCTGGACTTCACCTGAATCTGGTGACTCTGGTCCCCTCCTGGTCCTGACCTGCATCTGGTGACTCTGGTCCTCAGTTTGGCTATACCTGGACCTGGCGTCTCTCGTCTCCACTTTGACCTACCTCAGCACTGCTGAATCTTGCCCCACCTAGGCTGAACCCAGACCTGGTGCCTCTTGTCCCCAGCTATGAGTCAATTGGCCCTGATGAATCTGGTCCTCACGTGGGCCTCACATGGACCTGCTACTCAGCTGGATAGAGTGGCTCTTGTTCCCACATGGGGCTCACCTCATTCTGGTGACTGTGGTTTTATTCTATGCCTCACCAGGACCTAGTAATTCTGTTCCTCATCTGGGCCTTCATGGCCCTAGTGACTCTGGTCCTCACCCAGGCATCATTGGGACCGGGATACTCTATTCCACACCTGGGCTTCACTCTGACCAGGGACCTATGTTCCCATTCTGGGCCTCAAACTAAACTGGTTACTCTGGTTCCCGCTCTGGGCCTCACCCTAACCTGGTGACTCTGGTCACCCCTTTGGCTTCACTTGGGCCTGGTGAATCTGGTCCTTAGCTGGTTCTCACCTGGATCTGGTGACTGGTCTCAACCTGGGCCTCACCTGGACTTGGTGAATCCTGTTGCCATCTGCGCCTCACCTGGACCTTGTGACTGTGGTCCCACCTGGAACTCACCTGGATCTGGTGGCTCTGGTTCCCATATGGGGCTCTCCTGGACCTGGTTCCTGTGGTCTCCATCTGGCCTCACCTGGAACACAATGACTCGGATCCATATTTGGTCCTCTCCTGGACCTGTTGACTCTGGTCCTTACATGGGCATCATTGGGACCTCGATACTCTCTTATATACCTGGGCCTCACCTGGACCTGGTGACTGAGGTCCCACCTTGGCCTCACCTGGACGAGGTGACTGGTTCGCACAGCGACCTCACCTGGTCCTGGGGACTCAGGTCCTCATATGGGCATCATGGGACCTGGTTTCTCAGTTCCACATCGGGGCCTCACCTGGACCTAGTGATTCACCTCCCCTCTGGGCCTCACCCTGACGTGTTGACTCTGGTCCCTACCTGGATATCACCAGAACCGGGTGACTCTGGTCCCCCTCCGAGACTCACCCGGAGCTGTGGACACTGGTCCTCAACTAGACCTCAACAGGACATGATGAATCTACTCTTCACTTAGGCCTCGTCTGGACCTTGTGACTCTTTTCCCACCTGGCATCAATGGGACATTGTTACTCTGTTCCCCATCTGGGCCTCACCTGGACATGATAACTTTGCTCCATTCTTTGGCCTCAAGTGGTCCTGATGACTCTCGTCCACCCACCTAGGCCTCAATCAGGACCTGGTGACTGTGGTCCCCACCTGGGTCTCCCCTGGACCTGGTGACTCTCGTTCCTACATGAACCACACCTAGACTTGGTGACTGTGGTGTTCTTGTAGACTCACATTTCCCTGGTGACTCCGGTCCCCACTAGGGCCTCACCTGGATCTGGTGACTCTGGCCTGCCGGCTGGCCTCACCTGGACTTGGTGTGTGGGGTTGACACCTGGGCGTCACACATACCTGGTGACTCAGGTCCCCACGTGGACCTCTTGGACCTGGTGAATCTGTTCCTTACCTGTTCTCTCCCAGACCCTGGGACTCTGGTCACCGCCTGGGCCTCACCTGGACCTGGTGATTCTGGTCCCCATCTGGGCCTAACCCAGTCCTGGTGACTTTGTTCCCCACCTGGACCTGATTGCTGTGAACTCTTTCTTGGCCTCACCTGGAACTGGTGACTCTGATCGTATCTGCGCGTCACCCAGACCTGGTGACTCTGGTCCTCACCTGGGCATCCTTGGTACCTGGTGCCTCTGTTCCACACCTGAGCCTCACCAGGACATGATGACTCTGGAACCTCTCTGAACCTCAGCCTGACCTGGTGAGGCTGGTCCCCATCTGGGACTCACCTGGACGTGGTGACTCTTTTCACCACCGGGGACTCACCTGGACCTGCTTACTGTGTTACACACCAGGGCCTCAAGTAGACCTGTTGACCATGGTCCCCAAGCCTGCCTCACATGGACCTGTTGCCTCTGATCCCCACCGGGGCCTCACGTGTACCTGGTAACTCTGGTCCTCACCTGGGCCTCATCGGGACCTAGTTACTCTGGTCCCCACCTGGGCTTCACGTGGATCTGGTGACTCTGGTACCCACCTGGACTTCACCTGGATCTGGTGACTCTGGTCCCCACCTGGACCTCTCTTGGACGTGGTGACTCTCTTTCCAACATGGACCTCATATGGATCTGGTGACACTGGTCCTCAGTTTGGCCTCACCTGGAACTGGCGTCTCTCGTCCACACTTTGACCTAACTCAGAACTGTTGAATCTTGCCCCACCTAGGCCGCACCTAGACCTGGTGACTCTTCTCCCCAGCTATGCCTCACTTCGACCTGATGAATCTGGTCCTCACCTGGGCCTCACATGGACCTGGGATTCAGCTGGATAGAGTGGCTCTGGTTCACGCAAGGGGATCAAATGGTACTGGTGACTGTGGTCTTATTCTATGCCTCACCAGGACCTAGTGATTTGTCCCCATCTGGGCCTGCATGGCCCTAGTGACTCTGTTCCTCACACAGGCATCATTGGGACATGGATACACTATTCCACACCTGGGCGTCACTCTGACTAGGGACCTCTGGACCCATTCTGGGCCTCAAACTAAACTGGTTACTCTGGTTCCCCCTCTGGGACTCACCCTAACCTGGTGACTCTGGTCACCCCATGGGCTTCATTTGGGCCTGGTGAATCTGGTCCTTAGCTTGTCCTCACTTGGATCTGGTGACTGGTCGCCACTTGGGCCTCACCTGGACTTGGTGAATCCTGTTGCCACCTGCGCCTCACCTGGACCTTATGACTGTGGTCCCACCAGGACCTCACCTGGATCTGGTGGCTCAGGTTCCCATATGGGGCTCTCCTTGACCTGATTCCTGTGGTCTCCATCAGGCATCACCTGGAACAAAATGACTCTGATCCATATTTGGGCCTCTCCTAGACTGTTGACTCTGGTCCTTACCTGGGCATCATGCGACCTGGATACACTCATATATACCTGGGCCTCACATCGACCTGGTGACTGTGGTCCCACCTGGGCCTCACCTGGACGAGGTGACTGGTTCCCACAGGGACCTCACCTGGACCTGCTGACTCAGGTCCTCATATGGGCATCATGGGACCTGGTTTCAGTTCCACATTGGGGCCTCACCTGGACGTAGTGATTCTCGTCCCGCTCTGGGCCTCACCCTGACGTGGCGACTCTGGTCCCCACCTGGATATCACCGGAACCGGGTGACTCTGGTCCCCCTCTGAGACCCACCCGGAGCTGGGGACACTGGTCCTCAACTGGGCCTCACCTGGACCTGGTGAATCTGGTCCCCATCTGGTCCTCACCCAGTCCTGGTGACTTTGTTCCCCACCTGGACCTGATTGCTGTGGACTCTTTCTTGGCCTCACCTGGAACTGGTGACTCTGAAGCTATCTGCGTGTCACCCAGTTCTGGTGACTCTGGTCCTCACCTGGGCATCATTGGTACCTGGAGACTCTCTTCCTAACCTGAGCCTCACCTGGACATGATGACTCTGGAACCTCTCTGGGCCTCTCCCTGACCTGGTGACTCTAGTCACTACCTGGTCATCATCGGGACATGGTTCCACTGCATGGCCTGCAGGTTGGCCTCACCTGGATGTGGTAACTCTCGTCCTTACCTGGGTATCATCGGGACATTTTTCCTCTGCATGGCCTGCAGGTTGGCCTCACCTGGACCTGGGGGTGCCTTGCCACCTGGCCTAACCAATACCTGGTGACTCAGGTCCACACGTGGGCCTCATTTGGACCTGTTGAATCTGGTCCTTACCTGGTCGTCACCCGGAACTGGTAAGTCTGTTCACCACCTGGGAATAACCTGGACCTGGTGAATCTGGTCCCCATCTGGGCCTCACCGAGTCCTGGTGACTTTGTTCCCCACCTGAACCTGATTGCTGTGGACTTCTTCTTGGCCTCACCTGGAACTGGTGACTCTGATCCTAACTGGGCCTCACCCAGATCTGGTGACTCTGGTCCTCACCTGTGGACCATTATGATCTGGATACTCTGTTCCACACCTGAGCCTCAGCTGGACATGATTACTCTGAATCCCCTCTGGACCTCACCCTGACATGGTGACTCTGGTCCCCATCTGGATGTCACCTAGACCAGGTGAATCTGCTACCCCTCTAGGCCTCAACTAGACCTGGTGACTCTGGTCCTCAACTGGGCCTCACCGGGACCTAGTGAATATGCTCCCCATCTGCGCCTCATCTGGACCTGGTGACTCTGGTTCTACCTGGGCATCATCGGGACATGGTTACTCTATTCCCCACTGGGACAAAACTGATCCTAGTAACTCTGGTCCTGACTTTGGCCTCTTCTGTACCAGGTGACTCTGGCTCCACATGGGCCTCACCTGTAACTGGTGACTCTGATCCTAAGCATGGCCTCACCTGACCTGGTGACTGTGGTTCCCATCGGGAACTAAACTGGACCTCCTTTCTCCGGTCCCACCTGGGCCTCACCTGGACCTGGTGTCTCTGGTACCCCCCTGGGTAGCATCAGCATATGGTTACACTGTTCACTAACAGTGACCCAGCCGGTCCTGTTAACTCTGGTCTTCACCTGGACATGGTGACACTGGTTCCCACCTGGGTCTTACCTGGACATGATGACTCTGGAACCTCTCTGGGCCTCACCCTGACCTGCTGACTCTGGTCTCCATCTGGATGTCACGTGGACCATGTGATTCTGATACCCCTCTAGGCCTGCACCAGATCTGGTGACTCTGGCCCTCAACTGGACCTCACCTGGATCTAGTGAATATGCTCCATCTGGGCCTCATTTGGACCTGGTGACTCTGTTCCATACCTGGGCATCATCCGGACATGGTTCCCCTGCATGGCCTACAGGTTGGCCTCATCTGGACCTGGTAACTCTGGTCCCTACCTGGGCATCATCGGGACATGGTTCCACTGATGGCCTGCAGGTTGGCCTCACTTGTACCTGGTGAATCTGGTCCTTACCTGGTCCTCACCCAGTACTGGTAACTCTCGTCACCACCTGGGAATCACCTGGACCTGGTGAATCTGGTCCCCATCTGAGCCTCACCCAGTCTTGGTGACTTTGTTCCCCACCTGGACCTGATTGCTGTGGACTCCTTCTTGGCCTCACCTGGAACTGGTGACTCTGATCCTAACTGGGCCTCACCAAGATCTGCTGACTCTGGTCGTCACTTGTGGACCATTATGACCTAGATACTCTGTTCCACACCTGAGCCTCACCTGAACTTGATGACTCTGGATCCCCTCTGGGCCTCAGCCTGACATGGTGACTCTGGTCCCCATCTGGATATCACCAGAATCGTGTGACTCTGTTCCCCCTCTGGGACTCACCCGGTGCTGGGACACTGGTCCTCAACTGGGCACAACTGGACCTGGTGAATCTATTCCTCACTTAGGCCTCGTCTGGACCTTGTGACTCTTTTCCCACCTGGCATCAATGGGACATGGTTACTCTGTTCCCACTGGGCCTCACGTGGACATGATAACTTTGCTCCACACTTTGGCCTCAACTGGTCCTGATGACTCTGATCCCCCCACCTAGGCCTCTAACTGTACCTGGTGACTGTGGTCCTCACCTGGGTCACACCTGGACCTGGTGACTGTGGTCCCCACCTGGGTCTCACCTAGACCTGATGGTCTCGTTCCTACATGAACCACGCCTGGACCTGGTGACTCTGGCGTTCTTGTAGACTCACTTTTACCTGGTGAATCCGGTCCCCACTAGGGACTCACGTGGATCTGGTGACTCTGGCCTGCAGGTTGGTCTCACCAGGACCTGGTGAGTGGGGTTGCCACCTGGGTCTCACCCATACATGGTGACTCAAGTCCCTACGTGGGCCTCTTGGACCTGGTGAATCTTGTCCTTACCCGGTCCTCTCCTAGACCCGGGGAATCTTGTCACCACCTGGGCCTCACCTGGACCTGGTGAATCTGGTCCCCATCTGGGCCTCACGAGTCCTGGTGACTTTGTTCCCCACCTGGACCTGATTGCTGTGCCCTTTCTTGGCCTCACCCGGACTGGTGAGTCTGATCCAATCTGTGCGTCACCCAGACCAGGTGACTCTTGTCCTCACCTGGGCATCATTGGTACCTGGTGACTCTGTACCACACCTGAGCCTCACCTGGAAATGTTGACTCTGGAACCGCTCTGGGCCTCACCCTGACCTAGTGACTCTGGTCCCCATCTGGATGTCACATGGACAAGGTGATTCTGGTACCCCCTAGGCCTCAAAAAGATCTGGTGACTCTGGTCTTCAAAGGGGACTCACCTGTACCTAGTGAATATGCTCCATCTGGGCTTCATTTGGACATGGTGACTCTGGTCCATACCTGGGCATCATCAGGATATGGTTCCACTGCATGGCCTGCAGGTTGGCCTCACCTGGACCTGGTAAGTCTGGTCTCTACCTGGGCATCATCTGGATATGTTTCCACTGCATGGCATCCAGGTTGGCCTCACCTGGACCTGGTAACTATTCTACCTACCTGGGCATCATCGGGATATGGTTCCACTGCATGGCCTGCAGGTTGGCCTCACCTGGACCTGGTGAGTGTTATTGCCACCTGGGCCTCACCCATACCTGGTGACTCAGGTCCCCACGTGGGCCTCTTGGACCTGGTGAATCTGGTCCTTACCTGGTCCTTTCCCAGAACGGGGACTCTCGTCAACACCTATGCCTCACCTGGACCTGGTGAATCTGGTACCCCTCTAGGCCTCAACAAGATCTGGTGACTCTGATCCTATCTGCGCGTCACCCACACCTGGTGACTCTGTTCCTCACCTGGGCATCATTGGGACCTGGTGACTCTGTTCCACACCTGAGCCTCACCTGGACATGATGACTCTGGAACCTCTCTGGGCCTCACCCTGACCTGGTGACTCTGGTCCCCATCTGGATGTCACCTGGACCAGGTGATTCTGGTACCCTTCTAGGCCTCAACCAGATCTGATGACTCTGGTCCTTAAATGGGCCTCACTTGGAATTAGTGAATATGCACCATCTGGGCCTCTTTTGGACCTGGCTACTCTGGTCCCTACCTGGGCATCATCGGGACATGGTTCCACTGCATGGCCTGCAGGTTGGCCTCACTTGGACCTGGTAAGTCTGGTCCCTACATGGTCATCATCGGAACATGGTTCCTCTGCACGGCCTGCAGGTTGGCCTCACCTGGACCTGGTCAGTGGGGTTGCCACCTGGGCCTCACCTATGCCTGGTGAGACAGGTCCCCACGTGGGCCTCACTTGCACCTGATGAATCTTGTCCTTACCTGGTCCTCACCCGGAACTGGTAAGTCTGGTCACCACCTGGATATCACCTGGACCTTGTGTATCTGGTCCCCATCTAGGCCTCACCCAGTCCTGGTGACTTTGTTCCCCACCTGGACCTGATTTCTGTGGACTCCTTCTTGGCCTCACCTGGAACTGGTGACTCTGGTCCCCACCTGGACCTCTCCCGGACCTGGTGACTTTCTTTCCAACATGGACCTCACATGGATCTGGTGACTCTGGTACTCAGTTTGGCCTCACCTGGAACTGGCGTCTCTCGTCCCCACTTTGAACTAACTCAGAACTGCTGAATCTAGCCCAACTTAGGCTGCACCCAGACCTGGTGACTTTTGTCCCCAGCTATGCCTCAATTCGACCTAATGATTCTGGTCCTCACGGGAGCCTCACCTGGACCTGGGACTCAGCTGGATAGAGTGGCTCTGGTTCCCGCAAGGGGCTCAGCTGATACTGCTGACTGTGGTCTTATTGTATGCCTCACCAGGACCTAGTGATTCTGTTCCACATCTGGGCCTGCATGGCCCCAGTGAATCTGGTCCTCACCCTGCATCATTGGGTGATGGACCCAATGATCCTCACCCTGGATACGCTATTCCACACCTGGGCCTCACATTTACCAGGGACCTCTGGTCCCATTCTGGGCCTCAAACTAAACTGGTTACTCTGGTTCCCCCTCTGGGGCTCACCCTTACCTGGTGACTCTGGTCACCCTTTGGGCTTCACTTCGGCCTGGTGAATCTGGTCCTTAGCTGGTCCGCGCCTGGATGTGGTGAGTGGTCGCCACCTGGGCCTCACCTGGACTTTTTGAATCCTGTTGCCACCTGCGCCTCACCTGGACCTTGTGACTGTGGTCCCACCTGGACCTCACCTGGATCTCGTGGCTCTGGTTCCCATATGGGGCTCTCCTGGACCTTGTTCCTGTGGTCTCCATCTGGCCTCACCTGGAACACAATGACTCTCATCCGTATTTGGGCCTCTCCTGGACCTGTTGATTCTGGTCCTTACCTGGGCATCATTGGGACCTCGATACTCTCTTATATACCTGGACCTCACCTGGACCTGGTGACTGTGGTCCCACCTGGGCCTCACCTGGATGAGGTGACTGGTTCCCACAGGGACCTCACCTGGACCTGGTGACTCAGGTCCTCATATGGGCATCATGGCACCTGGTTTCTCAGTTCCACATCGGGCCTCACCTGGAGCTAGTGATTCTCGTCCCCCTCTGGGCCTCATCCTGACATGGTGACTCTGGTCCCCACCTGGATATCACCAGAACCGGGTGACTCTGGTCCCCCTCTGAGACTCACCGGAGCTGTGGACGCTGGTCCTCAACTGGGCCTCAACAGGACTTGATGAATCTACTCTTCACATAGGCCTCGTCTGGAACTTGTGACTCTTTTCCCACCTGGCATCAATGGGACATGGTTACTCTGTTCCTCACCTGGGCCTCACCTGGACATGATAATTTTGCTCCACACTTTGGCCTCACCTGGTCCTGATGACTCTGGTCCCAACACCTAGGCCTCAATCTGAACCTGGTGACTGTGGTGTTCTTGTAGACTCACATTTACCTGGTGACTCCGGTCCCCACTAGGGCTTCACCTGGGTCTGGTGACTCTGGCCTGCAGGTTGGCCTCACCTGGACCTGGTGAGTGGGGTTGCCACCTGGGCGTCACCCATACCTGGTGACTCAGTTCCCCACGTGGGCCTCTTGGACCTGGTGAATCTGGTAATTCTGGTCACCACCTGGGAATCCCCTGGACCTGGAGAATCTGGTCGCCATTTGGGCCTGACCCAGTCCTGGTGACTTTGTTCCCCACCTGGACCTGATTGCTGTGGACTCCTTTTGGGCCTCACCTGGAACTGGTGACTCTGATCCTAACTGGGCCTCACCCAGATCTGGTGACTCTGGTCCTCACCTGTGGACCACTATGACCTGGATACTCTGTTCCACACCTGAGACTCACCTGGACATGATGACTCTGGAACCTCTCTGGGCCTCACTCTGACATGGTGACTCTGGTCCCCATCTGGATGTCACCTAGACCAGGTGAATCTGTGACCCCTGTCAGCCTCAACCAGACCTGGTGACTCTGGTCCTCAACTGTGCCTCACGTGGACCTAGTGAACATGCTCCACACCTGCGCCTCATCTGAACGTGGTGACTCGGGTTCTACCTGGGCATCATCGGGACATAGTTACTCTATTCCCCAATGGGACTGACCTGATCCTAGTAACTCTGGTCCTGACTTTGGCCTCTTCTGTACCAGGTCACTCTGGCTCCACCTGGGCCTCACCTGTAACTGGTAACTCTGATCCTAAGCATGGCCTCACCTGACCTGGTGACTGTGGTTCCCATCGGGATCTTACCTGGACCTCATGTATCTGGTCCCACCTGGGCCTCACCAGAACCTGGTGTCTCCTGTACCCACCTGGGTAGCATCAGGACATGGTTACACTGTTCACTAACAGTGACCCAGCCGGACCTATTAACTCTGGTCTTCACCTGGGCCACACATGGACCTGGTGACACTGGATCCCACCTGGGTCTCAACTTGACATGGTGAGTCGGATCCCCACCTGTTCCTCACGTGTAACTGCTGATTCTCCGGCCCACATGGACATCATGTGGATCTGGTGGCTGCAGTGTTTCTAGCTTCTCATGTACCTTGTGACTCTGGTCCCCGCCAGGGCCTCACTGGGTCCTGGGGAATGTGGTTGCCACCTGCACCTCACTTGGACCTGGTGATTATGGTCTGCACCTGAGACTACCCTGGATCTGCTGACTGTGGTCCCCACCTGGGCTTCACCTGGATATGGGGACTCCAGTCCCCATCTGGGCCTCACCTGGCCCTGTTGACCATGGTCCTCAACTGGGTAAAATTGGGACCCGGTGACTGTGTTCCACAACTGGACGTCACCTAGACCATGTGACTCTGGTCCCCCTCTGGGTCTCACCGTGCCCTAGTGACTGTGAACCCCACTTTGGCCTGCCTTGGATCTGCTGACCCTGGATGCCTCCTGTGCCTGGCCTCGAACTGTTGACTCTGGTTCTTGCAATGTCCTCCCCTGGACCTGGTGATCCTGGTCCCCACCTGGGACTCACCTGGACGTGGTGACTCTTGTCACCACCTGGGAGTCACCTGGACCTGGTTACTGTGTTCCACACTTGGGCCTCAAGTAGACCTGTTGACCATGGTCCCCAAGCCGGCCTCACATGGACCTTTGCCTCTGACCCCACCGGGGCCTCACGTGTACCTGGTAATTCTGGTCCTCACCTGGGCCTCATCTGGACCTAGTGACTCTGGTCCCCACCTGGGCTTCACCTGAATCTGGTGACTCTGATCCCCACCTGGACTCACAAGGATCTGGTGGCTGTGGTCCCCACCTGGACTTCACCGGGATCTGGTGACTCTGGTCCCCACGTGGACCTCTCCTGGACCTGGTGACTCTCTTTCCAACATGGACCTCACCTGGATCTGGTGACTCTGGTCCTGAGTTTGGCCTCACCTGGACCTGGTGTCTCTCGTCCACACTTTGACCTAACTCACAACTGCTGAATCTTTCCCCACCTAGGCCGCACCCATACCTGGTGACACTTGTCCCCAGCTATGCCTCAATTCGACCTGATGAATCTGGTCCTCACGTGGGCCTCTCATGGACCTGGGACTCAGATGGATAGAGTGGCTCTGGTTCCCACAAGGGGCTCACCTGATACTGGTGACTGTGGTCTTATTCTATGCCTCACCAGGACCTAGTGATTCTGTTCCCCATCTGGGCCTGCATGGCCCTACTGACTCTGGTCCTCACCCAGGCATCATTGGGCCCTGGATACTCTATTCCACACCTGGGCCTCACTCTGACCACGGACCTCTGGTCGCATTCTGGGCCTCAAATTAAACTGGTTACTCTGGTCCCCCTCTGGGCCTCACCCTTACCTGGTGACTCTGGACACCCCTTGGGCTTCTTTTGGGCCTGGTGATTCTGGTCCTTAGCTTGTGCTCACTTGGATATGGTGACTTGTCGCCACCTGGGCCTCACCTGGACTTGGTGAATCCTGTTGCCACCTGCGCCTCACCTGGACCTTGTGACAGTGGTCCAACCTGGACTTCACCTGGATCTGGTTGCTCTGGTTCCCATATGGGGCTCTCCTGGAC
Organism: Canis lupus baileyi; assembly: GCF_048164855.1. Classification (NCBI taxonomy): domain Eukaryota; kingdom Metazoa; phylum Chordata; class Mammalia; order Carnivora; family Canidae; genus Canis; species Canis lupus. Next base: position 2,421,670 of record NC_132867.1, on the reverse strand, counting down.
CTGGTTTCTGTGGTCTCCATCAGGCCTCACCTGGAACACAATGACTCTGATGCATATTTGGGCCCCTCCTGGACCTGTTGACTCTGGTCCTTACCTGGGTATCATTGGGGCCTGGATACTCTCTTATATACCTGGTTCTCACCTTGACCTTGTGACTGTGGACCCACCTGGACCTCACCTGGACGAGGTGACTGGTTCCCACAGGGACATCACCAGGACCTCGTGACTCAGGTCCTCATATGGGCATCATGGGACCTGGTTTCTCAGTTCCACATCGGGGCCTCATGTGGACCTAGTGATTCTGGTCCCCCTCTGGGCCTGACCCTGACGTGGTGACTCTGGTCCCAACCTGGATATCACCAGAACCTGGTGACTGTGGTCCCCCTCTGGGACTCACCCGGAGATGGGGCACTGGTCCTCAACTGGGCCTCAACAGGACCTGGTGAATCTACTCCTCACTTAGGCCTCGTCTGGACCTTGTGAGTCTTTTCCCACCTGGCATCAATGGGACATGGTTACTCTGTTCCCCACCTGGGCCTCACCTCCACATGATAACTTTGCTCCTCACTTTGGCCTCAACTGGTCCTGATGACTCTGTTCCCCCACCTATGCCTCAGTCTGGACCTGGTGACTGTGGTGCCCACCTGGGTCTCACCTGTACCTGGTGATTCTCCTTCCCACATGTACCACACCTGGACCTGGTGACTGTGGTGTTCTTGTAGACTCACATTTACCTGGTGACACTGGTCCCCACTAGGACCTCACCTGGATCTGGTGACTCTGGCCTGCCGGTTGGCCTCACCTTGACCTGGTGAGTGGGTTGCCACCTGGGCCTCACACATAGCTGGTGACTCATTTCCCCTCGTGAGCCTCTTGGACCTGGTGAATCTGGTCCTTACCTTGTCCTGTCCCATACCCGGGGACTCTGGTCACCACCTGGGCCTCACCTGGACCTGGTGAATCTGGTCCCCATCTGGGCCTCACCCAGTCCTGGTGACTTTGTTCCCCACCTGGACCTGATTGCTGTGGACTCTTTCTTGGCCTCACCTGGAACTGGTGACTCTGATCCTATCTGCGCGTCACCCAGATCTGGTGACTCTGGTCCTCACCTGGGCATCATTGGTACCTGGATACTCTGTTCCACGCCTGAGCCTAACCTGGACATGATGACTCTGGAACCACTCTGGGCCTCTCCCTGACCTGATTCCTCTGGTCCCCATCTGGATGTCACCTGGACGAGGTGATACTGGTACCCCTCTAAGCCTCAACCAGATCTGGTGACAGTGGTCCTCAACTGGGCCTCACTGGACCTAGTAAATATGCTCCATCTGGGCCTCATTTGGACCTGGTGACTCTGGTACCTACCTGGGCATCATCGGGACATGGTTCCACTGCATGGCCAGCATATTGGCCTCACCTGGACCTGGTAACTCTAGTCCCTACCTGGGCATCATCGGGACATGGTTCCTCTGCATCGCCTGCAGTTTGGCCTCACCTGGACCTGGTGAGTGGGGTTGCCACCTGGGCCTCACCCATAGGTGGTGACACAGGTCCCCACGTGGGCTTCACTTGGACCTGGTGAATCTGGTCCTTACCTGGTCCTCACCCGGAACTGGTATGTCTGGTCACCACCTGGGAATCACATGGGCCTGGTGAATCTGGTCCCAATCTGGGCCTCACCCTGTCCTGGTGACTTTGTTCCCTACCTGGACCTGATTGCTGTGGACTCCTTCTTTCCTCATCTTGAACTGGTGACTCTGATCCTAAGTGGGCCTCCCCCAGATCTGGTGACTCTGGTCCTCACCTGTGGACCATTGTGACCTGGATACTTTGTTCCAAACCTCAGCCTCACCTGGACATGATGACTCTGGTACCCCTCTGTGCCTCACCCTGACATGGTGACTCTGGTCCCCATCTGGATGTCACCTAGACCAGGTGAATCTGGTACCACTCTAGGCCTCAACTAGACCTGGTGACTCTGGTCCTCCACTGGGCCTCACCGGGACCTAGTGAACATGCTCCCCACCTGCGCCTCATCTGGACCTGGTGACTCTGGTTCTACCTGGGCATCATCGGGACATGGTTACTCTATTCCCCACTGGGACTGACCTGATCCTGGTAATTCAGGTTCTGACTTTGGACTCTTCTGTACCAGGTGACTCTGGCTCAGCTAGAGCCTCACCTGTAACTGGTGACTCTGATCCTAAGCATTGCCTCACCTGACCTGGTGAATGTGGTTCCCATCGGGACCTCTTCTGGACATCATCTCTCCGGGCCCACCTGGGCCTCACCAGGACCTGGTTTCTGTGGTTCCCACCTGGGTAGCATCAGGATATGGTTACACTGTTCACTAACAGTGACCCAGCCGGACCTATTAACTCTGGTCTTCACCTGGGCCACACCTGGACATGGTGACACTGGTACCCAGTTGGGTCTGAACTAAACATGGTGAGTCGGATCCCCGCTTGGTCCTCACCTGTAACTGGTGATTCCCGTTCCCACATGGACATCATGTGGACCTGGTGGCTGCAATGTTTCTAGCTTCTCATGTACCTCGTGAATCTGGTCCCCACCAGGGCCTCGCTGGGACCTGGTGAGTGTGGTTGCCACCTGCACCTCACCTGGACCTGGTGATTCTGGCCTGCACCTGAGACTACCCTGGATCTGGTGACTGTGGTCCCCACCTGGGCTTCACCTGGATTTGGGGACTCCGGTCCCCATCTGGGCCTCACCTGGCCCTGTTGAACATGGTCCTCAACTGGGCAAAATTGGGACCCGGTGACTGTGTTCCACAACTGGACCTCACCTGGACCAGGTGACTCTGGTCCCCCTCTGGGTCTCACCGTGCCATAGTGACTGTGAACCCCACTTTGGCCTGACTTGGACCTTTTGACCCTGGTTGCCACGTGCGCCTGACCTCGTACTGTTGACTCTGGTTCTTTCAAGGGCGTCCCCTGTACATGGTGATCCTGGTGCCCACATGGGCCTCACCTGGACCTTGTGACTCTTGTCACCACCGGGATCTCACCTGGATCTGCTTACTGTGTTCCACACCTGGGCCTCAAGTAGACCTGTTGACCATGGTCCCCACACCGGCCTCACATGGACCTGTTGCCTCTGATCCCCACCGGAGCCTCACGTGTACCTGGCAACTCTGGTCCTCACCTTCTCCTCATCTGGACCTAGTGACTCTGGTCCCCACCTGGGCTTCACCTGGATCTGGTGACTCTGGTCCCCACCTGGAACTGACCTGCATCTGGTGACTCTGGTCCTCAGTTTGGCCTCACCGGGACCTGGCGTCTCTCGTCCCCACTTTGACCTACCTCAGCACTGCTGAATCTTGCCCCACCTAGGCCGCACCCAGACCTGGTGCCTCTTGTCCCCAGCTATGCCTCAATTCGCCCTGATGAATCTCGTCCTCACGTGGGCCTTACATGGACCTGCTACTCAGCTGGATAGAGTGGTTCTTGTTCCCACATGGGGCTCACCTGATACTAGTGACTGTGGTTTTATTCTATGCCTCACCAGGACCTAGTAATTCTGTTCCCCATTGGGCCCGCAAGGCCCTAGTGACTCTGATTCACCCAGGCATCATTGGCACCGGGATACTCTATTCGACACCTGGGCTTCTCTCTGACCAGGGACCTATGGTCCCATTCTTGGCCTCAAACTAAACTGGTTACTCTGGTACCCCTTCTGGACCTCACGCTAACCTGGTGACTCTGGTCACCCATTGGGCTTCATTGAGTCTGGTGAATCTGGTCCTTAGCTGGTTCTCACCTGGATCTTGTGACTAGTCTCCACCTGAGCCTCACCTGGACTTGGAGAATCCTGTTGCCATCTGCGCCTCACCTGGACCTTGTGACTGTGGTCCCACCTGGAACTCACCTGGATCTGGTGGCTCTGGTTCCCATATGGGGCTCTCCTGGACCTGGTTCCTGTGGTCTCCATCTGGCCTCACCTGGAACACAATGACTCTGAACAATATTTGGGCCTCTCCTGGATCTGTTGACTCTGGTCCTTACTTGGGCATCATTGGGAGCTGGATACTCTATTATATACCTCGGTCTCACCTGGACCTGGTGACTTTGGTCCCACCCGGGCCTCACCTGGATGAGGTGAGTGGTTCCCACAGGGACCTCACCTGGACCTGGTGACTCAGGTCCTCATATGGGCATCATGGGACCTGGTTCTAAGTTCCTCATCGGGGCCTCCCCTTGACCTAGTGATTCTCGTCCCCCTCTGGGCCTCACTCTGACGTGGTGACTCTGGTCCCCACCTGGATATCACCAGAACCGGTGACTCTGGTCCCCCTCTGGGACTCACCCGGAAATGGGACACTGGTCCTCAACTGGGCCTCAATAGGACCTGGTGAATCTACTCCTCACTTAGGCCTCGTTTGGACCTTGTGACTTTTTCCCACCTGGCATCAATGGGACATTGTTACTCTGTTCCCCACCTGGGTTCACCTGGACATGGTAACTTTGCTAAACTCTTTGTCCTCAACTGGTCCTGATGACTCTGGTCCCCCCACCAAGGCCTCAATCTGGACCTGGTGACTGTGGTCCCCACCTGGGTCTCACCTGGACCTGGTGACTCTCGTTCCCACATGAACCACACCTGGACCTAGTGACTGTGGTGTTCTTGTAGACTCACATTTACCTGGTGACTCTAGTCCACACTAGGGCCTCACCTGGATCTGGTGATTCTGGCCTGCAGGTTGTCCTCACCTGGACATGGTGAGTGGGGTTGCCACCTGGGCCTCACCCATACCTGGGGACTCAGGTCCGCACTTGGGCCTCTTGGACCTGGTGAATCTGGTAATTCTGGTCACCACCTGGGAATCCCCTGGACCTGGAGAATCTTGTCGCCATCTAGGCCTAACCCAGTCCTGGTGACTTTGTTCCCCACCGGGACCTGATTGCTGTGGACTCCTTTTAGGCCTCACCTGGAACTGGTGACTCTGATCCTAACTGGGCCTCACCCAGATCTGCTGACTCTGGTCCTCACCTGGGCATCATTGGTACCTGGTGCCTCTGTTCCACACCTGAGCCTCACCAGGACATGATGACTCTGGAACCTCTCTGGGCCTCACCCTGACATGGTGACTCTGGTCCCCATCTGGAAGTCACCTAGACCAGGTGAATCTGGTACCCCTCTAGGCCTCAACTAGACCTGGTGACTCTGGTCCTCAACTGGGCCTCACCGGGACCTCATGAATATGCTCCCCACCTGCGCCTCCTCTGGACCTGGTGACTCTGGTTCTACCTGGGCATCATCGGGACATGGTTACTCTATTCCCCACTGGGACTGACCTGATTCTGGTAACTCTCGTCCTGACTTTGGCCTCTTCTGTACCAGATGACTCTGGCCCCACCTGGGCCTCACCTGTAACTGGTGACTCTGATCCTAAGCATGGTCTCACCTGACCTGGTGACTGTGGTGCCCATCGGGACCTCAACTGGACCTCATGTCTCTGGTCCCACCTGGGCCTCACCAGGACCTGGTGTCTCTGGTACCCACCTGGGTAGCATCAGGATATGGTTACAGTGTTCACTAACAGTGACCCTGCCGGGACTATTAACTCTGGTCTTCACCTGGGCCACACCTGGACATGGTGACACTGGTTCCCACCTGGGTCTCACCTGGACATGGTGAGTCGGATACCCACCTGGTCCTCACCTGTAACTGGTGTTTCTCCTTCCCTCATGGACATCATGTAGACCTGGTTGCTGCAGTGTTTCTAGCTTCTCATGTACCTCGTGACTCTGGTCCCCACCAGGGCCTCACCGGGACCTGGTGAGTGTTGTTACCACCTGCACCTCACCTGGACCTGGTGATTCTGGTCTGCACCTGAGACTACCCTGGATATGGTGACTGTGGTCCCCACCTGGGCTTCACCTGGATTTGGGGACTCTGGTCCCCATCTGGGCCTCACCTGGCACTGTTGATCATGGTACACAACTGGGCAAAATTGGGAAACGTTGACTGTGTTCCACAATTGGACGTCACCTGGACCAGGTGACTCTGGTCCCCCTCTGGGTCTCACCGTGCCCTCGTTACTGTGAACCACTCTTTGGCCTGACTTGGACCTGCGGACACTGGTTGCCAACTGCTCCTGACCTCCAAATGTTGACTCTGGTTCTTTCAAGGGCCTCCCCTGTCCCTGGTGATCCTGGTCCCCACCTGGGCCTCACCTGGACGTGGTGATTCTTGTCACCACCGGGGACTCACCTGGACCTGCTTACTGTGTTCCACACCTGGGCCTCAAGTAGTCCTGTTGACCATGGTCCCCAAGCCGGCCTCACATGGACCTCTTGCCGCCGATCCCCACCGGGGCCAAACGTGTACCTGGTAACTCTGGTCCTCACCTGGGCCTCATCTGGACCTAGTGACTCTGGTCCCCACCTGGGCTTCACCTGGATCTGGTGACCCTGGTCCCCACCTGGACTTCACCTGGATCTGGTGAATCTAGTCCCCACCTGGACCTCTCTTGGACTTGGTGACTCTCTTTCCAAAATGGACCTCACCTGGATCTGGTGACTCTGGTCCTCAGTTAGGCCTCACCTGGACCTGGTGTCTCTCGTCCCCACTTTGATCTAACTCAGAACTGCTGAATCTTGCCCCACTAGGCCGCACCCAGACCTGGTGACTCTTGTCCCCAGCTATGCCTCAATTCGTCCTGATGAATCTGGTCCTCACCTGGGCCTCACATCACCTGGGACTCAGCTGGATAGAGTGACTCTGGTTCCCACAAGGGGCTCACCTGATACTGGTGACTGTGGTCTTATTCTATGCCTCACCAGGACCTAGTGATTCTGTTCCCAATCTGGGCCTGCATGGCCCTAGTGACTCTGGTCCTCACCTAGGCATCATTGCGACCTAGATACTCTATTCCACACCTGGGCCTCACTCTGACCAGGGACCTTTGGTCCCATTCTGGGCCTCAAACTAAACTGATTACTCTGGTTCCCCCTCTGGGCCTCACCCATACCTGGTGACTCTGGTCACCCCTTGGACTTCACTTGGGCCTGGTGAATCTGGACCTTAGCTGGTCCTCACCTGGAATTGGTGACTGGTCGCCACCTGGGCCTCCCCTGGACTTGGTGAATCCTGTTGCCACCTGCACCTCACATGGACCTTGTGACTGTGGTCCCACCTGGAATTCACCTGGATCTGGTGGCTCTGGTTCCCAAATGGGGCTCTCCTGTACCTGGTTCCTGTGGTCTCCATCAGACCTCACCTGGAACACAATGACTCTGATCCATATTTGGGCCTCTCCTGGACCTGTTGACTCTGGTCTTTACCTGGGCATCATTGGGACCTGCATACTCTCTTATATACCTGGGCCTCACCTGGACCTGGTGACTCTGGTCCCACCTGGGCCTCACCTGGACGAGGTGACTGATTCCCACAGAGATCTCACCTGGACCTGGTGACTCAGGTCCTCATATGGGCATCATGGGACCTGGTTTCTCAGTTCCACATCGGGACCACACCTGGTCCTAGTGATTCTCGTTCCCCTCAGGGTCTCACCCTCACGTGGTGACTCTGGTCCCCACCTGGATATCACCAGAACCGGGTGACTCTGGTCCCCCTCTGGGATTCACCCGGAGCTGGGGATACTCGTCCTCACCTGGGCCTCAACAGGACCTGGTGAATCTACTCCTCAATTAGGCCTCGTCTGGACCTTGTGACTCATTTCCAACCTGGCATCAATGGACCATGGTTACTCTGTTCCCCACCGGGGACTCACATGGACATGATAACTTTGCTCCACACTTTGGCCTCAACTGTCCTGATGACTCTGGTCCCCCCACCTAGGCCTCAATCTGGACCTGCTGACTGTGGTCCTCACCTGGGTCTCACCTGAAACTGGTTATTCTCGTTCCCACATGAACCACACCTACAGTGGTGACTGTGGTGTTCTTGTAGACTCATATTTACCTGCTGACTCCAGTCCCCACTAGGGCCTCACCAAAATCTGGTGACTCTGACCTGCAGTTTGGCCTCACCTGGACCTTGTGAGTGGGGTTGCCACCTGCGCGTCACCCATACCTGGTGACTCAGGTCCCCACGTGGGCCTCTTGGACCTGGTGAATCTGGTCCTTACCTAGTCATCTCCCAGACCCTGGGACTCTGGTCACCACCTGGGACTCAACTGGACCTGGTGAATCTGGTCCCCATCTGGGCCTCGCCCAGTCCTGTTGACCCTGTTCCCCACCTGGACCTGATTGCTGTGGACTCTTTCTTGGCCTCACCTGGAACTGATGACTCTGATCCTATTTGCGCGTCACCCATACCTGGTGATTCTGGTCCTTACCTGGGCATCATTGGTACCTGGTGACTCTGTTCCACACCTGAGCTTCGTCTGGACATGATGACTTTGGAAGCTCTCTGGGCCTCACCCTGACCTGGTGACTCTGGTCTCCATCTGGATGTCACCTGCACCAGGTGATTCTGGTACCCCTCTAGGCGTCAACCAGATCTGGTGACTATGGTCCTCAACTGGGCCTCAACTGGACCTAGTGAATATGCTCCATCTGGGCCTCATTTGAACCTGGTGACTCTGGTCCCTACCTGGGCATCATCGGGACATGGTTCCACAGCATGGCCTGCAGTTTGGACTCACCTGGACCTGGTGAGTGGGGTTGCCAACTGGGCCTCACCCATACCTGGTGACACAGATCCCCACGTGGGCCTCACTTGGACCTGGTGAATCTGGTCCTTACCTGGTCCACAACCGGAACTGGTATCTCTGGTCACCACCTGGGAATCACATGGGCCTGGTGAATGTGGTCCCCATCTGGGCCTCACCCAGTCCTCGTGACTTTGTTCCCCACCTGGACCTGATTGCTGTGGACTCCTTCTTGGCCTCACCTTGAACTTGTGACTCTGAACCTAACTGGGCCTCACCGAGATCTGGTGACTCTGGCCCTCACCTGTGGACCATTATGACCTGGATACTGTGTTCCAAACCTCAGCCTCACCTGGACATGATGACTATGGAACCCCTTTGGGCCTCAGACTGACATGGTGACTCTGGTCCCCATCTGGATGTCACCTAGACCAGGTGAATCTGGTACCACTCTAGGCCTCAACTTGACCTTGTGACACTGGTCCTCAACTGGGCCTCACCTGGACCTAGTGAATATGCTCCATCTGGGCCTCATTTGGACATGGTGACTCTGCTCCCTCCCTGGGCATCATCGGGACATGGTTACTCTGCTCCCTCCCTGGGCATCATCGGGACATGGTTACTCTATTCCCCACTGGGACTGCCCTGATCCTGGTAACTCTGGTCCTGACTTTGGCCTCTTCTGTACCAGGTGACTCTGTCTCCACTTGGGCTTCACCTGTACCTGGTGACTCTGATCCTAAGCATGGCCTCACTTGATCTGGTTACTGTGGTTTTCATGGGACCTCAACTGGACCTCATGTCTCTGGTCCCACCTGGGCCTCACCAGGACCTGGTGTATCTGGTACCCAGCGGGGTAGCATCAGGATATGGTTACCCTGTTCACTAACAGTGACCCAGCCGGACCTATTAACTCTGGTCTTCACCTGGGCCACACCTGGACATGGTGAAACTGGTTCCCACCTGGGTCTCACCTGGACATGGTGAGTCGGATCCCCACCAGGTCCTCACGTGTAACTGGTGATTCTCGTTCCCACGTGGACATCACGTGGAACTAGTGGCTGCATTGTTTTTAGCTTCTCATGTACCTCGTGACTCTGGTCCCCACCAGGGTCTCACCGGGATCTGGTGAGTGTGGTTGCCACCTGCACTCACCTGGACCTGGTGAATCTGGTCTAACATGAGACTATCCTGGATCTGGTGACTGTGGTCCCCACCTGGTCTTCACCTGGATTTGGGGACTCCAATCCGCATCTGGGCCTCACCTGGTCCTGTTGACCATGGTCCTCAACTGGGCAAAATTGGGACCCGGTGACTGTGTTCCACAACTGGACCTCACCTGGACCAGGTGACTCTGGTCCCCCTCTGGGTCTCACCGTGCCATAGTGACTGTGAAACCCACTTTGCCGTGACTTGTTCCTGCTGACCCTGGTTGCCACCTGCGCCTGACCTCGAACTGTTGACTCCGGTCCTTTCAAGGGCCTCCCCTCGACCTGGTGATCCTGGTCCCCACCTCGGCCTCACCTCGACGTGGTGACACTTGTAACCACCGGGAACTCACCTGGATCTGCTTACTGTGTTCCACACCTGGGCCTCAAGTAGACCTGTTGACCATGGTCCCCAAGCCGGCCTCACATGGACCTGTTGCCTCTGATCCCCACCGAGGCCTCACGTGTACCTGGTAACTCTGGTCCTCACCTGTGCCTCATCTGGACCTAGTGACTCTGGTCACCATCTGGGCTTCACCTGTTTCTGGTGACTCTGGTCCCCACCTGGACCTCTCCTGTACCTGGTGACTCTCTTTCCAACATGGACCACACCTGGATCTGGTGACCTTGTTCCTCAGTTTGGCCTCATCTGGACCTGGTGTCTCTCGTCCCCACTTTGACCTAACTCAGAACTGCTGAATCTTACCCCACCTAGGCCGCACCCAGACTGGTGACTCTTGTGCCCAGCTATGCCTCAATTCGACCTGATGAATCTGGTCCTCACGTGGGCCTCACATGGACCTGGGACTCAGCTGGATAGAGTGGCTCTGGTTTCTACAAGCGGCTCACCTGATACTGCTGACTGTGGTCTTATTCAATGCCTCACCAGGACCTAGTGATTCCGTGCCCCATCTGGGCCTGCAAGGCCCTAGTGACTCTGGTCCACACCCAGGCATCATTGGGACCTGGATACTCTATTCCACCTCTGGGCCTCACTTTGACCAGGGACCTTTGGTCCCATTCTGGGCCTCAAACTAAACTGGTTACTCTGGTTCCCCCTCTGGGACTCACCCTTACCTGGTAACTCTGGTCACCCCTTGGGACTCACCTGGACCTGGTGAATCTGGTCCCCATCTGGGTCTCACCCAGGTCTGGTGACTTTGTTCCCCACCTGGACCTGATTGTTGTGAACTCTTTCTTGGCCTCACCTGCAAATGGTGACTCTGATCCTATCTGCGCCTCACCCAGATCTGGTGACTCTGGTCCTCACTTGGGCATCATTGGTACCTGGTGACTCTCTTCCACACCTGAGCCTCACCTGGACCCGATGACTCTGGAACCACTCTGGGCCTCCCCCTGACCTGGTGACTCTGGTCCCCATCTGGATATCACCTGGAGCAGGTGTTTCTGGTACCCTTCTAAGACTCAAGTAGATATGGTGAAACTGGTCCTCAACTGGGCCTCACCTGGACCTAGTGAATATGCTCCATCTGGGGCTTATTTGGACCTGGTGACTCTGGTCCCTACCTGGGCATCATCGGGACATGGTTCCACTGCATGGCCTGCAGATTGGCCTCAACTGGACCTGGTAAATCTGGTCCCTCCCTGAGCATCACCGGGACATGGTTCCTCTGCATGGCCTGCAGGTTGGCCTCACCTGGACCTGGTGAGTGGGGTTGCCACCTGGGGCTCCCCCATACCTTGTGATTCAGGGCCCCACGTGGGCCTCCCTTTGACCTGGTGAATCTGGTCCTTACCCGGTCCTCACTCGGAACTAGTAAGTCTGGTCACTACATGGGAATCATCTGGACCTGGTGATTCTGGTCCCCATTGGGCCTCAACCAGTCCTGGTGACTTTGTTCCCCACCTGGACCTGATTTCTGTGGACTCCTTTTGGGCCTCACCTGGAACGGGAGACTCTGATCCTAACTGGGCCTCCCCCAGATCTGGTTACTCTGGTCTTCACCTGTGGACCATTATGACCTGGATACTCTGTTCCACTCCTGAGACTCACCTGGACATGATGACGCTGGATCCCCTCTGGGCCTCAGCCAACATGGTTACTCTGGTCCCCATCTGGATATTACCAGAATCGTGTGATTCTGTTCCCCCTGTGGGACTCACCCGGTGCTGGGACTCTGGTCCTCAACTGGGCACAACTGGACCTGGTGAATCTACTCCTCACTTTGGTCTCGTCTGGACCTTGTGACTCTTTTCCCACCTGGCATCAATGGGACATGGTTACTCTGTTCCCACTGGGCCTCACCTGGACATGATAACTTTGCTCCACACTTTGGCCTCAACTGGTCCTGATGACTCTGATCCCCCCACCTATGCCTCAAACTGAACTTGGTGACTGTGGTCCCCACCTGGGTCACACCTGGACCTGGTGACTGTGGTCCCCACCTGGGTCTCACCTGGACCTGTTGACTCTCGTTCCCACATGAACCACACCAGGACCTGGTGACTGTGGTGTTCTTGTAGACTCACATTTACCTGGTGACTCCGGTCCCCATTAGGGCCTCACCTGCAACTCGTAACTCTGGTCCCTACCTAGGCATTATCGGGACACGTTTCCTCTGCATGACCCGAATGTTGGCCTCCCCTGTACGTGGTGAGTGGGGTTGTCACCTGGGCCTCACCCATACCGGTGACACAGGTCCCCACGTGGGCCTCACTTGGACCTGGTCAATCTGGTCCTTACCTGGTCCTCACCCGGAACTGGTAACTCTGATCACCACCTGGGAATCACCTGGACCTGGTGAATCTGGTCCCCATCTGGGCCTCACCCAGTCCTGGTGACTTTGTTCCCTACCGGGACCTGATTGCTGTGGACTCCTTCTTGGCCTCACCTTGTACTGGTGCGTCTGATGCTATGTGGGCCTCGCTCAGATCTGGTGACTCTGGTCTTTACCTGTGGACCATTATGATCTGGATACTCTGTTCCACACCTGAGACTCACCTGGACATGATGACTCTGGAACCCCTCTGGGCCTCACCCTGACATGGTGACTCTGGTCCCCATCTGGATGTCACCAAGACCAGGTGAATCGGGTTCCCCTCTAGGCCTCAAGTAGACTTGGGCATTCTGGTCCTCAACTGGGCCTCACAGGGACCTAGTGAATATGCTCCCCACCTGCACCTCATCTGGACCTGGTGACTCTGATTCTACCTGGGTATCATCGGGACATGGTTACTCTATTCCCCACTGGGACGGACCTGATTTTGTAACTCTGGTCCTGACTTTGGCCTCTTCTGTCCCAGGTGACTCTGGCTCCACCTGGGCCTCACCTCTAACTGGTAACTCTGATCCTAAGCATGGCCTCACCAGACCTGGTGACTGTGGTTCCCAATGGAACCTCACCTGGACCTCATGTCTCTTGTCCCTACTGACCCTCACCAGAACCTGGTGTCTCTAGTACCCACCAAGGTAGCATCAGGATATGGTTACACTGTTCACTAACAGTGACCCAGCCGGACCTATTAACTCTGGTCTTCACCTGGGCCACACCTGGACATGGTGTCACTGGTTCCCACCAGGGTCTCACCTGGACATGGTGATTCGGATCCCCACCTGGTCCTCACCAGTAACTGGTGATTCTCGTTCCCAAATGGATATCATATGGACCTGGTGGATGCAGTTTTTCTAGCTTCTCATGTACCTCGTGACTCTGGTCCCCACCAGGGCCTCAACGGGACCTGGTGAGTGTGGTTGCCACCTGCACCTCACCTGGACCTGGTGATTCTGGTCTGCACCTGAGACTACCCTGGATCTGGTGACTCTGGTCCCAACCTGGGCTTCACCTGGATTTGGGGACTCCGGTCCCCATCTGGGCCTCACATGGCCCTTTTGACCATGGTCCTCAACTGGGCAAAATTAGGACACGGTGACTGTGTTCCACAACTGGACCTCACCTCGACCAGGTCACTCTGGTCCCCCTCTGGGTGTCACCATGCCCTAGTGACTGTGAACCCCAATTTGGCCTGACTTGGACCTGCTGACCCTGGTTGCCACCTACGCCAGTCCTCGAACTGTTGACTCTGTTTCTTTCAAGGGCCTCCCCTGGACCTGGTGATCCTTGTCCCCACCTGATCCTCAATTGTACGTGGTTGCTCTTGTCACCACCGGGGTCTCACCTGGACCTGCTTACTGTGTTCCACACCTGGGCCTCAAGTAGACCTGTTGACCATGGTCCCAAAGCCGGCCTCACATGGACCTGTTGCCTCTGACCCCACCGGGGCCTCACGTGTAACTTGTAACTCTGGTCCTCACCTGGGGCTCATCTGGACCTAGTGACTCTGGTCCCCACCTGGGCTTCACGTGGATCTGGTGACTCTGGTCCCCACCTGGACTTCACCTGGATCTGGTGACTCTGGTCCCCACCTGGAACTCTCCTGGACCTGGTGACTCTCTTTCCAACATGGACCTCACCTGGATCTGGTGACTCTCATCCTCAGTTTGGCCTCACCTGGACCTGGTGTCTCTGATACCCACCTGGGTAACATCAGGATATGGTTACACTGTTCACTAACAGTGTCGCAGCCGGACCTATTAACTCTGGTCTTCACCTGGACATGGTGACACTGGTTCCCACCTGGGTCTCACCTGGACATGGTGAGTCGGATCCCCACCTGGTCCTCACATGTAACTGTTGATTCTCGTTCCCACGTGGACATTATGTGTACCTGGTGGCTGCAGTGTTTCTACTTCTCATGTACCTCGTGATTCTGGTCCCCACCAGGGCTTCACCGGGACCTGGTGAGTGTGGTTGCCAACTGCAGCACACCTGGTCCTGGGATTCTCGTCTGCACGTGAGAGTACCCTGGATCTGGTGACTGTGGTACCCACCTGGGCTTCACCTGGATTTGGGGACTCCGGTCCCCTCTGGGCCTCACCTGGCCCTGTTGACCATGGCACACAATTGGGCAAACTTGGGACCAGATGACTGTGTTCCACAACTGGACCTCACCTGTACCAGGTGACTCTAATCCCCCTCTGGGTCTCCCCGTGCCCTAGTGACTGTGAACCCCACTTTGGCCTGACTCGGACCTGCTGACCCTGGTTGCCACCTGCGCCTGACCTCGAAATGTTGATTCTGGTTCTTTCATGGGCCTCCCCTGTACCTGGTGATCCTGGTCCCCACCTGGGCCTCACCTGGACGTGGTGACTCTTGTCACCACCGGGGACTCACCTGGACCTGCATACTGTGTTCCACACCTGGGCCTCAAGTAGCCCTGTTGAACATGGTCCCCAAGCCGGCCTCACATGGACCTGTTGCCTCTGATCCCCACCGGGGCCTCACGTGTACCTGGTAACTCTGGTCCTCACCTGGGCCAATATTGGTATGGTGACTCTGGTCCCGACCTGGACTTCACCCCGATCTGGTGACTCTAGTCCCCCCTGGACCTCTCCTGTACCTGGTGACTCTCTTTCCAACATGGACCTCACCTGGATCTGGTGACCTTGTTCCTCAGTTTGGCCTCACCTGGACCTGGTGTCTCTCGTCCCCACTTTGACCTAACTCAGAACTGCTGAATCTTGCCCCACCTAGGCCGTACTCAGACCTGGTGACTCTTGTCCCCAGCTATGCCTCAACTCGACCTGATGAATCTGTTCCTCACGTCGGCCTCACTTGGACCTGGGACTCAGCTGGATAGAGTGGCTCTGATTCCCACAAGGGGCTAACCTGATACTGGTGACTGTGTTTTTATTCTATATCTCACCAGGACCTAGTGATTCTGTTCCCCATCTGGGCCTGCATGGCCCTAGTGACTCTGTTCCTCACCCAGGCATCATTGGGACCTGGATACTCTATTCCACACCTGAGCCTCACTTTGACTAGGGACCTCTGGTCCCATTCTGGGCCTCAAACAAAACTGGTTACTCTGGTTCCCCCTGTGGACCTCACCCTTACCTGGTGACTCTGGTCACCCCTTGGGCTTCACTTGGGCCTGGTGAATCTGTTCCTTAGCTGCTCCGCACCTGGATGTGGTGAGTGGTCGCCACCTGGGCCTCACCTCGACTTGGTGAATCCTGTTGCCACCTGCGCCACCCCTGGACCTTGTGACTGTGGTCCCACTGGACCTCACCTGGATCTGGTGGCTGTGGTTCACATATGGAGCTCTCCTGGCCCTGGTTCCTGTGGTCTCCATCTGGCCTCACCTGGAACACAATGACTCTGATCCATATTTGGGACTCTCCTGGACCTGTTTACTCTGGTCCTTACCTGGGCATCATTGGGACCTCGATACTCTCTTATATACCTGGGCCTCACCTGGACCTGGTGACTCTGGTCCCATCTGGGCCTCACCAGGACCTGGTGTCTCTGGTACCCACCTGGGTAGCATCATGATATGGTTACCCTGTTCAATAACAGTGACTCAGCCGGACATATAAACTCTGGTCTTCACCTGGGCCACACCTAGACATGGTGATACTGGTTCCCACTTGGGTCTCACCTGGACATGGTGAGTTGGATCCCCACCCGGTCCTCACCTGTAACTGGTGATTCTCGTTCCCACATGGACATCATGTGGATCTGGTGGCTGAAGTGTTTCTAGGTTCTCATGTTCCTCGTGACTCTGGTCCCCACCAGGGCAACACCGGGACCTGGTCAATGTGGTTGCCAACTGCACCTCACCTGGACCTGGTGATTCTGGTCTGCACCTGAGACACCCTGGATCTGGTGATTGTGTTCCCCACCTGGGCTTAACCTGGATTTGGGGACACCGGTCCCCATCTGGGCCTCACCTAGCCCTGTTGACCATGGTCCTCAACTGGGCATAAATTGGGACCCGGTGACTGTGTTCCACAACTGGACCTCACCTGGAACAAGTGACTCTGGTCCCCCGCTGGGTCTCACCATGCCCTATTAATCGTGAAACCACTTTGGCCTGACTTGGACCTGCTGACCCTGGTTGCCAACTGCGCCTGACCTCGAACTGTGGACTCTGGATCTTTCAAGGTCCTCCCCTGTACCTTGTGATCCTGATCCCCACCTGGGCCTCACCTGGACGTGGTGACACTTGTCACCACCGGGGACTCACCTGGACCTGCTTACTGTGTTCGACACCTGGGCCTCATGTAGACCTGTTGACCATGGTCCCCAAACAGGCCTCACATGGACATGTTGCCTCTGATCCCCACCGTGTCTCACGTGTACCTGGAAACTCATGTCCAAACCTGGGCCTCATCTGGACCTCGTGACTCTGGTCCCCACCTGGGATTCACCTGAATCTGGTGACTCTGGTCCCCACCTGGACTTCACGTGGATCTGGTGTCTCTGGTTCCCACCTGGACTTCACCAGGATCTGGTGACTCTGTTCCCCACTTGTACCTCTCCTAGACCTGGTGACTCTCTTTCCAACATGGACCTCACCTGGATCTGGGGACTCTGGTCCACACCTGGACCTGACCTGAATCTGGTGACTCTGGTCCTCAGTTTGGCCTCACCTGGACCTGGTGTCTCTCGTCCCCACTTTGAACTAACTCAGAACTGCTGAATCATGCCCCACCTAGACCGCACCCAGACCTGGTGACTCTTGTCCCCAGCTATGCCTCAATTCGACCTGATGAATCTGGTCCTCACGTGGGCCTCACATGGACCTGTGACTCAGCTGGATAGAGTGGGTCTGGTTCCCACAAGGGGCTCACCTGATACTGGTGACTGTGGTCTTATTCTATGCCTCACCAGCACCTAGTGATTCTGTTCCCCATCTGGGACTGCATGGCCCTCGGCACTCTGGTCCTCGCCCAGGCATCAATGGGTCCTGGATACTCTATTCCACATCTTGGACACACACTGAACAGGGACCTCTGTTACCATTCTGGACCTCAAACTAAACTGGTTACTCTGGTTCCCCCTCTGGGCCTCACCCTTCCCTGGTGACTCTGGTCACCCGTTTGGCTTCACTTGGGCCTGGTGAATCTGGTCCTTAGCTGGTCTCACCTGGTTCTGGTGAATGGTCTCCACCTGGGCCTCACCTGGACTCGGTGAATCCTGTTTCCACCTGCGCCTCACCTGGACCTTGTGACTGTGGTCCCACCTGGTTCTCACCTGAATCTGGGGGCTCTGGTTCCCATATGGGGCTCTCCTGTAACTGGTTCCTGTGTTCTCCATCTGGCCTAACCTGGAACACAATGACTCTGATCCATATTTGTGCCTCTCGTGCACCTGTTGACTCTGGTCCTTACCTGGGCATCATTGGGACCTGGATACTCTCATATACCTGAGCCTCACCTGGACTTGGTGACTGTGGTCCCACCTGATCCTCACCTGGACGAGATGACTGGTTCCCACAGGGACCTCACCTGGACCTGGTGACTCAGGTAATCATATGGGCATCATGGGACCTGGTTTCTCAGTTCCACATCGGGGCCTCACCTGGACCGAGTGATTCTCGTCCCGCTCTGGGCCTCACCCTGACGTGGTGACTCTGGTCACCTCCTGGATATCACCAGAACCAGTGACTCTGGTCCCCCTCTGGGACTCACCCGGAGCTGGGGACACTGGTCCTAAACTGGGCCTCAACAGGACCTGGTGAATCTACTCCTCACTTAGGCCTCGTCTGGACCTTGTGACTCTTTTCCCACCTGGCATCAATGGGACATGGTTACTCTGTTCCCCACATGGGCCTCACCTGGACATGATAACTTTGCTCCGCACTTTGGCCTCAACTGGTCCTGATGACTCTGGTCCCCCCACCTAGGCCTCAAACTGGACCTGGTGACTGTGGTCCCCACCTGGGTCTCACCTGGACCTTGTGACACTCGTACCCACATGAAACACACCAGGACCTGGTGACTGTGGTGTTCTTGTAGACTCACATTTACCTGGTGACTCCGGTCCCCACTAGGTGCTCACCTGGATCTGGAGACTCTGGCCTGCAGGTTGGCCTCACCTGGACCTGGTGAGTGGGGTTGCCGCCTGGACGTCACCCATACCTGGTGACTCAGATCCCCACGTGGGCCTCTTGGACCTGGTGAATCTGCTCCTTACCTGGTCCTCTCCTGGACCCGGGGACTCTGGTCACCACCTGGGACTCACCTGGACCTGGTGAATCTGGTCCCCATCTGGGTCTCACCCAGTCCTGGTGATTTGTTCCCCACCCGGACCTTATTGCTGTGGACACTTTCTTGGCCTCACCTGGAACTGGTGACTCTGATTCTATCTGTGCATCACCCAGACCTGGTGACTCTGGTCCTTACCTGGGCATCATTGGTACCTGGTGAATCTTTTCCACTCCTGAGCCTCACCTGGACATGATGACTCTGGAAAATCTCTGGGCCTCACCCTGACCTGGTGCCTCTCGTCCCCATCTGGATGTCACCTAGACCAGGTGAATCTGGTACCCCTCTAGGACTCAACCAGATCTGGTGACTGTGATTGACAACTGGGCCTCACTTGGACCTAGTGAATATGCTCCATCTGGACCTCATTTGGACCTGGTGACTCTGGTCCCTACCTGGGCATATCGGGATATGGTTCCACTGCATGGCCTGCAGGTTGGCTTCACCTGGACCTGGTATCTCTGGTCCCTACCTGGGCATCATCGTGACATGTTTCCTCTGCATGGCCTGCAGGTTTGCCTCACCTGGACCTGGGGAGTGGTGTTGCCACCTGGGCCTCACCCATACCTGGTGACACAGGTCCACACGTGGGCCTCAAGTGGACCTGGTGAATCTGGTCCTTACCTGGTCCTCTCCCAGAACGGGGAATCTGGTCCCCACATGGGCCTCACATGGACCTGGTGAATCAGGTACCCCTCTAGGCCTCACCCAGTCCTGGTGACTTTGTTCCTCCCTGGATCTGATTGCTGTGGACACCTTCTTGGCATCACCTGGAACTGGTGACTCTGAACATCACTGGGCCTCACCCAGATCTGGTGACTCTGGTCCTCCCCTGTGGATCATTATGACCTGGACACTCTGTTCCACAACTGAGCCTCACCTGGACATGTTGAGTCTGGATCCCCTCTGGGCCTCACCTTGACATGGTGACTCTTCCCCATCTGGATGTCACCTAGACCAGGTGAATCTGGTATCCCTCTAGGCCTCAAATAGCACTGGGGATTCTGGTCCTCAAGTGCGCCTCACCGAGACTTGGTGGATATGCTCCCCACCTGCTCCTCATCTGGACCTGGTGACTCTGGTTCTACCTGCGCATCATCGGGACATGGTTACTCTATTCCCCACTGGGACGGACCTGATCCTGGTAACTCTGGCCTGACTTTGGCCTCTTCTGTACCGGGTGACTCTGGCTCCACCTGGGCCTCACCAGTAACTGGTGACTCTGATCCTAAGCATGGCCTCACCAGACCTGGTGACTGTGGTTCCCATCAGGACCTCACCTGGACCTCATATCTCAGGTCCCACCTGGGCCTCACCAGGACCTGGTGTCTCTGGTACCCACCAGGGTAGCATCAGGATATGGTTACACTGTTCACTAACTGTGACCCAGCCGGACCTATTAACTCTGGTCTTCACCTGGGCCACACCTGGACATGGTGACACTCGTTCCCACCTGGGTCTCACCTGGACATGGTGAGTCGGATCCCCACCTGGTCCTCACCTGTGACTGGTGATTCTCGTTCCCACATGGACATCCTGTGGACCTAGTGGCTGTAGTGTTTCTAGCTTCTCATGTACCTCGTGACTCTGGTCCGCACCAGGGCCTCACTGGGACCTGGTGAGTGTGTTTGGCACCTGCACCTCACCTGGACTTGGTGATTCTGGTCTGCACCTGAGACTACCCTGGATCTGGTGACTGTGGTCCCCACCGGGTCTTTACCTGGATTTGGGGACTCCGGTCCCCATCTGGGCCTCACCTGGACCTGTTGACCATGGTCCTCAACTGGGCACAATTGGGGCCCGGTGACTGTGTTCCACAAATGGACCTCACCTGGGCCAGCTGACTGTGGTCCCCCTCTGGGTCTCACCGTGCCCTAATGACTGTGAACCGCACTTTGGCCTGACTTGAACCTGCTGACCCTGGTTGCCACCTGCGCTTGAATTCGACCTGTTGACTCTGGTTCTTTCTTTTTTCTTTTTTTTTTTAATTTATTTTTTATTATTGGTGTTCTATTTACTATCATACAGAATAACCCCCAGTGCCCGTCACCCATTCACTCCCACCCCCCCTCCTCCCCTTCTACCACCCCTAGTTCGTTTCCCAAAGTTAGCAGTCTTTACGTTCTGTCTCCCTTTCTGATATTTCCCACACATTTCTTCCCCCTTCCCTTATATTCCCTTTCACTATTATTTATATTCCCCAAATGAATGAGAACATATAATGTTTGTCTTTCTCCGACTGGCTTACTTCACTCAGCATAATACCCTCCAATTCTATCCACGTTGAAGCAAATTGTGGATATTTGTCATTTCTAATAGCTGAGTAATATTCCATTGTATACATAAACCACATCTTCTTTATCCATTCATCTTTCGTTGGACACCGAGGCTCCTTCCACAGTTTGGCTATCGTGGCCATTGCTGCTATTAACATCGGGGTGCAGGTGTCCCGGCGTTTCATTGCATTTGTCTCTTTGGGGAAAATCCCCAACAGTGCAATTGCTGGGTCGTAGGGCAGGTATATTTTTAACTGTTTGAGGAACCTCCACACAGTTTTCCAGAGTGGCTGCACCAGTTCACATTCCCACCAACAGTGTATGAGGATTCCCTTTTCTCCGCATCCTCTCCAACATTGGTTGTTTCCTGTCTTGTTAATTTTCCCCATTCTCACTGGTGTGAGGTGGTATCTCATTGTGGTTTTGATTTGTATTTCCCTGATGGCAAGTGATGCAGAGCATTTTCTCATGTGCATGTTGACCATGTCTATGTCTTCCTCTGTGAGATTTCTGTTCATGTCTTTTGCCCATTTCATGATTGGATTGTTTGTTTCTTTGGTGTTGAGTATGATAAGTTTTTATAGATCTTGGAAACTAGTCCTTTATCTGATATGTCATTTGCAAATATCTTCTCCCATTCTGTAGGTTGTCTTTGAGTTTTGTTGACTGTATCCTTTGCTGTGCAAAAGCTTCTTATCATGATGAAGTCCCAATAGTTCATTTTTGCTTTTGTTTCTTTTGCCTTCGTGGATGTATCTTGCAAGAAGTTACTATGGCCGAGTTCAAAAAGGGTGTTGCCTGTGTTCTTCTTTAAGATTTTGATGGAATCTTGTCTCACATTTAGATCTTTCATCCATTTTGAGTTTATCTTTGTGTATGGTGAAAGAGAGTGGTCTAGTTTCATTCTTCTGCATGTGGATGTCCAATTTTCCCAGCACCATTTATTGAAGAGACTGTCTTTCTTCCAATGGATAGTCTTTCCTCCTTTATCGAATATTAGATGCCCATAAAGTTCAGGGTCCACTTCTGGATTCTCTATTCTGTTTCACTGATCTATGTGTCTGTTTTTGTGCCAGTAGACTCTAGTTCTTTCAAGGGCCTCAACTGTACCTGGTGATCCTGGTCCCCACCTGGGCCTCACCTGGACGTGGTGACTCTTTTCACCACCGGGGACTCACCTGGACCTGCTTACTGTGTTACACACCAGGGCCTCAAGTAGACCTGTTAACCATGGTCTCCAAGCCGGCCTCACATGGACCTGTTGCCTCTGATCCCCACCGGGGCCTCAGGTGTACCTGGTAACTTTGGTCCTCACCTGGGCCTCACCGGGACCTAGTGACTCTGGTCCCCACCTGGGCTTCACGTGGATCTGGTGACTCTGTTCCCCACCTGGACTTCACCTGGATCTGGTGACTCTGGTCCTCAGTTTGGCCTCACCTGAACCTGGGGTCTCTCGTCCCCACTTTGACCTAACTCAGAACTGCTGAATCTTGCCCCACCTCGACCGCACCCAGACCTGGTGACTCTTGTCCCCAGCTATGCCTCAATTCGACCTGATGAATCTGGTCCTCCGTGGGCCTCACATGGACCTGGGACTCTGCTGGATAGAGTGGCTCTGGTTCGCACAAGGGGCTCACCTGAAACTGGTGACTGTGGTCTTATACTATGCCTCACCAGCACCTAGTGATTCTGTTCCCCATCTGGGCCTGCATGGCCTTAGTGACTCTGGTCCTCACCCAGGCGTCATTGGGTCCTGGATACTCTATACCACATCTGGGACTCACACTGAACAGGGAACTCTGTTCCCATTCTGGGCCTCAAACTAAACTGGTTACTCTGGTTCCCCCTCTGGACCTCACCCTTACCTGGTGACACTGGTCACACCTTGGGCTTCATTGGGCCTGGTGAATCTGGTGCTTAGCTTGTCCTCATTTGGATCTGGGGACTAGTCGCCACCTAGGCCTCACCTGGACTCGGTGAATCCTGTTTCCACCTGCGCCTCACCTGGACCTTGTGACTGTGGTCCCACCTGGTTCTCACCTGGATCTGTGGCTCTGATTCCCATATGGGGCTCTCCTGTAACTGGTTCCTGTGTTCTCCATCTGGCCTCACCTGGAACACAATGACTCTGATCCATATTTGGGCCTCTCCTGGACTGTTGACTCTGGTCCTTACCTGGGCATCATTGGGACCTGGATACTCTCTTATATACCTGGGCCTCACCTGGACCTGGTGACTGTGGTCCCACCTGATCCTCACCTGGACGAGATGACTGGTTCCCACAGGGACCTCACCTGGACATGGTGACTCAGGTCATCATATGGGCATCATGGGACCTGGTTTCTCAGTTCCACATCGGGCCTCACCTGGACCTAGTGATTCTCGTCCCGCTCTGGGCCTCACCGTGACGTGGTGACTCTGGTCACCCCGTGGATATCACCAGAACCAGTGACTCTGGTCCCACTCTGGGACTCACCCTTAGCTGGGAACACTGGTCCTAAACTGGGCCTCAACAGGACCTGGTGAATCTTCTCCTCACTTAGGCCTCGTCTGGACCTTGTGACTCTTTTCCCACGTGGCATCAATGGGACATGGTTACTCTGTTCCCCACCTGGGCCTCACCTGGACATGATAACTTTGCTCTGCACTTTGGCCTCAACTGTTCCTGATGACTCTGGTCCCCCCACCTAGGCCTCAATCTGGACCTGGTGACTGTGGTCCCCACCTGGGTCTCACCTGGACCTTGTGACTCTCGTACCCACATGAACCACACCTGGACCTGGTGACTGTGGTGTTCTTGTAGACTCACATTTACCTGGTGACTCCGGTCCCCACTAGGGCCTCTCATGGATCTGGAGACTCTGGCCTGCAGGTTGGACACACCTGGACCTGGTGAGTGGGGTTGCCACCTAGGCCTCACCCATACCTGGTGAGTCAGATCCCCACATGGGCCTCTTGGACCTGGTGAACCTGGTCCTTACCTGGTCCTCTCCTGGACCCGGGGACTCTGGTCACCACCTGGGACTCACCTGGACCTGGTGAATCTGGTCCCCATCTGGGTCTCTCCCAGTCCTGGTGATTTGTTCCCCACCTGGACTTGATTGCTGTGGACACTTTCTTGGTCTCACCTGGAACTGGTGACTCTGATTCTATCTGTGCATCACCCAGACCTGGTGACTCTGGTCCTCACCTGGGCATCGTTGGTACCTGGTGACTCTTTTCCACACGTGAGCCTCACCGGGACATGATGACTCTTGAAAATCTCTGGGCCTCACCCTGACCTGTTGACTCTGGTCCCCATCTGGATGTTACCTGGACCAGGTGATTCTGGTACCCCTCTAGGCCTCAACCAGATCTGGAAACTCTGGTCCTCAACTAGGCCTCACCTGGACCTAGTGAATATGCTCCATCTGGACCTCATTTGGACCTGGTGACTCTGGTCCCTACCTGGGCATCATCGGGACATGGTTCCACTGCATGGCCTGCAGGTTGGCCTGACATGGATCTGGTAACTTTGGTCCCAACCAGGGCATCATCGTGACATGTTTCCTCTGCATGGCCTGCAGGTTTCCCTCACCGGGACCTGGGGAGTGGTGTTGCCACCTGGGCCTCACCCATACCTGGTGACACAGGTCCCCACGTGGGCCTCACGTGGACCTGTTGAATCTTGTCCTTACCTGGTCCTCACCCATAACTGGTAAGTTTGGTCACCACCTAGAAGTCACCTGGACCTGGTGAATCTTGTGCCCATCTGGGCCTCACCCAATCCTGGTTACTTTGTTCCCCACCTGGACCTGATTGCTGTGGACACCTTCTTGGCCTCACCTGGAACTGGTGAATCTGATCCTACGTGGGCCTCTCCCAGATCTGGTGACTCTGGTCCTCACCTGTGTACCATTATGACCTGGATACTCTGTTCCACACCTGAGCCTCACCCTGACATGGTGACTCTGGTCCCCATCTGGATGTCACCTAGACCAGGTGAATCTGGTACCCCTCTAGGCCTCAACTAGTCCTGGTGACACTGGTCCTCAACTCGGCCTCACCGGGACCTAGTGAATATGCTCCCCACCTGCGCCTCATCTGGACCTGGTGACTCTGGTCCGACCTGGGCATCATCGAGACATGGTTACTCTATTCCCCACTGGGACTGACCTGATCCTGTTAAGTCTAGTCCTGACTTTGGCCTCTCTGTACCAGGTGACTCTGGCTCCACCTGGGCCTCACCTGTAACTGGTGACTCTGATCCTAAGCATGGCCTCACCTGACCTGGTGACTGTGGTTCCCATCGGGACCTCACCTGGACCTCATGTCTCTGGTCCCACCTGGGCCTCACCAGGACCTGGTGACTCTGGTACCCACCAGGGTAGCATCAGGATATGGTTACACTGTTCACTAACAGTGACTCACCCCAACCTATTAATTCTGGTCTTCACTTGGGCCACACCTGGACATGGTGACACTGGTTCCCACGTGGGTCTCACCTGGACATGGTGAGTCGGAACCCCAACTGGTCCTCACCTGTAACTGGTGATTCTCATTCCCACATGGACATCATGTGGACCTGCTGGCTGCAGTGTTTCCAGCTTCTCATGTACGTCGTGACTCTGGTCCCCACCAGGGCCTCACCGGGACCTGGTGAGTGTGTTCGACACCTGCACCTCACCAGGACCTGGGGATTCTGGTCTGCACGTGAGACTACCCTGGATCTGGTGACTGTGGTCCCATATTGGGCTTCACCTGGATTTGGGGACCCTGGTCCCCATCTGGGCCTCACCTGGCACTGTTGACAATGGTCCTCAATTGGGCAAAATTGGGACCCGGTGACTGTGTTCCACAAATGGACCTCACCTGGACCAGGTGACTCTGGTACCCTTCTGGGTCTCACCGTGCCCTAGTGACTGTGAACCCCACTTTGGCCTGACTTGGACCTGCTGATCTTTGTTGCCACCTGCGCCTGACCTCGAACTGTTGACTCTGGTTCTTTCAAGGCAGTACCCTGGACCTGGTGATCCTGGTCCCCACCTGGGCCTCACCTGGACGTGGTCACTCTTGTCACCACCGGGGACTCACCTGGACCTGCTTACTCTGTTCCACACCTGGGCCTCAAGTAGACCTGTTGACCATGGTCCCCAAGCCGGCCTCACATAGACATGTTGCCTCTGATCCCCACCGGGGCCTCACTTGTACCTGGTAAGTCTGGTCCTCACTTGGGCCTCATCTGGACCTAGTGACTCTGGTCCCCACCTGGACTACACCTGGATCTGGTGACTCTGTTCCCCACCAGGACCTATCCTGCACCTGGTGACTCCTTTCCAACATGGACCTCACCTGGATCTGGTGACTCTGGTCCTCAGTTTGGCCTCACCTGGACCCGGTGTCTCTCGTCCCTACTTTGACCTAACTCAGAACTGCTGAATCTTTTCCCACCTAGACCGCATCCAGACCTGATGACTCTTGTCCCCAGCTATGCCTCAATTCGACCTGATGAATCTGGTTTTCACGTGGGCCTCACATGGACCTGGGACTCAGCTGGATAGAGTGGCTCTGGTATCCACAAGGGGCTCACCGGATACTGCTGACTGTGGTCTTATTCTATGCCTCACCAGCACCTAGTGATTCTGTTCCCCATCTCGGCCTGCATGTCCCTAGTGACTCTGGTCCTCACCCAGGCATCATTGGGACCTGGATACTCTATTCCACACCTGGGCCTCACTTTGACCAGGCACCTCTGATCCCACTCTGGGCCTCAAACTAAACTGGTTAATCTGGTTACCACTCTGGGTCTCACCCTTACCTGGTGACTCTGGTCACTGCTTTGGCTTCACTTGGGCCTGGTGAATCTGGTCCTTAGCTGGTCCGCACCTGGATCTCGTGACTGCTCGCCACCTGGGCCTCACCGGGACTTAGTGAATCCTGTTGCCACCTGTGCCTCACCTGGTCCTTGTGACTGTATTCCCACCTGGACCTCACCTGTATCTGGTGTCTCTGGTTCCCATATGGGGCTCTCCTGGAACTGGTTCCTGTGGTCTCCATCTGGCCTCACCAGGAAAAAGATGACTCTGATCCATATTTAGGCCTTCCTGGACCTGTTGACTCTGGTCCATACCTGGGCATCATTGCGACATGGATACTCTCTTATATACCTGGGCCTCACGTGGACCTGGTGACTGTGGTCCCACCTGGGCCTCACCTGGACGAGGTGACTGGTTCCCACAGGGACCTCACCTGGACCTGGTGACTAAAGTCCTCATATGGGCATCATGGGACCTGGTTTCTCAGTTCCACATCGGGACCTCACCTGGACCTAGTGATTCTCGTCCCCTTCTGGGCCTCACCCTGACGTGGTGACTCTGGTCCCCACCTGGATATCACCAGAACCGAGTGGCTCTGGTCCCCCTCTGGGACTCACCCGGAGCGGGGGACACTGGTCCTCAACTAGGCCTCAGCAGGACCTGGTGAATCTACTCCTCACTTAGGCTTCGACTGGACCTGTGACTCTTTTCCCACCTGGCATCAATGGGACATGGTTACTCTGTTCTCCACCTGGGCCTCACCTGGACATGATAACTTTGCTCCGCACTTTGGCCTCAAATGCTGCTGATGACTCTGGACCCACCACCTAGGCCTCAATCTGGACCTGGTGACTGTGGTCCCCACCTGGGTCTCACCTGGACCTGGTGACTCTCGTTCCCACATGAATCACACCTGGACCTGGTGACTGTGGTGTTCTTGTAGACTCAATTTTACCTGGTGACTCTGGTCCTCACTAGGGCCTCTCATGGATTTGGTGACTCTGGTCAGCTGGTTGGCCTGACCTGGACATGTTGAGTGGGGTTGCCACCTGGGCCTCACCCATACCTGGTGACTCAGGTCCCCACGTGGGCCTCTTGGACCTGGTGAATCTGGTCCTTACCTGGTCCTCTCCCAGACCCGGGTCACCACCTGGGCCTCACCTGGACCTGTTGAATCTGGTCCCCACCTGGGCCACACGCAGTCCTGGTGACTTTGTTCCCCACCTGGACCTGATTCCTTTGAACTTTTTCTTGGCCTCCCCTGGAACTGGTGACTCTGATCCTATCTGGGCGTCAACCAGACCTGGTGACTCTGGTCCTCACCTGGGCATCCTTGGTACCTGGTGACTCTGTTCCACACCTGACCCTCTCCTGAACATGATGACTCTTGAACCTCTCTGGGCCTCACCCTGACCTGGTGACTCTGTTCCCCATCTGGATGTCACCTGGACCAGGTGATTCTGGTATCCCTCTAGGGCTCAACCAGATCTGGTGATTCTGGTCCTCAACTAGGCATCACCTGGACCTAGTGAATATGCTCCATTGGGCCTCATTTGGACCTGGTGACTCTGGTCCCTCTCTGGGCATCATCGTGACATGGTTCCACAGCATGGCCTGCAGTTTGGCCTCACCTGAAACTGGTAACCCTGGACCCTACCTGGGCATCATCGGACACGGTTCCTCTGCATAACCTTCAGGTTGGCCTCACCTTGACCTGGTGAGTGGGGTTGCCACCTGGGCCTCACCCATACCTGGTGACACAGGTCCCAACTTGGGCCTCATTTGGACCTAGTGAATCTGGTCCTTACCTGGTCTTCACCCGGAACTAGTAACTCTGGTCACCACCAGCGAATCACCTGGACCTGGTAAATCTGGTCCCAATTGGGCTTCTCCCAGTCCTGGTGACTTTGTTCCCCACCTGGTCCTGATTGCTGTGGACTCCTTCTTGGCCTCACCTGGAACTGGTGACTCTGATCCTAACTGGGCCTCACCCAGATCTGGTGACTCTGGTCCACACCTGTGGACCATTATGACCTGGATACTCTGTTCCATACCTGAGACTCACCTGGACATGATGACTCCGGATCCCCTCTGGGCCTCACCCTGACATGGTGACTCTGGTACCCATCTGGATGTCACGTAGACCAGGTGAATCTGGTACCCCTCTAGGCCTCAACTAGACCTGGTGACACTGGTCCTCAAGTGGGACTCACCAGGACCTAGTGAATATGCTCCCCACCTGAGCCTCATCTGGACCTAGTGACTCTGATTCTACCTGGGCATCATCGGGACATGGTTACTCTATTCCCTAATGGGACTGACCTGATCCTTTTAAATCTGGTCCTGACTTGGCCACTTCTGTACCAGGTGACTCTGGCTCCACCTGGGCCTCACCTGTAACTGGTGACTCTGATCCTAAGCATGGCCTCACCTGACCTGGTAACTGTGGTTCCCATCGGGACCTCCCCTGGACCTCATGTCTCTGGTCCCACCTGGGCCTCACCAGGACCTGGTGTTTCTGGTACCCACCAGGGTAGCATCAGGATATGATTACACTGTTCACTAACAGTGACCCTGCCGGACCTATTAACTCTGGTCTTTACCTGGGCCACACCTGGACATGTTGACACTGGTTCCCACCTGGGTCTCACCTGGACATGGTGAGTCGGATCCCCACCTGGTCCTCACCTGTAACTGGTGATTCTCGTTCCCAAATGGACATAATGTGGACCTGGTGGCTGCAGTGTTGCTAGCTTCTCATGTACCTCGACACTCTGGTCCCCACCAGGGCCTCACCGTGACCTGGTGAGTGTGGTTGCCACCTGCACCTCACCTGGACCTGGTGATTCTGGTCTGCACCTGAGACTACCCTGCATCTGGTGTTTGTGGTCCCCACCTGGTCTTCACCTGGATTTGGGGACTCCGGTCCCCATCTGGGCCTCACCTGGCCCTGTTGACCATGGTCCTCAACTGGGCAAAATTGGGACCCGGTGACTGTGTTCCACAAGTGGACCTCACCTGGGCCAGGTGACTCTGGTACCCTCTGGGTGTCACCGTGCCCTAGTGACTGTGAACCCCACTTTGGCCTGACTTGGACCTGCTGACCCCGGTTGCCACCTGCGCCTGACCTCGAACTGTTGACTCTGGTTCTTTCAAGGCCCTACCCTGGACCTGGTGATCCTGGTCCCCAACTGGGCCTCCCCTGGACGTGGTGACTCTTGTCACCACCGGGGACTCACCTGGACCTGCTTACTCTGTTCCACACCTGGGCCCCAAGTAGACCTGTTGACCATGGTCCCCAAGCCGGCCTCACATGGACCTGTTGCCTCTGATCCTCACCAGGGCCTCACGTGTACCTGGTAACTCTGGTCCACACCTGGACCTCTCTTGGACCTGGTGACTCTCTTTCCAACATGGACCTCACATGGATCTGGTGACTCTGGTCCTCAGTTTGGCCTCACCTGGACCTGGTGTCTCTCGTCCCCTTTTTGACCTAACTCAGAACTGCTGAATTTTGCCCCACCTAGGCCGCACCCAGACCTGGTGACTCTTGTCCCCAGCTATGCCTCAACTCGACCTGATGAAGCTGGTCTTCACGTGGACCTCACATGGACCTGGGACTCAGCTGGATAGAGTGGCTCTCGTCCTACAAGGGGCTCACCTGATACTGCTGACTGTGGTCTTATTCTATGCCACACAGGACCTAGTACTTCTGTTCCCCAACTGGGCCTGCATGGCTCTAGTGCCTCTGGTCCTCACCCAGGCATCATTGGGTGATGGACCGAAAGATCCTCACCCTGGATACTCTATTTCACACCTGTGCCTCACTTTGAACAGGGACTTCTGGTCCCATTCTGGGCCTCAAACTAAACTGGTTACTCTGGTTCCCCTCTGGGCCTCACTTTTACCTGGTGACTCTGGTCACCCCTTGGGCTTCACTAGGGCCTGGTGATTCTGGTCCTTAGCTGGTCTGCACCTGGATCTGGTGACTGGTCACCATGTGGGCCTCACCTGGACTTGGTGAATCCTGTTGCCACCTGCGCCTCACCTGGACCTTGTGACTGTGGTCCCACCTACAACTCACCTGGACCTGGTGATTCTGGTCTGCACCTGAGACTACCCTGGATCTGGTGACTGTGGTCCCCACCTGGGCTTCACCTGGATTTGGGGACTCCGGTCCCCATCTGGGCCTCACCTGGCCCTGTTGATCATGGTCCTCAACTGGGCAAAATTGGGACCCGGTCACTGTGTTTCACAACTGGACCTCACCTGGACCAAGTGACTCTGGTCCCCCTCTGGATCTCACCATGCCCTAGTGACTGTGAACCCCACTTTGGACTGATTTGGACCTGCTCACCCTGGTTGCCACCTGTGCCTGACCTCGAACTGTTGACTCTGGTACTTTCAAGGGCCTCCCCTGGACATGGTGATCCTGGTGCCCACATGGGCCTCACCGGGACCTGGTGACTCTTGTCACCACAGGGCACTCACCTGGACCTGGTTACTGTGTTCCACACCTGGGCCTCAAGAGACCTGTTGGCCATGGTCCCCGCCGGCCTCACATGGACCTGTTGCCTCTGATCACCACCGGGGCCTCAGGTGTACCTGATAACACTGGTCCTCACCTGGGTCTCATCTGGACCTAGTGACTCTGGTCCCCACCTGGCATCACCTGGGTCTGGTGACTCTGGTACCCACCTGGACTTCACCTGGATCTGGTGACTCTGGTCCCCACCTGGACCTCTCCTGGACCTGGTGACTCTCTTTCCCACATGGACCTCACCTGGATCTGGTGACTCTGGTCCTCAGTTTGGCCTCACCTGGACCTGGCGCCTCTCGTCCCCACTTTTTTTTTTTTTTCTCGTCCCCACTTTGACCTAACTCAGAACTGCTGAATCTTGCCCCACCTAGGCTGCACCCAGACCTGGTGACTCTTGTCCCCAGCTATGCCTCAATTCGACCTGATGAATCTGGTCCTCAAGTGAGTCTCACATGGACCTGGGACTCAGCTGGATAGAGTGGCTCTGGTTCCGGTAAGGGGCTCAAATGATACTGCTGACTGTGGTCTTATTCTATGCCTCAACAGGACCTAGTGATTCTGTTCCCCATCTGGGCCTACATGGCCCTAGTGACTCTGATCCTCACCCAGGCATCATTGGGACCTGGATACTCTATTCCACACCTGGGCCTCACTCTGACCAGGGACGTCTGGTCCCATTCTGGGCCACAAACTAAACTGGTTACTCTGGTTCCCCCTCGGGGCCTCACCCTTACCTGGTGACTCTGGTCACCCCATGGGCTTCATTTGGGCCTGGTGAATCTGGTCCTTAGATATTCCTCACATGGATCTGGTGAAAGCTCACCACCTGGGCCACACCTGGACATGTTGAATCCTGTTGCCACCTGCGCCACACCTGGACCTTGTGACTGTGGTCCCACCTGGACCTCACCTGAATCTGGTGGCTCTGGTTCCCATATGGGGCTCTCCTGGACCTGGTTCTGTGGGCTCCAACTGGCCTCACCTGGAACACAATGACTCTGAACAATATTTGGGCCTCTCCTGGACCTGTTGACTCTGGTCCTTACTTTGGCATCATTGGGAGCTGGATACTCTGTTATATACCTGGGCCTCACCAGGACCGGTGACTGTGGTCCCACCTGGGCCTCACCAGGACGAGGTGACTGGTTCCCACAGGGACCTCACCTGGACCTGGTGACTCAGGTCCTCATATGGGCATCATGGGACCTGGTTTCTCAGTTCCACATCGGGCCTCACCTGGACCTAGTGATTCTCGTCCCACTCTGGGCCTCACCCTGACGTGGTGACCCTGGTCCCCACCTGGATATCACCAAAACCGCGTGACTCTGGTCCCCCTCTGGGACTCACCCGGAGCTGGGGACACTGGTCCTCAACTGGGCCTCCAAAATACCTGGTGAATCTACTCCTCACTCAGGCCTTGTCTGGACCTGTGACTCTTTTCCCACCTGGCATCAATGGGGCATGGTTACACTGTTCCCCACCTGCGCCTCACCTGGACATGATCACTTTGGTCCACTCTTTGGCCTCAACTGGTCCTGATGACTCTGGTCCCGCCACCTAGGCCTCAATCTGGACCTGGTGACTGTGGTCCCCACCTGGGTCTCACCTGGACATGGTGACTCTCGTTCCCACATGAACCACACCTGGACCTGGTGACTGTGGTGTTCTTGTAGACTCACATTTACCTGGAGACTCCGGTCCCCACTAGGGCCTCACCTGGATCTGGTGACTCTGGCCTGCAGGTTGGCCTCACCTGGACCTGGTGAGTGCGGTTGCCACCTGGGCCTAACCCATACCTGATGACTCAGGTCCCCACGTGGGTATCTTGGACCTGGTGAATCTGGTCCTTACCTGGTCCTCTCCCAGACCCGGGGACTCTGGTCACCACCTGGGCCTCACCTGTACCTGGTGAATCTGGTCCCCATCTGGGCCTCACCCAGTCCTGGTGACTTCGTTCCACACGTGGACCTGATTGCTGTGGACTCTTTCTTGGCCTCACCTGGAACTGGGGATTCTGGTCCTATCTGCGCGTCACCCAGATCTGGTGACTCTGGGCCTCACCTGGGCATCATTGGTACCTGGTGACTCTGTTCCACGCCTGAGCCTTACCTGGACATGATGACTCTGGAACCACTCTGGGCCTCTCCCTGACCTGATGCCTCTGGTCCCCATCTGGATGTCACCTGGACGAGGTGATTCTGGTACACCTCTAAGCCTCAACCAGATCTGGTGACAGTTGTCCTCAACTGGGCCTCACTGGACCTAGTGAATATGTTCCATCTGGGCCTCATTTGGACCTGGTGACTCTGGTCCCTACCTGGGCATCATCGGGATATGGTTCCACTGCATGGACTGCATATTGGCCTCACCTGGACCTGGTAACTCTAGTCCCTACCTGGGCATCATCGGGACATGGTTCCTCTGCATGGCCTGCAGTTAGGCCTCACTTGGACCTGGGGAGTGGGGTTGCCACCTGGGCCTCACCCATGCTTGGTGACACAGGTACCCACGTGGGCCTCACTTGGACCTGGTGAATCTGGTCCTTACCTGGTCCTCACCCAGAACTGGTAACTCTGGTCACCACCTGGGAATCACCAGGACCTGGTGAATCTCGTCCCAATCTGGGCCTCACCCAGTCCTCGTGACTTTGTTCCCCACCTGTACCTGATTGCTGTGGACTCCTTCTTGGCCTCACCCAGATCTGGTGACTCTGGTCCTCACCTGTGGACCATTATGACCTGGATACTCTGTTCCACACCTGAGCCTCACCTGGACATGATGATTCTGGATCCCCTCTGGGCCTCACCCTGACATGGTGACTCTGGTCCCCATCTGGATGTCACCTAGACCAGGTGAATATGGAACCCCCCTAGGCCTCAACTAGACCGGAGGTATCTGGTCCTCAACTGGGCCTCACCGGGACCTAGTAAATATACTCCCCACCAGCGCCTCATCTGGACGTGGCGACTCTGGTTCTACCTGGACATCATCTGGACGTGGCTACTCTATTACCCACTGGGACTGACCTGATCCTGGTAACTCTGGTCCTGACTTTGGCGTCTTCTGTCCCAGGTGACTCTGGCTCCACCTGGGCCTCACCTGTAACTGGTGACTCTGATCCTAAGCATGGCCTCACCTGACATGGTGACTGTGGTTCCCATCGGGACCTCACCTGGACCTCATGTATCTGGTCCCACCTGGGCCTTACCAGGAGCTGTTGTTTCTGATACCCACCTGCGTAGCATCAGGATATGGTAACACTGTTCACTAACAGTGACCCAGCCGAACCTATTAACTCTGTTCTTCACCTTCGCCACACCTGGACATGGTGACACTGGTTCCCACTTGGGTCTCACCTGGACATGGTGAGTCGGATCCCCACGTGGTCCTCACCTGTAACTGGTGATTCTCGTTCCCACATGGACATCATGTGGACCTGGTGGCTGCAGTGTTTCTAGCTTCTCATGTAATTCGTGACTCTGGTCCCCACCAGGGCCTCACCGGGACCTGGTGAGTGTGGTTGGCACCTGCACCTCACCTGGACCTGGTGATTATGGTCTGCACCTGAGACTACCCTGGATCTGGTGACTCTGGTCCCCACCTGGGCTTCACCTGAATTTGGGGACTCCGGTCCCCATATTGGCCTCCCCTGGCCCTGTTGACCATGGTCCTCAACTGGGCAAACTTGGGACCCGGTGACTGTGTTCCACAACTGGACTTCACATGGACCAGTTGACTCTGGTCCTCCTCTGGGTCTCACCGTGCCCTAGTGACTGTGAATCCCACTTTGGCCTGACTTGGACCTGCTGACCCTGGTTGCCACCTGCGCCTGACCTCGAACTGTTGACTCTTGTTCTTTCAAGGGCCTTCACTGTACCTGGTGATCCTGGTTCCCACCTGGGCCTCACCTGGACGTGGTGAGTCTTGTCACCACCGGGGACTCAGCTGTACCTGGTGACTCTCTTTCCCTCATGAACCACACCTGGACCTGGTGACTGTGGTGTTCTTGTAGACTCACATTTATCTGGTGACTCCGGTCCCCACTAGGGCCTCACCTGGATCTGGTAACTCTGGCCTGCAGGTTGGCCTCACCTGGACCTCTTGAGTGGGGTTGCCACCTGGGCCTCAACCATACCTGGAGGCTCAGGTCCCCACGTGAGCCTCTTGGACCTGGTGAATCTGGTCCTTACCTGGTCCTCTCCCAGACCCGGAGACTCTGGTCAACACCTGGGCCTCACCTGGACCTAGTGAATCTGATCCCCATCTGGGCCTCACCCAGTCCAGGTGACTTTGATCCCCTCTGGACCTGTTTGTTGTGGACCATTTCTTGGCCTCATCTGGAACTGGTTACTCAGATCCTATCTGCGCATCTCCCAGATCTGGTGACTCTTGTCCTCATCTGGGCATCATTGGTACCTGGTGACTCTGTTCCTCACCTGAGCCTCACCTGGACATGACTCTGGAACCTCTCTGGGTCTCTCCCTGAGTTGATGACTCTGGTCCCCATCTGCATGTCACCTGGATGAGGTGATTCTGGTACCCCTCAGGCATCAACTAAATCTGGTGACTCTGGTCCTCAACTGGGCCTCACCTGGACCTAGTGAATTTGCTCCATCTGGGCCTCATTTGGACCTGGTGTCTCTGGTCCCTACCTGGGCATCATCGGGACGTGGTTCCACTGCATGGTCTGCAGGTTGTCCTCACCTGGAACTGGTAACTCTGTTCCTTACATGGGCATCATCGGGACATGGTTCCTCTGCATGGCCTGCAGGTTGGCCTCACCTGGACCTGGTGAGTGGGGCGGCAAAATGGGCCTCACACATGCATTGTGACATAGGTCCCCACGTGGGTCTCACTTGGACCTGCTGACCCTGGTTGCCACCTGCGCTTGACTTCGACCTGTTGACTCTGGTTCTTTCTTTTTTCTTTTTTTTTAAATTTATTTTTTATTATTGGTGTTCTGTTTACTAACATACAGAATACCCCCAGTGCCCGTCACCCATTCACTCCCACCCCCCGCCCTCCTCCCCTTCTACCACCCCTAGTTCGTTTCCCAGAGTTAGCAGTCTTTACGTTCTGTCTCCCTTTCTGTTATTTCCCACACATTTCTTCCCCTTTCTCTTATATTCCCTTTCACTATTATTTATATTCCCCAAATGAATGAGAACATATAATGTTTGTCTTTCTCTGACTGGCTTACTTCACTCAGCATAATACCCTCCAGTTCCATCCACGTTGAAGCAAATGGTGGGTATTTGTCATTTCTAATAGCTGAGTAATATTCCATTGTATACATAAACCACATCTTCTTTATCCATTCATCTTTCGTTGGACACCGAGGCTCCTTCCACAGTTTGGTATCGTGGCCATTGCTGATAGTAACATCGGGGTGCAGGTGTCCCGGCGTTTCATTACATTTGTCTCTTTGGGGAAAATCCCCAACAGTGCAATTGCTGTGTCGTAGGATAGGTATATTTTTAACTGTTTGAGGAACCTCCACACAGTTTTCCAGAGTGGCTGCACCAGTTCACATTCCCACCAACAGTGTATGAGGATTCCCTTTTTTCCGCATCCTCTCCAACATTGGTTGTTTCCTGTCTTGTTAATTTTCCCCATTCTCACTGGTGTGAGGTGGTATCTCATTGTGGTTTTGATTTGTATTTCCCTGATGGCAAGTGATGCAGAGCATTTTCTCATGTGCATGTTGGCCATGTCTATGTCTTCCTCTGTGAGATTTCTGTTCATGTCTTTTGCCCATTTCATGATTGGATTGTTTGTTTCTTTGGTGTTGAGTTTGATAAGTCCTTTATAGATCTTGGAAACTAGTCCTTTATCTGATATGTCATTTGCAAATATCTTCTCCCATTCTGTAGGTTGTCTTTGAGTTTTGTTGACTGTATCCTTTGCTGTGCAAAAGCTTCTTATCTTGATGAAGTCCCAATAGTTCATTTTTGCTTTTGTGTCTTTTGCCTTCGTGGATGTATGTTGAAGAAGTTACTATGGCCGAGTTCAAAAATGTGTTGCCTGTGTTCTTCTCTAGGATTTTCATGGAATCTTGTCTCACATTTAGATCTTTCATCCATTTTGAGTTTATCTTTGTGTATGGTGAAAGAGAGTGGTCTAGTTTCATTCTTCTGCATGTGGATGTCCAATTTTCCAGCACCATTTATTGAAGAGACTGTCTTTCTTCCAATGGATAGTCTTTCCTCCTTTATCGAATATTAGTTGCCCATAAAGTTCAGGGTCCACTTCTGGATTCTCTATTCTGTTTCACTGACTATGTGTCTTTTTTTGTGCCAGTAGACTCTAGTTTTTTCAAGGGCATCAACTGTACCTGGTGATCCTGGTCCCCACCTGGGACTCACCTGGACGTGGCGACTCTTTTCACCACTGGGGACTCACCTGGACCTGCTTACTGTGTTTTTTTTTAAAGATTTTATTTATTTATTCATGACAGTCACACAGAGAGAGAGAGAGGAAGAGACATAGGCAGAGGGAGAAGCAGGCTCCATGCAGGGAGCCCGACGTGGGATTCGATCCCGGGTCTGCAGGATCGCGCCCTGGGCCAAAGGCAGGCGCCAAACCGCTGCGCCACCCAGGGATCCCAGCTTACTGTGTTACACACCAGGGCCTCAATTAGACCTGTTGACCATGGTCCCCAAGCCGGCCTCACATGGACCTGTTGCCTCTGATCCCCACCGGGGCCTCACGTGTACCTGGTAACTCTGGTCCTCACCTGGGCCTCATCGGGACCTAGTGACTCTGGTCCCCACCTGGGCTTCACCTGGATCTGGTGACTGGTCCCCACCTGGACTTCACCTGGATCTGGTGACTCTGGTACCCACCTGGACCTCTCTTGGACCTGGTGACTCTCTTTCCAACACGGACCTCACATGGATCTGGTGACTCTGGTCCTCAGTTTGGACTCACCTGGACCTGGAGTCTCTCGTCCCCTCTTTGACCTAACTCAGAACTGCTGAATCTTGCCCCACCTAGCCCACACCGAGACCTGGTGACTCTTGTCCAAGGCTATGCCTCAATTCGACCTGATGAATCTGGTCCTCACGTGAGCCTCACATGGACCTGGGACTCAGCTGGATAGAGTGGCTCTGGTTCACGCAAGGGGATCAAATGATACTGCTGACTGTGGTCTTATTCTATGCCTCACCAGGACCTAGTGATTTGACCCCATCTGGGCCTGCATGGCCCTAGTGACTCTGTTCCTCACCCAGGCATCATTGGGACCTGGATACACTATTCCACACCTGGGCCTTACTCTGACTAGGGACCTCTGGACCCATTCTTGGCCTCAAACTAAACTGGTTACTCTGGTTCCCCCTCCGGGACTAACCCATACCTGGTGACTCTGGTCACCCCATGGGCTTCATTTGGGCCTGGTGAATCTGGTCCTTAGATGGTCCGAACCTGGATCTGGTGACTGGTCGCCAGCTGGGCCTCACCTGGACTTGGTGAATCCTGTAACCACCTGCGCCTCACCTGGACCTTCTGACTGTGGTCCCACCAGGACCTCACCTGGATCTGGTGGCTCTGGTTCCCATATGGGGCTCTCCTGGACCTGGTTCCTGTGGTCTCCATCAGGCATCACCTGGAACAAAATGACTCTGATCCATATTTGGGCCTCTCCTGGACTGTTGACTCTGGTCCTTACCTGGGCATCATTGCGACCTGGATACACTCATATATACCTGGGCCTCACCTCGACCTGGTGACTGTGGTCCCACCTGGGCCTCACCTGGACGAGGTGACTGGTTCCCACAGGGACCTCACCTGGACCTGCTGACTCAGGTCCTCATATGGGCATCATGGGACCTGGTTTCAGTTCCACATCGGGGCCTCACCTGGACCTAGTGATTCTCGTCCCCCTCTGGGCCTCACCCTGACGTGGTGACTCTGGTCCCCACCTGGATATCACCGGAACCGGGTGACTCTGGTCCCCCTCTGGGACCACCCGGAGCTGGGGACACTGGTCCTCAACTGGCCCTCATCTGGACCTGGTGAATCTGGTCCCCATCTGGGCCTCACCCAATCCTGGTGACTTTGTTCCCCACCTGGACTTGATTGCTGTGGAATCTTTCTTGGCCTCACCTGGAACTGGTGACTCTGAACCTATCTGCGCGTCACCCAGATCTGGTGACTCTGGTCCTCACCTGGGCATCATTGGTACCTGGTGACTCTGTTCCTCACCTGAGCCTCACCTGGACATGATGACTCTGGAACCTCTCTGGGCCTCTCCCTGACCTGGTGACTCTAGTCCCTACCTGGGCATCATCGGGACATGGTTCACTGCATGGCCTGCAGGTTGGCCTCACCTGGATGTGGTAACTCTCGTCCATACCTGGGTATCATCGGGATATGGTTCCTCTGCATGGCCTGCAGGTTGGCCTCACCTGGACTTGGGGAGTGCCTTGCCTCCTGGCCTCACCAATACCTGGTGACTCAGGTCCCCACGTGGGCCTCATTTGGACCTGTTGAATCTGGTCCTTACCTGGTCGTCACCCGAAACTGGTAAGTCTGTTCACCAGCTGGGAATAACCTGGGCCTGGTGAATCTGGTCCCCATCTGGGCCTCACCCAGTCCTGGTGAATTTGTTCCCCACCTGGACCTGATTGCTATGGACTACTTCTTTTCCTCACCTGGAACTGGTGACTCTGATCCTAACTGGGCCTCACCCAGATCTGGTGACTCTGGTCCTCACCTGTGGACCATTATGATCTGGATACTCCGTTCCACACCTGAGCCTCACCTGGACATGATTACTCTGGATCCCCTCTGGACCTCACCCTGACATGTTGACTCTGGTCGCCATGTGGATGTCACCTAGACCAGGTGAATCTGGTACCCCTCTAGGCCTCAACTAGACCTGGTGACTGTGGTCCTCGACTGGGCCGCACCGGTACCTAGTGGATATGCTCCCCTCCTGCTCCTCATCTGGACCTGGTGACTCTGGTTCTACATGGGCATCATTGGGACCTGGATACTCTCTTATATACCTGGGCCTCACCTGGACCTTATGACGGTGGTCCCACCTGGGCCTCACCTGGACCTGGTAAAACTGGTCCCCATCTGGGCCTCACCCAGTCCTGGTGAATTTGTTCCCCACCTGGACCTGATTGTTGTGGACACTTTCTTGGCCTCACCTGGAAGTGGTGACTCTGATCCTATCTGCACGTCACCTAGACCTGGTGACTCTTATCCTCCCCTTGGCATCATTGGTACCTGGTGACTCTGTTACACACCTGAGCCTCACCTGGACATGATGACTCTGGAGCCTCTCTGGGCCTCCCCCTGACCTGGTGACTCTGGTCCCCATCTGGATGTCACCTGGACCAGGTGATTCTGCTACCGCTCTAGGCCTCAACCAGATATGGTGACACTGGTCCTAAACTGGACCTCACCTGGACCTAGTGAATATGCTCCATCTGGGCCTCATTTGGACCTGGCGACTCTGGTAACTCCCTGGGCATCATCCGGACATGGTTCCCCTGCATGGCCTGCAGGTTGGCCTCACCTGGACCTGGTAACTCTGGACCCTACCTGGGCATCATGAGACACGGTTCCTCTGCATGGCCTGCATGTTGGCCTCACCTGGACCTGGTGAGTGGGGTTGCCACCTGTGCCTCACACATACCTGGTGACACAGGTCCCCACTTGGGCCTCACTTGGACCTAGTGAATCTGGTCCTTACCTTGTCCTCACCCGGAACTGGTAAGTCTGGTCACCACCTGGAAGTCACCTGGACCTGGTGAATCTGGTCCCCATCTGGGCCTCACCCAATCCTGGTGAATTTGTTGCCCACCTGGACCTGATTACTGTGGACTCCTTCTTGGCCTCACCAGGAACTGGTGACTCTGAACCTAACTGGGCATCACCCAGATCTGGTGACTCTGGTCCTCACCTGTGGACCATTATGACCTGGATACTCTGTTCCACACCTGAGACTCACCTGGACAAGATGACCTTGGAACGCCTCTGGGCCTCAGCCTGACATGGTGATTCTGGTCCCCATCTGGATGTCACCTAGACCAGGTGAATCTGGTACCACTCTAGGCCTCAACTTTACCTGGTGACCCTGGTCCTCAACTGGGCCTCACCGGGACCTAGTGAACATGCTCCAAAAATGCGCCTCATCTGGACCTGGTGACGCTGGTTCTACCTGGGTATCATCGTGACATGGTTACTCTATTCCCCACTGGGACTGACCTGATCCTGGTAACTCTGGTCCTGACTTTGGCCTCTTCTCTACCAGGTGACTCTGGCTCCACCTGGGCCTCACCTGTAACTGGTGACTCTGATCCTTTGCATGGCCTCACCTGACCTGGTGACTGTGGTTCCCATCAGGACCTCACCTGGACCTCATGTCTCTGGTCCAAACTGGGCCTCACCAGGACCTTGTGTCTCTGGTACCCACCTGGATAGCATCAGGATATGGTTACACTGTTCACTAACAGTGAACCAGCTGGACATATTAACTCTGGTCTTCACCTGGGCCACATCTGGACATGGTGATTGTGGTCTGCACCTGAGACTACTCTAGATCTGGTGACTGTGGTCCCCACCTGGGCTTCACCTGGATTTGGGGACTCTGGTCCCCATCTGGATGTCACCTAGACCAGGTGAATCTGGTACCCCTCTGGGCCTCAACCAGATCTGGTGACTCTGGTCCGCAACTAGGCCTCACCTGGAGCTAGTGAATATGCTCCATCTGGGCCTCATTTGGACCTGGTGACTCTGGTCCCTACGTGGGTAACATCGGGACATGGTTCCACATAATGGTCTGCAGGTTGGCCTCTTCTTGATCTGGTAACTCTGGTCCCTACCTGGGCATCATCGGGACACGGTTCCTCTGCATGGCCTGCAGGTTGGCGTCACCTGGACCTCGTAACTCTGGTCCCTACCTGGGCATCATCGGGACACGGTTCCTCTGCATGGCCTGCAGTTTGGAATCACCTGGACCTGGAGAGTGGGCTTGCCACCTGGGCCTCACCCATACCTGGTGACACAGGTCCCACGTGGGCCTAACTTGGACCTGGTTTATCTGGTCCTTACCTGGTCCTCACCCGGAACTGGTAACCCTTGTCACCACCTGGGCCCCACCTGGACCTGGTGAATCAGGTCCCCATCTGGGCCTAACCCAGTCCTGGTGACTTTGTTCCCCACCTGGACCTGATTGCTGTGGACTAATTCTTGGCCTCACCTGGAACTTGTGACTCTGCTTGTAACTGGGCCTCACCCAGATCTGGTGACTCTGGTCCTCACCTGTGGACCATTATGACCTGGATACTCTGTTCCACACCTGAACCTCACCTGGACATGATGACTCTGGATGCCCTCTGGGCCCTACCCTGACATGGTGACTCTGGTCCCCATCTGGATGTCCCCTAGACCAGGTGAATCTGGTACCCCTCTAGGCGTCAACTAGACCTGGTGACTCTGGTTCTCATCTGGGCCTACCTGGACCTAGTGAATATTCTCCCCACCAGCGCCTCGATGGACCTGGTGACTCTGGTTCTACCTGGGCATCATTGGGACATGGTTACTGCATTACCCACTGGGACTGACCTGATCCTGGTAACTCTGGTCCTGACTTTGGCCTCTTCTGTACCAGGAGACTCTGGCTCCACCTGGGCCTCACCTGTACCTGGTGACTCTGATCCTAAGTATGGCCTCACCTGACCTGGTGACTGTGGTTCCCATCGGGACCTCACCTGGACCTCATGTCTCCAGTTACACTTGGGCCTCACCAGGACCTGGTGTCTCTGGTACCCACCTGGGTAGCATCAGGATATGGTTACACTGTTCACTAACACTCATCCAGCCGGACCTAATAACTCTGGTCTTCACCTGGGGCACACCAGGACATGGTGACACTGGTTCCCATCTGGGTCTCACCTGGACATGGTGAGTCGGATCCCCACCTGGTCCTCACCTGTAACTGGTGATCCTCGTTCCCACATGGACATGATGTGGACCTGGTGGCTGCAGTGTTTCAAGCTTCTCATGTACCTCGTGTCTCTGGTCCCCACAGGGGCCTCACCGGGACCGGGTGAGTGTGGTTGCCACCTGCACCTCACATGGACCTGGTGATTCTGGTCTGCACCTGAGACTACCCTGGATCTGGTGCCTGTGGTCCCCACC
Organism: Canis lupus baileyi; assembly: GCF_048164855.1. Classification (NCBI taxonomy): domain Eukaryota; kingdom Metazoa; phylum Chordata; class Mammalia; order Carnivora; family Canidae; genus Canis; species Canis lupus. The sequence continues at coordinate 2,377,987 of NC_132867.1, read as the reverse complement.
TTGGCTTCACCTGGATTTGGGGACTCCGGTCCCCATCTGGGCCTCACCTGGCCCTGTTGACCATTGTCCTCAACTGTGCAAAATTGGTACCCGGAGACTGTGTTCCACAACTGGACCTCACCTGGACCAGGTGACTCTGGTCCCACTCTGGGTCTCATCGTGCCCTAGTGACTGTGAACCCCACTTTGGCCTGACTTGGACCTGCTGACCCTGGTTTCCACCTGCGCCTGACCTCGAACTGTTGACTCTGGTTCTTTCAAGGGCCTTCCCTGGACCTGGTGATCCTGGTCGGACCTGGGCCACACCTGGACGTGGTGACTCCTGTCACCAATGGGTAGTCACCTGGACCTGCTTACTGTGTTCCACACCTGGGCCTCCAGTAGACCTGTTGACCATGGTCCCCAAGCCGGCCTCACATGGACCTGTTGACTCTGATCCCCACCGGGTCCTCACGTGTCCCTGTAACTCTAGTCCTCACCTGGGCCTCATCTGGACCTAGTGACTCTGGTCCCCATCTGGGCTTCACCTGGATCTGGTGACTCTGGTCCCCACCTGGACTTCACCTGGATCTCGTGACTCTGGACTCCACCTGGACCTCTCCTGGCCCTCGTGACTCTCTTTCCAACATGGACCTCACCTGGATCTGGTGACTCTGGTCCTCAGTTTGGCCTCACCTGGACCTGGTGTCTCTCGTCCCCACTTTGACCTAACTCAGAACTGCTGAATCTTGCCCCACCTAGGCCGCACCCAGACCTGGTGACTCTTGTCCCCAGCTATGCCTGAATACGACCTGATGAATCTGGTCCTCACGTGGGCCTCACATGGTCCTGGGACTCAGCTGGATAGAGTGGCTCTGGTTCCCACAAAAGGCTCACCTGATACTGCTGAATGTGGTCTTATTCTATGCCTCACTAGGACCTAGTGATTCTGTTCCCCATCTGGGCCTGCATGGCCATAATGACTCTGGTCCTCACCCAGGCGTCACTGGGACCTGGATACTCTATTCCACACCTGGGCCTCACTTTGACCAGGGACCTCTGGTCCCATTCTGGGCCTCAAACTAAACTGGTTACTCTGGTTTCCCCTCTGGCCCTCACCCTGACCTGGTGACTCTGGTCACCCGTTGGGCTTCACTTGGGCCTGGAGAATCTGGTTCTTATCTGTTCCGCACCTGGATCTGGTGACTGGTCGCCACCTTGGCCTCACCTGGACTTGGTGAATCCTGTTGCCACCTGCGCCTCACCTGGACCTTGCGACTGTGGTCCCACCTGGACCTCACCTGGACGAGGTGACTGGTTCCCACAGGGACCTCACCTGGACCTGGTGACTCAGGTCCTCATATGGGCATCATGGGACCTGGTTTCTCAGTTCCACATCGGGGCCTCCCCTGGACCTAGTGATTCTTGTCCCCCTCTGGGCCTCACCCTGACGTGGTGACTCTGGTCCCCACCTGGATATCACCAGAACCGGGTGACTCTGGTCCCCCTCTGGGACTCACCCGGAGCTGGGGACACTGGTCCTCAGCTGGTCCTCAACAGGACCTGGTGAATCTACTCCTCACTTAGGCCTCGTCTGGACCTTGTGACTCTTTTCCCATCTGGCATCAATGGGACATGTTTACTCTGTTCCCCACCTTGGCCTCACATGAACATGATAACTTTTATCCACACTTTGGCCTCAACTGGTCCTGATGACTCTGGTCCCCCCACCTAGGCCTCAATCTGGACCTGGTGACTGTGGTCCCCACCTGGGTCTCACCTGGATCTGGTGACTCTCGTTCCCACATGAACCACACCTGGACCTGGTGACTGTGGTGTTCTTGTAGACTCACATTTACCTGGTGACACCGGTCCCCACTAGGGCCTCACCTGGTTCTGCTGACTGTGGCCTGTCGGTTGGACTCATCTGGACCTGGTGAGTTGGGTTGCCACCTGAGGTTCACCCATACCTGGTGACTCAGGAACACACGTGGTCCTCCTTGACCTGGTGAATCTGGTCCTTACATGGTCCTCTCCCAGACCCAGGGACTCTGGTCACCACCTGGGCCTCACCTGGACCTGGTGAATCTCTTCTCCATCTGGGCCTCACCCAGTCTTGGTGACTTTGTTCCACACCTGGACCTGATTGCTTTGGACTCTTTCTTGGCCTCACCTGGAACTGGTGACTCTTATCCTCTCTGCGCGTGACTCAGGCCTGGTGACTCTGGTCCTCACCTGGGCATCATTGGTACCTGGTGACTCTGTTCCACACCTGAGCCTCACCTGGACATGATGACTCTGGAACCACTCTCGGCCTCACCCTGACCTGGTGACTCTGGTCCCCATCTGGATGTCACCTGGACCAGGGGATTCTGGTACCCCTCTGGGCCTCAACCAGATCTGGTTTCTCTTGTCCTCAACTGGGCCTCGGTTGGTCCTAGTGAATATGCTCCATCTTGGCCTCATTTGGACCTGGTTACTCTGGTCCCTACCAGGGCATCATGGGGACCTATTTCTACTGCATGGCCTGCAGGTTGGCCTCACCTGGACCTGGTAACTCTGGTCCCTACCTTGGCATTATCGGGACCCGGTTGCTTTGCATGGCCTGCAGGTAGGCCTCACCTGGAACTGGTGAGTGGGGTTGCCTCTTGGGCCTCACCCATACCTGGTGACACAGGCCCCTACGTGGGCCTCACTTGGACCTGGTGTATCTGGTAATTCTGCTCACCACCTGGGGATCACCTGGACCTGGTGAATCTGGTAACTCTGGTCACCACCTGGGAATCACCTGGACCTGGTGAATCTGTGTCCCCATCTGGGCCTCACCCAATCCTGGTGACTTTTTTCCCCACATGGCCCTGATTGCTGTGGACTCCTTCTTAGCCTCACCTGGAACTGTTGACTCTGATCCTAACTGGACCTCACCCAGATCTGTTGACTCTGGTCCTCACCTGTGGATCATTATGACCTGGATACTCTGTTCCACACCTGAGACTCACCTGGACATGATGACTCTGGATCCCCTCTGGTCCTCTCCCTGACATGGTGAATCTGGTCCCCATCTGGACGGCACCTAGACCAGGTGAATCTGGTGCCCCTCTAGGCCTCAACTAGACCTGGTGACTCTGGTCCTCTACTGGGCCTCAACGGGACGTAGTGAATATGCTCCCCAACTTCGCCTCATCTGGACATGGTGACTCTGGCTCCACCTGGGCCTCACCTGTAACTGGTGACTCTATCCAAAGCATGGCCTCTCCTGACCTGGTGACTGTGGTTCCCATCGGGACCTCACCTGGACCTCAGGTCTCTGGTCCCACCTGGGCCTCACCAGGACCTGGTGTCTCTGGTACCCACCTGGGTAGCATCAGGATATGGTTACACTGTTCACTAACAGTGACCCAGCCGGACCTATTAACTCTGGTCTTCACCTGGGCCACACCTGGACATGGTGACACTCGTTCCCACCTGGGTCTCACCTGGAAATGGTGAGTCAGATACCCACCTGGTCCTAACCTATAACTGTTGATTCTCGTTCCCACATGGACATCATGTGGACCTGGTGGCTGCGGTGTTTCTAGTTTGTCATGTACCTTGTGACACTGGTCCCCACCAGGGCCTCACCGGGACCTGGTGAGTGTGGTTTCACCTGCACCTCACCTGGACCTGGTGATTCTGGTCTGCACCTGAGACTACCCTGGATCTGGTGACTGTGGTCCCCACCTGGGCTTCACCTGGATTTGGGGACTCTCGTCCCCATGTGAGGCTCACCAGGCCCTGTTGACCAAGGTCCTCAACTGGGCAAAATTGGGACGCGGTGACTGTGTTCCACAACTGGACCTCACCTGGACCACGTGACTCTGGTGCCCCTCTGGGTCTCACCATTCCCTAGTGACTGTGAACCCCACTTTCCCCTGACTTAGACCTGCTGACCCTGGTTGAAACCTGCGCCTGAACTCGAACTGTTGACTCTGGTTCTTTCAAGGGCCTCCCCTGTACCTGGTGATCGTGGTCCGAACCTGGGCCTCACCTGGACGTGGTGACTCTTGTCACCATGGGGACTCACCTGGACCTGCTTACTGTGTTCCACACCTGGGCCTCAAGTAGACCTGTTGACCATGTTCCCCAAGCCGGCCTCACATGGACCTGTTGCCGCTGATCCCCACCGTGGCCTCACGTGTACCTTGTAACTCTGGTCCTCACCTGGTCCTCATCTGGACCTAGAGACTCTGGTCCCCACCTGGGCTTCACCTGGATCTGGAGACTCTGGTCCCCATCTGGACTTCACCTGGATCTGGTGACTCTGGTCCCAATCTGGACCTCTCCTGGACTTGGTGTCTCTCTTGCCCACTTTGACCTAACTCAGAACTGCTGAATCTTCCCCCACCTATTACGCACCCAGACCTAGTGACTCTTGTCCCTAGCTATTCCTCAATTCGACCTGATGAATCTGGTCCTCACGTGGACCTCACATTTACCTGGGACTCAGCTGGAAAGAGTGGCTCTGGTTCCCACTAGGGGCTCACCTGATACTGCTGAATGTGGTCTTATTCTATGCCTCACCAGAAACTAGTGATTCTGTTCCCCATCTGGGCCTGCATGTCCTTAGTGACTCTGGTCCTCACTGAGGCATCATTGGGACCTGGATACTCTATTCCACACCTGGGCCTCACTTTTACCAGGAACCGCTGGTCCCATTCTGGGCCTCAAACTAAACTGGTTACTCTGGTTCCCCCTCTTAACCTCACCCTTACCTGGTGACTCTGGTCACCCCTTGGGCCTCCCCTGGGCCTGGTGACTCTGGCCTGCAGGTTGGCCTCACCTGGACTTGATTAGTGGGATGCCACCTGGGCCTCACCCATACCTGGTGACTCAGGTCCCCACATGGGCCTCTTGGACCTGGTGAATCTGGCCCTTACATGGACTTCTCCCAGACCCGGGGAATCTGGTCACAACATGGGCCTCACCTGGATCTGGTGAATCTGGTCCCCATCTGGGCCTAAACAGTCCTGGTGACTATGTTCCCCAACTGGACCTGATTGCTCTGGACTCTTTCTTGCCCTCACCTTGAACTGGTGACTCTGATCCGATCTGTGCGTCACCCAGACCTGGTGACTCTCGTCCTCACCTGGGCATCATTGGTACCTGGTTACTCTGTTCCACACCTGAGCCTCACCTGGACATGATGTCTCTGGGACCTCTCTGGGCCTCACCCTGACCTGGTGATCTGGTCCCCTTCTGGATGTCACCTGGACCAGGTGATTCTGGAACCCCTCTAGGCCTCAACCAGATCTGGTGACTCTTGTCCTCAAGTGGGCCTCACCTGGACCTAGTGAATATGCTCCATCTGGGCCTCATTTGGACCTGGTGACTCTGGTCACTCACTGGGCATCATCTGGAAATGGTTCCACTGCATGACCTGCTGGTTTGCCTCACCTGGACCTGGTAACTCTGGTCCCTACCTGGGCATCATCGGGACATCTTGACCTGGTGAGTGGGGTTATCACCTGGATCTTACCCATGCCTGGTGTCACAGGTCCCCACGTGGGCCTCCCTTGGACCTGGTGAATGTGGTCCTTACCTAGTCCTCACCCGGAACTGGTAAATCTGGTCACCAACTGGGCATCACCTAACCTGGTGACTTTGTTCCCCACGTGGACCTGATTGCTCTGGACACCTTCTTGGCCTTACCTGGAAGTGGTAACTCTGATCCCAACTGGGCCTCTCTCAGATCTGGTGACTCTGGTCCTCACCTGGGCCTCATCTGGACCTAGTGACTCTGGTCCCCACCTGGGCTTCAACTGGATCTGTTGACTCTGGTCCCCACCTGGATTTCACCTGGAACTGGTGCCTCTGGTCCATACCTGAACCTCTCCTGGACCTGGTGACTCACTTTCCAACATGGACCTCACTTGGATCTGGTGACTATGGTCCTCAGTTTGGCCTCACCTGGACCTGGTGTCTCTCGTCCCCACTTTGACCTAACTCAGAACTGCTGATCTTGCCCCACCTAGGCCGCACACAGACATGGTGACTCTTGTCCCCAGCTATGCCTCAATTAGACCTGATGAATCTGGTCCTCACGTGGGCCTCCATGGACCTGGGACTCAGCTGGATAGAGTGGCTCTGGTTCCCACAAGGGGCTTACCTGATACTGCTGACTGTGGTCTTATTCTATGCCTCACCAGGACCTAGTGATTCTGTTCCCCATCTGGGCCTGCATGGCCCTAGTAACTCTTTTCCTCACCCAGGCATCAATGGGATCTAGATACTCTATTCCACATCTGCGCCTCACTTTCACCAGGGACCTAGGGTCCCATTCTGGGCCTCAAACTAAACTGGTTATTCTGGTTCCCCCTCTGGGCGTCACCCCTACCTGGTGACTCTGGTCACCCCTTGGGCTTCACTTGGGCCTGGTGAATCTGGTCCTTAGCTGTTCCGCACCTGGATCTGGTGACCGGTCGCTACCTGGGCCTCACCTGGATTTGGTGAAACCTGTTGCCACCTGCGCCTCACCTGGACCTAGTGACTGTGGTCCCACCCAGACATCACTTGGGTCTGGTGGCTCTGGTTCCCATATGGGGCTCTCCTGGACCTGGTTCCTGTGGTCTCCATCTGGCCTCACCTGGAACACAATGACTCTGTTCCATATTTGCCCTCTGCTGGACCTGTTGACTCTGGTACTTACCTGGGCATCATTGGGACCTGGGAACACTCTTATATACCTGGACCTCACCTGGACCTGGTGACTGTGGTCCCACCTGGGCCTCACCTGCATGAGGTGACTGGTTCCCACAGGAACCTCACCTGGATCTAATGACTCAGGTCCTCATATGGACATTATGGGACCTGGTTTCTCAGTTCCCCATCGGGGCCTGCCCTGGACCTAGTGATTCTCGTCCCACTCTGGGCCTCACTCTGACGTGGTGACTCTGGTCCCCACCTGGATATCACCAGAACCGGGTAACTCTGGTCCCCCTCTGGGCCTCACCCGGAGCTGGGGACACTGGCACTCAACTGGGCCTCAACAGGACCTGGTGAATCTACTCCTCACTTAGGCCTCGTCTGGACCTTGTGACTCTTTTCCCACCTGGCATCAATGGGACTTGGTTACTCTCTTTCCCACCTGGGTTTCACCTGGACATGATAACTTTGCCCCACACTTTGGCTTCAACTGGTCATGATGACTCTGGTCTCCCCACCTAGTCCTCAATCAGGACCTGGTTACTGTGGTCCCCATCTGGGGCTCCCCTGACCTGGTGACTCTCGTTCCTACATGAACCACACCTAGACATGGTGACTGTGGTATTCTTGTAGACTCACATTTCCCTGGTGACTCCGGTCCCCACTAGGGCCTCCCCTGGATCTGGTGACTCTGGCCTGCAGGTTGGCCTCACCTGGACTTGGTGAGTGGGGTTGACACCTGGGCGTCACCCATACCTGGTGACTCAGGTCCCCACGTGGACCTCTTGGACCTGGTGAATCTGGTCCTTACCTGACCTCCCCCAGACCCAGGGACTCGGGTTACCACCTGGGCCTCACCTGGACCTGGTGATTCTGGTCCCCATCTGGGCCTCACCCAGTCCTGGTGACTTTTTTCCCCACCTGGACCTGATTGCTGTGGACTCTTCCTTGGCCTCACCTGGAACTGGTGACTCTGATCTTATCTGTGCGTCACCCAGACCTGGTGACTCTTGTCCTCACCTGGGCATCATTGGTATTGGTGCCTCTATTCCACACCTGAGCCTCACCAGGACATGATGACTCTGGAACCACTCTTGGCCTCACCCTGACCTGGTGACTCTGGTCCCTATCTGGATGTCACCTAGACCAGGTGAATCTGGTACCCCTCTAGGCCTCAACTAGACCTGGTGACACTGGTCCTCAACTGGGCCTCACCGGGACCTCGTGAATATGCTCCCCACTTGTGCCTCCTCTGGACCTGGTGACTCTGGTTCTACCTGGGCATCATCGGGACATTGTTACTCTATTCCCCACTGGGACTGACCTGTTCCTAGTAACTCTGGTCCTGTCTTTGACCTCTTCTGTACCAGGTCACTCTGGCTCCACCTGGGCTTCACCTGTAACTGGTGATTCTGACCCTAAGCATGGCCACACCTGTCCTAGTGACTGTGGTTCCCATCGGGACCTCACCTGGACCTCATGTCTCTGTTCCCACCTGGGCCTCACCAGGACCTGGTGTCTCTGGTACCCACCTGGGTAGCATCAGGATATGGTTACAGTGATGACTAACAGTGACCCAGCTGGACATATTAACTCTGGTCTTCACCTGGGCCACACCTGTACATGGTGATTGTGGTATGCACCTGAGACTACCCTGGATCTGGTGACTGTGGTCCCCACCGGGGCTTCACCTGGATTTGGGGACTCCGGTCCCCATCTGGGCCTCACTTGGCCCAGTTGACCATGGTCCTCAACTGGACAAAATTGGGACCCGGTGACTGTGTTCCACAACTGGACCTCACCTGGACCAGGAGACTCTGGTCCCCCTCTGGGTCTCACTGTGCCCTAGTGACTGTGAACCCCACTTTGGCCTGACTTGGACCTGCTGACACTGGTTTCCACCTGCGCCTGACCTCGAACTGTTTACTCTGGTTCTTTCAAGGGCCTCCCCTGTACCTGGTGATCCTGGTCCCCACCTGGGCCTCACCTGGACGTGGTGACTCTTGTCACCACCGGGGACTCACCTGGACCTGGTTACTGTGTTCCACACCTGGGCCTCAAGTAGATCTGTTGACCATGGTCCCCAAGCCGGCCTCACATGGAACAGTTGCCTCTGATCCTCACCGGGGCCTCACGTGTACCTGGTAACTCTGGTCCTCACCTGGGCCTCATCTGGACCTAGTGACTCTGGTCCAAACCTGGGCTTCACCTGGATCTGATGACTCTGGTCCCCACCTGGATTTCACCTTGATCTGGTGACACTGGTCCCCACCTGGACCTCTCCTGGACCTGGTGACTCTCTTTCCAACATGGACCTTACCTGGATCTTGTGACTCTGGTCCTCAGTTTGGCCTCACCTGGACCTGGTGTCTCTCATCCCCACTTTCACCTAACTCAGAAGTGCTGAATATTGCCCCACCTAGGCCGCACCCAGACCTGGTGACTCTTGTCCCCAGCTATGCCTCAATTCGACTTGATGAATCTGGTCCTCACGTGGGCCTCACATGGACCTGGGACTCAGCTGGATTGAGTGGCTCTGGTTCCCAAAATCGGCTCACCTGATACTGGTGACTGTGGTCTTATACTATGCCTCACCAGGACCTAGTGATTCTGTTCCCCATCTGGGCCTGCATGGCCCTAGTGAGTCTGGTCCTCACACAGGCATCAATGGGACCTGGATACTCTATTCCACACATGGGCCTCACTCTGACCAGGGACCTCTGGTCCCATTCTGGGCCTCAAACTAAACTGGTTACTCTGGTTACCCCTCTGGGCCTCACCCTTGCCTGGTGACTCTGGTCACCCTTTGGGCTTCACTTGGGCCTGGTGAATCTGGTCTTTAGCTTGTCCTCACTTGGATCTGGTGACTATTCGCCACCTGGGCCTCACCTGTACTTGGTGAATCCTATTGCCACGCGCGCGTCACCTGGACCTTGTGAGTGTGGTCCCACCTGGACCACACCTGGATCTGGTGGCTCTGGTTCCCATAAGGGGCTCTCCTGTAACTGGTTCCTTTCGTCTCCATCTGGCCTCACCTGGAACACAATGACTCTGATCTATATTTGAGCCTCTCCTGGACCTGTTAACTCTGGTTTTTACATGAGCATCATTGGGACCTGGACACTCTCTTATATACCTGGGCCTCACCTGGACCTGGTGACTGTGGTCCCACCTGGGCCTCACCTGGACGAGGTGACTGGTTCCCACAGGAACCTCACCTGGATCTGGTGACTCAGGTCCTCATATGGGCATCATGGGACCTGGTTTCTCAGTTCCACATCGGGGCCTCACCTGCACCTAGTGATTCTCGTCCCCCTCTGGGCCTCACCCTGACGTGGTGACTCTGGTCACCACCTGGATATCAACAGAACCGGTGATTGGTCCCCCTCTGGGACTCACGCGGAGCTGGCGACACTGGTCCTCAACTGTGCCTCAACAGGACCTGGTGAATCTACTCCTCACTTAGGTCTCGTATGGACCTTGTGACTCATTTCCCACCTGGCATCAATGGAACAAGGTTACTCTAGTCCCCACCTGGACCTCACATGGACATGATAACTTTGCTCCACACTTCGGTCTCAACTGGTCTTGATGACCCTCGTCCCCTCACCTAGGCCTCAATCTGGACCTGGTTACTGTGGTCCCCACCTGGGATTCACCTGGACCTGTTGACTCTCCTTGCCACATGAACCCCACCTGGACCTGGGGACTGTGGTGTTCTTTTTTTTTTTTTTTTTATTTATGATAGTCACAGAGAGAGAGAGAGGCAGAGACACAGGCAGAGGGAGAAGCAGGCTCCATGCACCGGGAGCCTGACGTGGGATTCGATCCTGGGTCTCCAGGATCGCGCCCTGGGCCAAAGGCAGGCGCCAAAACCCCGCGCCACCCAGGGATCCCGACTGTGGTGTTCTTGTAGACTCACATTTACCTGGTGACTGCGGTACCCACTAGGCCCTCACCTGGATCTGGTGACTCTGGCTTGCAGGTTGGCCTCACCTGGACCTGGTGAGTGGGGTTGCCACCTGAGCTTCACCCATACCTGATGACTCAGGAACCCACGTGGTTCTCTTGGACCTGGTGAATCTGGTCCTTACATGGTCCACTCCCCGACCCGGGGATTCTGGTCACCTCCTGGGCCTCACCTGGACCTGGTGAATCTCTACCCCATCTGGGCCTCAACCAGTCCTGGTGCGTTTGTTCCCCACCAGGACCTGATTGCTTTGGACTCATCCTTGGCCTCACCTGGAACTGGTGACTCTTATCCTCTCTGCGCGTGACTCAGGCATGGATACTCTGGTCCCCATCTGGATGTCACCTGGACCAGGTGATTCTGGTACCCCTCTCGGCCTCAACCAGTTCTGGTGACTCTGGTCCTCAACTGGGCCTCACCTGGACCTAGTGAATATGCTCCATCTGGGCCTCATTTGGACCTGGTGACTCTGGTCCCTACTTGGGCATCATTGGGACATGGATCCACTGCATGGCCTGTAGGTTGGCCTCAGCTGGACCTGGTAACTCTGGTCCCTACCTGGGCATCATCGGGACACGGTTCCTCTGCATGGCTTCCAGGTTGGCCTCACCTGGACCTAGTGAGTGGGGTTGCCACCTGGGGCTCACCCATACCTGGTGACACAGGTCCCCACGTGGGCCTCACTTGGACGTGGTGAATCTGGTCCTTACCTGGTCCTCACCCGGAACTCCTAACTCGGGTTACCACCTGGGAATCACTTGAACCTGGTTAATCTGGTCCCCATCTGGTCCTCATACAGTCCTGGTGACTTTGTCAACCCACCTGGACCTGATTGCTGTGGACTCCTTCTTGGCCTCACCTGGAACTGGTGACTCTTATCCTAACTGGGCCTCACCCAGATCTGGTGACTCTGGTCCTCACCTATGGACCATTAGGACCTGGATACTCTGTTCCACACCTGAGCCTCACCTGGAAATGATGACTCTGGATCCACTCTGGGCCTCACCCTGACATGATGACTCTTGTCCCCATTCGGATGTCACCTAGACTAGGTGAATCTGGTATCCCTCTAGGACTCAACTTGACCTGGTGACTCTGGTCCTGAACTTGGCCTCACGGGGACCTAGTGAACATGCTCCCCACCTGCGCCTCATCTGGACCTGGTGACTCTGGTTCTACATGGGAATCACTGGGACCTGGATACTCTCTTATATACCTGGGCTTCACCTGGACCTGGTGACTGTGGTCCCACCTGGGCCTCACCTGGACGAGGTGACTGGTTCCCACAGGGACCTCACCTGGACCTGGAGACTCAGGTCCTCATATGGGCATCATGGGACCTGGTTTCTCAGTTCCACATCGGGGCCTCACCTGGACCTAGTGATTCTCGTCCCCCTCTGGGCCTCACCCTGACGTGGGGACTCTGGTCACAACCTGGATATCACCAGAACCGGGTGACACTGGTCCCCCTCTGGGACTCTCCCGGAGCTGGGGACACTGGTCCTCAGGTGGGCCTCAACAGGACCTGGTGAATCTACTCCTCACTTAGGCCTCGTCTGGACCTTGTGACTCTTTTCCCACCTGGCATCAATGGGACATGGTTACTCTTCCCATCTGGGCCTCACATGGACATGATAACTTTGCTCCACACTTTGGTCTCAACTGTTCCTGATGACTCTGTTCCCCCCACCTAGGCCTCAATCTGGACCTGGTGACTGTGGTCCCCACCTGGGTCTCACCTGAACCTGGTGACTCTCGTTCCCACATGAACCACACCTGGACCTGGTGACTGTGGTGTTCTTGTAGACTCACATTTACCTGGTGACACTGGTCCCGACTAGGGCCTCACCTGGATCTGGTGACTCTGGCCTGCCGGTTGGCCTCACCTTGACCTGGTGAGTGGAGTTGCCACCTGGGCCTCACACATAGCTGGTGACTCAATTCCCCTCGTGGGCCTCTTGGACTTGGTGAATCTGGTCCTTACCTGGTCCTGTCCCAGACCCGGGTACTCTGGTCACCACCTGGGCCTCACCTGGACCTGGTGAATCTGGTCCCCATCTGGGCCTCACCCAGTCCTCGGGACTTTGTTCACCACCAGCACCTGATTGCTGTGGACTCTTTCTTGGCCTCACCTGGAACTGGTGACTCTGATCCTTTCTGCGGGTCACCCAGACCTGGTGACTGTAGTCCTCACCTGGGCATCATTGGTACCTGGGGACTCTGTTCCACACCTGAGCCTCACCTGGACATGATGACTCTGGAACCATTCTGGGTCTCATCCAGACCTGGTTACTCTGGTCCTCATCTGGATGTCACCTGGACCAGGTGTTTCTTGTACCCCTCTAGGCCTCAACCATATCTGGTGTCTCTGGTCCTCAACTGGGCCTCAGTGGGACCTAGTGATCATGCTGCCCACCTGCGCCCCATCTGGACCTGGTGACTCTGGTTCTACCTGGGCATCATCGGGACATGGTTACTCTATTCCCCAGTGGGACTGACCTGATCCTGGTAACTCTGGTCCGGACTTTGGCCTCTTCTGTACCACGTGACTCTGGCTCCACCTGGGGCACACCTGTAACTGGTGACTCTGATCCTAAGCATGGCCTCACCTGACCTGGTGACTGTGGTTCCCACTGAGACCTCACCTGGACTTCATGTCTCTGGTCCACCTGGGCCTCACCAGGACCTGGTGTCTCTGGTACCCACCTGGGTAGCATCAGCATATGGTTACACTGTACACTAACAGTGACCCAGCCGGACCTATTAACTCTGGTCTTCACATGGGCCACTCCTGCACATGGTGACACTGGTTCCCACCGGGGTCTCACGTGGACATGATGAGTCGTATCCCCACCTGGGCCTCACCTGTCACTGCTGATTCTCGTTCCCACATGGAATCATGTGGACTTGGTGGCTGCAGTGTTTCTAGCTTCTCATGTACCTCGTGACTATGGTCCCCACCAGGGCCTCACCGGGACCTGGTAAGTGTGGTTGCCACCTGCACCTCACCTGGACCTGGTGATTCTGGTCTGCACCTGAGACAAACCTGGAGTTGGTGACTGTGGTCCCCACCTTGGCTTCACCTGGATTTGGGGACTCCAGTCCCCATCTGGGCCTCACCTGGCCCTGTTGACCATGGCCCTCAACTCGCAAAATTGGGAACCAGAGACAGTGTTCCACATCTGGACCTCACCTGGGCCAGGAGACTCTGGTCCCTGTCTGGGTCTCACCGTGCCCTAGTGACTGTGAACCTCACTTTGGCCTGACTTGGACCTGCTGACCCTGGTTGCCACCTGCGCCTGAACTCGAACTGTTGACTGTGGTTCTTTCAAGGGCCTCCCCTGGACCTGGTGATCCTGGTCCCAACTTGGGCCTCACCTGGACGTGGTGACCCTTGTCAAAACCGGGGACCCACCTGGACCTGGTTACAGTGTTCCACACCGGGGCCTCAAGTAGACCTGTTGACCATGGTCCCAAAGCCGGCCTCACATGGACCTGTTGCCTCTGATTCCCACCGGGGCCTCACGTGTACCTGGTAACTCTGGTCCTCACCTGGGCCTCATCTGGACCTAGTGACTCTGGTCCCCACCTGGGCTTCACCTCGATCTGGTGACTGGTCCCCACCTGGGCTTCACCTAGATCTGGTGACTCTCGTCCCCACCTGGACCTCTCCTGGACCTGGTGACTCTCTTTCCAACATGGACCTCACCTGGATCTGGTGATCTGGTACTCAGTTTGGCCTCACCTGGACCTGGTGTCTCTCGTCCCCATTTTGACCTAACTCAGAACTGCTGAATCTTGCCCCACCTAGGCCGCACCCAGACCTGGTGACACTTGTCCCCAGCTATGCCTCAATTCGACCTGATGAATCTGGTCCTCACTTGGTCCTCACATGGACCTTGTACTCAGCTGAATAGAGTGGCTCTGGTTCCCACAAGGGGCTCACCTGATACTGGTGACTGTGGTCTTATCTATGCCTCACCAGGACCTAGTGATTCTGTTCCCCATCTGGGCCTGCATGGCCCTAGTGACTCTGGTCCTCACCCAGGCATCACTGGGACCTGTAAACTATATTCCACACCTGGGCCTCACTTTGACCAGGGACCTCTGGTCCCATTCTGGGCCTCAAACTAAACTGGTTACTCTGGTTCCCCCTCTGGGCCTCACCCTTACCTGGTGTCTCTGGTCACCCCTTGGGCTTCAATTGGGCCTGGTGAATCTGGTCCTTAGCTGGTCCGCACCTGGATCTGGTGATTGGTCGCCACCTGGGTCTCACCTGGACTTGGTGAATCCTGTTGCCAACTGCGCCTCACCTGGACCTTGTGACAGTGGTCCCACCTGGACCTCACCTGGATCTGGTGGCTCTGGTTCCCATATGGGGCTCTCCTGAACCTGGTCCATGTTGTCTCCATATGGCCTCAACTGGAACACAATGACTCTGATAGATATTTGGGCCTCTCCTGAACCTGATGACGCTGGTCCTTACCTGGGCATCACTGGGACCTGGATACTCTCTTATATACCTGGGCCTCACCTGGACCTGGTGACTGTGGTCCCACCTGGGCCTCACCTGGACGAGGTGACTGGTTCCCACAGGGATCTCACCTGGACCTGGTGACTCAGGTCCTCATATGGGCATCATGGGACCTGGTTTCTCACTTCCACATCGGGGCCTCACCTGGACCTAGTGATTCTCGTCCCCCTCTGGGCTTCACCCTGACGTGGTGAATCTGGTTCCCACCTGGATATCACCAGAACCGGGTGACAGTGGACCCCTCTGGGACTCACCTGGAGCTGGGGACACTGATCCTCAAATCGGCCTCAACAGGACCGGTGAATCTCCTCCTCACTTAGGCCTCGTCTGGACCTTGTGACTCTTTTCCCACCTGGCATCAATGGGACATGGTTACTCTGTTCCCAACCTGGGCTTCACCTGGACATGATAACTTTGCTCCACACTGTGGCCTCAAATGGTCCTGATGAAACTGGTCCCCCCACCTAGGCCTCAATCTGGACCTGGTGACTGTGGTCCCCACCTGGGTCTCACCTGGACCTGGTGACTCTCGTTCCCACTTGAAACACACCTGGCCCTGTTGACTGTGGTTTTCTTGTAGACTCACATTTACCTGTTACTCCGGTCCCCACTAGGGCCTCACCTGGATCTGGTGATTCTGACCTGCAGGTTGGCCTCACCTGGACCTGGTGAGTGGGGTTGCCATGTGGGCCTCACCCATACCTGTTGACTCAGATCCACACGTGGGACTCTTGGACCTGGTGAATCTGGTCCTTACCTGGTCCTCTCCAAGACCCGGGGACTCTGGTCACCACCTGGGCCTCACCTGGATCTGGTGAATCTGGTACCCATCTGGGCCTCACCCAGTCCTGGTGACTTTGTTCCCCTCTGGACCTGATTGCTGTGGACTCCTTCTTGGCCTCAACTGGAAGTGGTGACTCTGATCCTACCTGGGCCTCACCCAGATCTGGTGACTCTGGTCCTCACCTGTGGACCATTATGACCTGGATACTCTGTTCCACACCTGAGCCTCACCTGGACTTGATGACTCTGGATCCCCTCTGGGCCTCAGCCTGACATGGTGACTCTGGTCCCCATCTGGATGTCACCTAGACCAGGTGAATCTGGTACCCTTCTAGGCCTCAACTTGACCTGGTGACTCTAGTCCTCATCTGGGCCTCACTGGGACATAGTGAACATACTCCCCACCTGCGCCTCATCTGGACCTGGTGACTCTGGTTTTACCAGGGCATCATCAGGAAATGGTTACTCTATTCACCACTGGGACTGAACTGATCCTGGTAAATCATGTCCTGACTTTGGCCTCTTCTGTACCAGGTGACTCTGGCTCCTCCTGGACCTCACCTGTAACTGGTTACTCTGATCCTAAGCATGGCTTCACCTGACCTGGTGACTTTGGTTCCCATCGGGACCTCACCTGGACCTCATGTCTCTGGTTCCACCTGGGCCTCACCAGTACCTGGTGTATCTGGTACCCACCGGGGTAGCATCAGTATATGGTTACACTGTTCACTAACAGTGACCCAGCTGGACCTATTAACTCTGGTCTTCACCTGGGCCACACCTGGACATGGTGACACTGGTTCCCACCTGGGTCTCACCTGGACATGGTGAGTCGGATCCCCACCAGGTCCTCACGTGTAACTGGAGATTCTCGTTCCCACGTGGACATCACGTGGAACTGGTGGCTGCATTGTTTCTAGCTTCTCATGTACCTCGTGACTCTGGTCCGCACCAGGGCCTCACCGGGATCTGGTGAGTGTGGTTGCCACCTGCAACTCACCTGGACCTGGTGAATCTGGTCTGCACATGAGACTATCCTGGATCTGTTGACTGTGGTCCCCACCTGGTCTTCACCTGGATTTGGGGACTCCAATCCGCATATGGGCCTCACCTGGTCCTGTTGACCATGGTCCTCAACTGGACAAAATTGGGACCCGGTGACTGTGTTCCATAACTGGACCTCACATGGACCAGGTGACTCTGGTCCCCCTCTGGGTCTCACCGTGCCCTAGTGACTGTGAACCCCACTTTGGCCTGACTTGGACCTCCTGACCCTGGTTGCCACCTGCGCCTGACCTCGAACTGTTGACTCTGGTTCTTTCAAGGGCCTCCCCGGGACCTGATGATCCTGGTCCCCACCTGGGCCTCACCTGGACGTGGTCACTCTTGTCACCACTGGGGACTCACCTGTACCTGCTTACTGTGTTCCACACCTGGGCCTCAAGTAGATCTGTTGACCATGGTCCCCAAGCCGGCCTCACATGGACCTGTGGCCTCTGATCCCCACCGGGGCCTCACGTGTACCTGATAACTCTGGTCCTCACCTGGGCCTCATCTGGACCTAGTGACTCTGATCCCCACCTGGGCTTCACCTGGATCTGGTGACTCTAGTCCCACCTGGACCTCTCCTGGACCTGGTGACTCTCTTTCCAACATGGACCTCAACTGGATATGGTGACTCTGGTCCTCAGTTGGGCTCACCTGGACCTGGTGTCTCTCGTCCCCACTTTGACCTAACTCAGAACTGCTGAATCTTGCCCCACCTAGGCCGCACCCAGTCCTGGTGACTCTTATCCCCAGCTATGCCTCATTTCGACCTGATGAATAAGTTACTCACGTGGGCCTCCCATGGACCTGGGACTCAGCTGGATAGAGTGACTCTGGTTCCCACAAGGGGCTCACCGGATACTGCTGACTGTGGTTTTATTCTATGCCGAACCAGGACCTAGTGATTCTGTTCCCCATCAGGGCCTGCATGGGCCTAGTGACTCTGGTCCTCACTCAGCCATCATTGGGACCTGGATACTCTATTCCACACCTGGGCCTCACTTTGACCAGGCACCTCTGGTCCCATTCTGGGCCTCAAACTAAACTGGTTACTCTGGTTACCACTCTGGGTCTCACCCTTACCTGGTGAATCTGGTCACCCCTTGGGCTTCAATTGGGCCTGGTGAATCTGGTCCTTAAATGGTCCGCACCTGGATCTGGTGACTGTTCGCCACCTGGGCCTCATCTGTAGTTGGTGAATCCTGTTGCCACCTGCGCCTCACCTGGACCTTGTGACTGTGGTCCCACCTGGACCTCACCTGGATCTGGTGGCTCTGGTTCCCATATGGGGCTCTCCTGGACCTGGTTCCTGTGGTCTCCATCTGGCCTCACCTGGAACACAATGACTCTGTTTCATATTTGGGTCTCTCCTGGACCTGTTGACTCTGGTACTTACATGGGCATCATTGGGACCTGGGTACACTCTTATATACCTGGGCCTCTCCTGGACCTGGTGACTGTGGTCCTACCTGGGCCTCACCTGGACGAGGTGACTGGTTCCCACAGGGACCTCACCTGGACCTGGTGACTCAGATCCTCATATGGGCATTATGGGAACTTTTTTCTCAGTTCCACATCGGGGCCTTCCCTGGACCTAGTGATTCTCGTCCCACTCTGGGTCTCACTCTGACGTGGTGACTCTGGTCCCCACCTGCATATCACCAGAACCGGGTAACTCTGGTCCCCCTCTGGGACTCACCCGGAGCTGGGGACACTGGCACTCAACTGGGCCTCAACAGGAGCTGGTGAATCTACTCCTCACTTAGGCCTCGTCTGGACCTTCTGACTCTTTTCCCACCTGGCATCAATTGGACATGGTTACTCTGTTCCCCACCTGGGCCTCACCTGGACATGATAACTTTGCTCCACACTTTGGACTCAACTGATCCTAATGACTCTGGTCCCCCCATCTAGACCTCAATCTGGACCTGGTGACTGTGGTCCCCACCTGGTTCTCACCTGGACCTGTGACTCTCATTCCCACATGAAACACACCTGGACCTGATGACTGTGGTGTTCTTGTAGTCTCACATTTACCTGGTGTCTCCGGTCCCCACTAGGGCCTTACCTGGATCTGGTGACTCTGATCCTATCTGCGCGTCACTCAGACCTGGTGACTCTGGTCCTAACCTGGGCATCATTGGTACCTGGTGACTCTGTTCGAATCTGAGCCTCACCTGGACATGATGACTCTGGAACCTGGCTGGGACTCACCCTGACCTGGTGACTCTGATCACCATCTGGATGTCACTGGACCAGGTGATTCTGGTACCCCTCTAGGCCTCAACCACTTCTGGTGCCTCTGGTCCTCAACTGGGCCTCACCTGAACCTAGTGAATATGCTCCATCTGGGCCTAATTTGGACCTGGTGACTCTGGTACCTACCTGGGCATCATCGGGACATGGTTCCACTGGATGGCCTGCAGGTTGGCCTCACATGAACCTGGTAACTCTGTTCCCAACCTGGGCATCATCGGGACATGGTTCCTCAGCATGGCCTGCAGGTTGGCCTCACCTTGAACTTGTGAGTGGGTTTGCCACCTGGGCCTCACACATAGCTGGTGACTCAATTCCCCTCGTGGGCCTCTTGGACCTGGTGAATCTGGTCCTTACCTGGTCCTGTCCCAGAACCGGGGACTCTGGTCACCACCTGGGCCTCACCTGGACCTGGTGAATCTGGTCCCCATCTGGGCCTCACCCAGTCCTGGTGACTTTGTTCCGCACCTGGACCTGATTGCTGTGGACTCTTTCTTGGCCTCACCTGGAACTGGTGACTTGATCCTATCTGCGCGTCACCCATATCTGGTGACTCTGGGCCTCACCTGGGCATCATTGGTACCTGGTGACTCTGTTCCACGCCTGAGCCTAACCTGGACATGATGACTCTGGAACCACTCTGGACCTCTCCCTGAACTGATGCCTCTGGTCCCTATCTGGATGTCACCTGTACGAGGTGATTCTGGTACCCCTCTAAGCCTCAACCAGATATGGTGACAGTGGTCCTCAACTGGGCCTCACTGGACCTAGTGAATATGCTCCATCTGGGCCTCATTTGGACCTGGTGACTCTGTTCCCTACCTGGGCATCAATGGGACATTGTTCCACTGCATGGCCTGCATATTGGCCTCACCTGGACCTGGTAACTCTGTTCCCTACCTGGGCATCATCGGGACATGGTTCCACAGCATGGCCTGCAGGTTGGCCTCACCTGGACCTGGTAAGTCTTGTCCCTACGTGGGCATCATCGGTACATGGTTCCACTGCATGGCCTGCACTTTGGCCTCACCTGGACCTGGTGAGTGGGATTTACACCTGGGCCTCACCCATACATGGAGACACAAGTCCCCACATGGCCCTAACTTGGACCTGGTGAATCTGGTCCTTACCTGGTCTTCACTTGGAACTGGTAACTCTGGTCACCACCTGAGAATCACCTGGACCTGGTGAATCTGGTCCCCATCTGGGCCTCACCTAGTCTTGGTGACTTTGTTCCCAACCTGGACCTGATTGCTGTGGACTCCTTCTTGTCCTCACCTGGAACTGCTGACTCTGATCCTAACTGGACTTCACCCAGATCTGTTGATTCTTGTCCTCACCTGTGGACCAATACGACCTGGATACTTTGTTCCACACCTGAGCCTCACCTGGACATGATGACTCTGGAACCCCTCTGGGCCTCACCCTGTCCTGGTGACTCTGGTCCCCATCTGGATGTCACCTAGACCAGGTGAATCTGGTACCCCTCTAGGCCTCAACTAGACTGGGGGAATCTGGTCCTCAACTGGGCCTCACCGGGACCTAGTGAATATACTCCCCACCTGCGCCTCATCTGTACTTGGTGACTCGGGTTCTACCTGGGCATCATCGGGACATGGTTACTCTATTCCCCACTGGGACTCTCCTGATCCTGGTAACTCTGGTCCTGACTTTGGCGTCTTCTCTACTTGGTGACTCTGGCTCCACCTGGGCCTCACCTGTAACTGGTGACTCTGATCCTAAGCATGGCCTCACCTGACCTGGTGTCTGTGGTTCCCATCGGGACCTCACCTGGACCTCATTTCTCTGGTCCCACCTGGGCCTCACCAGGACCTGGTGTCTCTGGTACCCACCTGGGTAGCATCAGGATATGGTTACACTCTTCACTAACAGTGACCCAGCCGGACCTATTAACTCTGGTCTTCACCTGGGCCACACCTGGACATGGTGGCACTGGTTCCCTCTTGGTCTCACGTGGACATGTGATTCAGATCCATGCCTGATCCTCACCTGTAACTGGTGATTCTCGTTCCCACATGGACATCATGTGGATCTGGTGGCTGCAGTGTTTCTAGCTTCTCATGTACCTCGTGGCTCTGGTCCCCACCAGGGCCTCACCGGTACCTGTTGTGTGTGGTTGCCACCTGCACCTCACCTGGACCTGGTGATTCTGGTCTGCGCCTGAGACTACCCTGGATCTGGTGACTGTGGTCCCCACCTGGGCTTCACCTGGATTTTGGGCTCTCGTTCCCATCTGAGGCTCACCTGGCCCTGTTGACCATGGTCCTCAACTGGGCAAAATTGGGACCCGGTGACTGTGATCCACAACTGGACCTCACCTGGACCAGGTGAGTCTGGTCCCTCTCTGGGTGTCACCGTGCCCTAGTGACTGTGAACCCCACTTTGGTCTGACTTGGACCTCCTGACCATGGTTGCCACCTGCGCCTGACCTCGAACTGTTGACTCTTGTTCTTTCAAGGGCCTTCCCTGGACGTGGTGATCCTGGGGCCCACATGGGCCTGACCTGGACCTGGTGACTCTTGTCACCACCGGGAACTCACCTGGACCTGCTTACGGTGTTCCACACCTGGGCCTCAAGTAGACCTGTTGACCATGGTCCCCAAGCCAGCCTCACATGGACATGTTGCCTCTGATCCCACCGGGGCTTCACGTGTACCTGGTAACTCTGGTCCTCATCTGGGTCTCATCTGGACCTAGCGACTCTGGTCCCTACCTGGGCTTCACCTGGATCTGGTGACTCTGGTCCCCACCTGGACTTCACCTGGATCTTCTGACTCTGGTCCACACCTGGACCTGACCTGCATCTGGTGACTCTGGTCCTCAGTTTGGCCTCATCTGGATCTGGCATCTCTCGTCCCCACTTTGACCTAACTCAGAACTGCTGAATCTTGCCCCACCTCGGCCGCACCCAGACTTGGTGACTCTTGTCCCCAGCTATGCCTCAATTCGACCTGATGAATCTGCTCCTCACGTGGGCCTCACATGGACCTGGGGCTCAGCTGGATAGAGTGGCTCTGGTTCCCACAAGGGGCTCACCTGATATAGCTGACTGTGGTCTTATTCTATGCCTCACCTGGTCCTAGCGATTCTGTTCCCATCTGGGCCTGCATGGCCCTAGTGACTCTGGTCCTCACCCAGGAATCATTAGGACCTGGATACTCTATTCCACACCTGTGCCTCACATTGACCATGGACCTCTCGTCCCATTCTGGGACTCAAACTAAACTAGTTACTGGTTCCCCTTTGGGCCTCACCCTTACCTGGTGACTCTGGACACCCCTTGGGTATCATATGGGCCTGGTGAATCTGGTCCTTAGCTTGTCCTCACTTCTTTATGGTGAGTGGTCGACACCTGGGCCTCACCTGGACTTGGTGAATCCTGTTGTCACCTGCGCCTCACCTGGACCTTGTGACAGTGGTCCAACCTGGACTTCACCTGGATCTGGTTGCTCTGGTTCCCATATGGGGCTCTCCTGGACCTGGTTCCTGTGGTCTCCATCAGGCCTCACCTGGAACACAATGACTCTGATGCATATTTGTGCCTCTCCTGGACCTGTTGACTCTGGTCCTTAACTGGGCATCATTGGGGCCTGGATACTCTCTTATATACCTGGTCCTCACCTGGACGTGGTGACTGTCATCCCAACTGGACCTCACCGGGACGAGGTGACTGGTTCCCACAGGGACATCACCTGGACCTCGTGACTCAGGTCCTCATATGGGCATCATGGGACCTGGTTTCTCAGTTCCACATCGGGGCCTCAAGTGGACCTAGTGATTCTGGTCCCCCTCTGGGCCTGACCCTGACGTGGTGACTCTGGTCCCAACCTGGATATCACCAGAACCGGGTGACTGTGGTCCCCCTCTGGGACTCACCCAGAGCTGTGGACACTGGTCCTCAACTGGGCCTCAACAGGACCTGGTGAATCTACTCCTCACTTAGGCCTCGTCTGGACCTTGTGACTTTTTTCACACCTGGCATCAATGGGACATGATTACTCTGTTCCCCACCTGGGCCTCACCTGGACATGATAACTTTGCTCCGCACTTTGGCCTCAACTGGTCCTGATGACTCTGGTCCCCCCACCTAGGCCTCAATCAGGACCTGGTGACTGTGGTCCCCACCTGGGTCTCACCTGGACCTGGTGACTCTCGTTCCCAAATGAATCACACCTGGACCTGGTGACTGTGGTGTTCTTGTAGACTCACATTTACCTGGTGAGTCCGGTACCCACAAGGGCCTCACCTGCATCTGGTGACTCTGGCCTGCAGGTTGGCCTCACCTGGACCTGGTGAGTGGGGTTGCCACCTGGGCCTCACCCATACCTGGTGATTCATGTCTTCACGTTGGTCTCTTGGAACTGGTGAATCTGGTCCTTACCTGGTCCTGTCCCAGACCCGGGGACTCTGGTCACCACCTGGGCCTCACCTGGACCTGGTGAATCTGGTCCCCATCTGGGCCTCACCCAGTCCTGGTGACTTGGTTCCCCACGTGGACCTCATTGCTGTGGACTCTTTCTTGTCCTCACCTGGAACTGGTGACTCTGATCCTATCTGCGCGTCACCCAGATCTGTTGACTCTGGGCCTCACCTGAGCATCATTGGTACCTGGTGACTCTGTTCCACGCCTGAGCCTAACCTGGACATGATGACTCTGGAACCACTCTGGGCCTCTCCCTGAACTGATGCCTCTGGTCCCCATCTGGATGTCACCTGGACGAGGTGATTCTGGTACCCCTCTAAGCCTCAACCAGATCTGGTGACAGTGGTCCTCAACTGGGCCTCACTGGACCTAGTGAATATTCTCCATCTGGGTCTCATTTGGACCTGGTGACTCTGTTCCCTACCTGGGCATCATCGGGACATAGTTCCACTGCATGGCCTGCATATTGGCCTCACCTGGACCTGGTAACTCTGTTCCCTACCTGGGCATTATCGGGACATGGTTCCTCTGCATGGCCTGCAGGTTGGCCTCACCTGGACCTGGTGAGTGGGTTTGTCACCTGGGCCTCACCCTTACCTGGTAACACAGGTCCCCACCTGGGAATCACCTGGGCCTGGTGAATCTGGTCCTTACCTGGTCTCACTCAGTCCTGGTGACTTTGTTCCCCACCTGGACCTGATTGCTGTGGACGCCTTCTTGGCCTCACCTGGAACTGGTGACTCTGATCCTAACTGGGCCTCACCCAGATCTGGTGACTCTGGTCCTCACCTGGGCATCATTGATACCTGGTTAGTCTGTTCCACACCTGAGCCTCACCGGGACATGATGACTCTGGAACCTCTCTGGGACTCACTCTGACCTGGTGACTCTGGTCCCCATCTGGATATCACCTGGACCAGGTGATTCTGGTACACCTCTAGGGCTCAAGGTGATCTGGTGACTCTGGTCCTCAACTGGGCCTCACCTGGACCTAGTGAATATACCCCATCTGGGCCTCATTTGGACCTGGTGACTCAAGTCCGTACCTGGGCATCATCGGGATATGGTATCACGGCATGGCCTCAGGTTGGCCTCACCTGGACCTGGTGAGTGGGGTTTTCCTCAACTGGGCAAAATTGGGACCCGGTGACTGTGTTCCACAAGTGGCCTCACCTGGACCAAGTGACTCTGGTCCCCCTCTGGCTGTCACCATGTCCTAGTGACTGTGAACCCCACTTTGGCCTGACT
Organism: Canis lupus baileyi; assembly: GCF_048164855.1. Lineage (NCBI taxonomy): Eukaryota > Metazoa > Chordata > Mammalia > Carnivora > Canidae > Canis > Canis lupus. Next base: position 2,353,046 of record NC_132867.1, on the reverse strand, counting down.
TGGACCTGCTGACCCTGGTTGCCACCTGCGCCTGACCTCGAACTGTTGACTCTGGTTCTTTCAAGGGCCTCCCCTGGTCCTGGTGATCCTGGTCCCCACCTGGGACTCACCTGGACGTGGTGACTCTTGTCACCACCGGGCCCTCACGGGGACCTGCTTACTGTGTTCCACACCTGGGCCTCCAGTAGACCTGTTGACCATGGTCCCCAAGCCAGCCTCACATGGACATGTTGCCTCTGATCCCCACCGGGGCCTCACGTGTACCTGGTAACTCTGGTCCTCACCTGGGCCTCACCTGGACCAAGTGACTCTGGTCCCCCTCTGGGTGTCACCATGTCCTAGTGACTGTGAACCCCACTTTGGCCTGACTTGGATTTGCTGACCCTGGTTGCCACCTGCGCCTGACCTCGAACTGTTGACTCTGGTTCTTTCAAGGGCCTCCCCTGGACATGGTGATCCGGGTCCCCACCTGGGACTCACCTGGACGTGGTGACTCTTGTCACCACCGGGCCCTCACCGGGACCTGCTTACTGTGTTCCACACCTGGGCCTCAAGTAGACCTGTTGACCATGGTCCCGAAGCCAGCCTCACATGGACATGTTGCCTCTGATCCCCACCGGGGCCTCACGTGTACCTGGTAACTCTGGTCCTCACCTGGGCCTCATCTGGACCTAGTGACTCTGGTTCCCACCTGGACTTCACCTGGATCTGGTGACTCTGGTCCACCCCAGGACCTCTCCTGGACCTGGTGACTCCTTTCCAACATGGACCTCATGTGGATCTGGTGATTCTGGTCCTTAGTTTGGCCTCACCTGGACTTGGTGTCTCTCGTCCCCACTTTGAACTAACTCAGAACTGCTGAATCTTGCCCCACCTAGGCCGCACCCAGACCTGGTGACTCTTATCCCTAGCTATGCCTAAATTCGACCTGATGAATCTGGTCCTCACGTGTGCCTCACATGTACCTGGGACTCAGCTGGATAAAGTGGCTCTGGTTCCCACAAGGGGCACACCTGATACTGCTGACTGTGGTCTTATTCTATGCCTCACCAGGACATAGTGATTCTGTTCCCCATTTGGGCCTGCATGGCCCTAGTGCCTCTGGTCCTCACCCAGGCATCATTGGGTGATGGACCCAATGATCCTCACCCTGGATACTCTATTCCACACCTGTGCCTCACTTTGACCAGGGAATTCTGGTCCCATTCTGGGCCTAAAACTAAACTGGTTACTCTGGTTCCACTCTGGGCCTCACCCTTACCTGGTGACTCTGGTCACCCCTTGGGCTTCACTAGGGTCTGGTGAATCTGGTCCTTAGCTGGTCCGCACCTGGATCTGGTGACTGGTCGCCACCTGGGCTTCTCCTGGACTTGGTGAATCCTGTTGCCACCTGTGCCTCACCTGGACCTGGTGACTGTGGTCCCACCTGGACCTCACCTGGATCTGGTGGCTCTGGTTCCCATATGGGGCTCTCCTGGACCTGGTCCCTGTGGTCTCCATCTGGCCTCACTTGGAACAAAATGACTCTAAACAATATTTGTGCCTCTCTTGTACCTGTTGACTCTGGTCCTTACTTGGGCATCACTGGGAGCTGGATACTCTGTTATATACCTGGGCCTCACCTGGACCGGTGACTGTGGTCCCACCTGAGCCTCACCTGGACGAGGTGACTGGTTCCCACAGGGACCTCACCTGGACCTGGTGACTCAGATCCTCATATGGGCATCATGGGACCTGGTTTCTCACTTCCACATCGGGGCCTCACATGGACCTAGTGATTCTCGTCCCACTCTGGGCCTCACCCTGATGTGGTGAATCTGGTCCCCATCTAGGCCTCACCCAGTACTGGTGTCTTTGTTCCCCACCTGGACCTGATTGCTGTGGACTCTTTCTTGGCCTCACCTGGAACTGGTGACTCTGAACCTATCTGCGCGTCACCCAGATCTGGTGACTCTGGCCCTCACCTGGGCATCATTGGTACCTGGTGATTCTGTTCCTCACCTGAGCCTCACCTGGACATGATGACTCTGGAACCTCTCTGGGCCTCTCCCTGACCTAGTGACTCTAGTCCCTAACTGGGCATCATCGGGACATGGTTCCACTGCATTGCCTGCAGTTTGGCCTCACCTGGATATGTAACTCTCGTCCTTACCTGGGTATCATCGGGACATGGTTCCTCTGCATGGCCTGCAGGTTGGCCTCACCTGGACCTGGGGTGCCTTGCCACCTGGCCTCACCAATACCTGGTGACTCAGGTCCCCACGTGGGCCTCTTTTGGACCTGGTGAATCTGGTCCTTACCTGGTCGTCACCCGGAACTGTTATGTCTGGTCACCACCTGGGAATAACCTGGGCCTGGAGAATCTGGTCCCAATCTGGGCCTCACCCTGTCCTGGTGACTTTGTTCCCCACCTGGACCTGATTGCTGTGGACTCCTTCTTGGCCTCACCTGGAAATGGTGACTCTGATCCTAACTGGGCCTCCCCCAGATCTGGTGACTCTGGTCCTCACCTGTGGACCATTATGATCTGGATACTCTGTTCCACACCTGAGCCTCACCTGGACATGATTACTCTGGATCTCCTCTGGACCTCACCCTGACATGGTGACTCTGGTCCCCATGTGGATGTCACCTAGACCAGGTGAATCTGGTACCCCTCTAGGCCTCAACTAGACCTGGTGACTGTGGTCGTCAACTGGGCCTCACCGGGACCTAGTGGATATGCTCCCCTCTTGCGCCTCGTCTGAACCTGGTGACTCTGGTTCCACCTGGGCATCATTGGGACCTGGATACTCTCTTATATACCTGGGCCTCACCTGGACCTGATGACTGTGGTCACACCGGGGCCTCACCTGGACCTGGTGAATCTGGTCCCCATCTGGGCCTCACCCAGTCATGGTGACTTTGTTCCCCACCTGGACTTGATTGCTGTGGTCCCATTCTTGGCCTCACCTGGAACTGGTGACTCTGATCCTATATGCGCGACTCCCAGATCTGGTGACTCTGGTCCTCACCTGGGAGTTATTGGTACCTGGAGACTCTGTTCCACACCTGAGCCTCATCTGGAACTGATGACTCTGGAACCTTTCTGGGTCTCACCCTGACCTGGTGACTCTGGTCCCCATCTGGATGTCACCTGGACCAGGTGATACTGGTACTCCTCTAGGCCTCAACCCGATCTGGTGACTCTGGTCCTCAACTGGGCCTCAACTGGACCTAGTGAATATGCTCCATGTGGGCCTGATTTGGACCTGGTAACTCTGGTCACTACCTCGGCATCATCGGTCATGGTTCCACTATATGGCCTACAGGTTGCACTCACCTGGACCTGCTTATTGTGTTCCACACCTGGGACTCAAGTAGATCTGTTGACCATGGTCCCCAAGCCGGCCTCACATGGACCTGTTGCCTCTGATCCCCACCGGGGCCTCACGTGTACCTGGTAACTCTGGTCCTCCCCTGGGCCTCATCTGGACCTAGTGACTCTGGTCCGCACCTGGACTTCCCCTGGATCTCGTGACTCTGGTCCCCACCTGGACTTCAACTGGATCTGATGACACTGGTCCCCACCTGGACCTCACCAGGACCTGGTGACTCTGGTCCGCAGTTTGGCCTCACCTGGACCTGTTGACACTTTTCCCCACTTTGACCTAACTCAGAACTGCTGAATCTTGCCCCACCTAGGCCGCACCCAGACCTGGTGACTCTTGTCCCCAGCTATGCCTCAATTCGACCTGATGAATCTGGTCCTCACGTGGATCTCACATGGACCTGGGACTCAGCTGGATAGAGTGGCTCTGGTTCCCACAGGGGCTCACCTGATACTGCTGAATGTGGTCTTATTCTATGCCTCACCAAGACCTGGTGATTCTGTTCCCCATCTAGGCCTGCATGGCCCTAGTAACTCTGTTCCTCACCCAGGCATCATTGGGACCTGGATACTCTATTCCACACCTGGGCCTCACTCTGACCAGGGACCTCTGGTCCCATTCTGGGCCTCAAACTAAACTGGTTACTCTGGTTACCGATCTGGGCCTCACCCTTACCTGGTGACTCTGGTCACCCCTTTGACTTCCCTTGGGCCTGGTGAATCTGGACCTTAGCTGGTCCGCACCTGGATGTGGTGACTGGTCGCCACCTGGGCCTCCCCTAGACTTGGTGAATCCTGTTGCCAGTTGCGACTCACCTGGACCTTGTGACTGTGGTCCCACCTGGACCTCACATGGATCTGGTCGCTCTGGTTCCCATAAAGGTCTCTCCTGGACCTGGTTCCTGTGGTCTCCATCTGGCCTCACCTGGAAAACAATGATTCTGATCCATATTTGGGCCTATCCTGGATCTGTTGTCTCTGGTCCTTACCTGGCCTCATTGGGACCTGGATACTCACTTATATACCTGGGCCTCACCTGGACCTGGTGAATGTGGTCCCACCTGGGCCTCAATTGGACGAGGTGCCTGGTTCCCACAGGGATCTCACCTGGACCTGGTGACTCAGGTCCTCATATGGGCATCATGGGACCTGGTTTCTCAGTTCCACATCGGGGCCTCACCTGGACCTAGTGATACTCGTCCCCCTCTAGGCCTCACCCTGACGTGGTGACTCTGGTCTCCAGCTGGATATCACCAGAACCGGGTGACTCTGGTTCCCCTCTGGGACTCACCCGGAGCTGGGGACACTGCTCCTCAACTGGGCCTTAACAGAACTTGGTGAATCTACTCCTCACTTAGACCTCGTCTGGACCTTGTGACTGTTTTCCGACCTGGCATCAATGGGACATGGTTACTCTGTTCCCCACCTGTGCCTCACCTGGACATGATAACTTTGCTCCGCACTTTGGCCTCAACTGGTCCTGATGACTCTGGTCCCCCACCTAGACCTCAATCTGGACCTGTTGACTGTGGTCCCCACCTGGGACTCACCTGGACCTGGTGACACTTGTTCCCACATGAACCACATGTGGACCTGGTGACTGTGGTGTTCTTGTAGACTCACATTTACCTGGTGACTCCGGTCCCCATTAGGGCCTCACCTGCAACTCGTAACTCTGGTCCATACCTGGGCATTATCGGGACACGGTTCCTCTGCATGGCCGGAAGGTTGGCCTCCCCTGGACCTGGTGAGTGGGGTTGCCATCTGGGCCTCACAAATACCGGTGACACAGGTCCCCACGTGGGCCTCACTTGGACCTGGTGAATCTGGACCTTACCTGGTCCTCACCCGGAAATGGTAACTCTGGTCACCACCTGGGAATCACCTGGACATGGTGAATCTGGTCCCCATCTGGGCCTCACCCAGTCCTGGTGACTTTGTTCCCCACCGGGACCTGATTGCTGTGGACTCATTCTTGGCCTCACCTGGTACTGGTGAGTCTGATGCTATGTGGGCCTCACCCGGATCTGGTGACTCTGGTCTTCACCTGTGGACCATTATGACCTGGATACTCTGTTCCACACCTGACCCTCACCTGGACATGATGACTCTGGATCCCCTCTGGGCCTCACCCTGACATGGTGACTCTGGTCCCCATCTGGATGTCACCTAGACCAGGTGAATCTGGTACCCCTGTAGGCCTCAACTAGACCTGGGCATTTTGGTCCTCAACTGGGCCTCACCGGGACCTAGTGAATATGCTCCCAACCTGCGCCTCATCTGGACCTGGTGACTCTGGTTCTACCTGGGCATCATTGGGACATGGTTACTCTATTCCGCACTGGGACTGACCTGATTCTGGTAACTCTGGTCCTGACCTTGGCCTCTTCTGTCCCAGGTGACTCTGGCTCCACCTGGTCCTCGCCTCTAGCTGGTGACTCTGATCCTAAGCATGGCCTCACCAGACCTGGTGACTGTGGTTCCCAATGGAACCTCACCTGGACCTCATGTCTCTGGTCCCTCCTGACCCTCACCAGGACCTGGTGTCTCTGGTACCCACCAGGGTAGCATCAGGATATGGTTACACTGTTCACTAACAGTGACCCAGGCGGAACTATTAACTCTGGTCTTCACCTAGGCCACACCTGGACAGGGTGTCACTGGTTCCCACCAGGGTCTCACCTGGACAAGGTGTGTCGGATCCCCACCTGGTCCTCACCTGTAACTGGTGATTCTCGTTCCCACATGGACATCATGTGGACCTGGTGTCTGTAGTGTTTCTAGCTTCTCATGTACCTCGTGACTCTGGTTCCCACCAGGGCCTCACCGGGACCTGGTGAGTGTGGTTGCCACCTGCACCTCACCTGGACCTGGTGATTCTGGTCTGCACCTGAGACTACCCTGGATCTGGTGACTCTGGTCCCCACCTGGGCTTCACCTGTTTTTGGGGACTCCGGTCCCCATCTGGGCCTCACCTGGCCCTGTTGACCATAGTCCTCAACTGGGCAAAATTGGGACACGGTGACTGTGTTCCACAACTGGACCTCATCTCGACCAGGTCACTCTGGTCCCCCTCTGGGTGTCACCGTGCCCTAGAGACTGTGAACGCCACTTTGGCCTGACTTGGACCTGCTGACCCTGGTTGACACCTACGCCAGACCTCGAACTGTTGACTCTGGTTCTTTCAAGGGCCTCCCCTGTACCTGGTGATCCTTGTCCCCACCTGCTCCTCAACTGGACGTGGTGACACTTGTCCCAATCGGGGACTCACCTGGACCTGCTTACTGTGTTCCACACTTGGGCCTCAAGTAGACCTGTTGACCATGGTCCCCAAACCGGCCTCACATGGACCTGTTGCCTCTGATCCCCACCGGGGCCTCACGTGTACCTGGTAAGTCTGGTCCTCACCTGGGCGTCATCTGGACCTAGTGACTCTGGTCCCCACCTGGGCTTCACCTGGATCTGGTGACTCTGGTCCCCACCTGGACTTCACCTGGATCTGGTGACTCTGGTCCCCAACTGCACCTCTGCTGGACCTGGTGACTCTCTTTCAAACATGGACCTCACCTGGATCTGGTGACTCTAGTTCTCAGTTTGGCCTCACCTGGACCTGGCGTCTCTCATCCCCACTTGGACCTAACTCAGAACTGCTGAATCTTGCCCCAATTAGGCCGCTCCCATACCTGTTGACTCTTGTCCCCAGCTATGCCTCAATTCGACCTGATGAATCTGGTATTCACGTGGGCCTCACATGGACCTGCTACTCAGCTGGATAGAGTGGCTCTGGTTCGCACATTGGGTTCACCTGATACTGGTGACTGTGGTTTTATTCTATGCCTCACCAGGACCTAGTGATTCTGTACCCCATATGGGCCTGCATGGTCCTAGTGACTCTGGTCCTCACCCAGGCATCACTGGGACCTGGATACTCTATTCCACATCTGGGACTCACTCTGACCATGGACCTCTGGTCCCATTCTGGGCCTCAAACTAAACTGGCTACTCTGGTTCCCCCTCTGGGACTCAAGCTTACCTGGTGACTCTGGTCACCCCTTGGGCTTCACTTGGGCCTGGTGAATCTGGTCCTTAGCTGGTCCGCACCTGGATGTGGTGACTGTACGCCACCTGGTCCTCACCTGGACTTGGTGAATCCTGTTGCCACCTGCGCCTCACCAGGACCTTGTGACTGTGGTCCCACCTGGGCCTCACCTGGATCTGGTGGGTCTGGTTCCCATATGTGGGTCTCCTGGTCCTGGTTCCTTTGGTCTCCATCTGCCTCAGCTGAAACACAATGACTCTGATCCATATTTGAACCTCTACTGGACCTGTTGACTCTGGTCCTTACCTGGGCATCTTTGGGAGCTGGATACTCTCTTATATAACTGGGCCTCACCGGGACCTGGTGACTGTGGTCCCACCTGGCCCTCACCGGGACGAGGTGACTCGTTCCCACAGGGACCTCACCTGGACCTGGTGACTAAAGTCCTCATATGGGCATCATGGGACCTGGTTTCTCAGTTCCACATCGGGGCCTCACCTGGACCTAGTGATTCTCGTCCCCCTCTGGACCTCACCCTGATGTGGTGACTCTGTTCCCCACCTGGATATCACCAGAACCGTGTGAGTCTGTTTCCCCTCTGGGGCTCACCCAGAGCTTGGGATACTGGTCTTCAACTGGGCCTCAACAGGACCTGGTGAATCTACTCCTCACTTAGGCCTCGTCTAGACCTTGTGACTCTTTTCCCACCTGGCATCAATGGGACATGGTTACTCTGTTCCCCACCTGGGCCTCACCTCCACATGATAACTTTGCTCCACACTTTGGCCTCAACTGGTCCTGATGACTTTGTTCCCCACACCTATGCCTCAGTCTGGACCTGGTGACTGTGGTGCCCACCCGGGTCTCACCTGTACCTGGTGATTCTCGTTCCCACATGAACCACACCTGGACCTGGTGACTGTGGTGTTCTTGTAGACTCACATTTACCTGATAAATCTTTCATCCATTTTGAGTTTATCTTTGTGTATGGTGAAAGAGAGTGGTCTAGTTTCACTCTTCTGCATGTGGATGTCCAATTTTCCCAGCACCATTTATTGAAGAGACTGTCTTTCTTCCAATGGATAGTCTTTCCTCCTTTATCGAATATTAGTTGCCCATAAAGTTCAGGGTCCACTTCTGGATTCTCTATTCTGTTTCACTGATCTATGTGTCTGTTTTTGTGCCAGTAGACTCTAGTTCTTTCAAGGGCCTCAACTGTACCTGGTGATCCTGGTCCCCACCTGGGCCTCACCTGGACGTGGTGACACTTTTCACCACCGGGGACTCACCTGGACCTGCTTACTGTGTTACACACCAGGGCCTCAAGTAGACCTGTTGACCATGGTCCCCAAGTCGGCCTCACATGGACCTGTTGCCTCTGATCCCAACCGGGGCCTCACGTGTACCTGGTAAGTCTGGTCCTCACCTGGGCCTCATCGGGACCTAGTGACTCTGGTCCCCACCTGGGCTTCACGTGGATCTGGTGACTCTGATCCCGACCTGGACTTCACCTGGATCTGGTGACTCTGGTCCCCACCTGGACCTCTCCCGGACCTGGTGACTCTCTTTCCAACATGGACCTCACATGGATCTGGTGACTCTGGTCCTCAGTTTGGCCTCACCTGGACCTGGCGTGTCTCGTCCCCACTTTGACCTAACTCAGAACTGCTGAATCTTGCCCCACCTAGGCAGCACACAGACCTGGTGACTCTTGTCCCCAGCTATGCCTCAAATCGAACTAATGAATCTGGTCCTCACGTGAGCCTCACATGGACCTGGAACTCAGCTGGATAGAGTGGCTCTGTTTCACACAACGGGATCAAATGATACGGCTGACTGTGGTCTTATTCTATACCTCACGAGGACCTAGTGACTTGTCCCCATCTGGGCCTGCATGGCCCTAGTGACTCTGGTCCTCACCCATGCATCATTGGGACCTGATACACTATTCCACACCTGGGCCTCACTCTGACTAGGGACCTCTGGACCCATTCTGGGCCTCAAACTAAACTGGTTACTCTGGTTCCCCCTCTGGGACTCACCCTTACCTGGTGACTCTGCTTCCCATATGGGGCTCTCCTGGACCTGATTCCTGTGGTCTCCATCAGGCATCACCTGGAACAAAATGACTCTGGTCTATATTTGGGCCTTTCCTGGACTGTTGACTCTGGTCCTTACCTGGGCATCATTGCGACCTGGATACGCTCTTATATACCTGGGCCTCACCTGGAACTGGTGACAGTGGTCCCACCTGGGCCTCACCTGGACGAATGACTGGTTCCCACAGGGACCTCACCTTGACCTGCTGACTCAGGTCCTCATATGGGTATCATGGGACCTGGTTTCAGTTCCACATCGGGACCTCACCTGGAGCTAGTGATTCTCCTCCCCTTCTGGGATCACCCTGACGTGGTGACTTTGGTCCCCACCTGGATATCACCGGAACCGTGTGACTCTGGTCCCCCTCTGGACCCACCCGGAGCTGGGGACACTGGTCCTCAACTGGGCCTCACCTGAACCTGGTGAATCTGGTTCCCATTTGGGCCTCACCCAGTACTGGTGACTTTGTTCCCCACCTGGACCTGATTGCTGTGGACTCTTTCTTGGCCTCACCTGGAACTGGTGACTCTTAACCTATCTACGCGTCACCCAGATCTGGTGACTCTGGTCCTCACGTGGGCATCATTGGTACCTGGTGACTCTGTTCCTCACCTGAGCCTCACCTGGACATGATGACTCTGGATCCCTCCGGGCCTCACCCTGACATGGTGACTCTCGTCCCCATCTGGATGTCACCTAGACCAGGTGAATCTGGTACCCCTCTAGGCCTCAACTAGACCTGGGTATTCTGGTCCTCATCTGGGCCTCACCGAGACCTAGTGAACATGCTCCCCACCTGCTCCTCATCTGGACCAGGTGTTTCTGGTCCTACCTGGGCATAATCGGTACATGGTTACTCTATTCACCACTGGGACTGAACTGATCCTGGTAACTCTGGTCCTGACTTTGGCCTCTTCTGACAAGGTGACTCTGGCTCCACCTGGGCCTCACCAGTAACTGGTGACTCTGATCCAAAGCGTGGCCTCACCAGACCTGGTGACTGTGGTTCCCAATGGAACCTCACCTAGACTTCATGTCTCTGGTCCCTCCTGACCCTCACCAGGACCTGGTGTCTCTGGTACCCACCAGGGTAGCATCAGGATATGGTTACACTGTTCACTAACAGTGACCCAGGCGGAAATATTAACTCTGGTCTTCACCTGGGCCACACCTGGACAGGGTGTCACTGGTTCCCACCAGGGTCTCACCTGGACATGGTGAGTCGGATCCCCACCTGGTCCTCACCTGTAACTGGTGATTCTCGTTCCCACATGGACATCATGTGGACCTGGTGGCTGCAGTGTTTCTAGCTTCTCATGTTCCTCGTGACTCTGGTCCCCACCAGGGCCTCAACGGTACCTGGTGAGTGTGGTTGCCACCTGCACAACACCTGGACCTGGTGATTCTGGTCTGCACCTGAGACTACCCTGGATCTGGTGACTGTGGTCCCCCCCTGTCTTCACCAGGATTTGAGGACTCCGGTCCCCATCTGGGCCTCACCTGGCCCTGTTGATCATGATCCTCACTCGGCAAAATTGGGGCCCGGTGACTGTGTTCCACAAATGGACCTCACCTGGACCAGGTGACTCTGGTCTCCCTCTGGGTCTCACCGTGCCCTAATGACTGTGAACCCCACTTTGGCCTGACTTGGACCTGTTGACCCTGGTTGCCACCTGCGCTTGACTTCGACCTGTTGACTCTGGTTCTTTCAAGGGCCTCCCCTGTGCCTGGTGATCCTGGTCCCCACCTGGGACTCACCTGTACGTGGTGACTCTTGTCACCACCGGGGACTCACCTGGACCTGCTTTCTGTATTCCACACCAGGGCCTCAAGTAGACCTGTTGACCATTGTCCCCAAGCCGGCCTCACATGACCTGTTGCCTCTGATCCCCACCGGGGCCTCATGTGTACCTGGTAACTCTGGTCCTCACCTGGGCCTCATCTGGACCTAGTGACTGTTGTCCCCACCTGGGCTTCACTTGGATCTGGGGACTCTGGTCCCCACCTGGACTTCACCTGGATCTGGTGACTCTGGTCCCCACCTGGACCTCTCTTGGACCTGGTGACTCTCTTTCCAACATGGACCTCACATGGATCTGTTGACTCTGGTCCTCAGTTTGGCCTCACCTGGACCTGGCGTCTCTCGTCCCCACTTTGACCTAACTCAGAACTGCTGAAATTGCCCCACCTAGGCCGCACCCATACCTGGTGACTCTTGTCCCCAGGTATGCCTCATTTCGTCCTAATGAATCTGGTCCTTACGTGAGCCTCACATCACCTGGGACTCAGCTGGATAGAGTGGCTCTGGTTCCCGCAAGGGACTCAAATGATACTGCTGACTGTGGTCTTATTCTATGCCTCACCAGGACCTAGTGATTCTGTTCCCCATCTGGGCCTGCATGGCCCTAGTGACTCTGGTCCTCACAGGCATCATTGGGACCTGGATACACTATTCCACACCTGGGCCTCACTCTGACTAGGGACCTCTGGTCACATTCTGGGCCTCAAACTAAACTGGTTACTGTGGTTCTCCCTCTGGGAATCACCCTTAACTGGTGACTCTGGTCACCCCTTTGGCTTCATTTGGGCCTGGTTGAATCTGGTCCTTAGCTTGTCCTCACTTGGATCTGGTGACTGGTCGCCACCTGGTCCTCACCTGGACTTGGTGAATCCTGTTGCCACCTGCGCCTCACCTGGACCTTGTGACTCTGGTCCCACCTGGACGTCACCTGGATCTGGTGGCTCTGGTTCCCATATGGGGCTCTCCTGGACCTGGTTCCTGTGGTCTCCATCAGGCTTCAACTGGAACAAAATGACTCTGATCCATATTTGGGCCTCTGCTGGACCTGTTGACTCTGGTCCTTACTTGGGCATCATTGGGACCTGGATACTCATTATATACCTGGGCCTCACCTGGACCTGTTGACTGTGGTCCCACCTGGGCCTCACCTGGACGAAGTGACTGGTTCCCACCGGGACCTCACCTGGACCTGGTGACTCAGGTCCTCATATGGGCATCATGGGACCTGGTTTCTCAGTTCCACATCGGGGCCTCACCTGGACCTAGTGATTCTCGTCCCGCTCTGGGCCTCAGCCTGACGTGGTGACTCTGGTCCCTACCTCGATATCACCAGAACCAGTGACTCTGGTTCCCCTCTGGGACTCACCCGGAGCTGGGGACAGTGGTCCTAATCTGGGCCTCATCAGGACCTGGTGAATCTACTCCTCAGTTAGGCCTCGTCTGGACCTTGTGACTCTTTTCCCACCTGGCATCAATGGGACATGGTTACTCTGTTCCCCACCTGGGCCTCACCTGGACATGAAAACTTTGCTCCGCACTTTGTTCTCAACTGGTCCTGATGACTCTGTTCCCCCCATTAGGCCTCAATCTGGACCTGGTGACTGTGGTCCCCACCTGGGTCTCACCTGGACCTGTTGATCTCGTTCCCACCTGTAATACACCTGGACCTGGTTACTGGTTTTCTTGTAGACTCACATTTACCTGGTGACTCCGGTCCCCACTAGAGCCTCACCTGGATCTGGTGACTCTGGTCTGCAGGTTGGCCTCACCTGGACCTGGTGAGTGCGGTTGCCACCTGGGCCTAACCCGTACCTGGTGACTCAGGTCCCAACGTGGGCCTCTTGGACCTGGTGAATTTGGTCCTTATCTGGTCCTAACCCAGACCCGGGGACTCTGGTCACCACCTGGTTCTCACCTGGACCTGGTGAATCTGGTCCCCATCTGGGCCTCATCCAGTTCTTGTGACTTTGTTCCCCACCTGGACCTGATTGCTGTGGACACTTTCTTGGACTCACCTTGAACTGGTGACTCTGAACCTATCTGCGCGTCACACAGATCTGGTGACTCTGGTCCTCACCTGTGCATCATTGGTACCTGGTGACTCTGTTCCTCACCTGAGCCTCACTTGGACATGATGCCTCTGGAACCTCTCTGGGCCTCTTCGTGACCTGGTGACTCTGGTCCCCATGTGGATGTTACCTGGACAAGGTGATTCTGGTACCCCTCTAGGCATCAAGCAGATCTGGTGACTCTGGTCCTGATCTGGGCTTCACCTGGATCTGGTGACTCTGGTCCACACCTGGACTCACCTGGATCTGGTGACTCTGGTCCCCACTTGGACCTCAGCTGGATCTGGTGACTCTGGTCCTCAGTTTGCCCTCACTTGGACCTGGTGTCTCTCGTCCCCACTTTGACCTAACTCAGAACTGCTGAATCTTGCCCCAACAAGGCCGCACCCAGACCTGGTGACTCTTGTCCCCAGCTATGCCTCAATTCGACCTGATGAATCTGGTCCTCACGTGGGCCTCACATGGACCTGGGACTCAGCTGGATACAGTGGCTCTGGTTCCCACAATGGGCTCACCTGATACTGGTGACTTTGGTCTTATTCTATGTCTCACCAGGACCTAGTGATTCTGTTCCCCATCTGGGCCTGCATAGCCCTAGTGACTCTGGTCCTCAGCATCATTGAGACCTGGATACTCTATTCCACACCTGGGCCTCACTTTGACCACGGACCTCTTGTCCCATTCTGGCCCTCAAACTAAAATGGTTACTCTGGTGCCCCCTTGGGAATCACCCTTACCCGGTGACTCTGGTCACCCCTTGGGCTTCACTTCGGCCTGGTGAATCTGGTCCTTAGCTGGTCCACACCTGGATGGGGTGACTGGTCGCCACCTGGGCCTCACCTGGACTTGGTGAATCCTGTTGCCACCTGCGCCTCACCTGGACCTTGTGATTGTGGTCCCACCTGGACCTCACCTGGCTCTGGTGACTCTGGTTCCCATATGGGGCTCTCCTGGTCCTGGTTCCTGTGGTCTCCATCTGGCCTCACCTGGAACACAATGACTCTGATCCATATTTGGGCCTCTCCTGGACCTGTTGACTCTGGTCCTTACCTGGGCATCATTGGGACCTGGATATACCTGGGCCTCACCTGGAACTGGTGACAGTGGTCCCACCTGGGCCTCACCTGGACGAGGTGACTGGTTCCCACAGGGACCTCACCTGGACCTGGTGACTCAGGTCCTCATATGGGCATCATGGGACCTGGTTTCTCAGTTCCACATCGGGGCCTCACCTGGAACTAGTGATTCTCGTCCCCCTCTGGGCCTCACCCTGACGTGCTGACTCTGGTTCCCACCTAGATATCACCAGAACCGGGTGACTCTGGTCCCCCTCTGGGACTCACCCGGAGCTTGGGACACTGGTCCTCTGCTGAGGCTCCACAGGACCTGGTGATTCTACTCCTCACTTAGGCCTCGTCTGGACCTTGTGAGTCTTTTCCCACCTGGCACCAATGGGACATGGTAACTCTGTTCCCCACCTGGGCCTCACCTGGACATGATAACTTTGCTCCACACTTTGGCCTCAACTGGTCCTGATGACTCTTTCCCCCCCACCTAGGCCTCAATCTGTACCTGATGACTGTGGTCCCCACGGGGGTCTCACCTGGACCTGGTGACTCTCGTTCCCACATGACCCACAACTGGATCTGGTGACTGTGGTGTTGTTGTAGACTCACATTTACCTGGTGACTCCGGTCCCCACTAGGGCCTCACTTGGATCTGGTAACTCTGGCCCGCAGGCTTGCCTCACCTGGACCTGGTGAGTGGGGTTGCCACCTGGGCCTCACCCATACATGGTGACTCAGGTCCCCACGTGGGCCTCTTGGACCTGGTGAATCTGGTCCTTACCTGGTCCTCTCCCAGAACCGGGGACTCTGGTCACCACCTGGGCCTCACCTGGACCGGGTGAATCTGGGCCTCACCCAGTCCTGGTGACTTTGTTCCCCACCTGGACCTGATTGCTGTGGACTCTTTCTTGGCCTCACCTGGAACTGGTGACTCTGATCCTATCTGCGCGTCACCCAGATCTGGTGACTCTGGACCTCACCTGGGCATCATTGGTACCTGGTGAGTCTGTTCCACACCTGAGTCTCCCCTGGACATGGTGACTCATGAACCTCTCTGTGCCTCACCTTGACCTGGTGACACTGGTCCCCGTTGAGATGTCACCTGGATCAGGGGATTCTGGTACCCCTCTAGGTCTCAACCAGTTCTGGTGACTCTGGTCCTCAACTGGGCCTCACCTGGACCTAGTGAATATGATTTATCTGGGCCTCATTTGGACCTGATGACTCCGGTCCCTACCTGGGCATCATCGGGAAATGATATCACTGCATGGCCTGCAGGTTCCATCACCTGGACCTGGTGAGTGGGTTTGCCACCTGGCCCTCACCCATACCTGGTGACACAGGTCCCACGTGGGCTTCACTTGGACCTGGTGAATCTGGTCCTTATCTGTTCCTCACCCGGAACTGGTAACTCTGGTCATCACCTTTGAATCACCTGGACCTGGTGAATCTGGTCCCCATCTGGGCCTCACCCAGTCCTGGTGACTTTGTTCCCCACCTGGACCTGATAGCTGTGGACTCCTTTTTGGCCTCACCTGGAACTGGTGACTCTGATCCTAACTGGACCTCACCCAGATCTGGTGACTCTGGTCCTCACCTGTGGACCATTATGACCTGGATACTCTGTTCCACACCTGAGCCTCAACTGGACATGATAACTTTGTTCCACAGTTGGGCCTCAACTGGTCCTGATGACACTGTTACCCTTTTAGGCCTCAATCCGGACCTGGTGGCTGTCGTCCCAACCTGGGTCTCACCTGGAACAGGTGGCTCTGGTTCTCACATGAACCACCCCTGGAGCTGGTGACTGTAGTGTTCTTGTAGACTCACTTTTACCTGCTGTCACCGGTGCCGACTAGGGCCTCACGTGGATCTGGTGACTTTGGCATGCAGGTTGGCCTCACCTGGACCTTGTGAGTGGGGTTGCCCCTGGGCCTCACCCATACCTGGTGAGTCAGGTCCCCGCGTGGGCCTCTTGGACCTGGTAAATCTGGTCCTTACCTGGTCGTTTCCCAGCCCCGGGGTCTCTGGTCACCACCTGGGCCTACCTGGACCTGGTGAATCTGATCCCCATCTGGGCCTCACCCAGGCATGTTGACTTTGTTCCACTCCTGTATCTGATTGCTGTGGACTCTTTCTTGGCCTCACCTGGAACAGGTGACTCCGATCCTATCTGCCCATCACCCAGACCTGGTGACTCTGGTCCTCACCTGGGCCTCTTTGGTACCTGGTGACTCTGTTCCACACCTGGACATGATGACTCTGGAACCTCTCTGGGCCTCATCCTGAACTGGTTACTCTGGTCCCCATCTGGATGTCACCTGGACCAGGTGATTCTGGTACCCCTCTAGGCCTCAACCAGGTCTGGTGACTCTGGTCCTCCACTGGACCACACCTGGACCTAGTGAATATGCTCCATCTGGGCCTCATTGGACCTGGTGATTCTGGTCCCTGCCTGGGCATCATCGGGACATGGTTCCACTGCATGGCCTGCAGGTTGGCCTCACCTGGACCTGGTAACCCTGGTCCCTACCTGGAGATCATCAGGGCATGGTTCCACTGCATGGCCTGCAGATTGGCATCACGTGGACCTGGTGAGTGGGGTTGTCACCTGGGCCTCACTCATGCCTGGTGACACAGGTCCCCACGTGGGCCTCACTTGGACTTGGTGAATCTGGTCCTTACCTGGTCCTCATCCGGAACTCGTAACTCTGGTCACCACCGGGGACTCACCTGGACCTGCTTACTGTGTTCCACACCTGGGCCTCAAGTACCTGTTGACCATGGTCCCCAAGCTGGCCTCACATGGACCTGTTGTCTCTGATCCCCACCTGGGCCTCACGTGTACCTGGTAACTCTGGTCCTCACCTGGGCCTCATCTTGACCTAGTGACTCTGGTCCCCACGTTTGCTTCACCTGGATCTGGTGACTCTGGTCCCCACTGGGACTTCACCTGGATCTGGTGACTCTGGTCCCCACCTGGACCTCTCCTGGACCTGGTGACTCTCTTTCCAACATGGACCTCACCTGGATCTGGTGACTCTGGTCCTCAGTTTGGCCTCACATGGACCTGGTGTCTCTCGTCCCCACTTTGACCTAACTCAGAACTGCTGAATGTTGCCCCACCTAGGCCGCACAAAGACCTGGTGACTCTTGTCCCCAGCTATGCCTCAATTCGACCTGATGAATCTCGCCCTCACGTGGGCCTCACATGGACCTGTGACTCAGCTGGATACAGTGGCTCTGGTTCCCACAAGGGGCTCACCTGATACTGGTGACTGTGGTCTTATCCTATGCCTCACTAGGACCTAGTGATTCTGTTCGCCATCTGGGTCTGCATGGCCCTAGTGACTCTGGGCTCACCCAGGCATCATTGGGACCTGGATACTCTATTCCACTCCTCGGCCTCATTTTGACGAGGGACCTCTGGTCCCATTCTGGGCCTCAAACTAAACTGGTTACTCTGGTTCCCCCTCTGGGCCTCACCCTTAGGTGGTGACTCTGGTCACCCATTGGTCTTCACATGGACCTGGTTAATCTGGTCCTTCGCTGGTCCGCACCTGGATGTGGTGACTGGTCGCCACCTGGGCCTCACCTGGACATGGTGAATCCTGTTGCCAACTGTGCCTCACCTGGACCTTGTGACTGTGGTCCCACCTGGACCTCACCTGTATCGGGTGGCTCTGGTTCCCATATGGGGCTCTCCTGGACCTGGTTCCTGTGGTCTCCATCTGGCCTCACCTGGAAAACAATGACTCTGATCCATATTTGGGCCTCTCCTGGACCTGTTGACTCAGGTCCTTACCTGGGCATCATTGGGACCTGGATACTCTCTTATATACCTGGGACTCACCTGGCCCTGGTGACTATGGTCCCACCTGGGCCTCACCTTGACAAGGTGACTGGTTCCCACAGGGGCCTCACCTGAAACTAGTGATTCTCGTCCCCCTCTGGGCCTCACCCTCACGTGGTGATTCTTGTCCCCACCTGGATATCACCAGAACCGGGTGACTCTGGTCCCCCTCTGGGACTCACTCAGAGCTGGTGACACTGGTCCTCAACCTGGCCTCAAAAGGACCTGGTGAATCTACTCCTCACTTAGGCCTCATCTGGACCTTGTGCCTCTTTTCCCACCTGGCATCAATAGGACACGGTTACTCTGTTCCCCACCTGGGCCTAACCTGGACACGATAACTTTGCTCCACACTTTGGCCTCAAATGGTCCTGATGAATCTCGTCCCCCCACCTAGGCCACAATCTGGACCTGGTGACTGTGGTCCCCACCAGGTTCTCACCTGGACCTGGTGACTCTCGTTCCCACAGGAACCACACCTGGACCTGGTGACTGTGGTTTTCTTGTAGACTCACATTTACCTGGAGACTCTGGTCCCCACCTGGATCTGGTGACTCTTGCCTGCAGGTTGTCCTCACCTGGACCTGGTAACTCTAGTCCCTAGATGGGCATCTTCGTACGTAGTTCCACTGCAAGCCCTGCAGGATGGCCTCACCTGGACCTGGTGAGTGGGGTTACCACTTGGGCCTCACCCATACTAGGTGACACAGGTCCCCACGTGGGTTTAACTTGGATCTGGTGTATCTGGTAATTCTGGTCACCTTCTGAGAATCACCTGGACTTGGTGAATCTAGTAAATCTGGTCACCACCTGGGAATCACGTGGACCTGGTGAATCTGGTCCCCATCTGGGCTTCACCCAGTCCTGATGACTTTGTTCCCCACCTGGACCTGATTGCTGTGGACTCCTTCTTGACCTCACCTGGAACTGGTGACTCTGATCCTAACTGGGCCTCACCCAGATCTGGTGACTCTGGTCCTCACCTATGGACAATTATGACCTGGATACTCTCTTCCACACCGGAGTCACACCTGCACATGACTCTGGAACCTCTCTAGGCCTCACCCTGACCTGGTGACTCTGGTCCCCATCTGGATTTCACCTGGTCCAGGTGATTCTGGTACCCCTCTAGGGTCAACCAGATCTGGTGACTCTTGTCCTCACATGGGCCTCACCTTGACCAAGTGAATATAATCCATCTGGGCCTCATTTGGACCTGGAACTCTGGTCCCTACCTGGGCATCATCAGAACATGGTTACTCTGCATTGCCTGCAGGTTGGCCTCACCTGGACCTGGTGAGTGTGGTTGCCACCTGGGTCTCACCCATACCTGGTGACACGGGTCCCCACCTGGGCCACACTTCGACCTGGTGAATCTGGTCCTTACCTGGTCCTCACCCGGAACTGGTAACTCCGGTCATCATCTGGGAATCTCCTGGACCTTGTGAATTTGGTCCCCGTCTGGGGCTCTCCCAGTCCTGGCGACTTTGTTCCCCACCTGGACCTGATTGCTGTGCACTCCTTCTTGGCCTCACCTGGAACTAGTTACTCTGATACTAAGTGGGCCTCACATAAATCTGCTGAATCTGGTCTTAACCTGTGGACCATTATGACCTGGATACTCTGTTCCACATCTGAGCCTCACCTGGACATGATGACTCTGGAACCACTCTGGGCCTCACCCTGACCTTGTGACTCTGGTCCCCATTAGGATGTAACCTGGACCAGGTGATTCTGGTACCCCTCTAGGCCTCAAACAGATCTGGTGACTCTGGTCCTCAACTGGGACTCACCTGGACTTAGAGAATATGCTCCATCTTGGCCTCATTTGGACCTGGTGACTCGGGTCCCTACCTGGGCAACATCGGGACATGGTTCCACTACATGGCCTGCAGGTTGGCCTCACCTGGAACTGGTGAGTGGGATTGCCACCTGTGGCTCACCCATACCTGGTGACTCAGGTCCCCACGTCGGCCTCTTGGACCTGGTGATTCTGGTCCTTACCTGGTCCTCTCCCAACCTGGGGTCTCTGGTCATCACCTGGGCCTCAC
This sequence comes from Canis lupus baileyi, assembly GCF_048164855.1. Lineage (NCBI taxonomy): Eukaryota > Metazoa > Chordata > Mammalia > Carnivora > Canidae > Canis > Canis lupus. The sequence continues at coordinate 2,332,696 of NC_132867.1, read as the reverse complement.
CTGGACAAGGTGAATCTTGTCCCCATCTGGGCCTCACCCAGTCCTGTTTACTTTGTTCCGCACCTGGAGCTGATTGCTGTGGACTCTTTCTTTGCCTCACCTGGAACTAGTGACTCTGGTACCTCTCTGGGCCTCACCCTGACCTGGTGACTCTGGTCCCCATCTGGATGTCACCTGGACCAGGTGATTCTGGTACCCCTCTAAGCCTCAACCAGATCTGGTGACTCTGGTCCTCAAATGGGCCTCACTTGGACCTAGTGAATATACTCGATCTGGGCCTCATATGGAGCTGGTGACTCTGGTCCCTACCTGGGCTTCATCGGGACACGGTTCCTCTGCATGGCCTGCAGGTTGGCCTCACCTGGACCTGGTGAGTGGGGTTGCCACCAGGGCCTCACCCATACCTGGTGACACAGGTCCCCCCATGGGCCTCACTTGGACCTGGTGAATCTGGTACCTACCTGGTCCTCACCCAGAACTGGTAACTTTGGTCACCACCTGGGAATCACCTGGACCGGGTGAATCTGGTCCCCATCTGGGCTTTCATGGCCCTAGTGAATCTGGTCCTCACCCAGGCATCATTGGGACCTGGATACTCTATTCCACACCTGGGCCTCACTTTGTCCAGGGACCTCTGGTCCCATTCTGGGCCTCAAACTAAACTGGTTACTCTGGTTCCCCCTCGGGACCTCACCCTTACCTGTTGACTCTCGTCACCCCTTGGGATTCACTTGGGCCTGGTGAATCTGGTTCCTAGCTGGTCCGCACCTGGATCTGGTGACAGGTCACCACGTGGGCCTCACCTGGACTTGGTGAATCATGTTGCCACCTGCGCCTCACCTGGACCTTGTGACTGTGGACCCTCCTGGACCTCACCTGGATCTGGTAGATCTGGTTCCCATATGGGGCTCTCCTGGACCTGGTTCCTGTGGTCTCCATCTGGTCTCACCTGGAACACAATGACTCTGATCCATATTTGGACCTCTCCTGGACCTGTTGACTCTGATCCTTACCTGTGCATCATTGGGACCTGGATACTATCTTATATACCTGGACCTCACCAGGACCTGGTGACTGTGGTCCCACCTGGGCCTCACCTGGACGGGGTGACTGGTTCCCACAGGGACATCACCTGGACCTGGTGACTCAGGTCCTCATATGGGCATCTTGGGACCTGGTTTCACAGTTCCACATCGGGGCCTCACCTGGACCTAGTGATTCTCGTCCCCCACTGGGCCTCACCCTGACTTGTGACACTGGTCCCTACCTGGATATCACCAGAACCGGGTGACACACCCGGAGCTGGGGACACTGGTCCTCAGCTGGGCCTCAACAGGACCTGGTGAATCTACTCCAAACTTAGGCTTCGTCTGGACCTTGTGACTCTTTTCCCACCTGGCATCAATGGGACATGGTTACTCTGTTCCCCACCTGGTCCTCACCTTGACATAACTTTGCTGCACACTTTGGCCTCAACTGGTCCTGATGACTCTCGTCCCCCAACCTAGGCCTCAATCTGGACCTGGTGACTTGTCGTCCCCAACAGATTCTCAGCTGGATCTGGTGACTCCTTTTCCCACATGAACCACACCTGGACCTGGTGACTGTGGTGTTCTTGTAGACTCACATTTACCTTGTGACTCCCGTCCCCACCGGGCCTCACCTGGATTTGGTGACTCTGGCCTGCAGGCTGGCCTCACCTGGACCTGGTGATTGGGGTTGCCACCTGGGCCTCACCCATACCTGGTGACTCAGGTACCCACGTGGGCCTCTTGGACCTGGTGATTCTGGTCCTTACCTGGTCCTCTCCCAGAACCGGGGACTCTGGTCACCACCTGGGCCTCACCTGGACCTGGTGAATCTGGTCCCCACCTGGCCTCACCCAGTCCTGGTGACTTTGTTCCCCACCTGGACCTGATTGCTGTAGACTCTTTCTTGGCCTCACCTGGACCTGGTGACTCTGATCCTATCTGCGCGTCACCCAGATCTGGTGACTCTGGTCCTCACCTGGCATCATTGGTACCTGGTGACTCTGTTCGACACCTGAGCCTCAGCTGGACATGATGACTCTCGAACCTCTCTGTGCCTCACCCTGACCTGGTGACTCTGGTCCCCATCTGTATGTCACCTGGACCAGGGGATTCTGGTACCCCTCTAGGCCTCAACCAGATCTGGTGACTCAGGTCCTCAACTGGGCCTCACCTAGACCTAGTGAATATGCTCCATCTGGGCCTCATTTGGAGCTCGTGCCTCTGGTACCTACGTGGGCACCATCGGGACATGGTTCCACTGCATGGCCTGCAGGTTGGCCTCACCTGGACCTGGTAACTCTGGTCCCTACCTGGACATCATCGGGACATGGTTCCACTGCATGGCCTGCAGGTTGGCCTCACCTGGACCTGGTAACTCTAGTCCCTACCTGGGCATCATCGGGACATGGTTCCTCTGCATGGCCTGCAGGTTGGCCTCACCTGGACCTGGTGAGTGGCGTTGTCACCTTGGCCTCACCCAAGCCTGGTGACACAATCCCCACGTGTGTCTCACTTGGACCTTGTGAATCTGGTCTTACCTGGTCCTCACCCGGAACTCCTAACTCGGGTCACCACTTGGGAATCACATGAACCTGGTTAATCTGGTCCCCATCTGGTCCTCATCCAGTCCTGGTGACTTTATCAACCCACCTGGACTTGATTGCTGTAGACTCCTTCTTGGCCTCACCTGGAACTGGTGACTCTGAATCTAACTGGGCCTCACCCATATCTGGTGACTCTGGTCCTCACCTATGGACCATTATGACCTGGATACTCTGTTCCACACCTGAGCCTCACCCTGACATGATGACTCTGGTCCCCATCCGGATGTCACCTAGACTAGGTGAATCTGGTATCCCTCTAGGCGTCAAGTTGACCTGGTGACTCTGGTCCTCAACTGGGCCTCACGGGGACCTAGTGAACATGATCCCCACCTGTGCCTCATCCGTACCTGGTGACTCTGGTTCTATCTGGGCATCATCGAGACATGGTTACTCTATTCCCCACTGGGACTGACCTAATCCTGGTAACTCTGGTCTTGACTTTGCCCTCTTCTGTACCAGGTGACTGTGGCTCCACCTGGGCCTCACCTGTAACTGGTGACTCTGATCCTAAGCATGGCCTCACCTGACCTGGTGACTGTGGTTCCCATCGGGACCTCACCTGGACCTCATGTCTCCGGTCCCACCTGGGCCTTACCAGGACCTGGTGTCTCTGGTACCCACCTGGGTAGCATCAGGATATGGTTACACTGTTCACTAACAGTGACACAGCCGGACTTATTAACTCTAGTCTTCACCTGGGCCACACCTGGACATGGTGACACTGGTTCCCACATGGGCCTCACCTGGACATTGTAAGTCGGATCTCCACCTGGTCCTCACCTGTAACTGGAGATTCTCGTTCCCACATGGACATCATGTGGACCTGGTGGCTGCAGTGTTTCTAGGTTCTCATGTAACTCGTGACTCTGGTCCCCACCAGGGCCTCACAGGGACCTGGTGAGTGTGGTTCCCACCTGCACCTCACCTGGACCTGGTGATTCTGGTCTGCACCTGAGGCTACCCTGGATCTGGTGACTGTGGTCCCCACCTGGGCTTCACCTGGAATTGGGGACCCCGGTCCCCATCTGGTCCTCACCTGGCCCTTTTGACCATGGTCCTCAACTGGGCAAAATTTGGGACCCGGTGACTGTGTTCCACAACTGGACCTCACCTGGACAGGTGTCCCTGGTCCCCCTCTGGGTCTCACCGTGCCCTAGTGACTGTGAACCCCACTTTGGCCTGACTTGGACCTGCTGACCCTGGTTGCCACCTGCGCCTGACCTCGAACTGTTGACTCTGGTTCTTTCAAGGGCCTCCCCTGAACCTGGTGATCCAGGTCCCCACCTGAGCCTCACCTGGACGTGGTGACCCTTGTCACCACTGGGGACTCACCTGGACCTGGTTACAGTGTTCCACACCTGGGCCTCAAGTAGACCTGTTGACCATGGTCCCCAAGCTGGCCTCACATGGACCTGTTGCCTCTGATCCCCACCGGGGCCTCACGTGTACCTGGTAACTCTGGTCCTCACCTGGGCCTCATCTGCACCTAGTGACTCTGCTCCCCACCTGGGCTTCACCTCGATCTGGTGACTGGTCCCCACCGGGACTTGACCTGGATCTGGTGACTCTGGTCCCCACCTGGACCTCTCCTGGACCTGGCGACTCTCTTTCTAACATGCACCTCACCTGGATCTGTTGACTCTGGTCCTCAGTTTGGCCTCACTTTGACCTGGTGACTCAGGTCCTCATATGGGCATCATGGAACCTGGTTTCTCAGTTCCTCATCGGGGCCTCACCTGGACCTAGTGATTCTCGTCCCCCTCTGGGCTTCTCTCTGACGTGGTGACTCTGGTCCCCACCTGGATATCACCAGAACCGGGTGACTCTGGTCCCCCTCTGGGACTCACCCGGAGCTGGGGACACTGGTCCTAAACAGGGCCTCAACAGGACTTGGTGAATCTACTCCTCAATTAGACCTCATCTGTACCTTGTGACTCTTTTCCCACCTGGCATCAATGGGACATGATTTCTCTGTTCCCCACCTGGGTCTCACCTGGACCTGGTGACTCTCGTTCCCACATAAACTAAACCTGGACCTGGTGACTGTGGTGTACTTGTAGACTCACATTTTCGTGGTGACTCCGGTACCCACTAGGGCCTCACCTGGATCTGGTGACTCTGGCCTGCAGGTTGGGCTCGCCTGGACCTGGTGAGTGGGGTTGACACCTGGGCCTCACCCATACCTGGTGACTCAGGTCTCCACGTGGGCCTCTTGGACCTGGTGAATCTTGTTCTTACCTGGTCCTTTCCCAGGCCCGGGGACTCTGGTCACCACCTGGTTCTCACCTGGACCTGGTGAATCTGGTCCCCATCTGTGCCTCACCCAGTCCTGGTGGCTTTTTTCCCCACCTGGACCTGATTGCTGTGGACTCTTTCTTGGCCTCACCTGAAACGGGTGAATCTCATCGTATCTGAGTGTCACCCAAACCTGGTGACTCTGGTCCTCAACTACCCATCATTGGTACCTGGAGACTCTGATCCACACCTGAGCCTCACCTGAACATGATGACACTGGAACCTCCTGGGCCTCACCCTGACCTGGTGACCCTTGTCCCCATCTGGATGTCACCTGGACCTGGTGATTCTTGCACCCCTCTAGGACTCAACCAGAACTGGTGACTCTGGTCCTCAACTGGGCCTCACCTGGACCTAGTGAATATGCTCCATCTGGGCCTCATCTGGACCTGGTGACTCTGGTCCCTACCTGGGCATCATCGGGACATGGTTACTCTATTCCACACTGGGAATGACCTGATCCTGGTAACTCTGGTCCTCTCTTTGGACTCTTCTGTACCAGGTAACTCTGGCTCCACCTGGGCCTCACCTGTAACTGATGACTCTGATCCTACGCATGGCCTCATCTGACCTGGTGACTGTGCTTCCCATCGGGACCTCACCTGGACCTCATGTCTCCGGTCCCACCTGGGCCTTACCAGGACCTGGTGTCTCTGGTACCCACATGGGTAGCATCAGGATATGGTTACACTGTTCACTAACAGTGACACAGCCGGACCTATTAGCTCTGGGCTTCACCTGGGCCACACCTGGACATGGTGACACTGGTTCCCACCTGGGTCTCACCTGGACATGGTGAGTCGGATCCCCACCTGGTCCTCACGTGTAACTGGTGATTCTCGTTCCCACATGGACTCATGTGGAACTGGTGGCTGCAGTGTTTTGAGCTTCTCATGTACCTCTTGACTCTGGTTCCCACCAGGGCCTCACCAGGACCTGGTGAATCTGGTCCCCATCTGGGCCATACCCAGTCCTGGTGACTTTGTTCCCCACCTGGACCTGATTGCTGTGGACTCATTCTTGGCCTCACCTGAAACGGGTGACTCTGATCCTATCTGCGCGTCACCTAGACCTGGTGACACTCTTCCACACCTGAGCCTCACCTGGACATCATGACTCTGGAACCTCTCTGGGCATCAACCTGACCTGGTGACTCTGGTCCCCATATGGAAGTCACCTGGACCAGGGGAGTCTGGTACCTCTCTGGGCCTCAACCAGGTCTGGTGACTCTGGTCCTCAACTGGGCCTCACCTGGACCTAGTGAATATGCTCCATCTGGGCCTCATTTGGACCTGGTGACTCTGGTACCTACCTGGGCATCATCGGGACATTGTTACTCTGTTCCCACTTGGAGTGACCTGATCCTGGTAACTCTGGTCCTGACTTTGGCCTCTTCTGTACCAGGTGACTCTGGATCCACCTGGGCCTCACCTGTAACTTGTGACTCTGATCCTAAGCATGGCCTCACCTGACCTGGTGACTGTGGTTCCCATCGGGACCTCACCTGGACCTCATGTCTCTGGTCCCATTTGGGCCTCACAAGGACCTGGTGTCTCTGCTATCCACCTGGGTAGCATTAGGATATGGTTACACTGTTCACTAACAGTGACCCAGCCGGACCTATTAACTCTGGTCTTTACCTCGGCCACACCTGGATATGGTCACACTTGTTCCCACCTGGGTCTCACCTGGACATGGTGAGTCGTATCCCCACCTGGTCCTCGCCTGTAACTGGTGATTCTCGTTCCCACATGGAGATCATGTGGACCTGATGGCCGCAGTGTTTCTAGCTTCTTTTTTTTTTAATTTTTATTTATTTATGATAGTCACAGAGAGAGAGAGAGGCAGAGACACAGGCAAAGGGAGAAGCAGGCTCCATGCACCGGGAGCCCGACGTGGGATTCGATCCCTGGTCTCCAGGATCGCGCCCTGGGCCAAAGGCAGGCGCCAAACCGCTGCGCCCCCCAGGGATCCAATGTGTTTCTAGCTTCTCATGTACCTCGTGACTCTGTTCCCCACCAGTGCCTCACCGGGACCTGGTGAGTTTGGTTGCCACCTGCACCACACCTGGACCTGGTGATTCTGGTCTGCACCTGAGACTACCCTGGATCTGGTGACTGTGGTCCCCACCTGGGCTTCACCTGGATTTCGGTACTCCGGTCCCCATCTGGGCCTCACCTGGCCCTGTTGACCATGGTCCTCAACTGGGCAAATTTGGGACCTGGTGACTGTGTTCCACAACTGGACCTCACCTGGACCAGGTGACTCTGGTCCCTCTCTTGGTCACACCGTGCCCTAGTGACTGTGAACCCCACTTTGGCCTGACTTGGACTTGCTTACCCTGGTTGCCACCTAGCCTGACCTCGAACTGTTGACTCTGGTACTTTCAAGGGCCTCCCCTCTACCTGGTGATCCTGGGACCCACCTGGGCCTCACCTGGACGTGGTGAATCTTGTCACCACGGGGGGACTCACCTGGACCTGCTTACTGTGTTCCACACCTGGGTCTCAAGTGGACCTGTTGACCATGGTCCCCAAGCCGGACTCACATGGACCTGTTGCCTCTGATCTCCACCGGCTCCTCACGTGTACCTGGTAACTTTGGTCCTCACCTGGGCCTCATCTGGACCTAGTGACTCTGGTCCCCACCTGGGCTTCACCTCCATCTGGTGACTCTGGTCCCCACCTGGACTTCACCTGGATCTAGTGACTGTGGTCCCAACCTGGTCCTCTCCTGGACCTGGTGACTCTCTTTCCAACATGGACCTCACCTGGATCTGGTGTCTCTGGTCCTCACTTTGGCTTCACCTGGACCTGGTGTCTCTCGTCCCCACTTGGACCTAACTCAGAACTGCTGATTCTTTCCCCACCTAGGCCGCACACAGACCTGGTGACACTTGTCCCCAGCTATGCCTCAATTAGACCTGATGAATCCGGTCCTCACATGGGCTTCACATGGACCTGGGACTCAGCTGGATAGAGTGGCTCTGGTTCGCACAAGGGGCTCACCTGATACTGGTGACTGTGGTCTTATTCTATGCCTCACCAGGACCTAGTGATTCTGTTCCCCATCTAGGCCTGCATGGCCCTAGTGACTCTGGTCCTCACCCAGGCATCATTCGGAACTGGATACTCTATTCCACTCCTGGGCCTCTCTTTCACCAGAGTCCTTTGGTCCCATTCTGGGCCTCAAACTAAACTGGTTACACTGTTTTCCCCTCTGGACCTCACCCTTACCTGGTGACACTGGTCACCCCTTGGGCTTCACCTGGGCCTGGTGATTCTTGTCCTTAGCTGGTCCGCACCTGGATCTGGTGACTGGTCGCCACCTGGGCCTCACCTGGACTTGGTGAATCATGTTGCCACCTGCGCCTCACCTGGACCTTGTGACTGTGGTCCCACCTGGACTTCACCTGGATCTGGTGGCTCTGGTTCCCATATGGGGCTCTCCTGGACCTGGTTCCTGTGGTCTCCATCTGGCCTCACCTGGAACACAATGACTCTGATCCATATTTGGGCCTCTCCTGGACCTCTTGTCTCTGTTACGTAATTGGTCATCATTGGGACCTGGATACTCTCTTATATACCTGGGCCTCACCTGGACCTGTTGACTGTGGTCACACCTGGGCCTCACCTGGACCTCCTGACTGTGGTCCCACCTGGGCCTCCCCGAGACGAGATGACTGGTTCCCACTGGGACCTCACCTGGACCTGGTGCCTGAGGTCCTCATATGGGCATTATGGGGCCTGGTTTCTGAGTTCCACATCGGGGCCTCACCTGGACCTAGTGATTCTCGTCCCCCTCTCGGCCTCACCCTGACGTGGAGACTCTGGTCCCCACCTGGATATCACCAGAACCGGGTGACTCTGGTCCCCCTCTAGGACTCATCCGGACCTGGGGACACTGGTCCTCAACTGGGCCTCAACAGGCCCTGGTGAATCTACTCCTCACTTAGGCCTCGTCTGGACCTTGTGACTCTTTTCCCACCTGGCATCAATGGGATATGGTTACTCTGTTCCCCACCTGGGCCTCACTTGGACATGATATCTTTGCTCCATACTTTGGTCTCAACTGGTCCTGATGACTCTGGTCCCCCACCTAGGCCTCAATCTGGACCTGGTGACTGTTGACCTCACCTGGGTCTCACGTGGACCTGGTGACTCTCGTTCCCACATGAACCACACCTGGACCTGGTGACTGTGGTGTTCTTATAGACTCATATATACCTGGTCACTCCGGACCCCACTATGGCCTCACCTGGATCTGATGACTTTGTCCTGCAGGTTGGCCTCACCTGGACCTGTTGAGTGGGGTTGCCACCTTGGCCACACCCATACCTGGTGACTCAGGTCCCCACGTGGGCCTCTTGGATCTGGTGAATCTGGTCCTTACCTGGTCCTCTCCCAGACCTGGGGACTCTGGTCAATACCTGGACCTCACCTGGACCTGGTGAATCTGGTCTCCATCTGGGCCTCACCCAGTCCTGGTGACTTTGTTCCCCACCTGGACCTGATTGCTGTGGACTCTTTCTTGGCCTCATCTGGAACTGGTGACTCTGATCCTATCTGCGCGTTACCTAGATCTGGTGACTCTGGTCCTCACCTTGGCATCACTGGTACCTGCTTACTCTGTTCCACACTTGAGCCTCACCTGCACATGACTACTCTGGAACCTCCCTGGGGTCAGCCTGACACGGTGACTCTGGTTCCCATCTGGAAGTCACCGAGACCAGGTGAATCTATTACTCCTCTTGGGGACAACTTGACCTGGTGACTCTGGTCCTCAACTGGACCTCACCGGGACCTAGTGAACATGCTCCCCAACTGCGCCTCATCTGGACCTGGCGACTCAGGTTCTACCTGGGCTTCATCGGGACATTGTTACTCTGTTCTCCACTGGGACTGACCTGATCCTGGTAACTCTGGTCCTGACTTTGGCCTCTTTTGTACCAGGTGACTCTGGCTCCACCTCGGTCTCACCTGTAACCTGTGACTCTGATCCTAAGCATGGCCTCACCTGACCTGGTGACTGTGGTTCCCATCTGGACCTCACCTGGACCTCATGTCTCTGGTCCCACCTGGGCCTCACCAGGCCCTGGCGTCTCTGGGACCCTCCTGGGTAGCATCAGGATATGGTTACACTGTTCACTAACAGTGCGCCAGCCGGAACTATTAACTCTGGTCTTCACCTGGGCCACACCTGCACATGGTGACACTGGTTCCCACCTGGGTCTCACCTGGACATGGTGAGTCGTATCCCCACCTGGTCCTCACCTATAACTGGTGATTCTCGTTCCCACATGGAGATCATATGTACCTGTTGTCCGCAGTGTTTCTAGCTTCTTTTTTTTAAATTTTTATTTATTTATGATACTCACAGAGAGAGATTGGCCGAGACACAGACAGAGGGAGGAGCAGGCTCCATGCACAGGGAGTTCGAGTGGGATTCGATCCCGGGTCTCCAGGGTCGCGCCCTGGGCCAAAGGCAGGCGCCAAACCGCTGCGCCACCCAGGGATCCCATGTGTTTCTAGCTTCTCATGTACCTCGTGACTCTGGTCACCACGAGGGCCTCACTGGGACCTGGTGAGTTTGGTTGCAACCGGCACCTCACCTGGACCTGGTGATTCTGGTCTGCACCTGAGACTACCCTGGATCTGGTGACTGTGGTCCCCACCTCAGCTTCACCTGGATTTGGGGATTCCGGTCCCCATCTGGGCCTCTCCTGGCCCTGTTGATCATGGTCCTCAACTGGGCCTCAACAGGCCCTGGTGAATCTACTCCTCACTTAGGCCTCGTCTGGACCTTGTGACTCTTTTCCCACCTGGCATCAATGGGATATGGTTACTCTGTTCCCCACCTGGGCCTCACTTGGACATGATATCTTTGCTCCATACTTTGGTCTCAACTGGTCCTGATGACTCTGGTCCCCCACCTAGGCCTCAATCTGGACCTGGTGACTGTTGACCTCACCTGGGTCTCACGTGGACCTGGTGACTCTCGTTCCCACATGAACCACACCTGGACCTGGTGACTGTGGTGTTCTTATAGACTCATATATACCTGGTCACTCCGGACCCCACTATGGCCTCACCTGGATCTGATGACTTTGTCCTGCAGGTTGGCCTCACCTGGACCTGTTGAGTGGGGTTGCCACCTTGGCCACACCCATACCTGGTGACTCAGGTCCCCACGTGGGCCTCTTGGATCTGGTGAATCTGGTCCTTACCTGGTCCTCTCCCAGACCTGGGGACTCTGGTCAATACCTGGACCTCACCTGGACCTGGTGAATCTGGTCTCCATCTGGGCCTCACCCAGTCCTGGTGACTTTGTTCCCCACCTGGACCTGATTGCTGTGGACTCTTTCTTGGCCTCATCTGGAACTGGTGACTCTGATCCTATCTGCGCGTTACCTAGATCTGGTGACTCTGGTCCTCACCTTGGCATCACTGGTACCTGCTTACTCTGTTCCACACTTGAGCCTCACCTGCACATGACTACTCTGGAACCTCCCTGGGGTCAGCCTGACACGGTGACTCTGGTTCCCATCTGGAAGTCACCGAGACCAGGTGAATCTATTACTCCTCTTGGGGACAACTTGACCTGGTGACTCTGGTCCTCAACTGGACCTCACCGGGACCTAGTGAACATGCTCCCCAACTGCGCCTCATCTGGACCTGGCGACTCAGGTTCTACCTGGGCTTCATCGGGACATTGTTACTCTGTTCTCCACTGGGACTGACCTGATCCTGGTAACTCTGCTCCTGACTTTGGCCTCTTTTGTACCAGGTTATTCTGGCTCGACCTGGGCCTCACTTGTAACTCGTGACTCTGATCCTAAGCATGGCCTCAGCTGAAATGGTGACTGTGGTTCCCATCGGGACCTCACCTGGACCTCATGTCTCTGGTCCCTCCTGGGCCTCACCAGGACCTGGTGTCTCTTGTACCCACCTGGGTAGCATCAGGATATGGTTACACTGTTCACTATCAGTGACCCACCCGGACCTATTAACTCTGGTCTTCACAAGGGCCACACCTGGACATGCTGACATGGTTCCCACCTGGGTTTCACCTGGACATGGTGAGTCGGATCCCCACGTGGTCCTCACGTGTAACTGGTGATTCTCGTACCCACATGGACATGATGTGAACCTGATGGCTTCAGTGTTTCTAGCCTCTCATGTACCTAGTGACTCTGGTCCCCACCAGGGTCTCACCGGGACCTAGTGTGTGTGGTCGCCACCTGTACCTCACTTGGACCCGGTGATTCTGGTCTACACCTGAGACTCCCCTGGATCTGGTGACTGTGGTCCCTACCTGGGCTTCACCTGGATTTCGGGACTCCGGTCCCCATCTGGGTCTGACCTGGCCCTGTTGACCATGGTCCTCAACTGGGCAAAATTGTGACCCGTTGACTGTGTTCCACAACTGGACCTCACCTGGACCAGGTGACTCTGGTCCCCCTCTGGGTCTCACCGTGCCCTAGTAACTGTGAACCCCACTTTGGCCTGACTTCGACCTGCTGAACCTGGTTGCTACCTGCCCCTGACATCGAAATGTTGACTCTGGTTCTTTCAAGGGCCTCCCCTGTACCTGGCGATCCTGGTGTCCACCTTGCCCTCACCTGCACGTGGTGACTCTTGTCCCCAACGGTGACTCACCTGGACCTGCTTACTGTGTTCCACACCTGGGCCTCAAGTAGACCTGTTGACCACGGTCCCCAAGCCGAACTCACATGGACCTGTTGCCTCTGATCCCCACCGGGGCCTCACGTGTACCTGGTAACTCTGCTCCTCACCTGGGCATCATTGGTACCTGGTGACTCTGTTCCACACCTGAGGCTCCCCTGGACATGATGACTCTGGAACCTCTCTGGGCATCAACCTGACCTGGTGACTCTGGTCCCCATATGGATGTCACCTGGACCAGGGAATCATGGTACTTCTCTGGGCTTCAACCAGGTCTGGTGATTCTGGTCCTCAACTGGGCCTAACCTGGACCTAGTGATTATGGTCCATCTGGGCTTCATTTGGACCTGGTGACTCTGGTCCCTACCTGGGCATCATCGGACATGGTTCCACTGCATGGCCTGTAGGTTGGCCTCACCTGGACCTGGTAACTCTCGTCCTTACCTGGGCATCATTGGGACCTGGTTCCTCTGTATGGCCTGCAGTTTGGCCTCACCTGGACCTGGTGAGTGGGTTTGTCACCTGGGCCTCACCCATGCCAGTGACACAGGTCCCCACGTGGGCCTCACTTCGACCTGGTGAATCTGGTCCTTACCTGGTTCTCACCCGGAACTGGTAACTCTGGTCACCACCTGGGAATCACCTGGGCCTGGTGAATCTGGTCCCCATCTGGGCCTCATCCAGTCCTGGTGACTTTGTTCCACACCTGGACCTTATTGCTGTGGACTCCTTCTTGGCCTCACCTGGAAATGGTGACTCTGATCCTAACTGGGCCTCACCCAGTTCTGGTGACTCTGGTCCTCATCTGTGGACCATTATGAGCTGGATAAACTCTTCCACCCCTGAGCCTCACCTGGACATGATGACTCTGGAGCCCCTCTGGGCCTCAGCCTGATATGGTGACTCTGGTCCCCATCCGTATGTCACCTCACCAGGTGAATCTGGAACCCCTCTATGCCTCAACTTGACCTGGTAAATCTGGTCCTCAACTGGGCCTCACCGGGACCTAGTGAACATGCTCCCCACCTGCGCCTCATCTGGACCTGGTGACTCTGGTTCTACCTGGGCATCATCGGGACATGGTTACTCTATTCCCCACTGGGACTGACCTGATCCTGGTAACTCTGGTCCTGACTTTGGCCTCTTTTGTACCAGGTGACTCTGGCTCCACCTCGGTCTCACCTGTAACCTGTGACTCTGATCCTAAGCATGGCCTCACCTGACCTGGTGACTGTGGTTCCCATCTGGACCTCACCTGGACCTCATGTCTCTGGTCCCACCTGGGCCTCACCAGGCCCTGGCGTCTCTGGGACCCTCCTGGGTAGCATCAGGATATGGTTACACTGTTCACTAACAGTGCGCCAGCCGGAACTATTAACTCTGGTCTTCACCTGGGCCACACCTGCACATGGTGACACTGGTTCCCACCTGGGTCTCACCTGGACATGGTGAGTCGTATCCCCACCTGGTCCTCACCTATAACTGGTGATTCTCGTTCCCACATGGAGATCATATGTACCTGTTGTCCGCAGTGTTTCTAGCTTCTTTTTTTTAAATTTTTATTTATTTATGATACTCACAGAGAGAGATTGGCCGAGACACAGACAGAGGGAGGAGCAGGCTCCATGCACAGGGAGTTCGAGTGGGATTCGATCCCGGGTCTCCAGGGTCGCGCCCTGGGCCAAAGGCAGGCGCCAAACCGCTGCGCCACCCAGGGATCCCATGTGTTTCTAGCTTCTCATGTACCTCGTGACTCTGGTCACCACGAGGGCCTCACTGGGACCTGGTGAGTTTGGTTGCAACCGGCACCTCACCTGGACCTGGTGATTCTGGTCTGCACCTGAGACTACCCTGGATCTGGTGACTGTGGTCCCCACCTCAGCTTCACCTGGATTTGGGGATTCCGGTCCCCATCTGGGCCTCTCCTGGCCCTGTTGATCATGGTCCTCAACTGGGCCTCAACAGGCCCTGGTGAATCTACTCCTCACTTAGGCCTCGTCTGGACCTTGTGACTCTTTTCCCACCTGGCATCAATGGGATATGGTTACTCTGTTCCCCACCTGGGCCTCACTTGGACATGATATCTTTGCTCCATACTTTGGTCTCAACTGGTCCTGATGACTCTGGTCCCCCACCTAGGCCTCAATCTGGACCTGGTGACTGTTGACCTCACCTGGGTCTCACGTGGACCTGGTGACTCTCGTTCCCACATGAACCACACCTGGACCTGGTGACTGTGGTGTTCTTATAGACTCATATATACCTGGTCACTCCGGACCCCACTATGGCCTCACCTGGATCTGATGACTTTGTCCTGCAGGTTGGCCTCACCTGGACCTGTTGAGTGGGGTTGCCACCTTGGCCACACCCATACCTGGTGACTCAGGTCCCCACGTGGGCCTCTTGGATCTGGTGAATCTGGTCCTTACCTGGTCCTCTCCCAGACCTGGGGACTCTGGTCAATACCTGGACCTCACCTGGACCTGGTGAATCTGGTCTCCATCTGGGCCTCACCCAGTCCTGGTGACTTTGTTCCCCACCTGGACCTGATTGCTGTGGACTCTTTCTTGGCCTCATCTGGAACTGGTGACTCTGATCCTATCTGCGCGTTACCTAGATCTGGTGACTCTGGTCCTCACCTTGGCATCACTGGTACCTGCTTACTCTGTTCCACACTTGAGCCTCACCTGCACATGACTACTCTGGAACCTCCCTGGGGTCAGCCTGACACGGTGACTCTGGTTCCCATCTGGAAGTCACCGAGACCAGGTGAATCTATTACTCCTCTTGGGGACAACTTGACCTGGTGACTCTGGTCCTCAACTGGACCTCACCGGGACCTAGTGAACATGCTCCCCAACTGCGCCTCATCTGGACCTGGCGACTCAGGTTCTACCTGGGCTTCATCGGGACATTGTTACTCTGTTCTCCACTGGGACTGACCTGATCCTGGTAACTCTGCTCCTGACTTTGGCCTCTTTTGTACCAGGTTATTCTGGCTCGACCTGGGCCTCACTTGTAACTCGTGACTCTGATCCTAAGCATGGCCTCAGCTGAAATGGTGACTGTGGTTCCCATCGGGACCTCACCTGGACCTCATGTCTCTGGTCCCTCCTGGGCCTCACCAGGACCTGGTGTCTCTTGTACCCACCTGGGTAGCATCAGGATATGGTTACACTGTTCACTATCAGTGACCCACCCGGACCTATTAACTCTGGTCTTCACAAGGGCCACACCTGGACATGCTGACATGGTTCCCACCTGGGTTTCACCTGGACATGGTGAGTCGGATCCCCACGTGGTCCTCACGTGTAACTGGTGATTCTCGTACCCACATGGACATGATGTGAACCTGATGGCTTCAGTGTTTCTAGCCTCTCATGTACCTAGTGACTCTGGTCCCCACCAGGGTCTCACCGGGACCTAGTGTGTGTGGTCGCCACCTGTACCTCACTTGGACCCGGTGATTCTGGTCTACACCTGAGACTCCCCTGGATCTGGTGACTGTGGTCCCTACCTGGGCTTCACCTGGATTTCGGGACTCCGGTCCCCATCTGGGTCTGACCTGGCCCTGTTGACCATGGTCCTCAACTGGGCAAAATTGTGACCCGTTGACTGTGTTCCACAACTGGACCTCACCTGGACCAGGTGACTCTGGTCCCCCTCTGGGTCTCACCGTGCCCTAGTAACTGTGAACCCCACTTTGGCCTGACTTCGACCTGCTGAACCTGGTTGCTACCTGCCCCTGACATCGAAATGTTGACTCTGGTTCTTTCAAGGGCCTCCCCTGTACCTGGCGATCCTGGTGTCCACCTTGCCCTCACCTGCACGTGGTGACTCTTGTCCCCAACGGTGACTCACCTGGACCTGCTTACTGTGTTCCACACCTGGGCCTCAAGTAGACCTGTTGACCACGGTCCCCAAGCCGAACTCACATGGACCTGTTGCCTCTGATCCCCACCGGGGCCTCACGTGTACCTGGTAACTCTGCTCCTCACCTGGGCATCATTGGTACCTGGTGACTCTGTTCCACACCTGAGGCTCCCCTGGACATGATGACTCTGGAACCTCTCTGGGCATCAACCTGACCTGGTGACTCTGGTCCCCATATGGATGTCACCTGGACCAGGGAATCATGGTACTTCTCTGGGCTTCAACCAGGTCTGGTGATTCTGGTCCTCAACTGGGCCTAACCTGGACCTAGTGATTATGGTCCATCTGGGCTTCATTTGGACCTGGTGACTCTGGTCCCTACCTGGGCATCATCGGACATGGTTCCACTGCATGGCCTGTAGGTTGGCCTCACCTGGACCTGGTAACTCTCGTCCTTACCTGGGCATCATTGGGACCTGGTTCCTCTGTATGGCCTGCAGTTTGGCCTCACCTGGACCTGGTGAGTGGGTTTGTCACCTGGGCCTCACCCATGCCAGTGACACAGGTCCCCACGTGGGCCTCACTTCGACCTGGTGAATCTGGTCCTTACCTGGTTCTCACCCGGAACTGGTAACTCTGGTCACCACCTGGGAATCACCTGGGCCTGGTGAATCTGGTCCCCATCTGGGCCTCATCCAGTCCTGGTGACTTTGTTCCACACCTGGACCTTATTGCTGTGGACTCCTTCTTGGCCTCACCTGGAAATGGTGACTCTGATCCTAACTGGGCCTCACCCAGTTCTGGTGACTCTGGTCCTCATCTGTGGACCATTATGAGCTGGATAAACTCTTCCACCCCTGAGCCTCACCTGGACATGATGACTCTGGAGCCCCTCTGGGCCTCAGCCTGATATGGTGACTCTGGTCCCCATCCGTATGTCACCTCACCAGGTGAATCTGGAACCCCTCTATGCCTCAACTTGACCTGGTAAATCTGGTCCTCAACTGGGCCTCACCGGGACCTAGTGAACATGCTCCCCACCTGCGCCTCATCTGGACCTGGTGACTCTGGTTCTACCTGGGCATCATCGGGACATGGTTACTCTATTCCCCACTGGGACTGACCTGATCCTGGTAACTCTGGTCCTGACTTTGGCCTCTTTTGTACCAGGTGACTCTGGCTCCACCTCGGTCTCACCTGTAACCTGTGACTCTGATCCTAAGCATGGCCTCACCTGACCTGGTGACTGTGGTTCCCATCTGGACCTCACCTGGACCTCATGTCTCTGGTCCCACCTGGGCCTCACCAGGCCCTGGCGTCTCTGGGACCCTCCTGGGTAGCATCAGGATATGGTTACACTGTTCACTAACAGTGCGCCAGCCGGAACTATTAACTCTGGTCTTCACCTGGGCCACACCTGCACATGGTGACACTGGTTCCCACCTGGGTCTCACCTGGACATGGTGAGTCGTATCCCCACCTGGTCCTCACCTATAACTGGTGATTCTCGTTCCCACATGGAGATCATATGTACCTGTTGTCCGCAGTGTTTCTAGCTTCTTTTTTTTAAATTTTTATTTATTTATGATACTCACAGAGAGAGATTGGCCGAGACACAGACAGAGGGAGGAGCAGGCTCCATGCACAGGGAGTTCGAGTGGGATTCGATCCCGGGTCTCCAGGGTCGCGCCCTGGGCCAAAGGCAGGCGCCAAACCGCTGCGCCACCCAGGGATCCCATGTGTTTCTAGCTTCTCATGTACCTCGTGACTCTGGTCACCACGAGGGCCTCACTGGGACCTGGTGAGTTTGGTTGCAACCGGCACCTCACCTGGACCTGGTGATTCTGGTCTGCACCTGAGACTACCCTGGATCTGGTGACTGTGGTCCCCACCTCAGCTTCACCTGGATTTGGGGATTCCGGTCCCCATCTGGGCCTCTCCTGGCCCTGTTGATCATGGTCCTCAACTGGGCCTCAACAGGCCCTGGTGAATCTACTCCTCACTTAGGCCTCGTCTGGACCTTGTGACTCTTTTCCCACCTGGCATCAATGGGATATGGTTACTCTGTTCCCCACCTGGGCCTCACTTGGACATGATATCTTTGCTCCATACTTTGGTCTCAACTGGTCCTGATGACTCTGGTCCCCCACCTAGGCCTCAATCTGGACCTGGTGACTGTTGACCTCACCTGGGTCTCACGTGGACCTGGTGACTCTCGTTCCCACATGAACCACACCTGGACCTGGTGACTGTGGTGTTCTTATAGACTCATATATACCTGGTCACTCCGGACCCCACTATGGCCTCACCTGGATCTGATGACTTTGTCCTGCAGGTTGGCCTCACCTGGACCTGTTGAGTGGGGTTGCCACCTTGGCCACACCCATACCTGGTGACTCAGGTCCCCACGTGGGCCTCTTGGATCTGGTGAATCTGGTCCTTACCTGGTCCTCTCCCAGACCTGGGGACTCTGGTCAATACCTGGACCTCACCTGGACCTGGTGAATCTGGTCTCCATCTGGGCCTCACCCAGTCCTGGTGACTTTGTTCCCCACCTGGACCTGATTGCTGTGGACTCTTTCTTGGCCTCATCTGGAACTGGTGACTCTGATCCTATCTGCGCGTTACCTAGATCTGGTGACTCTGGTCCTCACCTTGGCATCACTGGTACCTGCTTACTCTGTTCCACACTTGAGCCTCACCTGCACATGACTACTCTGGAACCTCCCTGGGGTCAGCCTGACACGGTGACTCTGGTTCCCATCTGGAAGTCACCGAGACCAGGTGAATCTATTACTCCTCTTGGGGACAACTTGACCTGGTGACTCTGGTCCTCAACTGGACCTCACCGGGACCTAGTGAACATGCTCCCCAACTGCGCCTCATCTGGACCTGGCGACTCAGGTTCTACCTGGGCTTCATCGGGACATTGTTACTCTGTTCTCCACTGGGACTGACCTGATCCTGGTAACTCTGCTCCTGACTTTGGCCTCTTTTGTACCAGGTTATTCTGGCTCGACCTGGGCCTCACTTGTAACTCGTGACTCTGATCCTAAGCATGGCCTCAGCTGAAATGGTGACTGTGGTTCCCATCGGGACCTCACCTGGACCTCATGTCTCTGGTCCCTCCTGGGCCTCACCAGGACCTGGTGTCTCTTGTACCCACCTGGGTAGCATCAGGATATGGTTACACTGTTCACTATCAGTGACCCACCCGGACCTATTAACTCTGGTCTTCACAAGGGCCACACCTGGACATGCTGACATGGTTCCCACCTGGGTTTCACCTGGACATGGTGAGTCGGATCCCCACGTGGTCCTCACGTGTAACTGGTGATTCTCGTACCCACATGGACATGATGTGAACCTGATGGCTTCAGTGTTTCTAGCCTCTCATGTACCTAGTGACTCTGGTCCCCACCAGGGTCTCACCGGGACCTAGTGTGTGTGGTCGCCACCTGTACCTCACTTGGACCCGGTGATTCTGGTCTACACCTGAGACTCCCCTGGATCTGGTGACTGTGGTCCCTACCTGGGCTTCACCTGGATTTCGGGACTCCGGTCCCCATCTGGGTCTGACCTGGCCCTGTTGACCATGGTCCTCAACTGGGCAAAATTGTGACCCGTTGACTGTGTTCCACAACTGGACCTCACCTGGACCAGGTGACTCTGGTCCCCCTCTGGGTCTCACCGTGCCCTAGTAACTGTGAACCCCACTTTGGCCTGACTTCGACCTGCTGAACCTGGTTGCTACCTGCCCCTGACATCGAAATGTTGACTCTGGTTCTTTCAAGGGCCTCCCCTGTACCTGGCGATCCTGGTGTCCACCTTGCCCTCACCTGCACGTGGTGACTCTTGTCCCCAACGGTGACTCACCTGGACCTGCTTACTGTGTTCCACACCTGGGCCTCAAGTAGACCTGTTGACCACGGTCCCCAAGCCGAACTCACATGGACCTGTTGCCTCTGATCCCCACCGGGGCCTCACGTGTACCTGGTAACTCTGCTCCTCACCTGGGCATCATTGGTACCTGGTGACTCTGTTCCACACCTGAGGCTCCCCTGGACATGATGACTCTGGAACCTCTCTGGGCATCAACCTGACCTGGTGACTCTGGTCCCCATATGGATGTCACCTGGACCAGGGAATCATGGTACTTCTCTGGGCTTCAACCAGGTCTGGTGATTCTGGTCCTCAACTGGGCCTAACCTGGACCTAGTGATTATGGTCCATCTGGGCTTCATTTGGACCTGGTGACTCTGGTCCCTACCTGGGCATCATCGGACATGGTTCCACTGCATGGCCTGTAGGTTGGCCTCACCTGGACCTGGTAACTCTCGTCCTTACCTGGGCATCATTGGGACCTGGTTCCTCTGTATGGCCTGCAGTTTGGCCTCACCTGGACCTGGTGAGTGGGTTTGTCACCTGGGCCTCACCCATGCCAGTGACACAGGTCCCCACGTGGGCCTCACTTCGACCTGGTGAATCTGGTCCTTACCTGGTTCTCACCCGGAACTGGTAACTCTGGTCACCACCTGGGAATCACCTGGGCCTGGTGAATCTGGTCCCCATCTGGGCCTCATCCAGTCCTGGTGACTTTGTTCCACACCTGGACCTTATTGCTGTGGACTCCTTCTTGGCCTCACCTGGAAATGGTGACTCTGATCCTAACTGGGCCTCACCCAGTTCTGGTGACTCTGGTCCTCATCTGTGGACCATTATGAGCTGGATAAACTCTTCCACCCCTGAGCCTCACCTGGACATGATGACTCTGGAGCCCCTCTGGGCCTCAGCCTGATATGGTGACTCTGGTCCCCATCCGTATGTCACCTCACCAGGTGAATCTGGAACCCCTCTATGCCTCAACTTGACCTGGTAAATCTGGTCCTCAACTGGGCCTCACCGGGACCTAGTGAACATGCTCCCCACCTGCGCCTCATCTGGACCTGGTGACTCTGGTTCTACCTGGGCATCATCGGGACATGGTTACTCTATTCCCCACTGGGACTGACCTGATCCTGGTAACTCTGGTCCTGACTTTGGCCTCTTTTGTACCAGGTGACTCTGGCTCCACCTCGGTCTCACCTGTAACCTGTGACTCTGATCCTAAGCATGGCCTCACCTGACCTGGTGACTGTGGTTCCCATCTGGACCTCACCTGGACCTCATGTCTCTGGTCCCACCTGGGCCTCACCAGGCCCTGGCGTCTCTGGGACCCTCCTGGGTAGCATCAGGATATGGTTACACTGTTCACTAACAGTGCGCCAGCCGGAACTATTAACTCTGGTCTTCACCTGGGCCACACCTGCACATGGTGACACTGGTTCCCACCTGGGTCTCACCTGGACATGGTGAGTCGTATCCCCACCTGGTCCTCACCTATAACTGGTGATTCTCGTTCCCACATGGAGATCATATGTACCTGTTGTCCGCAGTGTTTCTAGCTTCTTTTTTTTAAATTTTTATTTATTTATGATACTCACAGAGAGAGATTGGCCGAGACACAGACAGAGGGAGGAGCAGGCTCCATGCACAGGGAGTTCGAGTGGGATTCGATCCCGGGTCTCCAGGGTCGCGCCCTGGGCCAAAGGCAGGCGCCAAACCGCTGCGCCACCCAGGGATCCCATGTGTTTCTAGCTTCTCATGTACCTCGTGACTCTGGTCACCACGAGGGCCTCACTGGGACCTGGTGAGTTTGGTTGCAACCGGCACCTCACCTGGACCTGGTGATTCTGGTCTGCACCTGAGACTACCCTGGATCTGGTGACTGTGGTCCCCACCTCAGCTTCACCTGGATTTGGGGATTCCGGTCCCCATCTGGGCCTCTCCTGGCCCTGTTGATCATGGTCCTCAACTGGGCCTCAACAGGCCCTGGTGAATCTACTCCTCACTTAGGCCTCGTCTGGACCTTGTGACTCTTTTCCCACCTGGCATCAATGGGATATGGTTACTCTGTTCCCCACCTGGGCCTCACTTGGACATGATATCTTTGCTCCATACTTTGGTCTCAACTGGTCCTGATGACTCTGGTCCCCCACCTAGGCCTCAATCTGGACCTGGTGACTGTTGACCTCACCTGGGTCTCACGTGGACCTGGTGACTCTCGTTCCCACATGAACCACACCTGGACCTGGTGACTGTGGTGTTCTTATAGACTCATATATACCTGGTCACTCCGGACCCCACTATGGCCTCACCTGGATCTGATGACTTTGTCCTGCAGGTTGGCCTCACCTGGACCTGTTGAGTGGGGTTGCCACCTTGGCCACACCCATACCTGGTGACTCAGGTCCCCACGTGGGCCTCTTGGATCTGGTGAATCTGGTCCTTACCTGGTCCTCTCCCAGACCTGGGGACTCTGGTCAATACCTGGACCTCACCTGGACCTGGTGAATCTGGTCTCCATCTGGGCCTCACCCAGTCCTGGTGACTTTGTTCCCCACCTGGACCTGATTGCTGTGGACTCTTTCTTGGCCTCATCTGGAACTGGTGACTCTGATCCTATCTGCGCGTTACCTAGATCTGGTGACTCTGGTCCTCACCTTGGCATCACTGGTACCTGCTTACTCTGTTCCACACTTGAGCCTCACCTGCACATGACTACTCTGGAACCTCCCTGGGGTCAGCCTGACACGGTGACTCTGGTTCCCATCTGGAAGTCACCGAGACCAGGTGAATCTATTACTCCTCTTGGGGACAACTTGACCTGGTGACTCTGGTCCTCAACTGGACCTCACCGGGACCTAGTGAAC
The DNA here is from genome assembly GCF_048164855.1 of Canis lupus baileyi. Taxonomy (NCBI): domain Eukaryota; kingdom Metazoa; phylum Chordata; class Mammalia; order Carnivora; family Canidae; genus Canis; species Canis lupus. The sequence continues at coordinate 2,309,456 of NC_132867.1, read as the reverse complement.
ATGCTCCCCAACTGCGCCTCATCTGGACCTGGCGACTCAGGTTCTACCTGGGCTTCATCGGGACATTGTTACTCTGTTCTCCACTGGGACTGACCTGATCCTGGTAACTCTGCTCCTGACTTTGGCCTCTTTTGTACCAGGTTATTCTGGCTCGACCTGGGCCTCACTTGTAACTCGTGACTCTGATCCTAAGCATGGCCTCAGCTGAAATGGTGACTGTGGTTCCCATCGGGACCTCACCTGGACCTCATGTCTCTGGTCCCTCCTGGGCCTCACCAGGACCTGGTGTCTCTTGTACCCACCTGGGTAGCATCAGGATATGGTTACACTGTTCACTATCAGTGACCCACCCGGACCTATTAACTCTGGTCTTCACAAGGGCCACACCTGGACATGCTGACATGGTTCCCACCTGGGTTTCACCTGGACATGGTGAGTCGGATCCCCACGTGGTCCTCACGTGTAACTGGTGATTCTCGTACCCACATGGACATGATGTGAACCTGATGGCTTCAGTGTTTCTAGCCTCTCATGTACCTAGTGACTCTGGTCCCCACCAGGGTCTCACCGGGACCTAGTGTGTGTGGTCGCCACCTGTACCTCACTTGGACCCGGTGATTCTGGTCTACACCTGAGACTCCCCTGGATCTGGTGACTGTGGTCCCTACCTGGGCTTCACCTGGATTTCGGGACTCCGGTCCCCATCTGGGTCTGACCTGGCCCTGTTGACCATGGTCCTCAACTGGGCAAAATTGTGACCCGTTGACTGTGTTCCACAACTGGACCTCACCTGGACCAGGTGACTCTGGTCCCCCTCTGGGTCTCACCGTGCCCTAGTAACTGTGAACCCCACTTTGGCCTGACTTCGACCTGCTGAACCTGGTTGCTACCTGCCCCTGACATCGAAATGTTGACTCTGGTTCTTTCAAGGGCCTCCCCTGTACCTGGCGATCCTGGTGTCCACCTTGCCCTCACCTGCACGTGGTGACTCTTGTCCCCAACGGTGACTCACCTGGACCTGCTTACTGTGTTCCACACCTGGGCCTCAAGTAGACCTGTTGACCACGGTCCCCAAGCCGAACTCACATGGACCTGTTGCCTCTGATCCCCACCGGGGCCTCACGTGTACCTGGTAACTCTGCTCCTCACCTGGGCATCATTGGTACCTGGTGACTCTGTTCCACACCTGAGGCTCCCCTGGACATGATGACTCTGGAACCTCTCTGGGCATCAACCTGACCTGGTGACTCTGGTCCCCATATGGATGTCACCTGGACCAGGGAATCATGGTACTTCTCTGGGCTTCAACCAGGTCTGGTGATTCTGGTCCTCAACTGGGCCTAACCTGGACCTAGTGATTATGGTCCATCTGGGCTTCATTTGGACCTGGTGACTCTGGTCCCTACCTGGGCATCATCGGACATGGTTCCACTGCATGGCCTGTAGGTTGGCCTCACCTGGACCTGGTAACTCTCGTCCTTACCTGGGCATCATTGGGACCTGGTTCCTCTGTATGGCCTGCAGTTTGGCCTCACCTGGACCTGGTGAGTGGGTTTGTCACCTGGGCCTCACCCATGCCAGTGACACAGGTCCCCACGTGGGCCTCACTTCGACCTGGTGAATCTGGTCCTTACCTGGTTCTCACCCGGAACTGGTAACTCTGGTCACCACCTGGGAATCACCTGGGCCTGGTGAATCTGGTCCCCATCTGGGCCTCATCCAGTCCTGGTGACTTTGTTCCACACCTGGACCTTATTGCTGTGGACTCCTTCTTGGCCTCACCTGGAAATGGTGACTCTGATCCTAACTGGGCCTCACCCAGTTCTGGTGACTCTGGTCCTCATCTGTGGACCATTATGAGCTGGATAAACTCTTCCACCCCTGAGCCTCACCTGGACATGATGACTCTGGAGCCCCTCTGGGCCTCAGCCTGATATGGTGACTCTGGTCCCCATCCGTATGTCACCTCACCAGGTGAATCTGGAACCCCTCTATGCCTCAACTTGACCTGGTAAATCTGGTCCTCAACTGGGCCTCACCGGGACCTAGTGAACATGCTCCCCACCTGCGCCTCATCTGGACCTGGTGACTCTGGTTCTACCTGGGCATCATCGGGACATGGTTACTCTATTCCCCACTGGGACTGACCTGATCCTGGTAACTCTGGTCCTGACTTTGGCCTCTTTTGTACCAGGTGACTCTGGCTCCACCTCGGTCTCACCTGTAACCTGTGACTCTGATCCTAAGCATGGCCTCACCTGACCTGGTGACTGTGGTTCCCATCTGGACCTCACCTGGACCTCATGTCTCTGGTCCCACCTGGGCCTCACCAGGCCCTGGCGTCTCTGGGACCCTCCTGGGTAGCATCAGGATATGGTTACACTGTTCACTAACAGTGCGCCAGCCGGAACTATTAACTCTGGTCTTCACCTGGGCCACACCTGCACATGGTGACACTGGTTCCCACCTGGGTCTCACCTGGACATGGTGAGTCGTATCCCCACCTGGTCCTCACCTATAACTGGTGATTCTCGTTCCCACATGGAGATCATATGTACCTGTTGTCCGCAGTGTTTCTAGCTTCTTTTTTTTAAATTTTTATTTATTTATGATACTCACAGAGAGAGATTGGCCGAGACACAGACAGAGGGAGGAGCAGGCTCCATGCACAGGGAGTTCGAGTGGGATTCGATCCCGGGTCTCCAGGGTCGCGCCCTGGGCCAAAGGCAGGCGCCAAACCGCTGCGCCACCCAGGGATCCCATGTGTTTCTAGCTTCTCATGTACCTCGTGACTCTGGTCACCACGAGGGCCTCACTGGGACCTGGTGAGTTTGGTTGCAACCGGCACCTCACCTGGACCTGGTGATTCTGGTCTGCACCTGAGACTACCCTGGATCTGGTGACTGTGGTCCCCACCTCAGCTTCACCTGGATTTGGGGATTCCGGTCCCCATCTGGGCCTCTCCTGGCCCTGTTGATCATGGTCCTCAACTGGGCCTCAACAGGCCCTGGTGAATCTACTCCTCACTTAGGCCTCGTCTGGACCTTGTGACTCTTTTCCCACCTGGCATCAATGGGATATGGTTACTCTGTTCCCCACCTGGGCCTCACTTGGACATGATATCTTTGCTCCATACTTTGGTCTCAACTGGTCCTGATGACTCTGGTCCCCCACCTAGGCCTCAATCTGGACCTGGTGACTGTTGACCTCACCTGGGTCTCACGTGGACCTGGTGACTCTCGTTCCCACATGAACCACACCTGGACCTGGTGACTGTGGTGTTCTTATAGACTCATATATACCTGGTCACTCCGGACCCCACTATGGCCTCACCTGGATCTGATGACTTTGTCCTGCAGGTTGGCCTCACCTGGACCTGTTGAGTGGGGTTGCCACCTTGGCCACACCCATACCTGGTGACTCAGGTCCCCACGTGGGCCTCTTGGATCTGGTGAATCTGGTCCTTACCTGGTCCTCTCCCAGACCTGGGGACTCTGGTCAATACCTGGACCTCACCTGGACCTGGTGAATCTGGTCTCCATCTGGGCCTCACCCAGTCCTGGTGACTTTGTTCCCCACCTGGACCTGATTGCTGTGGACTCTTTCTTGGCCTCATCTGGAACTGGTGACTCTGATCCTATCTGCGCGTTACCTAGATCTGGTGACTCTGGTCCTCACCTTGGCATCACTGGTACCTGCTTACTCTGTTCCACACTTGAGCCTCACCTGCACATGACTACTCTGGAACCTCCCTGGGGTCAGCCTGACACGGTGACTCTGGTTCCCATCTGGAAGTCACCGAGACCAGGTGAATCTATTACTCCTCTTGGGGACAACTTGACCTGGTGACTCTGGTCCTCAACTGGACCTCACCGGGACCTAGTGAACATGCTCCCCAACTGCGCCTCATCTGGACCTGGCGACTCAGGTTCTACCTGGGCTTCATCGGGACATTGTTACTCTGTTCTCCACTGGGACTGACCTGATCCTGGTAACTCTGCTCCTGACTTTGGCCTCTTTTGTACCAGGTTATTCTGGCTCGACCTGGGCCTCACTTGTAACTCGTGACTCTGATCCTAAGCATGGCCTCAGCTGAAATGGTGACTGTGGTTCCCATCGGGACCTCACCTGGACCTCATGTCTCTGGTCCCTCCTGGGCCTCACCAGGACCTGGTGTCTCTTGTACCCACCTGGGTAGCATCAGGATATGGTTACACTGTTCACTATCAGTGACCCACCCGGACCTATTAACTCTGGTCTTCACAAGGGCCACACCTGGACATGCTGACATGGTTCCCACCTGGGTTTCACCTGGACATGGTGAGTCGGATCCCCACGTGGTCCTCACGTGTAACTGGTGATTCTCGTACCCACATGGACATGATGTGAACCTGATGGCTTCAGTGTTTCTAGCCTCTCATGTACCTAGTGACTCTGGTCCCCACCAGGGTCTCACCGGGACCTAGTGTGTGTGGTCGCCACCTGTACCTCACTTGGACCCGGTGATTCTGGTCTACACCTGAGACTCCCCTGGATCTGGTGACTGTGGTCCCTACCTGGGCTTCACCTGGATTTCGGGACTCCGGTCCCCATCTGGGTCTGACCTGGCCCTGTTGACCATGGTCCTCAACTGGGCAAAATTGTGACCCGTTGACTGTGTTCCACAACTGGACCTCACCTGGACCAGGTGACTCTGGTCCCCCTCTGGGTCTCACCGTGCCCTAGTAACTGTGAACCCCACTTTGGCCTGACTTCGACCTGCTGAACCTGGTTGCTACCTGCCCCTGACATCGAAATGTTGACTCTGGTTCTTTCAAGGGCCTCCCCTGTACCTGGCGATCCTGGTGTCCACCTTGCCCTCACCTGCACGTGGTGACTCTTGTCCCCAACGGTGACTCACCTGGACCTGCTTACTGTGTTCCACACCTGGGCCTCAAGTAGACCTGTTGACCACGGTCCCCAAGCCGAACTCACATGGACCTGTTGCCTCTGATCCCCACCGGGGCCTCACGTGTACCTGGTAACTCTGCTCCTCACCTGGGCATCATTGGTACCTGGTGACTCTGTTCCACACCTGAGGCTCCCCTGGACATGATGACTCTGGAACCTCTCTGGGCATCAACCTGACCTGGTGACTCTGGTCCCCATATGGATGTCACCTGGACCAGGGAATCATGGTACTTCTCTGGGCTTCAACCAGGTCTGGTGATTCTGGTCCTCAACTGGGCCTAACCTGGACCTAGTGATTATGGTCCATCTGGGCTTCATTTGGACCTGGTGACTCTGGTCCCTACCTGGGCATCATCGGACATGGTTCCACTGCATGGCCTGTAGGTTGGCCTCACCTGGACCTGGTAACTCTCGTCCTTACCTGGGCATCATTGGGACCTGGTTCCTCTGTATGGCCTGCAGTTTGGCCTCACCTGGACCTGGTGAGTGGGTTTGTCACCTGGGCCTCACCCATGCCAGTGACACAGGTCCCCACGTGGGCCTCACTTCGACCTGGTGAATCTGGTCCTTACCTGGTTCTCACCCGGAACTGGTAACTCTGGTCACCACCTGGGAATCACCTGGGCCTGGTGAATCTGGTCCCCATCTGGGCCTCATCCAGTCCTGGTGACTTTGTTCCACACCTGGACCTTATTGCTGTGGACTCCTTCTTGGCCTCACCTGGAAATGGTGACTCTGATCCTAACTGGGCCTCACCCAGTTCTGGTGACTCTGGTCCTCATCTGTGGACCATTATGAGCTGGATAAACTCTTCCACCCCTGAGCCTCACCTGGACATGATGACTCTGGAGCCCCTCTGGGCCTCAGCCTGATATGGTGACTCTGGTCCCCATCCGTATGTCACCTCACCAGGTGAATCTGGAACCCCTCTATGCCTCAACTTGACCTGGTAAATCTGGTCCTCAACTGGGCCTCACCGGGACCTAGTGAACATGCTCCCCACCTGCGCCTCATCTGGACCTGGTGACTCTGGTTCTACCTGGGCATCATCGGGACATGGTTACTCTATTCCCCACTGGGACTGACCTGATCCTGGTAACTCTGGTCCTGACTTTGGCCTCTTTTGTACCAGGTGACTCTGGCTCCACCTCGGTCTCACCTGTAACCTGTGACTCTGATCCTAAGCATGGCCTCACCTGACCTGGTGACTGTGGTTCCCATCTGGACCTCACCTGGACCTCATGTCTCTGGTCCCACCTGGGCCTCACCAGGCCCTGGCGTCTCTGGGACCCTCCTGGGTAGCATCAGGATATGGTTACACTGTTCACTAACAGTGCGCCAGCCGGAACTATTAACTCTGGTCTTCACCTGGGCCACACCTGCACATGGTGACACTGGTTCCCACCTGGGTCTCACCTGGACATGGTGAGTCGTATCCCCACCTGGTCCTCACCTATAACTGGTGATTCTCGTTCCCACATGGAGATCATATGTACCTGTTGTCCGCAGTGTTTCTAGCTTCTTTTTTTTAAATTTTTATTTATTTATGATACTCACAGAGAGAGATTGGCCGAGACACAGACAGAGGGAGGAGCAGGCTCCATGCACAGGGAGTTCGAGTGGGATTCGATCCCGGGTCTCCAGGGTCGCGCCCTGGGCCAAAGGCAGGCGCCAAACCGCTGCGCCACCCAGGGATCCCATGTGTTTCTAGCTTCTCATGTACCTCGTGACTCTGGTCACCACGAGGGCCTCACTGGGACCTGGTGAGTTTGGTTGCAACCGGCACCTCACCTGGACCTGGTGATTCTGGTCTGCACCTGAGACTACCCTGGATCTGGTGACTGTGGTCCCCACCTCAGCTTCACCTGGATTTGGGGATTCCGGTCCCCATCTGGGCCTCTCCTGGCCCTGTTGATCATGGTCCTCAACTGGGCCTCAACAGGCCCTGGTGAATCTACTCCTCACTTAGGCCTCGTCTGGACCTTGTGACTCTTTTCCCACCTGGCATCAATGGGATATGGTTACTCTGTTCCCCACCTGGGCCTCACTTGGACATGATATCTTTGCTCCATACTTTGGTCTCAACTGGTCCTGATGACTCTGGTCCCCCACCTAGGCCTCAATCTGGACCTGGTGACTGTTGACCTCACCTGGGTCTCACGTGGACCTGGTGACTCTCGTTCCCACATGAACCACACCTGGACCTGGTGACTGTGGTGTTCTTATAGACTCATATATACCTGGTCACTCCGGACCCCACTATGGCCTCACCTGGATCTGATGACTTTGTCCTGCAGGTTGGCCTCACCTGGACCTGTTGAGTGGGGTTGCCACCTTGGCCACACCCATACCTGGTGACTCAGGTCCCCACGTGGGCCTCTTGGATCTGGTGAATCTGGTCCTTACCTGGTCCTCTCCCAGACCTGGGGACTCTGGTCAATACCTGGACCTCACCTGGACCTGGTGAATCTGGTCTCCATCTGGGCCTCACCCAGTCCTGGTGACTTTGTTCCCCACCTGGACCTGATTGCTGTGGACTCTTTCTTGGCCTCATCTGGAACTGGTGACTCTGATCCTATCTGCGCGTTACCTAGATCTGGTGACTCTGGTCCTCACCTTGGCATCACTGGTACCTGCTTACTCTGTTCCACACTTGAGCCTCACCTGCACATGACTACTCTGGAACCTCCCTGGGGTCAGCCTGACACGGTGACTCTGGTTCCCATCTGGAAGTCACCGAGACCAGGTGAATCTATTACTCCTCTTGGGGACAACTTGACCTGGTGACTCTGGTCCTCAACTGGACCTCACCGGGACCTAGTGAACATGCTCCCCAACTGCGCCTCATCTGGACCTGGCGACTCAGGTTCTACCTGGGCTTCATCGGGACATTGTTACTCTGTTCTCCACTGGGACTGACCTGATCCTGGTAACTCTGCTCCTGACTTTGGCCTCTTTTGTACCAGGTTATTCTGGCTCGACCTGGGCCTCACTTGTAACTCGTGACTCTGATCCTAAGCATGGCCTCAGCTGAAATGGTGACTGTGGTTCCCATCGGGACCTCACCTGGACCTCATGTCTCTGGTCCCTCCTGGGCCTCACCAGGACCTGGTGTCTCTTGTACCCACCTGGGTAGCATCAGGATATGGTTACACTGTTCACTATCAGTGACCCACCCGGACCTATTAACTCTGGTCTTCACAAGGGCCACACCTGGACATGCTGACATGGTTCCCACCTGGGTTTCACCTGGACATGGTGAGTCGGATCCCCACGTGGTCCTCACGTGTAACTGGTGATTCTCGTACCCACATGGACATGATGTGAACCTGATGGCTTCAGTGTTTCTAGCCTCTCATGTACCTAGTGACTCTGGTCCCCACCAGGGTCTCACCGGGACCTAGTGTGTGTGGTCGCCACCTGTACCTCACTTGGACCCGGTGATTCTGGTCTACACCTGAGACTCCCCTGGATCTGGTGACTGTGGTCCCTACCTGGGCTTCACCTGGATTTCGGGACTCCGGTCCCCATCTGGGTCTGACCTGGCCCTGTTGACCATGGTCCTCAACTGGGCAAAATTGTGACCCGTTGACTGTGTTCCACAACTGGACCTCACCTGGACCAGGTGACTCTGGTCCCCCTCTGGGTCTCACCGTGCCCTAGTAACTGTGAACCCCACTTTGGCCTGACTTCGACCTGCTGAACCTGGTTGCTACCTGCCCCTGACATCGAAATGTTGACTCTGGTTCTTTCAAGGGCCTCCCCTGTACCTGGCGATCCTGGTGTCCACCTTGCCCTCACCTGCACGTGGTGACTCTTGTCCCCAACGGTGACTCACCTGGACCTGCTTACTGTGTTCCACACCTGGGCCTCAAGTAGACCTGTTGACCACGGTCCCCAAGCCGAACTCACATGGACCTGTTGCCTCTGATCCCCACCGGGGCCTCACGTGTACCTGGTAACTCTGCTCCTCACCTGGGCATCATTGGTACCTGGTGACTCTGTTCCACACCTGAGGCTCCCCTGGACATGATGACTCTGGAACCTCTCTGGGCATCAACCTGACCTGGTGACTCTGGTCCCCATATGGATGTCACCTGGACCAGGGAATCATGGTACTTCTCTGGGCTTCAACCAGGTCTGGTGATTCTGGTCCTCAACTGGGCCTAACCTGGACCTAGTGATTATGGTCCATCTGGGCTTCATTTGGACCTGGTGACTCTGGTCCCTACCTGGGCATCATCGGACATGGTTCCACTGCATGGCCTGTAGGTTGGCCTCACCTGGACCTGGTAACTCTCGTCCTTACCTGGGCATCATTGGGACCTGGTTCCTCTGTATGGCCTGCAGTTTGGCCTCACCTGGACCTGGTGAGTGGGTTTGTCACCTGGGCCTCACCCATGCCAGTGACACAGGTCCCCACGTGGGCCTCACTTCGACCTGGTGAATCTGGTCCTTCTTGGCCTCACCTGGAAATGGTGACTCTGATCCTAACTGGGCCTCACCCAGTTCTGGTGACTCTGGTCCTCATCTGTGGACCATTATGAGCTGGATAAACTCTTCCACCCCTGAGCCTCACCTGGACATGATGACTCTGGAGCCCCTCTGGGCCTCAGCCTGATATGGTGACTCTGGTCCCCATCCGTATGTCACCTCACCAGGTGAATCTGGAACCCCTCTATGCCTCAACTTGACCTGGTAAATCTGGTCCTCAACTGGGCCTCACCGGGACCTAGTGAACATGCTCCCCACCTGCGCCTCATCTGGACCTGGTGACTCTGGTTCTACCTGGGCATCATCGGGACATGGTTACTCTATTCCCCACTGGGACTGACCTGATCCTGGTAACTCTGGTCCTGACTTTGGCCTCTTTTGTACCAGGTGACTCTGGCTCCACCTCGGTCTCACCTGTAACCTGTGACTCTGATCCTAAGCATGGCCTCACCTGACCTGGTGACTGTGGTTCCCATCTGGACCTCACCTGGACCTCATGTCTCTGGTCCCACCTGGGCCTCACCAGGCCCTGGCGTCTCTGGGACCCTCCTGGGTAGCATCAGGATATGGTTACACTGTTCACTAACAGTGCGCCAGCCGGAACTATTAACTCTGGTCTTCACCTGGGCCACACCTGCACATGGTGACACTGGTTCCCACCTGGGTCTCACCTGGACATGGTGAGTCGTATCCCCACCTGGTCCTCACCTATAACTGGTGATTCTCGTTCCCACATGGAGATCATATGTACCTGTTGTCCGCAGTGTTTCTAGCTTCTTTTTTTTAAATTTTTATTTATTTATGATACTCACAGAGAGAGATTGGCCGAGACACAGACAGAGGGAGGAGCAGGCTCCATGCACAGGGAGTTCGAGTGGGATTCGATCCCGGGTCTCCAGGGTCGCGCCCTGGGCCAAAGGCAGGCGCCAAACCGCTGCGCCACCCAGGGATCCCATGTGTTTCTAGCTTCTCATGTACCTCGTGACTCTGGTCACCACGAGGGCCTCACTGGGACCTGGTGAGTTTGGTTGCAACCGGCACCTCACCTGGACCTGGTGATTCTGGTCTGCACCTGAGACTACCCTGGATCTGGTGACTGTGGTCCCCACCTCAGCTTCACCTGGATTTGGGGATTCCGGTCCCCATCTGGGCCTCTCCTGGCCCTGTTGATCATGGTCCTCAACTGGGCCTCAACAGGCCCTGGTGAATCTACTCCTCACTTAGGCCTCGTCTGGACCTTGTGACTCTTTTCCCACCTGGCATCAATGGGATATGGTTACTCTGTTCCCCACCTGGGCCTCACTTGGACATGATATCTTTGCTCCATACTTTGGTCTCAACTGGTCCTGATGACTCTGGTCCCCCACCTAGGCCTCAATCTGGACCTGGTGACTGTTGACCTCACCTGGGTCTCACGTGGACCTGGTGACTCTCGTTCCCACATGAACCACACCTGGACCTGGTGACTGTGGTGTTCTTATAGACTCATATATACCTGGTCACTCCGGACCCCACTATGGCCTCACCTGGATCTGATGACTTTGTCCTGCAGGTTGGCCTCACCTGGACCTGTTGAGTGGGGTTGCCACCTTGGCCACACCCATACCTGGTGACTCAGGTCCCCACGTGGGCCTCTTGGATCTGGTGAATCTGGTCCTTACCTGGTCCTCTCCCAGACCTGGGGACTCTGGTCAATACCTGGACCTCACCTGGACCTGGTGAATCTGGTCTCCATCTGGGCCTCACCCAGTCCTGGTGACTTTGTTCCCCACCTGGACCTGATTGCTGTGGACTCTTTCTTGGCCTCATCTGGAACTGGTGACTCTGATCCTATCTGCGCGTTACCTAGATCTGGTGACTCTGGTCCTCACCTTGGCATCACTGGTACCTGCTTACTCTGTTCCACACTTGAGCCTCACCTGCACATGACTACTCTGGAACCTCCCTGGGGTCAGCCTGACACGGTGACTCTGGTTCCCATCTGGAAGTCACCGAGACCAGGTGAATCTATTACTCCTCTTGGGGACAACTTGACCTGGTGACTCTGGTCCTCAACTGGACCTCACCGGGACCTAGTGAACATGCTCCCCAACTGCGCCTCATCTGGACCTGGCGACTCAGGTTCTACCTGGGCTTCATCGGGACATTGTTACTCTGTTCTCCACTGGGACTGACCTGATCCTGGTAACTCTGCTCCTGACTTTGGCCTCTTTTGTACCAGGTTATTCTGGCTCGACCTGGGCCTCACTTGTAACTCGTGACTCTGATCCTAAGCATGGCCTCAGCTGAAATGGTGACTGTGGTTCCCATCGGGACCTCACCTGGACCTCATGTCTCTGGTCCCTCCTGGGCCTCACCAGGACCTGGTGTCTCTTGTACCCACCTGGGTAGCATCAGGATATGGTTACACTGTTCACTATCAGTGACCCACCCGGACCTATTAACTCTGGTCTTCACAAGGGCCACACCTGGACATGCTGACATGGTTCCCACCTGGGTTTCACCTGGACATGGTGAGTCGGATCCCCACGTGGTCCTCACGTGTAACTGGTGATTCTCGTACCCACATGGACATGATGTGAACCTGATGGCTTCAGTGTTTCTAGCCTCTCATGTACCTAGTGACTCTGGTCCCCACCAGGGTCTCACCGGGACCTAGTGTGTGTGGTCGCCACCTGTACCTCACTTGGACCCGGTGATTCTGGTCTACACCTGAGACTCCCCTGGATCTGGTGACTGTGGTCCCTACCTGGGCTTCACCTGGATTTCGGGACTCCGGTCCCCATCTGGGTCTGACCTGGCCCTGTTGACCATGGTCCTCAACTGGGCAAAATTGTGACCCGTTGACTGTGTTCCACAACTGGACCTCACCTGGACCAGGTGACTCTGGTCCCCCTCTGGGTCTCACCGTGCCCTAGTAACTGTGAACCCCACTTTGGCCTGACTTCGACCTGCTGAACCTGGTTGCTACCTGCCCCTGACATCGAAATGTTGACTCTGGTTCTTTCAAGGGCCTCCCCTGTACCTGGCGATCCTGGTGTCCACCTTGCCCTCACCTGCACGTGGTGACTCTTGTCCCCAACGGTGACTCACCTGGACCTGCTTACTGTGTTCCACACCTGGGCCTCAAGTAGACCTGTTGACCACGGTCCCCAAGCCGAACTCACATGGACCTGTTGCCTCTGATCCCCACCGGGGCCTCACGTGTACCTGGTAACTCTGCTCCTCACCTGGGCATCATTGGTACCTGGTGACTCTGTTCCACACCTGAGGCTCCCCTGGACATGATGACTCTGGAACCTCTCTGGGCATCAACCTGACCTGGTGACTCTGGTCCCCATATGGATGTCACCTGGACCAGGGAATCATGGTACTTCTCTGGGCTTCAACCAGGTCTGGTGATTCTGGTCCTCAACTGGGCCTAACCTGGACCTAGTGATTATGGTCCATCTGGGCTTCATTTGGACCTGGTGACTCTGGTCCCTACCTGGGCATCATCGGACATGGTTCCACTGCATGGCCTGTAGGTTGGCCTCACCTGGACCTGGTAACTCTCGTCCTTACCTGGGCATCATTGGGACCTGGTTCCTCTGTATGGCCTGCAGTTTGGCCTCACCTGGACCTGGTGAGTGGGTTTGTCACCTGGGCCTCACCCATGCCAGTGACACAGGTCCCCACGTGGGCCTCACTTCGACCTGGTGAATCTGGTCCTTACCTGGTTCTCACCCGGAACTGGTAACTCTGGTCACCACCTGGGAATCACCTGGGCCTGGTGAATCTGGTCCCCATCTGGGCCTCATCCAGTCCTGGTGACTTTGTTCCACACCTGGACCTTATTGCTGTGGACTCCTTCTTGGCCTCACCTGGAAATGGTGACTCTGATCCTAACTGGGCCTCACCCAGTTCTGGTGACTCTGGTCCTCATCTGTGGACCATTATGAGCTGGATAAACTCTTCCACCCCTGAGCCTCACCTGGACATGATGACTCTGGAGCCCCTCTGGGCCTCAGCCTGATATGGTGACTCTGGTCCCCATCCGTATGTCACCTCACCAGGTGAATCTGGAACCCCTCTATGCCTCAACTTGACCTGGTAAATCTGGTCCTCAACTGGGCCTCACCGGGACCTAGTGAACATGCTCCCCACCTGCGCCTCATCTGGACCTGGTGACTCTGGTTCTACCTGGGCATCATCGGGACATGGTTACTCTATTCCCCACTGGGACTGACCTGATCCTGGTAACTCTGGTCCTGACTTTGGCCTCTTTTGTACCAGGTGACTCTGGCTCCACCTCGGTCTCACCTGTAACCTGTGACTCTGATCCTAAGCATGGCCTCACCTGACCTGGTGACTGTGGTTCCCATCTGGACCTCACCTGGACCTCATGTCTCTGGTCCCACCTGGGCCTCACCAGGCCCTGGCGTCTCTGGGACCCTCCTGGGTAGCATCAGGATATGGTTACACTGTTCACTAACAGTGCGCCAGCCGGAACTATTAACTCTGGTCTTCACCTGGGCCACACCTGCACATGGTGACACTGGTTCCCACCTGGGTCTCACCTGGACATGGTGAGTCGTATCCCCACCTGGTCCTCACCTATAACTGGTGATTCTCGTTCCCACATGGAGATCATATGTACCTGTTGTCCGCAGTGTTTCTAGCTTCTTTTTTTTAAATTTTTATTTATTTATGATACTCACAGAGAGAGATTGGCCGAGACACAGACAGAGGGAGGAGCAGGCTCCATGCACAGGGAGTTCGAGTGGGATTCGATCCCGGGTCTCCAGGGTCGCGCCCTGGGCCAAAGGCAGGCGCCAAACCGCTGCGCCACCCAGGGATCCCATGTGTTTCTAGCTTCTCATGTACCTCGTGACTCTGGTCACCACGAGGGCCTCACTGGGACCTGGTGAGTTTGGTTGCAACCGGCACCTCACCTGGACCTGGTGATTCTGGTCTGCACCTGAGACTACCCTGGATCTGGTGACTGTGGTCCCCACCTCAGCTTCACCTGGATTTGGGGATTCCGGTCCCCATCTGGGCCTCTCCTGGCCCTGTTGATCATGGTCCTCAACTGGGCCTCAACAGGCCCTGGTGAATCTACTCCTCACTTAGGCCTCGTCTGGACCTTGTGACTCTTTTCCCACCTGGCATCAATGGGATATGGTTACTCTGTTCCCCACCTGGGCCTCACTTGGACATGATATCTTTGCTCCATACTTTGGTCTCAACTGGTCCTGATGACTCTGGTCCCCCACCTAGGCCTCAATCTGGACCTGGTGACTGTTGACCTCACCTGGGTCTCACGTGGACCTGGTGACTCTCGTTCCCACATGAACCACACCTGGACCTGGTGACTGTGGTGTTCTTATAGACTCATATATACCTGGTCACTCCGGACCCCACTATGGCCTCACCTGGATCTGATGACTTTGTCCTGCAGGTTGGCCTCACCTGGACCTGTTGAGTGGGGTTGCCACCTTGGCCACACCCATACCTGGTGACTCAGGTCCCCACGTGGGCCTCTTGGATCTGGTGAATCTGGTCCTTACCTGGTCCTCTCCCAGACCTGGGGACTCTGGTCAATACCTGGACCTCACCTGGACCTGGTGAATCTGGTCTCCATCTGGGCCTCACCCAGTCCTGGTGACTTTGTTCCCCACCTGGACCTGATTGCTGTGGACTCTTTCTTGGCCTCACCTGGAAGTGGTGACTCTGATCCTATCTGCGCGTCACCCAGATCTGGTCACTCTGGTCCTCACCTGTGGACCATTATGACCTGGATACTCTGCTCCACACCTGAGACTCACCTGGACATGATGACTCTGGATCCCCTCTATGCCTCACCCTGACATGGTGACGCTGGTCCCCTTCTGGATATCACCTAGACCAGGTTAACCTGGTTCCCCTCTAGGCCTCAACTTGACCTGGTGACTCTGATCCTCAACTGGGCCTCAAAAGGACCTAGTGAACATGCTCCCCACCTGCACCTCATCTGGACCTGGTGACTCTGGTTCTCCCTGGGCATCATCGGCACATGGTTACTCTATTCCTCACTGGGACTGACCTTATCCTGGTACCTCTGGTCCTGACTTTGGCCTCTTTTGTACCAGGTGACTCTGGCTCCACCTGGGCCTAACCTGTAACTGGTGACTCTGATCCTAAGCATGGCCTCACCAGACCTGGTGACTGTGGTTCCCATCGGGACCTCACCTGGTCCTCATGTCTCTTGTCTCACCTGGGCCTCACCAGGACCTGGTGTTTCTCGTACCCACCTGGGTAGCATCAAGATATGGTTACACTGTTCACTAACAGTGACCCTGCCGGACCTATTATCTCTGGTCTTCACCTCGCCACACATGGACATGGTGACACTGGTTACCACCTCGGTCTCACCTGGACATGGTGAGTCTGATCCCCATCTGGGCCTCAATGTAACTGGTGATTCTCGTTCCCACATGGACATCATTTGGACCTGCTGGCTGCACTGTTTCTAGCTTCTCATGCACCTCGTGGCTCTGGTCCCCACCAGGGCCTCACCGGGACCTGTTGAGTGTGGTTGCCACCTGCACCTCACCTGGACTTTGCTGATGCTTGTCTGCCCCTGAGACTACCCTGGATCTGGTGACTGTGGTCCCCACATGGGCTTCACCTGGATTTGGGGACTCCGGTCCCCATCTGAGCCACACCTGGCCCTGATGACCATGGTCCTCAACTGGGCACAATTGGGACCCGGTGACTGTGTTCCACAACTGGACCTCACCTGGACCAGGTGACTCTGGTCCCCCTCTGGGTCTCACCGTGCCCTAGTGACTGTGAATCCAACTTTGGCCTGACTTGGACCTCCTGACGCTGGTTGCCACCTGCGCCTGACCTCGAACTGTTGACTCTGGTTCTTTCAAGGGCCTCCCCTGTACCTGGTGATCCTGGTCCCCACCTAGCCTCACCTGGACGTGGTGACTCTTGTCAACACCGGCGACTCATCTGGACCTGCTTACTGTGTTCCACACCTGGGCGTCAAGTAGACGTGTTGACCATGGTCCCCAAGGCGGCCCCACATGTACCTGTTGCCTCTGATCCCCACCGGGGCCTCACATGTACCTGGTAACTCTGGTCCTCACCTGGGCCTCATCTGGACCTAGTGACTCTGGTCCCCACCTGGGCTTCACCTGGATCTGGTGACTCTGGTCCCCACCTGGACCTCACCTGGATCTGGTGACACTGGTCCTCAGTTTGCCCTAACCCAGACCTGGTGACTCTTGTCCCCAGCTATGCCTCAATTCGACCTGATGAATCTGGTCCTCACGTAGGCCTCACATGGATCTGGGACTCAGCTTGTTAGAGTGGCTCTTGTTCCCACAAGGATCTCAACTGATACTGGTGACTGTGGTCTTATTGTATGCCTCACCAGGACCTAGTGATTCTGTTCCCCATCTGGGCCTGCATGGCCCTAGTGACTCTGGTCCTGACCCAGGCATCATTGGGACCTGGATACTCTCTTATATACCTGGGCCTCACCTGAATCTGGTGACTCTGCCCTGCAGGTTGGCCTCACATGGACTTTGTTAGTGGGATGCCACGTGGGCCTTACCCATACCTGGTGACTCAGGTCCCCACGTGGGCTTCTTGGACCTGGTGAATCTGGTCCTTACCTGGTCTTCTCCCAGACCCGGGGAATCTGGTCACAACCTGGGCCTCACCCTGACCTGGTGAATCTGGCCCCCATCTGGGCCTCACCCAGTCCTGGTGACTATGTTCCCCACCTGGACCTGATTGCTCTGGACCCTTTCTTAGCCTCACCTGGAACTGGTGACTATGATCCTATCTGTGCGTCACCCGACCTGTTGAAACTGGTCCTCACCTGGGCATCATTGGTACCTGGTTACTCTGTTCCACACCTGAGCCTCACCTGGACTTGATGTCTCTGGGACCTCTCTGGGTCTCACCCTGACCTGGTGATCTGATCCCCATCTGGATGTCACCTGGACCAGGTGATTCTGGTACCCTCTAGGCTTCAACCAGATCTGGTGACTCTTTTCCTCAACTGGGCCTCACCTGGACCTAGTGAATATGCTCCATCTGGGCCTCATTTGGACCTGGTGACTCTGGTCACTCACTGAGCATCAACGGGAAATGGTTCCACCGCATGGCCTGCTGGTTGGCCTCACCTGGACCTGGTAACTCTGGTCCCTACTGGGCATCATCGGGACATGGTTCCTCTGCATGGCCTGCACTTTCGCCTCATCTTGACCTGGTGAGTGGGGTTCCCACGTGGGTCTTACCCATGCCTGGTGACACAGGTCCCCACGTGGGCCTCACTTCAACCTGGTGAATGTGGTCCTTACCTAGTCCTCACCCGGAACTGGTAAATCTGGTCACCACCTGGGCATCACCTAGTCTTGGTGACTTTGTTCCCCACCTGGACCTGATTGCTGTGGACACCTTCTTGGCCTCACCTGAAAGTGGTAATTCTGATCCTAACTGGGCCTCTTCCAGATCTGGTGACTCTGGTCCTCACCTGTGGACCATTATGACCTGGATACTCTGTTCCACACCTGAGCCTCACCTGGACATGATGACTCTGGATCCCCTCTGGGCCTCACCCTGACATGGTTACTCTGGTCCCCATCTGGATGTCACCTAACCAGGTGAATTTGGTACCCCTCTAGGCCTCAACCAAACCTGGTGACTCTAGTCCTCAACTGGGTCTGCCCGGGACCTAGTGAATATGCTCCCCAACTGCGCCTCATCTGGACATGATGACTCTGGTTCTACGTGGGCATCATCGGGACATGGTTACTCTATTCCCCACTGGGAGTGACCTGATCCTTGTAACACTGGTCTGACTTTGGCATTTTCTGTACCAGGTGACTCTGGCTCCACCTGGGCCTCACCTGTAACTGGTGACTCTTATCCTAAGCATGGCCTCACCTGACTTGGTGACTCTGGTCCCCATTAGGATGTAACCTGGACCAGGTGATTCTGGTACCCCTCTAGGCCTCAACCAGTTCTGGTGACTCTGGTCCTCAATTGGCTTCACCTGGACCTAGTGAATATGCTCCATCTGGGCCTCATTTGGACCTGGTGACTGTCGTCCCTACCTGGGCATCATCGGGACATGGTTCCGCACATGGCCTGCAGGTTGGCCTCACCTGGACCTGGTGAGTGGGATTGCCCCCTGTGGATAACCCATACCTGGTGACTCAGGTCCCCACGTGGGCCTCTTGGACCTGGTGAATCTGGTCCTTACCTCTTCTTCTCCCAACCTGGGGACTCTGGTCATCACCAGGGCCTCACTTGGACAAGGTGAACTGGTCCCCATCTGGGCCTCACCCAGTCCTGGTTACTTTGTTCCCCACCTGGAACTGATTGCTGTGGACTCTTTCTTTGCCTCACCTGGAACTGGTGACTCTGATCCTATCTGCGTGTCACCCAGATCTGGTGACTCTGGTCCTCATCTGGGCATCATTGGTACCTGGTGACTCAGTTCCACCCCTGAACCTCACCTGGACATGATGACTCTGGAACCTCTCTGGGCCTCACCCTGTCCTGGTGACTCTGGTCCCAATCTGGATGTCACCTGGACCAGGTGATTCTGGTACCCCTCTGAGCCTCAACCAGATCTGGTGACTCTGGTCCTCTACTGGGCCTCACCTGGACCTAGTGAATATGCTCCATCTGGGCCTCATTAGGACCTGGTGACTCTGGTCCCTACCTGGGCATCATCGGGACATGGTTCCACTGCATGGCCTGCAGGTTGGCATCACCTGGACCTGGTAACTCTGGTTCCTACATGTACATCATCGGGACACGGTTCCTCTGCATGGCGCGAAGGATGGCCTCTCCTGGACCTGGTGAGTTTGGTTGCAACCTGTGCCTCACCCGTACCTGGGGACACAGGTCCCTGCTTGGGCCTCTTGAACCTGGTGAATCTGGTCCTTACCTGGTCCTTCCCCGGAACTGGTAACTCTGGTTACCACCTGGGAATCACCTGGGCCTGGTGAATCTGGTCCCCATCTGGGCCTCATCCAGTCCTGGTGACTTTGTTCCCCACATGGACCTGATTGCTGTGGACGCCTTCTTGGCCTCACCTGGAACTGGTGACTCTGATCCTATCTGCGCGTCACCCAGACCTAGTGAATCTGGTCCTCAACTGGGCATCATTGGTACCTGGTGCCTCTGTTCCACACCTGAGCCTCACTTGGACATGATGTCTCTGGAATCTCTCTGGGCCTCACCCTGACCTGGTGACTCTGGTCCCCATCTCGTTGTCACCTGAACCAGGTGATTCTGGTACCATTATAGGGCTCAACCAGATCTGGTGACTCTGGTCCTCAACTGGGCCTCACCTAGACCTAGTGAATATGCTCCATCTGGGCCTCATTTGGACATGGTGATTCTGATCCCTACCTCGGCATTACCGGGACATGGTTCCACTGCATGGCCTGCAGGTGTGCCTCACCTGGACCTGATAACTCTAGACCCCACCTGGGCATCATCAGGACATGGTTCCTCGGCATGGCCTGCAGGTTTGCCTCACTTGGACCTAGTGAGTGAGGTTTTCACCTGAGACTCACCCATGCCTGGTGACACAGGTCCCAACGTGGGCCTCACGTGGACCTGGTGAATCTGGTCCTTCCCTTGTCCTCACCCGGAACTGGTATCTCTGGTCATCACCTGGGAATCACCTGGACATTGTGATTCTGGTCCCCATTGGGCCTCATCCAGTCCTGGTGACTTTGTTCCCACCTGGACCTGATTGCTGTGTACTCCTTATGGCCCTCACCTGGAACTAGTGACTCTGATCCTAACTGGGCCTCACCCAGATCTGGTGACTCTGGTCCTCACCTATGGACCATTATGACCTGGATACTCTGTTCCTCACCTGAGCCTCACGTGGACATGATGACTCTGGATCCCCTCTGGGCATCATTTGGACCTGGTGACTCTGGTCCCTACCTGGGCATCATCGGGACATGGTTCCACTGCATGACCTGCAGGATGGCCTCACCTGGACCTGGTAACTCTGGTCCCTACCTGCATTATCGGGACATGGTTCCACTGCATGGCCTGTAAGTTGGCCTCATCTGGACCTGGTAACTCTCGTGCCTACCTGAGCATCTTTGGGACCTGTTTCCTCTGCATGGCCTGCAGGTTGGCCTCACCTGGAACTGGTGAGTGGGTTTGTCACGTGGGCCTCACCCTTGCCTAGTGACACAGGTCCCCACGTGGGCCTCACTTGGACCTGGTGAATCTGGTCCTTACCTGGTCGTCACCCGGAACTGGTAACTCTGGTCACCACATGGGAATCACCTGGGCCTGGTGAATCTGGTCCCCATCTGGGCCTCACCCAGTCCTGTTGACTTTCTTCCCCACCTGCACCTGATTGCTGTGGACTCCTTCTTGGCTAACCTGGAACTGCTGACTCTGATGCTAACTGGGCCTCACCCAGATCTGGTGACTCTGGTCCTCACCTGTGGACCATTATGACCTGGATACTCTGTTCCACACCTGAGCCTCACCTGGATATGTTGACTCTGGATCCCCTATGGGCCTCAGCCTGACTTGGGGACTCTGGACCCCATCTGGTTGTCACCAGACCAGGTAAATCTGGTACCCCTCTAGGCCTCACCTAGACCTGGTGACTCTGGTCCTCAACTGGGCCTCAACGGGACCTAGTGAACATGCTCCCCACCTGTGCCACATCTGGGCCTGGTGACTCTGGTTCTACCTTGGCATCATCGGGACATGGTTACTCTCTTCCCACTTGGAGTGACCTGATCCTGGTAACTCTGGTCCTGACTTTGGCCTCTTCTGTTCCAGGTGAGTCTGGCTCCACCTGGGCCTCACCTGTAACTGGTGACTCTGATCCTAAGCATGGCCTCACCTGACCTGGTGACTGTGGTTCCCATCGGGACCTCACCTGGACCTCATGTCTCTGGTCCCACTTAGGCCTCACCAGGATCTGGTGTCTCTGCCACCCACCTGGGTAGCATCAGGATATGGTTACACTGTTCACTTTGGACCTGTTGGCCGCAGTGTTTCTAGCTTCTTTTTTTTAATTTTTATTTATTTATGATAGTCACAGAGAGAGAGAGAGACAGAGACACAGGCAGAGGGAGAAGCAGGCTCCATGCACCGGGAGCCCGAGGTGGGATTCGATCCCCCGTCTCCAGGATCGCGCCCTGGGCCAAAGGCAGGCGCCAAACCGCTGCGCCCCCCAGGGATCCCATGTGTTTCTAGCTTCTCATGTACCTCGTGACTCTGGTCCCCACCAGGGCCTCACCGGGACCTGGTGAGTGTGGTTGCCACCTGCATCTCACCTGGACCTGGTGATTCTGGTCTGCACCTGAGACTACCCTGGATCTGGTGACTGTTGTCTCCACCTGGGCTTCACCTGGATTTGGGGACTCCGGTCCCCATCTGGGCCACACCTGGCCCTGTTGACGATGGTCCTAAACTGTGCAAAATTGGGACCCGGTGACTGTGTTCCACAACTGGACCTCACCTGGACCATGTGACTCTGGTCCCCCTCTGGGTCTCACCGTGCCCTAATGACTCTGAACCCCACTTTGGCCTGACTTGGACCTGCTGTCCTTGGTTGCCACCTGTGCCTGACCTCGAACTGTTGACTCTGGTTCTTTCAAGGGCCTCCCCTGTACCTGGTGATCCTGGTCCCCACCTGGGTCTCACTTGGACGTGGTGACTCTTGTCACGACCGGGGACTCACCTGGACCTGGTTACTGTGTTCCACACATGGGCCTCAAATACACCTGTTGACCATGGTCCCCAAACCGGCCTCACATGGAGCTGTTGCCTCTGATTCCCACCGTGGCCTCACGTGTACCTTGTAACTCTGGTCCTCACCTGGGCCTAATCTGGACCTAGTGACTCTGGTACCCACCTGTGCTTCACTTGGATCTGTTGACTCTGGTCCCCACCGGGACTTCACCTGGATCTGGTGACTCTGGTCCCAACCTGGACCTCTCCTGGACCTGGTGACTCTCTGTCCAACATGGATCTCACCTGGATCTGGTGACTCTGGTCCTCAGTTTGGTCTCACATGGACCTGGTGTCTCTCGTCCCCACTTTGACCTAACTCAGAACTGCTGAATCTTGCCCCACATAGGCCGCACGCAGACCTGGTGACTCTTGTCCCCAGCTATGCCTCAATTCGACCTGATGAATCTGGTCCTCACGTGGGCCTCACATGGACCTGGGACTCAGCTGGATAGACTGGCTCTGGTTCCCACAAGGGGCTCACCTGATACTGCTGACTGTGGTCTTATTCTATGCCTCACCAGGACCAAGTGATTCTGTTCCCCATTTGGGCCTGCATGGCCCTAGAGACTCTGGTCCTCACCCAGGCATCATTGGGACCTGGATACTCTATTCCACACCTGGGCCGCACTTTGACCAGGGACCTCTGGTCCCATTCTGGGCCTCAAACTAAACTGGTTACTCTGGTTCCCCCTCTGGGCCTCACCCTTACCTGGTGACGCTGGTCACCCCTTGTGCTTCACCTGGGCCTGGGAATCTGGTCCTTAGCTGGTCCTCACATGGATCTGGTGACTGGTCGCCACCTGGGCCTCACCTGGACTTGGTGAATCCTGTTGACACCTGCGCCTCACCGGGACCTTGTGACTCTTTTCCCACCTGGCATCAATGGGACATGGTTACTCTGTTCCCCACCTGGGCCTCACCTGGACATGATAACTTTGCTCCACACTTTGGCCTCAACTGGTCCTGATGACTCTGGTCCCCCCACCTAGGCCTCAATCTGGACCTGGTGACTGTGGTCCCCACCTGGGTCTCACCTGGACCTGGTGACTCTCGTTCCCACATGAACCACACCTGGACCTGGTGACTGTGGTGTTTTTGTAGACTCATATTTACCTGGTGACTCCGGTCCCCACTAGGGCCTCACGTGGATCTGGTGAGTTTGGCCTGCGGGCTGGCCTCACCTGGACCTGGTGAGTGGATTGCCACCAGGACCTCACCCATACCTGGTGACTCTGTCCCCACAAGGACCTCTTGGATCTGGTGAATCTGTTACTTACCTGGTCCTCTCCCAGACCTGGGGACTCTGGTCACCACCTGGGCCTCACCTGGACCTGGTAAATCTGGTCCCCATCTGGGCCTCACCCAGTCCTGGTGGCTTTGTTCCCCACCGGGACCTAATTGCTGTGGACTCTTTCTTGGCCTCACCTGGAACTGGGGACTCTGATCCTATCTGCTCGTCACCCAGACCTGGTGACTCTAGTCCTCACCTGGGCATCATTGGTACATGGTGACTCTGTTCCACACCTGAGCCTCACTTGGACATGATGACTCTGGAACCTCTCTGGGCCTCACCCTGACCTGGTGACTCTAGTCCCCATCTGGATGTCACCTTGACCAGGGGACTCTGGTACCCCTCTAGGCCTCAACCAGATATGGTGACTCTAGTCCTCAAATGGGCCTCACCTGGACCTAGTGAATATGATCCATCTTGGCCTCATTTGGACCTGGTGACTCTGGTCCCTACCTGGGCATCATAGGGATATGGTTCCACTGCATGGCCTGCAGGTTTGCCTCACCTGGATCTTGTAACTCTGGTCACTACCTGGTCATCATCGGGACATGGTTCCACACATGCCTGCAGGTTGGCCTCACCTGGACCTGGTAACTCTAGTCCCTACCTGGGCATCATCGGGACATGGTTCCTCTGCATGGCCTGCTGGTTGGCATCACATGGACCTGGTGAGTGGGGTTGTCACCTGTGCCTCACCCATGCCTGGTGACATAGGTCCACACGTGGGCCTCTCTTGGACCGAGTGAATCTGGTTCTTACCTTGTTCTCACCCGGAACTCGTAACTCTGGTCACCACCTGGGAATCACCTGGTCCTGGTGTTTCTGGTCCCCATCTGGGCGTCATCCAGTCCTGGTGACATTTTTCCCCACCTGGACCTGATTGCTGTGGACACTTTCTTGGCCTCACCTGGAACTGGTGACTCTGATCCTATCTGCGCGTCACCCAGACGTGGTGACTCTGGTCCTCACCTGGACATGATTGGTACCTGGTGACTCTGTTCCACACCTGAGCCTCACCTGGACACGATGACTATGGAACCACTCTGGGCCTCACCCTAACCTGCTGACTCTGGTCTCCATCTGGATGCCACTTGGACCAGGTGATTCTGGTACCCCTCTAGTCCTCAACGAGATCTGGTGCCTCTGGTCCTGAACTAGGCCTCACCTGGACCTAGTGAATTTGCTCTATCTAGGCCTCACCTGGACCTGGTAAGTCTGGTGCCTACCTGGGCATCATCGGGACATGGTTCCACTGCATGTCCTGCAGGTTGGCCTCACCTGGACCTGGTAAATCTGGTCCCAACCTGGGCATCATCGTGACACCGTTCCTCTGCATGGCCTGCAGGTTGGCCTCACCTGGACCTGGTGAGTGGGGTTGCCACCTGTGCCTCACCCATACCTAGTGACACAGGTCCCCACGTGGGCCTCACTAAGACCTGGTGAATATGGTCCTTACTTGGTCCTCACCCGGAACTCGTAACTCTGGTCATCATCAGGGAATCTCCTGGACCTTGTGAATCTGGTCCCCATCTGGGCCTCACCCAGTCCTGGTGACTTTGTTCCCCACCTGGACCTGATTGCTGTGAAATCCTTATTGACCTCACCTGGAACTGGTGCCTCTGATCCTAACTGGCCTCACCCAGATCTGGTGACTGTGGTCCTCACCTGTGGACCATTATGACCTGGATACTCTGTTCCACACCTGAGCCTCACCTGGTCATGATGACTCTGGATCCCCTCTGGGCCTCAGCCTGACATTGTGACTCTGGTCCCCATCTGGATATCACCAATACCAGGTGAATCTGGTACCCCTCTATGGCTCAACTAGACCTGGTGACTCTGGTCCTCAACTGGGCCTCAACGGGACCTAGTGAACATGCTCCCCACCTGCGTCTCATCTGGACCTGGTGACTCTGGTTCTACCTGGGCATCATCGGGACATGGTTACTTTATTCCCCACTGGGACTGACCTGATCCTGGTAACTCTAGTCCTAACTTTGACCTCTTCTGTACCAGGTGACTCTGGCTCAACCTGGGCCTCACCTGTAACTGGTGACTCTGACCTAAGCATGGCCTCACCTGATCTGGTACTGTGGTTCCCATCGGGACCTCACCTGGACCTCATGTCTCTTGTCCCACCTGGGCTTCACCAGGCCCTCGTGTCTCTGGTCCCCACCTGGGTAGCATCAGGATATGGTTACACTGTTCACTAACAGTGACCCACCCGGACCTATTAACTGTGGTCTTCACCTGGGGAACACCTGGACATGGTGACACTGGTTCCCACCTAGGTCTCACCTGGACATGGTGAGTCTGATCCCCAACTGTGCCTCAATGTAACTGGTGATTCTCGTTCCCACATGGACATCATGTGGACCTGGTGGCTGCAGTGTTTCTATCTTCTCATGCACCTCGTGGCTTGGTCCCCACCAGGGCCTCACCGGGACCTGTTGAGTGTGGTTGCAACCTGCACCTCACCTGGACTTTGCTGATTGTTGTCTGCCCCTGAGACTACCCTGGATGTGGTGACTGTGGTCCCCACCTGGGCTTCACCTGGATTTGGGGACTCCGGTCCCCATCTGGGCCTCACCTGGCCCTGATGACCATGGTCCTCAACTGGGCACAATTAGGACCCGGTGACTGTGTTCCACAACTGGAACTCACCTGCACCATGAGACTCTGGTCCCCCTCTGGGTCTCACCGTGCCCTAGTGACTGTGAATCCAACTTTGGCCTGACTTGGAAATGCTGACGCTGGTTGCCACCTGCGCCTGACCTCGAACTGTTGACTCTGGTTCGTTCAAGGGCTTACCCTACCTGGTGATCCTGGTCCCCACCTGGGACTCACCTGGACGTGGTGACTCTTGTCACCACCGGGGACTCACCTGGACCTGCTTACCTTGTTCCACATCAGGCCACAAGTAGACTTGTTGACCATGGTCTCCAAGCCGGCCTCACATGGACCTGTTGCCTCTGATCCCCACCGGGGCCTCACGTGTACCGGGTATCTCTGGTCCTAACCAGGGCCTCATCTGGACCTACAGACTCTGGTCCCCACCTGGGCTTCACCTGATTCTGGTGACTCTGGTCCCACCTGGACCTCTCCTGGACCTGGTGACTCTCTTTCCAACATGGACCTCACCTGGATCTGGTGCATCTGGTCCTCAGTTTCGCCTCTCCTGGACCTGGTGTCTCTCATCCCCACTTTGACCTTACTCAGAACTGCTGAATCATGCCCCACCTAGGCCGCACCCAGACCTGGTGACTCTTGTCCCTAGCTATGCCTCAATTCGACCTGATGAATCTTGTCCTCACGTGGGCCTCACATGGACGTGGGACTCAGCTGGATTGAGTGGCTCTGGTTCCCACAAGGGGCTCACCTGATTCTGGTGACTCTGGTCTTATTCTATGCCTAACCAGGAAATAGTGATTCTGTTCCCCATCTGCGCCTGCATGACCCTAGTGACTCTGGTCCTCACCCAGGCATCATTGGGATCTGTATAATCTATTCCACACCAGGGCGTCACTCTGACCAGGGACCTCTGGTCCCATTCTGGGCCTCAAACTAAACTGGTTACTCTGGTTATCCCTCTGGGCCTCACCCTTACCTGGTGACTCTGGTCACCCCTTGGGCTTCACTTGGGCCTGGTGAATCTGGTCCTTAGCTGGTCCACACCTGGATCTGGTGACATGTTGCCACCTGGGCCTCACCTGGACTTGGTGAATCCTGTTGCCACCTGCGCCTCACCTGGTCCTTGTGACTGTGGTCCCACCTGGACCTCACCTGGATCTGGTGGCTCTGGTTCCCATATGGCGTTCTCCTGATCCTGGTTCCTGTGGTCTCCTTCTGGCCTCACCTAGAACACAATGACTCTGATCCATATTTGGGCCTCTCCTGGACCTGTGGACTCTGGTCCTTACGTGGGCATCATTGGGACCTGGATACTCTCTTATATAACTTGGCCTCACCTGGACCTGGTGAGTGTGGTCCCACCTGGGCCTCACCTGGACGAGGTAACTTGTTCCCCAGGACCTCACCTGGACCTGGTGACTCAGGTCCTCATATGGGCATCATGGGAACTGGTTTCTCAGGTCCACATCGGGGCCTCACCTAGACCTAGGGATTCTCGTCTCCCTCTGGGCCTCACCCTGACGTGGTGACTCTGGTCCCCACCTGGACTTCACCTGGATCTGATGACACTGGTCCCCACCTGGACCTCACCTGGACCTGGTGATTCTGGTCCTCAGTTTGGCCTCACCTGGACCTGTTGACTCTTCTCACCACTTTGACCTAACTCAGAACTGCTGAATCTTGCCCCACCTAGGCCGCACCCAGACCTGGTGACTCTTGTCCCCAGCTATGCCTCAATTCGACCTGATGAATCTGGTCCTCACGTGGGTCTCACATGGACCTGGGACTCAGCTGGATAGAGTGGCTCTGGGTCCCACAAGGGGTTCACCTGATACTGCTGACTGTGGTCTTATTCTATGCCTCACCAGGACCTGGTGATTCTGTTCCCCATCTAGGCCTGCATGGCCCTAGTAACTCTGTTCCACACCCAGGCATCTTTGGGACCTGGATACTCTATTAAATACCTGGGCCTCACTCTGACCAGGGACCTCTGGTCCCATCTGGGCCTCAAACTAAACTGGTTACTCTGGTTCCCCCTCTGGGCCTCACCCTTACATGGTGACTCTGGTCACCCCTTTGACTTCTCTTGGGCCTGGTGAATCTGGACCTTAGCTGGTCCGCACCTGAATGTGGTGACTGGTCGCCACCTGGCCCTCCCCTGGACTTGGTGAATCCTGTTGCCAATTACGCCTAAACTGGACCTTGTGACTGTGTTCCCACCTGGACCTCACATGGATCTGGTGGCTCTGGTTCCCATATTGGGCTCTCCTGGACCTGGTTCGTGTGGTCCGATCTTGACTCACCTGGACAACAATGACTCTGATCCATATTTGGGCCTATCCTGGATGTTGTCTCTGGTCCTTACCTGGCCTCATTGGGACCTGGATACTCACTTATATACCTGGGCCTCACCTGGACCTGGTGACTGTGGTACCACCTGGGCCTCACCTGGACGAGGTGTCTGGTTCCCACAGGGACCTCACCTGGACCTGGTGACTCAGGTCCTCATATGGGCATCATGGTAACTGGTTTCTCAGTTCCACATCGGGGCCTCACCTGGACCTAGTGATTCTCGTCCCCCTCTAGGCCTCACCCTGACGTGGTGACTCTGGTCCCCACCTGGATATCACCAGAACCGGGTGACTCTGGTCCCCCTCTGGGACTCACCCGGAAATGGGGACACTGGTCCTCAACTGGGCCTCAATAGGACCTGGTGAATCTACTCCTGACTTAGGCCTCGTCTGGACCTTGTGACTAATTTCCCACCTGGCATCAATGGGACATTGTTACTCTGTTCCCCACCTGGGCCTCACCTGGATATGATAACTTTGCTCCACTCTTTGGCCTCAACTTGTCCTGATGAGTCTGGTCCCCCACCTAGGCCTCAATCTGGACCTAGTGACTGTGGTCCCCACCTGGGTCTCACCTGGACCTGGTGACTCTCGTTCCCAGATGAACCACACCTGGACCTGGTGACTGTGGTGTTCTTGTATACTCACATGTACCTGGTGACTCCAGTCCCCTCTAGGGCCTCACCTGGATCTGGTGACTCTGGCCCGCCGGTTGGCCTCACCTAGACCTGGTGAGTGGGGTTGCCCCCTAGGCCTCACACATAGCTGGTGACTCAGGTCCCCACGTGAGCCTCTTGGACCTGGTGAATCTGGTCCTTACCTGGTCCTCACTCGGAACTAGTAAGTCTGGTCACAACATGGGAATCATCTGGACCTGGTGACTCTGGTCCTCACCTGTGGACCATTATTACCTGGATACTCTGTTCCACACCTGAGACTCACCTGGATATGATGACCATGGTTCCCCTCTGGGCCTTACCCTGACATGGTGACTCTGGTCCCCATCTGGATATCACCAGAATCGGGTGACTCTGTTCTCCCTCTGGGACTCACCTGGAGCTGGGACACTGGTCCTCAACTGGGCACAACTGGACCTGGTGAATCTACTCCTCACTTAGGTCTCGTCTGGACTTTGTGACTCTTTTCCCACCTGGCATCAATGGGACATGGTTACTCTGTTCCCACTGGGACTCACCTGGACATGATAACTTTGCTCCACACTTTGGCCTCAACTGGTCCTGATGACTCTGATCCCCCCACCTAGGCCTCAAACTGAACCTGGTGACTGTGGTCCCCACCTGGGTCACACCTGGACCTGGTGACTGTGGTCCCCACATGGGTCTCTCCTGGACCTGGTGGTCTCGTTCCTACATGAACCACGCCTGGACCTGGTGACTCTGGCGTTCTTGTAGACTCACTTTTACTTGGTGAATCCGGTCCCCACTAGGGACTCACATGGATCTGGCGACTCTGGCCTGCAGGTTGGTCTCACCAGGACCTGGTGAGTGGGGTTGCCACCTGGGCCTCACCCATACCTGGTGACTCAAGTCCCTACGTGGACCTCTTGGACCTGGTGAATCTTGTCCTTACCTGGTCCTCTCCTAGACCCGGGGACTCCTGTCACCACCTGGGAATCACCTGGACCGGGTGAATCTGGTCCCCATCTGGGCCTCACACAGTCCTGGTGACTTTGTTCCCTACCTGGACCTGATTGCTGTACCCTTTCTTGGCCTCACCTGGACTGGTGAGTCTGATCCTGTCTGTGCGTCACCCAGACCGGGTGACTCTGGTCCTCACCTGGGCATCATTGATACCTGGTGACTCTGTACCACACCTGAGCCTCACCTGGATATGTTGACTCTGGAACCGCTCTGGGCCTCACCCTGACGTAGTGACTCTGGTCCCCATCTGGATGTCACATGGACAAGGTGATTCTGGTACCCCCTAGGCCTCAAACAGATCTGGTGACTCTGGTCTTCAAATGGGACTCACCTGTACCTAGTGAATATGCTCCATCTGGGCCTCATTTGGACCTGGTGACTCTGGTCCATACCTGGGCATCATCGGGATATGGTTCCACTGCATGGCATGCAGGTTGGCCTCACCTGGACCTGGTAAGTCTGGTCTCTACCTGGGCATCATCTGGATATGTTTCCACTGCATGGCATGCAGGTTGGCCTCACCTGGACCTGGTAATTCTTCTCCCTACCTGGGCATCATTGGGATATGGTTCCACTGCATGGCCTGCAGGTTGGCCTCACTTGGACCTGGTGAGTGTTATTGCCACCTGGGCCTCACCCATACCTGGTGACTCAGGTCCCCATGTGGGCCTCTTGGACCTGGTGAATCTGGTCTTACCTGGTCCTTTCCAGAACGGGGACTCTGGTCACCACCTGTGCCTCACCTGGACCTGGTGAATCTGGTACCCCTCTAGGCCTCAACAAGATCTGATGACTCTGATCCTATCTGCGCGTCACCCAGACCTGGTGACTCTGTTCCTCACCTGGGCATCATTGGGACCTGGTGACTCTGTTCCACACCTGAGCTTCACCTGGATATGATGACTCTGGAACCTCTCTGGGACTCACCCAGATCTGGTGACCCTGGTCCTCAACTGGGCCTCACTTGGAACTAGTGAATATGCACCATCTGGGTCTCTTTTGGACCTGGTGAATCTGGTCCCTACCAGGGCATCATCGGGACATGGTTCCACTTCATGGCCTGCAGGTTGGCCTCACTTGGACCTGGTAAGTCTGGTCCCTACATGGTCATCATCTGGACATGTTTCCTCTGCACGGCATGCAGGTTGGCCTCACCTGGACCTTGACAGTGGCGTTGCCACCTGGGCCTCACCTATGCCTGGTGACACAGGTCCCCACGTGGGCCTCACCTGGACCTGGTGAATCTTGTCCTTACCTGGTCCTCACCCGGAACTGGTATCTGGTCACCACCTGGATATAACCTGGACCTTGTGTATCTGGTCCCCATCTAGGCCTCACCCAGTCCTGGTGACTTTGTTCCCCACCTGGACCTGATTTCTGTGGACTCCTTCTTGGCCGCACCTGGAACTGGTGACTCTGGTCCCCACCTGGACCTCTCCCGGACCTGGTGACTTTCTTTCAAACATGGACCTCACATGGATCTGGTGACTCTGGTACTCAGTTTGGCCTCACCTGGAACTGGCGTCTCTCGTCCCCACTTTGACCTAACTCACAACTGCTGAATCTAGCCCAACTTAGGCTGCACCCAGATCTGGTGACTTTTGTCCCCAGCTATGCCTCAATTCGACCTAATGAATCTGGTCCTCACGGGAGCCTCACCTGGACCTGGGACTCAGCTGGATAGAGTGGCTCTGGTTCCCGCAAGGGGCTCAGCTGACACTGCTGACTGTGGTCTTATTGTACGCCTCACCAGGACCTAGTGATTATGTTCCCCATCTGGGCCTGCATGGCCCTAGTGACTCTGGTCCTCACCCAGGCATCATTGGGACCTGGATACTCTATTCCACACCTGGGCCTCACTCTGACCAGGGACCTATGGACCCATTCTGGGCCTCAAACTAAACTGGTTACTCTGGTACCCCCTCAGGGCCTCACCCTAACCTGGTGACTCTGGTCACCACTTTTGCTTCACTTGGGCCTGGTGAATCTGGTCCTTAGCTGGTTCTCACCTGGATTTGGTGACTGGTCTCCACCTGGGCCTCATCTGGACTTGGTGAATACTGTTGCCATCTGCGCCTCACCTGGACCTTGTGACTGTGGTCCCACCTGGAACTCACCTGGATCTGGTGGCTCTGGTTCCCATATGGGGCTCTCCTGGACCTGGTTCCTGTGGTCTCCATCTGGCCTCACCTGGAACACAATGACTCTGATCCATATTTGGGCCTCTCCTGGACCTGTTGACACTGGTCCTTACATGGGCATCATTGGGAACTCGATACTCTCTTATATACCTCGTCCTCACCTGGACCTGGTGACTGTGGTCCCCACCTGGGTCTCACCTGGACCTGGTGACTCTCGTTCCCACATGAACCACACCAGGACCAGGTGACTGTGGTGTTCTTGTAGACTCACGTTTACCTGGTGACTCCAGTCCCCACTAGGGCCTCACCTGGTTCTGGTGACTCTGGCATGTAGGTTTTCCTCACCTGTACCTGGTGAGTGGGGTTGCCACCTGGGCCTCACCCATACCTGGTGACTCAGGTCCCCACTTGGGCCTCCTGGACCTGGTGAATCTGGTAATTCTAGTCACCACCTGGGAATGCCCTGGACCTGGAGAATCTGGTCGCCATCTCGGCCTCACCCAGTCCTGGTGACTTTGTTCCCCACCTGGACCTGATTGCTGTGGACTCCTTTTGGGCCTCACCTGGAACTGGTGACTCTGATCCTAACTGGGCCTCACCCAGATATGGTGACTCTGGTCCTCACCTGGGACCACTATGACCTGGATACTCTGTTCCACACCTGAGCCTCACCTGGACATGATGACTCTGGATCCTCTCTGGGCCTCACTCTGACATGGTGACTCTGGTCCCCATCTGGATGTCACCTAGACCAGGTGAATCTGGGATCCCTGTCGGCCTCAACCAGACCTGGTGACTCTGGTCCTCAACTGGGCCTCACCTGGACCTAGTGCACATTCTCCCAACCTGCGACTTATCTGGACGTGGTGACTCGGGTTCTACCTGGGCATCATCGGGACATGGTTACTCTATTCCCCAATGGGACTGACCTGATCCTAGTAACTCTGGTCCTGACTTTGGCCTCTTCTGTACCAGGTCACTCTGGCTCCACCTGTGCCTCACCTGTAACTGGTAACTCTGATCCTAAGCATGGCCTCACCTGACCTTGTGACTGCGGTTCCCATCGGGATCTTACCTGGACCTCATGTCTCTGGTCCCACCTGGGCCTCACCAGGACCTGGTGTCTCCGGTACCCACCTGGGTAGCATCAGGATATGGTTACACTGTTCACTAACAGTGACCAAGCCGGACCTATTAAATGTGGTCTTTTTTTTTTTAATTTTTATTTATTTATGATAGTCCCACAGAGAGAGAGAGAGAGAGAGGCAGAGACACAGGCAGAGGGAGAAGCAGGCTCCATGCACCGGGACCCCGACCTGGGATTCGATCCCGGGTCTCCAGGATCGCGCCCTGGGCCAAAGGCAGGCGCCAAACCGCTGCGCCACCCAGGGATCCCTTAACTGTGGTCTTCACCTGGGGAACACCTGGACATGGTGACACTGGTTCCCACCTGGGTCTCACATGGACATGGTGAGTCTGATCCCCACCTGTGCCTCAATGTAACTGGTGATTCTCGTTCCCACATGGACATCATGTGGACCTGGTGGCTGCAGTGTTTCTAGCTTCTCATGTACCTCGTGACTCTGGTCCCCACCAGGGACTCACCGGGACCTGTTGAGTGTGGTTGTCACCTGCACCTCACCTGGACCTGGTGATTCTGGTCTGCACCTGAGACTACCCTGGATCTGGTGACTGTGGTCCCCACCTGGGCTTCACCTGGATTTGCGGAATCCGGTCCCCATCTGGGCCTCACCTGGCCCTGTTGACAATGGTCCACAAAAGGGCAAAATTGGGACCCGGTGACTTGTTCCACAACTGGACCTCACCTGGACCAGTTGACGCTGGTCCCCCTCTGGGTCTCACCGTGCCCTAGTGAGTGTGAACCCCACTTTGGCCTGACATGGACCTGTTGACCCTGGTTGCCACCTGCGCCTGACCTTGAACTGTTGACTCTGGTTCTTTCAAGGGCGTCCCCTGGACATGGTGATCCTGGTGCCCACATGAACCTCACCTGGACCTGGCGACTCTTGTCACCACCGGGAACTCAACTGGACCTGCTTACTGTGTTCCACACCTGGGCCTCAAGTAGACCTGTTGATCATGGTCCCCAAGCCGGCCTCAAATGGACCTGTTCCCTCTGATCCCCACCGGGGCTTCACGTGTACCTGGGAACTCTGGTCCTCACCTGGGCCTCATCTGGACCTAGTGACTCTTGTCCCATCCTGGGCTTCACCTGGATCTGGTGACTCTGGTCCCCACCTGGACTTGACCTGGATCTGGTGACTCTTGTCCCCACATGGACCTCTCCTGGACCTGGTGACTCTCTTCCCAACATGGACCTCACCTGGATCTGGTGACTCTGGTCCTCAGTTTGGCCTCACCTGGACCTGGTGTCTCTCGTCCCCACTTTGAATTAACTCAGAACTGCTGAATCTTCACCCACCTAGGCCGCACCCAGACCTGGTGACTCTTGTCCCCAGCTATGTCTCAATTCGACCTGATGAATCTGGTCCTCACGTGGGCCTCACATGG
The DNA here is from genome assembly GCF_048164855.1 of Canis lupus baileyi. Lineage (NCBI taxonomy): Eukaryota > Metazoa > Chordata > Mammalia > Carnivora > Canidae > Canis > Canis lupus. The sequence goes on along the minus strand of NC_132867.1, from coordinate 2,274,625 downwards.
ACCTGGGACTCAGCTGGATAGAGTGGCTCTGGTTCCTACAAGGTGCTCACCTGGACCTGGTGACTGTGGTCCCACCTGGGCCTCACCGTGACGAGGTGACTGGTTCCCACACAGACCTCACCTGGACCTGGTGACTCAGGTCCTCATATGGGAATCATGGGACCTCGTTTCACAGTTCCACATCGGGGCTTCACTTGGACCTAGTGATTCTTGTCCCCCTCTGGACTTCACCCTGACGTGGTGACTATGGTCCCCACCTGGATATCACCAGAACCGGGTGACTCTGGTCCCCCTCTGGGACTCACCCGGACCTGGGGACACTGGTGCTCAACTGGGCCTCCACAGGACCTGGTGAATCTAGTCCTCACTTAGGCCTCATCTGTACCTTGTGACTCTTTTCCCACCTGGCATCAATGGGACATGGTTACTCTGTTCCCCCACTAGACATCACCTGGACATGACAACTTTGCTCCACACTTTGGACTCAACTTGTCCTGATCAATTTGTTCCCCCCACCTAGGCCTCAATCTGGACCTGGTGACTGTGGTACCCACCTGGGTCTCACCTGGACCTGGTGACTCTCGATCCCACATGAACCACACCTGGACCTGGTGACTCTGGTTTTCTTGTAGACTCACATTTACCTGGTGACTCCGGTCCCCACTAGGGCCTCACCTGGATCTGGTGACTCTGGCCTGCAAGTTGGCCTCACCTGGACTTGGTGAGTGGGGTTGCCACCTGGGCCTCACCCATACCTGGTGACTCAGTTTCACATGTGGGCCTCTTGGACCTGGTGAATCTTGTCCTTACCTGGTCCTCTCCCAGACCCGGGGACTCTGGTCACCACCTCGCCTCACCTGGACCTGGTGAATCTGGTCCCCATCTGGGCCTCACCCAGTCCTGGTGACTTTGTTCCCCACCTGGACCTGATTGCTGTGGACTCTCTCTTGGCCTCACCTGGAACTGGTGACTCTGATCCTATCTGAGCGTCACCAAGACCTGGTGACTCTGGTCCTCACCTGGGCATCATTGGTACCTGGTTACTCTGTTCCACACCTGAGCCTCACCTGGACATGATGACTCTGGAACCTCTCTGGGCCTCACCCTGACCTGGTGACTCTTGTCCCCATCTGGATGTCAACTGGACCAGGTGATTCTTGTACCCCTCTAATACTCAACCAGATCTGGTGACTCTGGTCCTCAACTGGGCCTCACCTGGACCTAGTGAATATGCTCCAATTGGGCCTCATTTGGACCTGGTAACTCTGGTCCCTTCCTGGGCATCATCGGGACATGGTTCAGCTGCATGGCCTTCAGGTTTGCCTCACCTGGACCTGGTAACTCTGGTCCCTACCTGGGCATCATCGGGACATGGTTCCTCTACATGGCATGCAGGTTGGCCTCACCTGGACCTGGTGAGTGGGGTTGGCACCTGGGCCTCACCCATACATGGTGACACAGGTCCCCCGTGGGCCCAGTATGACCTGGTGAATCTCGTCCTTACCTGGTCCTCACCCGCACCTGGTAACCCTGATCACCACCTGGGAATCACCTGGACCTGGTGAATCTTGTCCCCATCTGGGCTTCCCCCAGTCCTGGTGACTTTGTTCCCCATCTGGGCCTGATTGCTGTGGACTCCTTCTTGGCCTCACCTGGAACTGGTGACTCTGATCTTAACTGGGCCTCACCCAGAACTGGTGACTCTGGTACTCACCTGTGGTCCATTATTACCTGGATACTCTGTTCCAACCTGAGCCTCACCTGGATATGATGACTCTGGATTCCCTCTGGGCCTCAGCCTGACATGGTGACACTGGTCCCCATCTGGATGTCACCTAGACCAGGTGAAACTGGTACCCCTCTAGGCCTCAACTTGACCTGGTGACTCTGGTCCTCAACAGGGCCTCACCGGGACCTAGTGTACATGCTCCCCACCTGCGCCCCATCTGGACCTGGTGACTCTGGTCCCTACCTGGGCATCATCGGGACATGGTTGCTTTGCATGGCCTGAAGGTTGCCCTAACCTGGACCTGGTGTGTGGGGTTGCCACATGGGTCTCACCCATACCTGGTGACTCAGGTCCCAACGTGAGACTCTTGGACCTGGTGAATTTGGTCCTTACCTGTTCCTCTCCCAGATTCGGGGACTCTGGACACCACCTGGGCTCACCTGGACCTGGTGGATCTGGTCCCATCTGGGCCTCACCCAGTCCAGGTGACTTTGTTCCCCACCTGTACCTGATTGCTTTGGACTGTGTCTTGGCCTCACCTGGAACTGGTGTCTCTGATCCTATCTGCGCCTCACCCAGACCTGTTGACTCTGGTCCTCACCTGGGCATCATTGGTACCTGGTGACTCTGTTCCACACCTGAGCCTCACCTGCACATGTTGACTCTGGAACCACTCTGGGCCTCACCCTGACCTGAAGACTCTGGTACCCATCTGGATGTCACCAAGACCAGGTGAATCTGGTACCCCTCTACGCCTCAACTAGAACTGGTGACCCTTTTCCTCAACTGGGCCTCACCGGGACCTAGTGAATAAGCTCCCCACCTGCGCCTCATCTGGACCTGGTGACTCTGGTTCTACCTGGGCATCATCGGGTCATGGTTACTCTATTCCCCACTGGGACTGACCTGATCCTGGTAGCTCTGGTCCTGACATTTGGCTCTTCTGTACCAGGTGGCTCTGGCTCCACCTGGGCCTCACCTGTAACTGTTGAATCTGATCCTAAGCATGGACTCACCTCACCTGATGTCTGTGGTGCCCATGGGACCTCACTTGGTCCTCATGTCTCTGGTCTCACCTGGGCCTCACCAGGACCTGGTGTCTCTGGTAACCATCTATGTAGCATCATGTTATGGTTACACTGTTCACTATCAGGGACTCTGGTCCCCATCTGGATGTCACCGGGACCAGGTGATTCTGGTACCCCTCTAGGCCTCAACCAGTTCTGGTGACTCTGGTCCTCAACTGGGCCTAACATGGACCTAGTGAATATGCTCCATCTGGGCCTCATTTGGAACTGGTTACTCTGGTCCCTACATGGGCATCATCGGGACATGGTTCCACTCCATGGCCTGCAGGTTGGCCTCACCTGGATCTGGTAACTCTGTTCCCTACACGGGCATCTTCGGTACACGATTCCTCTGCATTGCCTGCAGGTTGGACTCACCTTGACCTGGTGAGTGGGTTTGCTACCTGGGCCTCACCCATACCTGGTGACACAGGTCCCCACGTGGGCCTCACATGGACCTGGTGAATCTGGTCCTTACCTGGTCCTCATCCGGAACTGGTAACTCTGGTCATCACCTGGGAATCACCTGGACCTTGTAAATCTGCTCCCTATCTGGGCCTCACCCAGTCCTGGTGACTTTGTTCCCCACCTGGACCTGATTGCTGTGGACACTTTCTTGGCCTCACCTGGAACTGGTGACTCTGTTCCTAACTGGGCCTCACCCAGATCTGGTGACTCTGGTCCTCAACTGTGGATCATTAAGACCTGGATTCTCTGTTCCACACCTGAGCCTCACCTGGACTTGATGACTCTGGAACCACTCTGGGCCTCACCCTGAAATGGTGACTCTGGTCTCTATTTGGATGTCACCTAGACCAGGTGAATCTGGTACCCCTCTAGGACTCAACTAGACCTGGTGACTCTCGTCCTCAACTTGGCCTCACAGGGACCTAGTGAATATGCTCCCCACCTGCGCCTCATCTGGACCTGGTGACTCTGGTTCTTCCTGGGCATCATCCTGAAATGATTACTCTATTCCCCACTGGGACTGACCTGATCGTGGTAACTCTGGTCTTGACTTTGGCCTCTTCTGTACCAGGTGACTCTGGCTCCACCTGGGCCTCACCTGTAACTGGTGACTCTGATCCTAAGCATGGCCTCACCTGACGTGGTGACTGTGGTTCCCATCGGGACCTCATCTGGACCTCATGTATCTGGGCCCACCTGGGCCTCACCAGGATATGGTGTCTCTGGTACCCACCTAGGTAGCATCAGGATATGGTTAAACTGTTCACTAACAGTGACCAAGCCCGACCTATTAACTCTGGTCTTCACCTGGGTCTCACCTGGGCATGGTGGGTCGGATCCCCACCTGGTCCTCACCTGTAACTGGTGATTCGCGTTCCCACATGGACATCATGTGGACTTGGTGGCTGCAGTGTTTCTAGCTTCCCATGTACCTCGTGGCTCGGGTCCCCACCAGGGCCTCACCGGGACCTGGTGAGTGTGGTTGCCACCTGCACATCACCTGGACCTGGTGATTCTGGTCTGCAACCGAGACTACCCTGGATCTGGTGACTGTGGTCCCCACCTGGGCTTCACCTGGATTTGGGGACTCTGGGCCCCATATGGGCACACCTTGCTCTGTTGACCATGATCCTCAACTGGGCAAATTTGGGACCCGGTGACTGTGTTCCACAACTGGACCTCACCTGGACCAGGTGACTCTGGTCCCCCTCTGGGTCTCACCGTGCCCTAGTGACTGTGAACCCCACTTTGGCCCGAATTGCACCTTCTGTCCCTGGTTGCCACCTGCACCTGACCTCGAACTGTTGACTCTGGTTCTTTCAAAGGCCTCCCCTGTACCTGGTGATCCTGGTCCCCACCTGGGCGTCACCTGGACCTGGTGACTCTTTTTCCAACATGGACCTCACCTGGGTCTTGTGACTCTGCTCCTCAGTTTGGCATCACCCGTACCTGGTGTCTCTTGTCCCCACTTTGACGTACCTCAGAACTGCTGAATCTTGCCCAACTTAGGCCGCACCCAGATCTGGTGACTCTTGTCCCCAGCTATGCCTCAATTCGACTTGATGAATCTGGTCCTCACGTGGGCCTCACATGGACTTGGGACTCAGCTGGATAGAGTGGCTCTGGTTCCCACAAGGGGCTCACCTGACACTACTGACTGTTGTCTTATTCTGTGCCTCACCAGTACCTAGTGATTCTGTTCGCCATCTGGGCCTGCATGGACCTAGTGACTCTGGTCTTCACCCGGGCATGATTGGGACCTGGATACTCTATTCCACACCTGGGCCTCACTTTGACCAGAGACCTCTGGTCCCATTCTGGGCCTCAAACGAAACTGGTTATTCTGGTTCCCCCTCTGGCCTCACCCTTACCTGGTGACTCTGGTCACCCCTTGGCTTCATTGGGCCTGTTAAATTTGGTCTTTAGCTGGTCCGCACCTGGATCTGGTGACTGTTCGGCACCTGGGCCTCACCTGCACTTGGTGAATCCTGTTGCCACCTGCGCCTCACCTGGACCTTGTGACTGTGATCCCACCTGGACCTCACCTGGATCTGCTGGCTCTGGTTCCCATATTGGCTCTCCAGGACCTGGTTCCTGTGGTCTCCATCTGGCCTCACCTGGAACACAATGACTCTGATCCATATTTGGGCCTCTCCTGGACCTGTTGACTCTGGTCTTTACCTGGGTATCATTGGGACCTGGATACTCTCTTATATACCTGGACCTCACCTGGACCTGGTGACTGTGGTCCCACCTGGGCCTCACCTGGACGAGGTGACTGGTTCACACCCGGACATCACCTGGACCTGGTGACTCATGTCCTCATATGGGCATCTTGGGAGTTGGTTTCTCAGTTCCACATCGGGGCCTCACCTGGACCTAGTGATTCTCCTCCCGCTCTTGGCCTCACCCTGACGTGGTGACTCTGCTCCCCACCTGGATATCACCAGGACCGGGTGACTCTAGTCCCCCTCAAGGACGCACCCGCAGCTGGGGACACTGGTCCTCAACTGGGCCTCAACAGGACCTGGTGAATCTACTCCTCACTTAGGCCGCGTCTGGACCTTGTGACTCTTTTCCCACCTGGAATCAATGGGACATGGTTACTCTGTTCCCCACATGGGCCTACCCTCGACATGATAACTTTGCTCCACACTTTGGCCTCAACTGGTCCTGATGACTCTGGTCCCCCCACCTAAGCCTCAATCTGGACCTTGTGACTGTGGTCCCGACCAGGGTCTCACCTGGACTTGGTGACTCTCGTTCCCACATGAACCACACCTGGACCTGGTGACTGTGGTTTTCCTGTAGACTCACATTTACCTGGTGACTCCGGTCCCCACTAGGGCCTCACCTGGATCTGGTGACTCTGGCCTGCAGGTTGGCCTCACCTGGACCTGGTGATTCTGGTCTGCACCTGAGACTACCCTGGATCTGGTGACTCCGGTTCCACCTGGGCATCACCTGGATTTGGGGACTCAGGTCCCCATCTGGGCCTCACCTGGCCCAGTTGACCATGGTCCTCAACTGGGCAAAATTGGGAACCGGTGACTCTGTTCCACAACTGGACCTCACCTGGACCAGGTGACTCTGGTCCCCCTCTGGGTCTCACCGTGCCCTAGTGACTGTGAACCCCACTTTGGACTGACGTGGACCTGCTGACCCTGTTTGCCACCTGCGCCTGACCTCGAACTGTTGACTCTGGTTCTATCAAGGGCCTCCCCTGGACCTGGTGATCCTGGTCCCCACCTGGGCCTCACCTGGACATGGTGACTCTTGTCACCACCGGGGACTCACCTGGACCTGGTTACTATGCTCCACACCTGGGCCTCAGGTAGACCTGTTGACCATGGTCCCCAAGCCGGCCTCACGTGGACATTTTGGCTCTGATACCCGCCGGGGGATTACGTGTATCTGGTAACTCTGATCCTCACCTGGGCCTCATCTGGACCTAGTGACTATGGTCCCCACCTGGGCTTCATCTGGATCTGGTGACTCTGGTTCCCAACTGGACCTCTCCTGGACCTAGTGACTCTCTTTCCAACCTGGACCTCACCTGGATCTGGTGACTCTGGTCCTCAGTTTGGCCTCACCTGGACCTGGTGTCTCTCGTCCCCACTTTGACCTAACTCAGAACTGCTGAATCTTGCTCCACCTAGGCCGCACCCAGACCTGGTGACTCTTGTCCCCAGCTATGCCTCAATTCGACCTGATGAATCTGGTCCTCACGTGGGCCTCACATGGACCTGGGACTCACCTGGATAGAGTGTCTCTGGTTCCCACAAGGGGCTCACATGATACTGTGGACTGTGGTCTTATTCTATGCCTCACCGGGACCTAGTGATTCTGTTCCCCATCTGGGCCTGCATGGCCCTAGTGACCTTGGTCCTCACCCAGGCATCATTGGGACCTGTATACTCTATTCTACAACTGGGCCTCACTTTGTCCAGGAAACTCTGGTCCCATTCTGGTCCTCAAACTAAACTGGTTACTCTGGTTCACACTCTGATCCTCACCCTTACCTGGTGACTCTGGTCACCCCTTGGGCTTCACTTCGGCCTGGTGAATCTGGTCCTTAGCTGGTCCGCACCTGGCTCTGGTGACTGGTCGCCACCTGGATCTCACCTGGACTTGGTGAATCCTGTTGCCACCTGCGCCTCACCTGGACCTTGTGACTGTGGTCCCACCTGGACCTCACCTGAATCTGGTTGCTCTGGTTCCCATATGGGGCTCTCCTGAACCTGGTCCGTGTTGTCTCCATCTGGCCTCACCTGGAACACAATGACTCTGATACATATTTGGGCCTCTCCTGGAACTGATGACGCTGGTCCTTACCTGGGCATCACAGGGACCTGGATACTCTCTTATATACCTGGGCCTCACCTGGACCTGGTGACTGTGGTCCCACCTGGGCCTCACCTGGACGAGGTGACGGGTTCCCACAGGGACCTCACCTGGACCTGGTGACTCAGGTCCTCATATGGGCATCATGGGACCTGGTTTTTCAGTTCCACATCGGGGCCTCACCTGGACCTAGTGATTCTCGTCCCCCTCTGGGCCTCACTCTGACGTGGTGACTCTGGTCACCCCTGGATATCACCAGAACCGGGTGACTCTGGTCCCCCTCTGGGACTCTCCCGGAGCTGGGGACACTGGTCCTCCGCTGGGCCTCAACAGGACCTGGTGAATCTACTCCTCACTTAGGCCTCCTCTGGACCATGTGTCTCTTTTCCCACATGGCATCAATGGGACATGGTTACTCTGTTCTCCACCTGGGCCTCACCTGGACATGAAAACTTTGCTCCACACTTTGGCCTCAACTGGTCCTGATGAATCTGGTCCCCCCACCTAGGCCTCAATCTGGACCTGGTGAGTGTGGTCCCCACCTGGGTCTCACCTGGACCTGGTGACTCTCGTTCCCACATAAACCACACCTGGAGCTGGTGACTATGGTGTTCTGGTAGACTCACATTTTCCTGGTGACACCGGTCCCCACTAGGGCATTACCTGGATCTGGTGACTCTGGCCTGCAGGCTGGTCTCACCTGGACCTGGTGAGTGGGGTTGACACCTGGGCCTCACCCATACCTGGTGACTCAGGTCACCACGTGGGCCTCTTGGACCTGGTGAATCTTGTTCTTACCTGGTCCTCTCCCACCACGGGGACACTGGTCACCACCTGGGTCTCACCTGGACCTGGTTAATCTGGTACCCATCTGTGCCTCACCCAGTCCTGGTGACTTTTTCCCCACCTGGACCTGATTGCTGTGGACTCTTTCTTGGCCTCACCTGGAACTGGCGACTCTGATCCTATCTGAGTGTCACCCAGACCTGGTGACTCTGGTCCTCACCTGGGCATCATTGGTACCTGAAGACTCTGATCCACACCTGAGCCTCACCTGGACATGATGACACTGGAACCACTCTGGGCTTCACCCTGACCTGGTGACCCAGGTCCCCATCTGGATGTCACCTGGACCTGGTGATTCTTGTACCCCTCTAGGACTCAACAAGATCTGGTGACTCTGGTCCTCAACTGGGCCTCACCTGGACCTAGTGAATATGCTCCATCTGGGCCTCATTTGGACCTGGTGACTCTGGTCCCTACCTGGGCATCATCGGTGCAATGTTACTCTATTCCACACTGGCAATCCCCTGATCCTGGTAACTCTGGTCCTCTCTTTGGACTCTTCTGTACCAGGTAACTCTGGCTCCACCTGGACCTCACCTGTAACTGGTGATTCTGATACTACGCATGGCCTCATCTGACCTGGTGACAGTGCTTCCCATTGGGACCTCACCTGGACCTCAGGTCTCCGGTCCCACCTGGGCCTTACCAGGACCTGGTGTCTCTGCTAACCACCTGGGCAGCATCAGGATATGGTTACACTGTTCACTAACAGTGACCCAGCTGGACCTATTAACTCTGGTCTTTACCTGGGCCACACCTGGACATGGTGACACTCGTTCCCACCTGGGTCTCACCTGGACATGGTGAGTCAGATCCCCACCTGTTCCTCAGCTTTAACTGGTGATTCTCGCTTCCACATGGACATCATGTGAACCTGGTGGCTGCAGTGTTTCTAGCTTCTCATGTCCTCGTGACTCTGGTCCCCACCAGTGCCTCACCGGGACCTGGTGAGTGTGGTTGCCACCTGCACCTCAGCTGAACCTGGTGATTCTGGTCTGCACCCGAGACTACACTGGATTGGTGACTGTGGTCCCTACCTGGGCTTCACCTGGATTTGGGGATTCCGGTCCCCATCTGGGCCTCACCTGGCCTTGTTGACCATGGTCGTCAACTGGCCAAAATTGGGAACCTGTGACTGTGTTCCACAACTGGACCTCACATGGACCAGGTGACTCTGGTCCCACTCTGGGTCTCACCGTGCCCTAATGACTGTGAACCCCACTTTGCCCTGACTTGGACCTGCTGACCCTGGTTGCCACCTGCGCCTGACCTCGAACTGTTGACTCTGGTTCTTTCAAGGGCCTCCCCTTTACCTGGTGATCCTGGTCCCCACCTGGGCCTCACCTGGACGTGGTGACTCTTGTCACCACCGGGGACTCACCTGGACCTGGTTAAGGTGTTCCACACCTCGGCCTCAAGTAGACCTGTTGACCATGGTACCCAAGCTGGCCTCACATGGCCTGTTGCCTCTGATCCCCACCGGGGCCTCACGTGTACCTGGTAACTCTGGTCCTCGCCTGGGACTAATCTGGACCTAGTGACTCTGGTCCCCACCTGGGCTTCACCTGGATCTGGTGACTCTGGTCCCCACCTGGACTTCACCTGGATTGGTGACTCTGGTCCACACCTGGACCTCTCCTGGACCTGGTGACTCTCTTTCCAACATGGACCTCACCTGGATCTGGTGACTCTGGTACTCAGTTTGGCCTCACCTGGACCTGGTGTCTCTCATCCCCACTTTGACCTAACTCAGAACTGCTGAATCTTCACCCACCTAGGCCTCACCCAGACCTGGTGACTCTTGTCCCCAGCTATGCCTCAATTCGACCTGATGAATCTGGTAGTCACGTGGGCCTCACATGGACCTGGGACTCAGCTGGATAGAGTGGCTCTGGTTCCCACAAGCGGCTCACCTGATACAGCTGACTGTGGTCTTATTCTATGCCTCACCAGGACCTAGTGATTCTGTTCCCCATCTGGGCCTGCATGGCCCTAGTAACTCTGGTATTTACCCAGGCATCATTGGGATCTGGATACTCTATTCCACACCTGGGCCTCACTTTCACCAGGGACCTATGGTCCCATTCTGGGCCTCAAACTAAACTGGTTACTCTGGTTCCCCCTCTGGGCCTCACCCCTACCTGGTGACTCTGGTCACCCCTTGGGCTTCACTTGGGCCTGGCGAATATGGTCCTTATCTGATCCGATTCTGGATCTGGTGACCGGTTGCCACCTGGGCCTCACTTGGACTTGGTGAATCCTGTTGCCACCTGCGCCTCACCTGGACCTTGTGACTGTGGTCCCACCCGGACATCACCTGGATCTGGTGGCTATGGTTCCCATATGGGGCTCTCCTGGACCTGGTTCCTGTGGTCTCCATCTGGCCACACCTGGAACACAATGACTCTGAACCATATTTGGGCCTCTCCTGGACCTGTTGACTCTGGTCCTTACCTGGGCATCATTGGGACCTGGATACTACCTTATATACCTGGGCCTCACCTGGACCTGGTGACTCTGGTCCCACCTGGGCCTCACCTGGACGAGGTGACTGGTTACCACATTGACCTCACCTGGACCTGGTGACTCAGGTCCTCATATGGGCATCATGGGACCTGGTTTCTCAGTTCCACATCGGGGCCTCACCTGGACCTAGTGATTCTCGTCCACCTCTGGCCTCACCCTGAGGTGGTGACTCTGGTCCCCACCTGGATATCACCAGATCCGGGTGACTCTGGTCCTCCTCTGGGACTCACCCGGAGCTGGGGACACTGGTCCTCAACTGGGCCTCAACAGGACCTGGTGAATCTACTCCTCACTTAGGCTTCGTCTGGACCTTGTGACTCTTTTCCCACCTGGCATCAATGGGACATGGTTACTCTGTTCCCCACCTGGGCCTCACATGGACATGATAACTTTGCTCCAACTTTGGCCTTAACTGGTCCTGATGACTCTGGTCCCCCCACCTAGGCCTCAATCTGGATCTGGTGACTGGTCCCCACATGGGTCTCACCTGGACCTGGTGACTCTCGTTCCCACATGACCCATACCTGGACCTGGTGACTGTTGTGTTCTTGTAGACTCACATTAACCTGGTGACTCCGGTCCCACTAGGGTCTCACCTGGATCTGGGGACTCGGGCCTGAAGGTTGGCCTCACCTGGACCTGGTGAGTGGGGTTGCCACCTGGGCCTCACCCATACCTGGTGACTCAGGTCCTCACGTTGGCCTCTTCGACCTGGTGAATATGGTCCTTACCTGGTCCTCCCCCAGACCCGAGGACTCTGGTCACCTCCTGGGCCTCACCTGGACCTGGTGAATTTGGTCCATTTTGGGCCTCACCCAGTCCTGGTGACTTTGTTCCCCACCTGGACCTGATTGCTGTGGATTCTTTCTTGGCCTCACAAGGAACTGGTGACTCTGATCCTGTCTGCGCGTCACCTAGACCTGCTGACTCTGGTCCTCACCTGGGCATCATTGGTACCTGGTGACTCTGTTCCACACCTGAGCATCACCTGGACATGATGACTCTGGAACCTCTCTGGGCCTCATCCTGACCTGGTGACTCTGGTCCCCATCTGGATGTCACCTGGACCAGGTGATTCTGGTACCCCTCTAGGCCTCACCAGATCTCTTGACTCTGGTCCTCAACTGGGCCTAACCTGGACCTAGTGAATATGCTCCATCAGGGTCTCATTTGGACCTGGTGACTCTCGTCCCTACCTGGCCATCATCGGGACATGGTTCCACTGCATGGCCTGCAGGTGGGCCTCACCTAGTGCTGGTAAATCTGGTCCCTACCTGGGCATCATCGGGACATGGTTCCACTGCATGGCCTGCAGGTTGTCCTCACCTGGACGTGGTAACTCTAGTACCAACCTGGGCATCATCGGGACATGGTTCCTCTGCATGGCCTGCATGTTGGCCTCAGCTGGAACTCGTGAGTGTGGTTGCCACCTGGGGCTCACCCATACCTGTTGACTCAGGTCCCCACGTGGGCCTCTTGGACCTGGTGAATCTGGTCCTTACCTGGTCCTCTCCCAGACCCGGGGACTCAGCTCACCACCTGGGCCTCACCTGGCCCTGGTGAATCTGGTCCCCATCTGGGCCTCACACAGTCCTGGTGACTTTGTTCCCCACCTGGACCTGATTGCTATGGAATCTTTCTTGGCCTCACCTGGACCTGGGGACTCTGATCCTACCTGGGCCTCACCCAGATCTGGCGACTCTGGTCCTCACCTGTGGACCATTATGACCTGGATACTTTGTTCCACACCTGAGCCTCACCTGGACATGTTTATTCTGGATCCACTCTGAGCCTCACCCTGACATGGTGACTCTGGTCCCCATCTGGATGTCACCTAGACCAGGTGAATCTGGTACCCCTCTAGGCCTCAACCAGACCTGGTGACTCTGGTCCTCAACTGGGCCTCAACGGGACCTATGAATATGCTCCCCACCTGCGCCTCATCTGGACCTGGTGATTCTGGTTCTATCTTGGCATCATCGGGACATGGGTACTCAGTTCCCCACTGGGACTGACTTGATCCTGGTAACTCTGGCCACGACTATGGTCTCTCTGTACCAGGTGATTCTGGCTCCACCTGGGCCTCACCTGTAACCTGTGACTCTGATCCTAAGCATGGCCTCACCTGACCTGGTCTCTGTGGTTCCCATCGGGACCTCACGTGGACCTCATTTCTCTGGTCGCACCTGGGCCTCACCAGGACCTGGTGTCTTTGGTACCCACCTGGGTACCATCAGGATATGGTTACACTGTTCACTATCAGTGACCCAGCCGGACCTATCAACTCTGGTCTTCACCTGGGCCACACCTGCACATGGTGACACTGGTTCCCACCTGGGCTTCACCTGGATCTGGTGACTCGGGTCCCCACCTCTACTTCACCTGGATCTGGTGGCTCTGTTTCCCATATGGGGCTCTCCTGGACCTGGTTCCTGTGGTCTCCATCTGGCCTCACCTGGAACACAATGACTCTGATCCATAATTGGGCCTCTCCTGGACCTGTTGACTCTGGTCCTTACCTGGGCATCATTGGGACCTGGATACTCTCTTATATACCTGGGCCTCACCTGGACCTGGTGACTGTGGTGTCACATGGACCTCATCTGGATGAGGACACTGGTCCCGACAGGGACCTCACCTGGACCTGTTGACTCAGGTCCTCAAATTGGTATCATGGGACCTGGTATCTCAGTGCCACATTGGGGCCTCACCTGGACCTAGTGATCTCGTCCCACTCTGGGCCTCACCCTGACGTGGTGACTCTGGTCCCCACCTGGATATCACCAGAACCGGGTGACTCTGTTCCCCCTCTGGGACTCACCCGGAGCTGGGGTCACTGGTCCTCAACTGGGCTCAACAGGATCTGATGAATCTACTCCTCACTTAGGCCTCGTCTGGACCTTGTGACTCTTATCCAACCTGGCATCAATGGGACATGGTTACTCTGTTCCCCACCTGGGCCTCACCTGGACATGATAAGTTTTCTCCGCACTTTGTCCTCCACTGGTCCTGATGACTCTGGTCCCCCCACCGAGGCCTCAATCTGGACCTGGTTCCTGTGTTCCCCACCTGGGTCTCACCTGGATCTGGTAACTCTGGTCCCTACCTGGGTATCATCGGGACATGGCTCCTCTGCATGGCCTGCATGTTGGCCTCATCTTGACCTGGTGAGTGGGGTTCCCACGTGGGTCTTACCCATGCCTGGTGACACAGGTCCCCACGTGGCCTCACTTGGACCTGGTGAATGTGGTCCTTACCTAGTTCCCACCCGGAACTGGTAAATCTGGTCACCACCTGGGCATCACCTAGTCCTGGTGACTTTGTTCCCCACCTGGACCTGATTGCTGTGGACACATTCTTGGCCTTACCTGGAAGTGGTAACTCTGATCCTAACTGGGCCTCACCCAGATCTGGTGACTCTGGTCCTCACCGGTGGACCATTATGACCTGGATACTCTGTTCCACACCTGAGCCTCACCTGGACATGGTGACTCTGGATCCCCTCTGGGCCTCACCCTGACATGGTTACTCTGGTCCCCATCTGGATGTCACCTAGACCAGGTGAATCTGGTACCCCTCTGGGCCTCAACCAGATCTGGTGACTCTGGTCCTCAACTGGGCCTCACCTGGACCTAGTAAATATGCTCCATCTGGGCCTCATTTGGATCTGGTGACTCTGGTCCCTACGTGGGAAACATCGCGACCTGGTTCCACATAATGGTCTGCAGGTTGGCCTCTTCTTGACCTGGTAACTCTGGTCCCTACCTGGGCATCATCGGGACACGGTTCCTCTGCATGAACTGCAGGTTGGCGTCACCTGGACCTCGTACCTCTGGTCCCTACCTGGGCATCATCGGGACACGGTTCCTCTGCATGGCCTGCAGGTTGGCCTCACCTAGACCTGGAGAGTGGGCTTGCCACCTGGGCCTCACCCATACCTGGTGACACAGGTCTCACGTCGGCGTCACTTGGACCTGGTGAATCTGGTCCTTACCTGGTCCTCACCCGGAACTGGTAACCCTTGTCACCAAATGGGAATCAACTGGACCTCGTGAATCTGGTCCCCATCTGGGCCTCACACATTCCTGGTGTCTTTGATCCCCACCTAGACCTGATTGCTGAGGACTCCTTCTTGGCCTCACCTGGAACTTGTGACTCTGCTTGTAACTGGGCCTCACCCAGATCTGGTGACTCTGGTCCTCACCTGTGGACCATTATGACCTGGATACTCTGTTCCACACCTGAACCTCACCTGGACATGATGACTCTGGATGCCCTCTGGGCCTGACCCTGACATGGTGACTCTGGTCCCCATCTGGATGTCCCCTAGACCAGGTGAATCTGGTACCCCTCTAGGCGTCAACTAGACCTGCTGACTCTGGTACACATCTGGGCCTCACCTGGACCTAGTGAATATTCTACCCACCTGCGCCTCGCTGGACCTGGTGACTCTGACTCTACCTGGGCATCATTGGGACATGGTTACTGTATTACCCACTGAGACTGACCTGATCCTGGTAACTCTGGTCCTGACTTTGGCCTCTTCTGTACCAGGTGACTCTGGCTCCACCTGGGCCTCATCTGTACCTGGTAACTCTGATCCTAAGCATGGGCTCACCTGACCCGGTGACTGTGGTTCCCATCGGGACCTCACTTGGACCTCATGTCTCCGGTTACACCTGGGCCTCATCAGGACCTGGTGTCTCTGGTACCCACCTGGGTAGCATCAGCATATGGTTACACTGTTCACTAACACTCATCCAGCCGGACCTAATAACTCTGGTCTTCACCTGGGGCACACGAGGACATGGTGACACTGGTTCCCACCTGGGTCTCACCTGGACATGGTGAGTCGGATCCCCACCTGGTCCTCACCTGTAACTGGTGATTTTCATTCCCACATGGACATCATGTGAACCTGGTGGCTGCAGTGTTTCTAGCTTCTCATGTACCTCGTGTCTCTGGTCCCCACCGGGGCCTCTCCGGGACCGGGTGAGTGTGGTTGCCACCTGCAACTCACATGGACCTGGTGATCTGGGCCTCACCCAGTCCTGGTGACTTTGTTCCCCACCTGGACCTGATTGCTGTGAACTCTTTCTTAGCCTCACCTGGAACTGGTGACTCTGATCCTATCTGCGCGTCACCCAGACCTGGTGATTCTGGTCCTCACCTGGGCATCATTGGTACCTGGTGACTCTGTTCTACACTTGAGCCTCAACTGGACATGCTGACTCTGGAACCTCTCTGGGCCTCACCCTGCCCTGGTGACTCTGGTCCCCATCTGGATGTCACCTGGACCAGGTGATTCTGGTACCGCTCTAGGCCTCAAACAGTTCTGGTGAACCTGGTCCTCAACTGGGCCTCACCTGGATCTAGTGAATATGCTCCATCTGGGACTCATTTGGACCTGGTGACTCTGGTACCTACCTGGGCATCATAGGGATATGGTTCCAATGCATGGCTTGCAGGTTGGCCTCACCTGGACCTGGTAATTCTGGTCCCTACCTGGGCATAATCGGGACATGGTTCCACCGCATGGCCTGCAGGTTGGCCTCACCTGGACCTGGTGAGTGGGGTTGCCAATTGTGCCTCACCCATACCTGGTGACACAGGTCCCCACGTGGGCCTCAATTGGACCTGGTGAATCTGGTCCTTACCTGGTCCTTCCCCAGAACTGGTAACTCTGGTCACCACCTGGGAATCACCTGGGCCTGGTGAATCTGGTCCCCATCTAGGCCTCACCCAGTCCTGGTGACTTTGTTCCCCACAGGGACCTGATTGCTGTGGACGCCTTCTTGGCCTCAACTGGGACTAGTGACTCTGATCCTAACTGGGCCTCACCCAGATCTGGTGACTCTGGTCCTCACCTGTGGACCATTAACCTGGATACTCTGTTCCACACCTGAGCCTCACCTGGACATGAAGACTCTGGATCCCCTCTGGGCCTCACCCTGACATGGTGACTCTGGTCCCCATCTGGATGTCACTTAGACGAGGTGAATCTTGTACCCATCTAGGCCTCAACTACACCTGGTGACTCTGGTCCTCAACTGGGCCTCACTGGGACCTAGAGAATATGCTCCCCACCTGCGCCTCATCTGGACCTGGTGACTCTGGTTCTACCTGGTCATCATCGGGAAATGGTTACTGTATTCCCCACTGGGACTGACCTGATCCTGGTAACTCTGGTCCTGACTTTGGCCTCTTCTGTACCAGGTGACTCTGGCTCCACCTGGGCCTCATCTGTAACTGGTGACTCTAATCCTAAGCATGGCCTCACCTGACTTTCTGACTGTGGTTCCCATCGGGACCTCACCTGGACCTCATGTCTCTAGTCGCACCTGGGCCTCACCAGGACCTGGTGTCTCTGGTATCCACCTGGGTAGCATCAGGATATCGTTACACTCTTCACTATCAGTGACATAGCGGGACGTATTAACTCTGGTCTTCACCTGGGCCACACCTGGATGTGGTGACACTGGTTCCCACCTGGGTCTCACCTGGACATTGTGAATCGGATCCCCACCTGGGCCTCATTTGTAACTGGTGATTCTCGTTTCCACATGGACACCATGTCGACCTGGTGGCTGCAGTGTTTCTAGCTTCTCATGTACCTCGTGACTCTGGTCCCCACCAGGGCCTCACCGGGACCTGGTGAGTGTGGTTGCCACCTGCACCTCACCTGCAGCTGGTGATTCTGGTCTGCACCTGAGACTACCCTGCATCTGGTGACTGTGGTCCCCACCTGGGCTTCATCTGGATTTGGGGACTCCGGTACCCATCTGGGCCTCAACTGGCCCTGTTGACCATGGTCCTCACTGGGCAAAATTGGGACCCGGTGACTGAGTTGCACAACTGGACCTCACATGACCAGGTGACTCTGGTCCCCCTCTGGGTCTCACCGTGCCCTAGTGACTATGAACCCCACTTTGGCCTGACTTGGACCTGCTGAAACTGGTTGCCACCTGCGCCTGACCTCTAACTGTTGACTCTGGTTCTCTCAAGGGCCTCCCCTGTACCTGGTGATCCTGGTCCGCAACTGGGCCCCACGTGAACGTGGTGACCCTTGTCACCACGGGGGACTCACCAGGACCTGCTTACTGTGTTCCACACCTGGGCCTCAAGTAGACCTGTTGACCATGGTCCCCAAGGCGGCCTCACATAGACCTGTTTCCTCTGATCCCCACCGGGGCCTCACGTGTACCTGGTAACTCTGGTCCTCACCTGGGCCTCATCTGGACCTAGTGACTCTGGTCCCCACCTGGGCTTCACCTGGATCTGGTGACTCTGGTCCCCACCTGGAACTCACCTGGATCTGGTGACTCTGGTCCTCAGTTTGGCCTCACCTGTACCTGGTGTCTCTCGTTCCCACTTTGACCTAACTCAGAACTGCTGAATCTTGACCCACCTAGGCCGCACGCAGACCTGGTGACTCTTGTCCCCAGCTCTGCCTCAATTCGACCTGATGAATCTGCTCCTCACGTTGGCCTCACATGAACCTGGGACTCAGCTGGATAGAGTGGCTCTGGTTCCCACAAGGGGCTCACATGATACTGGTGACTGTGGTCCCACCTGGGCCTCACCTGGACGAGGTGACTGGTTCCCACAGGGACCTCAACTGGACCTGGTGACTCAGGTCCTCATATGGGCATCATGGGACCTGGTTTCTCAGTTCCACATCGGGACCTAACCTGAACCTAGTGATTCTCGTCCCATTATGGTCCTCACCCTGACGTGGTGACTCTGGTCCCCCCCTGGATATCACCAGAACCGGGTGACTCTGGTCCCCCTCTGGGACTCACCCGGAGCTGGGGACACTGGTCCTCAACTGGGCCTCAACAGGACCTGGTGAATCTGCTCCTCACTTAGGCCTCGTCTGGATCTTGTGACTCTTTTCCCACCTGGCATCAATGGGACATGGTTACTCTGTTCCCCACCTGGGCCTCACCTGGACATGATAACTTTGCTCCACATTTTGGCCTCAACTAGTCCTGATGACTCTGGTCCCCCGACCTAGGCATCAATCTGGACATGATTGCTGTGGACTCCTTCTTAGCCTCAACTGGAACTGGTGAATCTGATCCAGATTGAGGATCCCCAATCTGGGCCTCACCTGGCCCTGTGAACCATGGTCCTCAACTGGCAAAATTGGGACCCGGTGACTGTGTTCCACCCCTGGACCTCACCTGGACCAGGTGACTCTGGTCCCCCTCTGGGTCTCACCGTGCCCTAGTGACTGTGAACCCGACTTTGGCCTGACTTGGACCTGCTGACCCAGGTTGACACCTGCGCCTGACCTCGAACTGTTGACTCTGGTTCATTCAAGGGCTTCCCCTGTCCCTGGTGATCTTGGTCCCCCCTGGGACTCACCTGGACGTGGTGCCCCTTGTCACCACCGGGGACTCACCTGGACATGGTTACTGTGTTCCACACCTGGGCCTCAAGTAGTCCTGTTGACCATGGTACCGAAGCCTGCCTCATATGGACCTGTTTCCTCTGATTCCCACCGGGGCATCACGTGTACCTGGTAACACTGGTCCTCACTTGGGCCTCATCTGGACCTAGTGACTCTGGTCCCCACCTTGGCTTCACCTGGATCTGGTGACTCTGGTCCTCAATTGGGCCTCACGTGGACCTATTGAATATGCTCCATCTGGGCCTCATTTGGACTTGGTGACTCTCTTCCCTACCTGGGCTTCATCGGGACATGGTTCCACTGCATGGCCTTTAGGTTGGCCGCCCCTGGACCTTGTAACTGTGGTTCTACCTGGGCATCATCGGGACGTGGTTACTCTATTCCCAGTGGGACTGACCTGATCGTGGTGACTCTGGTCCTGACTTTCGCCTCTTCTGTGCCATGTGACTCTGGCTCCCCCTGGACCTCACCTGTAAGTGGTGACTCTGATCCTAAGCATGGCCTCACCTGACCTGGTGACTGTGGTTTCCATCGGTACCTCACCTGGTCCTCATGTCTCTGGTCCCATCTGGGACTCACCAGGACCTTGTATCTGGTACACACCTGAGTAGCATCAGGATATGGTTACACTGTTCACTAACAGTGACCCGGCCGGACCTATTAACTCTCGTCTTCACCTGGTCCACACTTGGACATGGTGACACTGGTTCCCACCAGGGTCTCACCTGGACATGGTGACTCAGATCCCCACCTGGTCCTCACTTGTAACTTGTAATTCTCGTTCCCACATGGACATCATGTGGACCTGGTGGCTGCAGTGTTTCTAGCTTCTCATGTACCTCGAACTCTGGTCCCCACCAGGGCCTCACCCGGACTTGGTGAGTGTGGTTGCCATCTGCACCTCACCAGGACCTGGTGATTCTGTTCTGCACCTGAGACTACCCTGGATCTGGTGACTGTGGTCCCCACCTGGGCTTCACCTGAATTTGGGGACTCCGGTCCCCATCTGGGCCTCACCTGGCCCTGTTGACCATGGTCCTCAACTAGGCAAAATTGGGACCCGGTGACTCTGTTCCACAACTGGATCTCACCTGGACAAGGTGACTCTGGTCCCCCTGTGGGTCTCACTGTGCCCTAGTGACTGTGAACCCCACTTTGGCCTGACTTGGACCTGCTGACCCTGGTTGCCACCTGCGCCTGACCTCGAATGTTGACTCTGGTTCTCTCAAGGGCCTCCCCTGTACCTGGTGATCCTGGTCCCCAATTGGGCCTCAACTGGACGTGGTGACTCTTGTCACCACCGGGGACTCACCTGGACATGATTACTGTGTTCCACACCTGGGCCTCAGGTAGACTTGTTGACCATGGTCCCCAAGCCGGGCTCATGTGGAACTTTTTGCTCTGATCCCCGCCAAGGGCTCACGTGTATCTGGTAACTCTGATCCTCACCTGGGCCTAATCAGGACCTAGTGACTCTGGTCCCCACCTGGGTTTCACATGGATCTGGTGACTCTGGTCCCCACCTGGACTTCACCTGAATCTGGTGACTCTGGTCCCCACCTGGACCTCTCCTGGACCTGGTGACTCTCTTTCCAACATGGACCTCACCTGTATCTGGTGACTCTGGTCCTCAGTTTGGCCTCACTTGTACCTGGTGACTCAGGTCCTCATTTGGGCATTATGGGACCTTTTTTCTCAGTACCACATCGGGGCCTCACCTGAAACTAGTGATTCTCGTCCCCCTCTGGGCCTCACGCTGACGTGGTGAGTCTTATCCCCACCTGGATATCACCAGAACCGGGTGACTCTGGTCCCCCTCTGGGACTCACCCGGAGCTGGGGACACTGGTGCTCAACTGGGCCTCAACAGGACCTGGTGAATCTAGTCCTCACTTAGGCCTCATCTGTACCTTGTGACTCTTTTCCCACTTGGCATCAATGGGACATGGTTACTCTGTTCCCCACCTAGACATCACCTGGACATGATAACTTTGCTCCACACTTTGGCCTCAACTTGTCCTGATCAATTTGTTCC
The DNA here is from genome assembly GCF_048164855.1 of Canis lupus baileyi. Lineage (NCBI taxonomy): Eukaryota > Metazoa > Chordata > Mammalia > Carnivora > Canidae > Canis > Canis lupus. The sequence goes on along the minus strand of NC_132867.1, from coordinate 2,253,195 downwards.
CCCCACCTAGGCCTCAATCTGGACCTGGTGACTATGGTCCCCACCTGGGTCTCACCTGGAGCTGGTGACTCTCGTTCCCACATGAACCACACCTGGACCTGGTGACTGTGGTTTTCTTGTAGACTCACATTTACCTGGTGACTCCGGTCCCCACTAGGGCCTCACCTGGATCTGGTGACTCTGGCCTGCAAGTTGGCCTCACCTGGACTTGGTGAGTGGGGTTGCCACCTGGGCCTCACCCATACCTGGTGACGCAGTTTCACACGTGGGCCTCTTGGACCTGGTGAATCTCGTCCTTACCTGGTCCTCTCCCAGACCCGGGGACTCTGGTCACCACCTCGCCTCACCTGGTCCTGGTGACTGTGGTCCCACGTGGGCCTCACCTGGACGAGGTGACTGGTTCCCACAGGGACCTCAACTGGACCTGGTGACTCAGGTCCACATATGGGCATCTATCGACCTGGTTTCTCAGTTCCACATCGGGGCCTCACCTGGACCTAGTGATTCTCGTCCCCTCTGGGCCTCACCCTGACGTGGTGACTCTGCTCACCCCTGGATATCACCAGAACCGGGTGACTCTGCTCCCCCTCTGGGACTCTCCCGGTGCTGGGGACACTGGTCCTCAACTGAGACTAAACAGGACCTGGTGAATCTACTCCTCACTTAGGCCTCGTCTGGAATTTGTGACTCTTTTCCCACCTGGCATCAATGGGACATGGTTACTCTGTTCCCCACCTGGGCCTCACCTGGATATGATAACTTTGCTCCACACTTTGGCCTCAACTGGTCCTGATGAATCTGGTCCCCCAACCTAGGCCTCAATCTGGACCTGGTGACTGTGGTCCCCACCTGGGTCTCACCTGGACCTGGTGACTCTCGTTCCCACTTGAAACACACCTGGCCCTGTTGACTGTGGTGTTCTTGTAGACTCACTTTTACCTGTGACTCCGGTCCCCACTAGAGCCTCACCTGGATATGGTGACTCTGGCCGGCAGGTTGGCTTCACCTGGTCCTGGTGAGTGGGGTTGCCACCTGGGCCTCACCCATACCTGGTGACTCAGGTCTCCACGTAGCCCTTTGGACCTGGTGAATCTGTTACTTACCTGGTCTTCTCTCAGACCCGGGGACTCTGGTCACCACCTGGGCCTCACCTGCACCTGGTCAATCTAGTCCCCATCTGGGCCTCACCCGGTCCTGGTGACTTTGTTCCGCACCTGGACCTGATTGCTGTGGACTCTTTCTTGGCCTCACCTGGAACTGGTGACTCTGATCCTATGTGCGCGTCACCCAGACCTGGTGACTCTGGTCCTCACCTGGGCATCTTTGGTACTTGGTGACTCTGTTCCATACCTGAGCCTCACCTGGACATGATGACTCTGGAACCTCTCTGGGCCTCGCCCTGACATGGTGACTCTGGACCCATCTGGATGTCACCTGGACCAGGTGATTCTGGTACCCCTCTAGGACTCAACCAGATCTGGTGACTCTGGTCCTCAACTGGGCCTCACCTGGACCTAGTGAATATGCTCCATCTGGGCCTCATTTGGGCCTGGTAACTCTGGTCCCTAACTGGGCATCATCGGGATATGGTTCCACTGCATGGCCTGCAGGTTAGCCTCAGCTCGACGTGGTATCACTCGTCCCTACCTGGGCATCATCGGGACATGTTTCCTCTGCATGGCCTGCAGGTTGGCCTCACCTGGACCTGGTGAGTGGGGTTGTCACCTGGGCCTCACCCTTACGTGGTAACACAGTTCCCCACCTGGGAATCACCTGGGCCTGGTGAATCTGGTCCTTACCTGGTCCTCACTCAGTCCTGGTGACTTTGTTCCCCACCTGGACCTGATTGCTTTGGACGCCTTCTTGGCCTCACCTGGAACTGGTGACTCTGATCCTAACTGGGCCTCACCCAGATCTGCTGACTCTGGTACTCACCTGTGGATCAATACGACCTGGATACTCTGTTCCACACCTGAGCCTCACCTGGACATGATGACTCTGGATCCACTCTGGGCCTCCCTCTGACATGGAGACTCTGGTCCCCATCTGGATGTCACATAGACCAGGTGAATCTGGTACCCCTCTAGGCCTCAACCAAACCTGGTGACTCTAGTCCTCAACTGGGCCTCACCGAGACCTAGTGAATATGCTCCCCAACTGCGCCTCATCTGGACATGGTGACTCTGGTTCTACGTGGGCATCATCGGGACATTATTACTCTATTCCCCACTGGGAGTGACCTGATCCTGGTAACACTATTCCTGACTTTGTCATTTTCTGTACCAGGTGACTCTGGCTCCACCTGTGCCTCACCTGTAACTGGTGACTCTGATCCTAAGCATGGCCTCACCTGACCTGGTGACTGTGGTTCCCATCGGGACCTCACCTGGACCTCGTGTCTCTGGTCCCACCTGGGCCTCACCAGGACCTGTTGTCTCGGTACCCACCTGGGTAGCATCAGGATAAGGTTAAAGTGTTGAATAACAGTGACCCAGCGGGACCTATTAACTCTGGCCTTCACCTGGGCCACACCTGGACATGGTGATACTGGTTCCCACCTGGGTCTCATCTGGACATGGTGAGTCGGATCCCCACCTGGTCCTCCCCTGTAACTGGTGATTCTCGTTCCCACATGGACATCATGTGGACCTGGTGGCTGCAGTGTTTCTAGCTTCTCATGTACCTCGTGACTCTGTTCCCCACCAGGGCCTCACCAGGACCTGGTGTGTGTGGTTGCCACCTGCATCTCACCTGCACCTGGTGATTCTGGTCTGCACCTGAGACTACCCTGGATCTAGTGACTATGGTCCCCACCTGGGCTTCACCTGGATTTGGGGACTCGACTCCCCATCTGGGCCTCACCTGGCCCTGTTGACCATGGTCCTCAACTGGGCCAAATCGGGACGCGGTGACTGTGTTCCACAACTGGACCTCACCTGGACCACGTGACTCTGGTTCCCCTCTGGGTCTCACCGTGCCCTAGTGACTGTGAAACCCACTTTGGCCTGACTTCGACCTGCTGACCCTGGTTGGAAGCTGCGCCTAACCTCGAACTGTTGACTCTGGTTCTTTCAAGGGCCTCCCCTGTAACTGGTGATCCTCGTCTACACCGGGCCTCACCTGGACGTGGTGATTCTTGTCACCACTGGGGACTCACATGGACCTGCTTACTGTGTTCCACACCTGGGCCTCAATAGACCTGTTGACCATGGTCCCAAAGCCGGCCTCACATGGACCTGTTGCCTCTGATCCCCACCGGGGCCTCACGTGTACTTGGTAACTCTGGTCCTCACCTGGGCCTCATCTGGACCTAGTGACTCTGGTCCCCACCTGGGCTTCACCTGGATCTGGTGACTCCGGTCGCCACCTGGACTTCACATGTATCTGGTGGCTCTGGTACCCACCTGGACCTCTCCTGGACCTGGTGACTCGGGACACCCCTTGGGCTTCACTTGGGCCTGGTGAATCTGGTCCTTAGCTGCTCCGAACCTGGATGTGGTGACTGGTTGCCACCTGGGCCTCACCTGGACTTGGTGAATCCTGTTGCCACCTGACCTCTCCTGGACCTTGTGACTGTGGTCCCACCTGGATCTCACCTGGATCTGGTGTCTCTGGTTAACATATGGGGCTCTCCTGGACCTGGTTCCTGTGGTCTCCATCTGGCCTCACCTGTAACACAATGACTCTGATACATATTTGGGCGTCTCCTGGACCTGTTGACTCTGGTCCTTACCTGGAAATCATTGGGAGCTGGATACTCTCTTATATACTTGGGCCTCACCTGGACCTGGTGACTCTGGTCCCACCTGGGCCTCACCTGGACGAGGTGACTGGTTCCCACAGGGACCTCAACTGGACCTGGTGACTCAGGTCCTCATATGGGCATCATGGGACCAGGTTTCTCAGTTCCACATCGGGGCCTCACCTGGACCTAGTGATTCTCGTCTCCCTCTGGGCCTCACCCTGACGTGGTGACTCTGATCCCCACCTGGACGTCACCAGAACCGGGTGACTCTGGTCCCCCTCTGGTACTCACCCAGAGCTGGGGACACTGGTCCTCAACTGGGCGTCAACAGGACCTGGTGAATCTACTCCTCACTTAGGCCTCATCTGGACCTTGTGACTCTTTTCCCACCTGGCATCAATGGGACATGGTTACTCTGTTCCCTACTTGGGCCTCACCTGGACATGATAACTTTGCTCCACACTTTGGCCTCAACTGATCCTGATGAATCGGGTCCCCCCACCTAGGCCTCAATCTGGCTCTGGTGACTGTGGTCCCCAACTGGGTCTCACCTGGACCTGGGGACTCTCGTTCCCACATGAACCACACCTGGACCTGGTGACTGTGGTGATCTTGTAGACTCACATTTACCTGGTGACTCCGGTCCCCACTAGGGCCTCACCTGGATCTGGTGACTCTGGCCTGCAGGTTGGCCTCACCTGGACCTGGTGAGTGGGGTTGCCACCTGGGCCTCACCCATACCTGGTGACTCAGTCCCCACGTGGGCCTCTTGGACCTGCTGAATCTGGTCCTTACCTGGTCCTCTCCCAGACCCGGGGACTCTGGTCACCACCTGGGCCTCACCTGGACCTGGTGAATCTGGTCCAAATCTGGGCCTCACCCAGGCCTGGTGACTTTGTTCCCCACCTGGATCTGATTGCTGTGGACTCTTTATTGGCCTCACCAGGAACTGGTGAATCTGATCCTATCTGCGCGTCTGCCAGACCTGGTAACTCTGGTCCTCAACTGGGCATTATTGGTACCTGGTGACTCTGTTCCACACCTTAGGCTCACCTGGACATGATGACTCTGGAACCTCTCTGGGCCTCACCCTGACATGGTGACTCTGGTGCCCATCTGGATGTCACCTAGACCAGGTGAATCTTTTACCCCTCTAGGGCTCAAATAGACCTGGTGACACTGGTCCTCAACTGGGTGTCACCGAGACCTAGTGAATATGCTCCCCACCTGCGCCTCATCTGGACCTGGTGACACTGGGTCTACCTGGGCATCATCGGGACATGGTTACTCTGTTCCACACTGGGACTGACCTGATCCTGGTATCTCTGGTCCTGACTTTGGCCTCTCCTGTACCAGGTGACTCTGGCTCCACCTGGGCCTCACCTGTAACTGGTGACTCTGATCCAAAGCATGGCCTCTCCTGACCTGGTGACTGTGGTTCCCATCGGGACCTCACCTGGACCTCATGTCTCTGGTCCCACCTGGGCCTCACCAGGACCTGGTGTCTCTGGTACCCACCTGGGTAGCATCAGGATATGGTTACACTGTTCAATAACAGTGACCCAGCCGGACCTATTAACTCTGATCTTCACCTGGGCCACACCTTGACATGGTGACACTCGTTCCCACCTGGGTCTCACCTGGAAATGGTGAGTCAGATACCCACCTGGTCCTAACCTATAACTGTTGATTCTCGATCCCACATGGACAACATGTGGACCTGGTGGCTGCGGTGTTTCTAGTTTGTCATGTACCTTGTGACTCTGCTCCCCACCACGGCCTCACCGGGACCTGGTAAGTGTGGTTGACACCTGCACCTCACTTGGTCCTGGTGATTCTGGTCTGCACCTGAGACTACCGTAGATCTGGTGACTGTGGTCCCCACCTGGGCTTCACCTGGATTTGGGGACTCCGGTCCCCATCTGGGCCTCACCTTGCCCTGTTGACTATGGTCCTCAACTGGGCAAAATTGGGACGCGGTGACTCTGTTCCACAACTGGACCTCACCTGGACCACGTGACTCTGGTGCCCCTCTGGGTCTCACCATGCCCTAGTGACTGTGAACCCCACTTTCCCCTGACTTAGACCTGCTGACCCTGGTTGAAACCTGCGCCTGACCTCTAACTGTTGACTTTGGTTCTTTCAAGGGCTTCCCCTGTACTTGGTGATCCTGGTCCGAACCTGGCCCTCACCTGGACGTGGTGACCCTTGTCACCACTGGGGACTCACCTGGACCTGCTTACTGTGTTCCACACCTGGGCCTCAAGTAGACCTGTTGACCATGGTCCCCAAGCCGGCCTCACATGGACCTGTTGCCTCTGATACCCACCGGGGCCTCACGTGTACCTTGTAACTCTGGTCCTCACCTGGGCCTCATCTGGACCTAGAGACTCTGGTCTCCACCTGGGCTTCACCTGGATCTGGAGACTCTGGTCCCCATCTGGACTTCACCTGGATCTGGTGACTCTGGTCCCAATCTGGACCTCTCCTTGACTTGGTGTCTCTCTTGCCCACTTTGACCTAACTCAGAACTGCTGAATCTTGCCCCACCTATTACGCACCCAGACCTGGTGACTCTTGTCCCTAGCTATTCCTCAATTCGACCTGATGAATCTGGTCCTCACGTGGACCTCACATGTACCTGGGACTCAGCTGGAAAGAGTGGCTCTGGTTCCCACAAGGGGCTCACCTGATACTGCTGACTGTGGTCTTATTCTATGCCTCACCAGGACCTAGTGATTCTGTTCCCCATCTCGGTCTGCATGGCCTTAGTGACTCTGGTCCTCACCAAGGCATCATTGGGACCTGGATACTCTATTCCACACCTGGACCTCACTTTGACCAGGGACCGCTGGTCCCATTCTGGGCCTCAAACTAAACTGGTTACTCTGGTTCCCCCTCTGAACCTCACCCTTACCTGGTGACTCTGGTCACCACTTGGGCTTCACCTGGACCTGGTGAATCTGGTCCTTAGCAGGTCCGCACCTGGATGGTGACTGGTCGCCAACTGGGCCTCACCTGGACTTGGTGAATCCTGTTGCCACCTGCGCCTCACCTGGTCCTTGTAACTGTGGTCGCACCTGTCCATCACCTGGATCTGGTTGCTCTGGTTCCCATATGGGGCTCCCCTGGACCTGGTTCCTGTGGTCTCCATCTGGCCTCACCTGGATCACAATGACTCTGATCCATATTTGGGCCTCTCCTGGGCCTGTTGACTCTGGTCCTTACCTGGGCATCATTGGGACATGGATACTCTCTTATATACTTGGGCCTCACCTGGACCTGGTGACTGTGGTCCCACCTGGGCCTCACCTGGACGAGGTGACGGGTTCCCACAGGGACCTCACCTGGACCTGTTGACTCAGGTCCTCATATGGGCATCATGGGACCTGGTTTCTCAGTTCCACATCGGGGCCTCACCTGGACCTAGTCACTCTTGTCCCCCTCTGGGCCTCACCCTGACGTGGTGACTCTGGTCCCCATCTGGATATCACAGGAACCGGGTGACTCTGGTCCCCCTCTGGGACTAACCCAGAGCTGGGGACACTGGTCCTCAACTGGATCTCAACAGTACCTGTTGAATCTATTCCTCACTTAGGTCCAGTCTGAACCTTGTGACTCTTATCCCACCTGGCATCAACGGGACATGGTTACTCTGTTCCCCACCTGGGCCTCACCTAGACATGATAACTTTGCTCCACACTTTTGCCTCAACTGGTCCTGATGACTCTGGTCCCCCAACCTAGGGCTCAATCTGGACCCGGTGACTGTGGTTCCCACCTGGATCTCACCTGGACCTGGTGACTCTCGTTCCCACATGAACCACACCTGGACCTGGTGACTGTGTTGTTCTTGTAGACTCACATTTACCTGGTGACTCCGGTCCCCACTAGGGCCTCACCTGGATCTGGTGACTCTGGCCTGCAGGTTGGCCTCACCTGGACCTGGTGAGTGGGGTTGCCACCTGGGCCTCACCCATACCTGGTGACTCAGGTCCTCACGTGGGCCTCACTTGGACCTGGTGAATCTGGTCCTTACCTGGTCCTCTGCCAGACCCGGGGACTCTGGTCACCACGTGGGCCTCACCTGGACCTGGTGAATCTGGTGCCCATCTGGGCCTCAGCCAGTCATGGTGACTTTGTTCACCACCTGGACCTGATTGCTGTGGACACTTTCTTGGCCTCACCTGGAACTGGTGACTCTAATCTATCTGCGCATCACGCAGATCTGGTGACTCTGGTCCTCACCTGGGCATCATTGGTACCTGGTGACTCTGTTCCACAGCTGAGCCTCACCTGGACATAATGACTCTGGAACCTCTCTGGGCCTCACCCTGACCTGGTGACTCTCGTCCCCATCTGGATGTCACTTGGACCAGGGGATTCTGGTACCCCTCTAGGCCTCAACCAGATCTGGTGACTCTGGTCCTCAACTCGGCCTCACCTGGACCTAGTGAATATGCTCCATCTGGGCCTCATTTGGACCTGGTGACTCTGGTCCCTACCTGGGCATCATCGGTACATGGTTCCACACATGGCCTGCAGGTAGGCATCACCTGGAACTCGTAACTCTAGTCCCTACCTGGGCATCAAGGGGACATGGTTCCTCTGCATGGCCTGCAGGTTGGCATCACCTGGACCTGTTGAGTGGGGTTGTCACCTGTGCCTCACCCATACTTGGTGACACAGCTCCCCACGTGGGCCTCACTTGGACCTGGGGAATCTGGTCCTTACCTTGTTCTCACCCGGAACTCGTAACTCTGGTAAACACCTGGGAATCACCTGGGCCTGGTGTTTCTGGTCCCCATCTGGGAGTCATCCAGTCCTGGTGATATTGTTCCCCACCTGGACCTGATTCCTGTGGACTCTTTCTTGGCCTCACCTGGAACTGGTGACTCTGATCCTAACTGGGCCCCACCCAGATCTGGTGACTCTGGTCCTCACCTGTGGACCATTATGACCTGGATACTCTGCTTCACACGTGAGCCTCACCTGGATTTGATGACTCTGGATCCCCTATGGGCCTCAGACTGACATGGTGACTCTGGTCCCCATCTGGATGTCACCTAGACCAGGTGAATCTGGTACCCCTCTAGCCCTCAACTAGACCTGGTGACTCTGGTCCTCAAATTGGCCTAACCGGGACCTAGTGAATATGCTCCCCACCTGCACCTCATCTGGACCTGGTAACTCTGGTTCTACCTGGGCATCATCGGGACATGGTTACTCTATTCCACACAGGGATACCTGATCCTGGTAACTCTGGTCCTGACTTTGGCCTCTTCTGTACCAGGTGACTCTGGCTCCACTGGGGCCTCAACTGTAACTGGTGACTCTGATCCTAAGTATGGCCTCACCAGACCTGGTGACTGTGGTTCCCATCGGGACCTCACCTGGACCTCGTGTCTCTGGTCCCACCTGGGCCACACCAGGACATGGTATCTCCGGTACCCACCTGGGTAGCATCAGGATATGGTTACACTGTTCACTAATAGTGACCCAGCCAGACCTATTAACTCCGGTCTTCACCTGGGCCACACCTGGACATGGTGACACTGGTTCCAACCTGGGTCTCACCTGGACATGGTGAGTCGGATCCCCACCTGGTCCTCACCTGTAACTGGTGATTCGCATTCCAGCATGGATATCATGTTCACCTGGTGGCTGCAGTGTTTCTAGTTTCTCATGTACCTCGTGACTCTGGTCCCCACCAGGGCCTCAGCGGGACCTGGTGAGTGTGGTTGCCACCTGCACCTCACCTGTACCTGGTGATTCTGGTCTGCACCTGAGACTACCCTGGATCTGGTGACAGTGGTCCCCACCTTGGCTTCACCTGTATTTGGGGACTCCGATCCCCATCTGTGTCTCACCTGGCCCTGTTGACCATGGTCCTCAACTGGGTAAATTGGGACCTGGTGACTGTGTTCCACAACTGGACCTCACCTGGACCATGTGACTCTGGTCTCCCTATGGGTCTCACCGTGCCCTAGTGACTGTGAACCGCATTTGGCCTGACTTGGAACTAATGACCCTGGTGGAAACCTGCGCCTGACCTCGAACTGTTCACTCTGGTTCTTTCAAGGGCCTCCCCTGGACCTGGTGAACCTGGTCCCCAACTGGGCCTCACCTGGACGTGGTGACACTTGTCACAACCAGAGACTCACCTGGACCTGTTTACGGTGTTCCACACCTGGGCCTCAAGTAGACCTGTTGACCATCGTCCCCAAGCTGGCCTCACATGGACCTGTTGCCTCTGATCCCCACCGGGGCCTCACGTGTACCTGGTAACTCTGGTCCTCACCTGGGCCTCATCTGGACCTAGTGAGTCTGGTCCCCACCTGCGGTTCACCTGGATCGGGTGACTCTGGTCCCCACCTGGACCTCTCTTGTACCTGGTGACTCTCTTTCCAACATGGACCTCACCTGGATCTGGTGACTCTGGTCCTCCGTTTGGCCTCACCTGGACCTGGTGTCTCTCATCCCCACTTGACCTCACTCAGAACTGCTGAATCTTGCCCCACCTAGGCCGCACCCAGACCTGGTGACTCTTGTCCCTAGCTATGCCTCAATTAGACCTGATGAATCTGCTCCTCACGTGGTTCTCACATGGACCTGGGACTCAGCTGGATAGAGTGGCTCTGGTACCCACAATGGACTCACCTGTTATTGCTGACTGTGGTCTTATTCTATGCCTCACCAGGACCTAGTGATTCTGTTCCCCATCTGGGCCTGCATGGCGCGAGTGACTCTGGTCCTCAACCAGGCATCATTGCGACCTGGATACTCTATTCCACATCTGGGCCTCACTTTGACCAGGGACCTCTGGTCCCAATCTGGGCCCCAAACTCAACTGGTTACTCTGGTTCCCCCTCTGGGCCTCACCCTTACCTGGTGACTCTGGTCACCCATTGGGATTCACATTGGCCTGGTGAATCTGGTCCTTAGCTGGTCCGCACCTGGATCTGGTGACTGGTCGCCACCTCGGCCTCACTTGGACTTGGTAAATCCTGTTGCCACCTGCACCTCACCTGGACCTTGTGACTGTGGTCCCACCTGGACCTCACCTGGATCTGGTGGGTCTGGTTCCCATATGGGGCTCTCCTGGACCTGGTTCCTGTGGTCTCCATCTGGCCTCACCTGGAACACAATGACTCTGATCCATATTTGGGCGTCTCCTGGACCTGTTGACTCTGGTCCTTACCTGGGCATCATTGGGACCTGGATACTACCTTATATACCTGGGCCTCACCTGGACCTGGTGAATCTGGTCCCACCTCGGCCTCACCTGGACGAGGTGACTGGTTCCCACAGGGACCTCACCTGGACCTGGTGACTCAGGTCCTCATATGGGCATCATGGGACCTGGTTTCTCAGTTCCACATCGGGGCCTCACCTCGACCTAGTGATTCTCGTCCGACTCTGGGTCTCACCCTGACGTGCTGACTCTGGTCCCCACCTGGGTATCACCAGAACCGGGTGACGCTGGTCCCCCTCTGGGACTCACCCGGAGCCGGGGACTCTGGTCCTCAACTGGGCCTAAAGAGGACATGGTTAATCTACTCCTCACTTAGGCCTCGTCTGGACCTTGTGAGTCTTTACCCACCTGGCATCAATGGGACATGGTTACTCTGTTCCCCACATGGGCCTCACCTGGACATGATAACTTTGCTCCACACTTTGGCCTCAACTGGTCCTGATGACTCTGGTCCCCCGACCTAGGTGTCAATCTGGACCTGATTGCTGTGGACTCCTTCTTAGCCTCAACTGGAACTGGTGACTCTGATCCAGATTGAGGATCCCCAATCTGGGCCTCACCTTGCCCTGTCAACCATGGTCTTCAACTGGCAAAATTGGGACCCGGTGACTGTGTTCCACCCCTGGACCTCACCTGGACCAGGTGACTCTGGTCCCCCTCTGGGTCTCAACGTGCCCTAGTGACTATGAACCCCACTTTGGCCTGACTTGGACCACCTGACCCTGGTTGACACCTGCGCCTGACCTCGAACTGTTGACTCTGGTTCATTTAAGGGCTTCCCCTGTACCTGGTGATCCTGGTCCCCCCTGGGACTCACCTGGACGTGGTGACTCTTGTCACCACCGGGGACTCAACTGGACCTGGTTACTGTGTTCCACACCTTGGCCTCAAGTAGACCTGTTGACCATGGTACCGAAGCCGACCTCATATGGACCTGTTTTCTCTGATTCCCACCGGGGCATCACGTGTACCTGGTAACACTGGTCCTCACTTGGGCCTCATCTGGACCTAGTGATCTGGTCCCCACCATGGCTTCACCTGGATCTGGTGACTCTGGTCCTCAACTGGGCCTCACGTGGACCTATTGAATATGCTCCATCTGGGCCTCATTTGGACCTGGTGACTCTCTTCCCTACCTGGGCATCATCGGGACTTGGTTCCACTGCATGGCCTTTAGGTTGGCCGCACCTGGACCTAGTAACTGTGGTTCTACCTGGGCATCATCGAGACACTCTTCCTCTGCATTGCCTGCAGGGTGGCCTCACCTGGACCTGGTGAGTGGGGATGCCACTTGGGCCTCACCCATACCTGGTGACCCAGGTGCCCACGTGGGACTCACTTGGACCTGGTGAATCTGGTCCTTACCTGGTCATCACCCAGTCCTGGTGATTTTGTTCCCCACCTGGACCTGATTGCTGTGGACTCCTTCTTGGCCTCACCTGGAAGTGGTGACTCTGATCGTAGCTGGGCCTCACCCAGATCTGGTGACTCTGGTCCTCACCTGTGAACCATTATGACCTGGATACTCTGTTCCACACCTGAGCCTCACCTGGACATGATGACTCTGGATCCACTCTGGGCCTCACCATGACATGGAGACTCTGGTCCCCATCTGGATATCAGCAGAACCGGGTGACTCTGTTCCCCCTCTGGGACTAACCCAGAGCTGGGGACACTGGTCCTCAACTGGATCTCAACAGTACCTGTTGAATCTACTCCTCACTTAGGTCTCGTCTGAACCTTGTGACTCTTTTCCCACCTGGCATCAACGGGACATGGTTACTCTGTTCCCCACCTGGGCCTCACCTAGACATGATAACTTTGCTCCACACTTTGGCCTCAACTGGTCCTGATGACTCTGGTCCCCCCACCTAGGCCTCAATCTGGACCCAGTGACTGTGGTCCCTCCCTGGGGCTCACCTGGACCTGGTGACTCTCGTTCCCACATGAACTACACCTGGACCTGGTCCTTGTGGTGTTCTTGTAGACTCACATTTACCTGGTGACTCCGATCCCCACTAGGGCCTCACCTGGATCTGGTGACACTGGCCTGCAGGTTGGCCTCACCTAGACCTGGTGAGTGGGGTTGCCATGTGGGCCTCACCCATACCTGGTGACTCAGGTCCTCACGTGGGCCTCACTTGGACCTGGTGAATCTGGTCCTTACCTGGTCCTCTGCCAGACCCGGGGACTCTGGTCACCACCTTGACCTCACCTGGACCTGGTGAATCTGGTCCCCTCTGGGCCTCAACGAGTCATGGTGACTTTGTTCACCACCGGGACCTGATTGCTGTGGACACTTTCTTGGCCTCACCTGGAACTGGTGACTCTAATCTATCTGCGCATCACCCAGATCTGGTGACTCTGGTCCTCACCTGGGCATCATTGGTACCTGGTGACTCTGTTCCACAGGCTGACCCTCACCTGGACTTAATGACTCTGGAACCTCTCTGGGCCTCACCCTGACCTGGTGACTCTCGTCCCCATCAGGATGTCACCTGGACCAGGGGATTCTGGTACCCCTCTAGGCCTCAACCAGATCTGGTGACTCTGGTCCTCAACTCGGCCTCACGTGGACGTAGTGAATATGCTCCATCGGGGCCTCATTTGGACCTGGTGACTCTGGTCCCTACCTGGACATCATCGGGACATGGTTCCACTGCATTGCATGCAGGTTGGCCTCACCTGGACCTCGTAACTCTGGTCCCTACATGGCCATCATCGGGACACGGTTCCTCTGCATGGCCTTCAGGTTGGCCTCCCCTGGACCTGGTGAGTGAGGTTGCCACCTGGGTCTCCCCATAACTGGTGACACAGGTCCCACGTGGGCTTCACTTGGACCTGGTGAATCTGGTCCTTACCTGGTCCTCACCCAGAACTGGTAACCCTTGTCACCACCTGGGAATCACCTGGACCTGTTGAATCTGGTCCCCATCTGGGCCACACCCAGTCCTGGTGACTTTGTTCCCCACCTGGACCTGATTGCTGTGGACTAATAATTGGCCTCACCTGGAACTGGTGACTCTGATCCTATCTGAGCGTCACCCAGACCTGGTGACTCTGGTCCTCACCTGGGCATCATTGGTACCTGGAGACTCTGATCCACACCTGAGCCTCACCTGGACATGATGACACTGGAACCTCTCTGGGCCTCACCCTGACCTCGTGACCCTGGTCCCCATCTGGATGTCACCTGGGCCTGGTGATTCTTGTACCCCTCTAGGTCTCAACCAGATCTGGTGACTCTGGTCCTCAACTGAGCCTCACCTGGACCTAGTGAATATGCTCCATCTGGGCCTCATGTGGACCTGGTTACTCTGGTCCCTACCTGGGCATCATCGGGACATGGTTCCACTGCATGGCCTGCAGGTTGACCTCACCTGGACCTGGTAACTCTGGTCCCTACCTGGGCATCATCGGGACACGCTTTCTCTGCATTGCCTGCAGGTTGGCCTCACCTGGACCTGGTGAGTGTGCTTGCCACCTGGGCCTCACTCATACCTGATGACAAAGGCCCCACGTGGGCCTCACTTGGACCTGGTGAATCTGGTCCTTACCTGGTCGTCACCCGGAACTGCTAACTCTGGTCACCACCTGGAATCACCTGGGTCTGGTGAATCTGGTCCCCATCTGGGCCTCACCCAGGCTTGGTTACTTTGCTCCCCACCTGGACCTGATTGCTGTGGACTCCTACTTGGCCTCACCTGGAACTGCTGACTCTGATCCTTACTGGGCCTCACCCAGATCTGGTGACTCTGGTCCTCACCTGTGGATCATTATGACCTGGATACTCTGTTCCACACCTGAGCCTCACCTGGACATGATGACTCTGGATCCACTCTGGGCCTCACCCTGACGTGGTGACTCTGGTCCTCATGTGGATGTCACCTAGACCAGGGGAATCTGGTACACCTCTAGGCCTCAACTTGACCTGGTGACTCTGGTCCTCAACTGGGCCTCACCGGGACCTAGTGATTATGCTCCCCAACTGCGCCTCATCTGGACCTGGCGAATCTGTTTCTTCCTGGGAATCATTGGGACATGGTTACTCTATTCCCCACTGGGACTGCTCTGATCCTTGTAACTTTGGTCCTGACTTTGGCCTCTTCTATACCAGGTGACTCTGGCTCCACCTGGGTCTCACCTGTAACTGGTGACTCTGATTCTAAGCATGGCCTCACCTGACATGGTGACTGTGGTTCCCATCGGAACCTCAACTGGACCTTAGGTCTCTGGTCCCATCTCGGGGTCACCAGGACCTGGTGTCTCTGGTACCCACCTGTGTAGCATCAGGATATCGTTACACTGTTCACTAACAGTGACCCAGCCGGACCTATTAACTCTAGTCTTCACCTTGGCCACACCTGGTCATGGTGAGACTGGCTCCCACCTCGGTCTCACCTGGACATGGTGAGTCGGATCACCACCTGGTCCTCACCTGTAACTAGTGATTCTCGTTCCCACATGGACATCATGTGGACCTGGTGGCTGCAGTGTTTCTAGGTTTGCATGTACCTCATGACTCTGGTCCTCACCAGGCCCCACAGGTTCCTGGTGAGTGTGGTTGCCACCTGCACCTCACCTGGACCTGGTGATTCTGGTCTGCACCTGAGACTACCCTGGATCTGGTGACTGTGGTCCCCACCTGGGCTTCGCCAGGATTTGGGGTCTCCGGTCCCCATCTTGGCCTCACCTGGCCCTGTTGACCATGGTCCTCAACTGGGCAAAATTGGGACCCGGTGACGGTGTTCCACAACTAGACCTCACCTGGACCAGATGACTCTGGTCCCCGTCTGGGTCTCACCGTGCCCTAGTGACTGTGAACCTCACTTTGGCCTGACTTGGACCTGCTGACCCTGGTTGCCACCTGCGCCTGAACTCGAACTGTTGTCTCTCGTTCTTTCAAGGGCCTCCCTTTTACCTGGTGATCCTGGTCCCCACCTGGGTCTCACCTGGATGTGGTGACTCTTCTCACCACCGGGGACTCACCAGGACCTGCTTACTGTGTTCCACACCTGGGCCTCAAGTACACCTGTTGACCATGTCCCCAAGCCGGCCTCACATGGACCTGTTGCCTCTGATCCTAATCGGGGTCTCACGTGTACCATGTAACTCTGGTCCTCACCTGGGCGTCATCTGGACCTAGTGACTCTGCTCCCCACCTGGGATTCACCTGGATCTGGTGACTCTGGTCCCCATCTGAGCCTCACCCAGTCCTGGTGACTTTGTTCCCCACCTGGACCTGTTTGCTGTGGACTCTCTCTCGGACCTTGTGACTCTTTTCCCAACTGGCATCAATGGGACATGGTTACTCTGTTCCCCACCTAGGTCTCAACTGGACATGATAACTTTGCTCAACACTTTGGCCTCAACTGCTCCTGATGAATCTGGTCCCGCCACCTAGGCCTCAATCTGGACCTGGTGACTGTGGTCCCCACCTGGGTCTCACCTGGACCTGGTGACTCTCGTTCACACATGAACCACACCAGGACCTGGTGACTGTGGTGTTCTTGTAGACTCACATTTACCTGGTGACTTCGGTCCCCACTAGGGCGTCACCTGGATCTGGTGACTCTGGCATGCAGGTTGGCCTCTCCTGGACCTTGTGATTGGGATGGCCACCTGGGCCTCACCCATACCTGGTGACTCAGGTCCCACCGTGGGCCTCTTGGACCTGATAAATCTGGTCCTTACCTCGTCCTCTCCCAGACCCGGGAACTCTGGTCACCACCTGGGCCTCACCTGGACCTGGTGAATCTGGTCCCCATCTGAGCCTCACCCAGTCCTGGGGACTTTGTTACCCACCTGGACCTGATTGCTGTGGACACTTTCTTTGCCTCACCTAGATCTGGTGACTCTGATCCTACCTGCGCATCACCCATATCTGGTGACTCTGGTCCTCACCTTGGCATCATAGGTACCTGGTGACTCTGTTCCACACCTGAGCCTCACCTGGACATGATGACTGGGGATCCTCTCTGGGCCTCCCCCTGACCTGGTGACTCTGGTCCCCATCTGGATGTCACCTGGACCAGGTGACTCTGGTACCCCTCTAGGTCTCAACCAGATCTGGTGACTCTGGTCCTCAACTGGGCCTCACCTGCACCTAGTGAATATGCTCGATCTGTCCTCATTTGGACCTGGTGACTCTGGTCCCTACCTGGGCATCATCGGGACATGGTTCCACTGCATGACTTGCAGGTTGGCCTCACCTGGACCTGGTAAATATTGTCCTACCTCGGCATCATCAGGACATGGTTCCACTGCATGGCCTGCAGGTTGGCCTCACCTGGACCTGGTAACTCTAGTCCCTACGTGGGCATCATCGAGACACGGTTCCTCTGCATGGCAGCAGGTTGTCCTCACATGGACCTGGTGAGTGGGGTTGTCACCTGGACCTCACCCATACCTGGTGATCAGGTCCGCACGTGTGCCTCACTTGGATCTGGTGAATCTGGTCCTTACCTGGTCCTCACCTGGAACGGTAACTCTGGTCACTACCTGGGAATAACCATGACCTGGTGAATCTGGTCCGCATCTAGTCCTCACCCAGTCCTGGTGAATTTTTTCCCCACCTGGACCTGATTGCTGTGGACTCCTTCTTGGCGTCAACTGGAACCAGTGACTCTGATCCTAACTGGGCCTCTCTGAGATCTGGTGACTCTGGTCCTCACCTGTGGACCATTATGACCTGGATACTCTTTTCCACACCTGAGCCTCACCTGGACATGATGACTCTGGAACCCCTCTGGGCCTCAGCCTGACATGGTGACTCTGGTCCCCATCTGGATGTCACCTAGACCAGGTGAATCTGGTACCCCTCTAGACCTCAACTAGACCTGGTGACTCTGGTCCTCAACTGGGCCTCACCGGGACCTAGTGAATATGCTCCCCACCTGCGCCTCATCTGGACCTGGTGACTCTGGGTCTACCTGGGCATCACCGGGACATGGTTACTTTATTCCCCACTGGGTCTTACCTGATCCTGGTAACTCTAGTCCTGACTTTGACCTCTTCTGTACCAGGTGAATCTGGCTCAACCAGGGCCTCACCTATAACTGGTGACTCTGACTTAAGCATGGCCTCACCTGACCTGGTGACTGTGGTTCCCATCGGGACCTCAACTGAACCTCATGTCTCTTGTCCCACCTGGACTTCACCAGGCCCTGGTGTCTCTGGTCCCCACCTGGGTAACATCAGGATATGGTTACACTGTTCACTAACAGTGACCCAGCCGGACCTATTAACTGTAGTCTTCACCTGGGGGAACACCTGAACATGGTGACATTGGTTTCCACCTGGGTCTCACCTGGACATGGTGAGTCTGATCCCCACCTGGGCCTCAATGTAACTGGTGATTCTCGTTCCCACATGGACATCATGTGGACCTGGTGGCTGCAGTGTTGCTAGCTTCTCATGCACCTCGTGGCTCTGGTACCCACCAGGGCCTCACCAGGACCTGTTGAGTGTGGTTGCCACCTGCACCTCACCTTGACTTTGCTGATTCTTGTCTGCCCCTGAGACTACCCTGGATCTGGTGCCTGTGGTCCCCACCTGGGCTTCACCTGGATTTGGGGACTCCGGTCCCCATCTGGGCCTCACCTGGTCCTGATGACCATGGTCCTCAACTGGGCACAATTGGGACCCGGTGACTGTGTTCCACAACTGGACCTCACGTGGACGATGTGACTCTCGTCCCCCTCTGGGTCTCACCGTGCCCTAGTGACTGTGAATCCAAATTTGGCCTGACTTGGACCTGCTGACGCAAGTTGCCACCTGTGCCTGACCTCGAACTGTTGACTCTGGTTCGTTCAAGGGCTTACCCTGTACATGGTGATCCTGGTCCCCACCTGGGACTCACCTGGACGTGGTGACTTTTGTCACCCCGGGGACTCACCTGGACCTGCTTACCTTGTTCCACATCTGGGCCTCAAGTCGACTTGTTGACCATGGTCTCCAAGCCGGCCTCACATGGACCTGTTGCCTCTGATCCCCACCGCGGCCTCACGTGTACCGGGTATCTCTGGTCCTAACCAGGGCCTCACCTGGACCTGGTGACTGTGATCCCACCTGTGCCTCACCTGGACGAGGTGACGGGTTCCCACAGGGACCTCACCTGGACCTGGTGACTCAGGTCCTCATATGGGCATCATGGGACCTGGTTTCTCAGGTCCACATTGGAGCCTCACCTGGACCTAGTGATTCTCTTCCCACTCTGGGCCTCACCCTGAAGTGGTGACTCTGGTCCCCATCTGGATGTCTCCTGTACCAGGTGATTCTGGTACCCCTGTAGGCCTCAACCAGATCTGGTGACGCTGGTCCTCAACTGGGCCTCACCTGGACCTAGTGAATATGCTCCATCTGAGCCTCATTTGACCTGGTGACTCTAGTCCCTTCCTGGGCATCATCGGGACATGGCTCCACTGCATGACGTGCAGGTTGGCCTCACCTGGACCTGGTAACTCTGGTCCCTACCTGGGCATCATCGGGACATGGTTCCACTGCATGGCCTGCAGGTTGGCCTCACCTGGACCTGGTAACTCTAGTCCCTACCTGGGCATCATCGGGACATGGTTCCTCTGCATGGCCTGCAGGTTGCCCTCACCTGGCCCTGTGAGTGGGGTTGACACCTGGGCCTCACCCATGTCTGGTGACACAGGTCCCCACGTGGGTCTTACTTGGACCTTGTGAATCTGGTCCTTACCTGGACCTCACCCGGAACTGGTAACTCTGGTCACCACCTGGGAATCACCTGGGCCTGGTGAATCTGGTCCCCATCTGGGCCTCACAAAGTCCTGGTCACTTTGTTCCCCACCTGGGCCTGATTGCTGTGGACTCCTTCTTGGCCTCACCTTGAACTGGTGACTCTGATCCTAACTGGGTCTCACCCAGATCTGGTGACTCTGGTCCTCACCTGTGGACCATTAAGACCTTGATACTTTGTTACACACCTGAGCCTCACCTGGACATGATGACTCTGGATCCCCTCTGGGCCTCAGCCTGACATGGTGACTCTGGTCCCCATCTGGATGTCACCTAGACCAGGTGAATCTGGTACCCCTCTAGGCCTCAACTTGACCTGGTGACTCTGGTCCTCAACTGGGCCTCACCGGGACCTAGTGAACATGCTCCCCACCTGCGCCTCATCTGGACCTGGTGACTCTGGTTCTACGTGGGCATCATCGGGACATGGTTACTCTATTCCTCTCTGGGACTGACCTAATCCTGGTAACTCTGTTCCTGACTTTGGCCTCTTCTCTACCAGGTGACTCTGGCTCCACCTGGGTCTCACCTGTAACTGGTGACTCTGATCCAAATCATGGCCTCACCAGACCTGGTGACTGTGGCTCCCATCGGGACCTCACCTGGTCCTCATGTCTCTGGTCTCACCTGGGCCTCACCAGGACTTGGTGTTTCTCGTACCCACCTGGGTAGCATCAGGATATGGTTACACTGTTCACTAACAGTGACCCAGCCGGACCTATTATCTCTGGTCTTCACCTCGCCACACATGGACATGGTGACACTGGTTACCACCTGGATCTCACCTGGACATGGTGAGTCTGATCCCCACCTGGGCCTCAATGTAACTGGTGATTCTCGTTTCCACGTGGACATCATGTGGACCTGCTGGCTGCACTGTTTCTAGCTTCTCATGCACCTCGTGGCTCTGGTCCCCACCAGGGCCTCACCGGGAACTGTTGAGTGTGGTTGCCACCTGCACCTCACCTGGACTTTGCTGATTTTTGTCTGCCCCTGAGACTACCCTGGATCTGGTGACTGTGGTCCCCACCTGGGCTTCACGTGGATTTGGGGACTCCGGTACCCATCTGGGCCTCACCTGGCCCTGATGACCATGGTCCTCAACTGGGCACAATTGGGACACGGTGACTGTGTTCCACAACTGGAACTCACCTGAACCATGTGACTCTAGTCCCCCTCTGGGTCTCACCGTGCCCTAGTGACTGTGAATCCAACTTTGGCCTGACTTGGACCTGATGACGCGGGTTGCCACCTGCGCCTGACCTCGAACTATTGACTCTGGTTCTTTCAAGGGCCTCCCACGTACCTGGTGATGCTGGTCCCCACCTGAGCCTCACCTGGACGTGGTGACTCTTGTCAACACCGGGGACTCACCTAGACCTGCTTACTGTGTTCCACACCTGGGCGTCAAGTAGACGTGTTGACCATGGTCCCCAAGGCGGCCCCACATGGACCTGTTTACTCTGATCCCCACCGGGGCCTCACGTGTACCTGGTAACTCTGGTCCTCACCTGGGCCTCACCTGGACCTAGTGAATATGATCCATCTTGGCCTCATTTGGACCTGGTGACTCTGGTCACTACCTGGGCATCATCGGGACATGGTTCCACTGCATGACCTGCATGTTGGCCTCACCTGGACCTGGTAACTCTGGTCCCTACCTGGGCATCATCATGACATGATTCCACTGAATGTCCTGGAGGTTGGCCTCAGCTGGACCTGGTAACTCTCGTCCCTACCTGGGCATCATTGGGACCTGGTTCTTCTGCATGGCCTGCAGATTGGCCTCACCTGGATCTGGTGAGTGGGTTTGTCACCTGGGCCTCACCCTTGCCTAGTGACACAGGTCCCCACGTGGGCCTCACTTGGACCTGGTGAATCTGGTCCTTACCTGGTCCTCTCCCAGACCCAGGGACTCTGGTCACCGCCAGGGCCTCACCTGGACCTGGTGAATCTCTTCCCCATCTGGGCCTCACCCAGTCTTGGTGACTTTGTTCCACACCTGGACCTGATTGCTTTGGACTCTTTCTTGGCCTCACCTGGAACTGGTAACTCTTATCCTCTCTGCGCGTGACTTAGGCCTGGTGACTCTGGTCATCACCTGGACATCATTGGTACCTGGTGACTCTGTTCCACACCTGAGCCTCACCTGGACATGATGACTCTGGAACCACTCTGGGCCTCACCCTGATCTGGTGACTCTGGTCCCCATCTGGATGTCACCTGGACCAGGGGATTCTGGTACCCCTCTAGGCCTCAACCAGATCTGGTTTCTCTTGCCCTCAACTGGGCCTCGGCTGGTCCTAGTGAATATGCTCCATGTTGGCCTCATTTGGACCTCGTTACTCTGGTCCCTACCAGGGCATCATGGGGACATGGTTCCACTGCATGGCCTGCAGGTTGGCCTCACCTGGACCTGGTAACTCTGGTCCCTACCTTGGCATTATCGGGACCTGGTTACTTTGCATGGCCTGCAGGTAGGCCTCACCTGGACCTGGTGAGTGGGGTTGCCACTTGGGCCTCACCCATACCTGGTGACACAGGCCCCTACTTGGGCCACACTTGGACCTGGTGTATCTCGTAATTCTGCTCACCACCTGGGGATCACCTGGACCTGGTGAATCTGGTAACTCTGGTCACGACCTGGGAATCACCTGGACCTGGTGAATCTGTGTCCCCATCTGGGCCTCACCCAGTCCTGGTGACTTTTTTCCCCACCTGGCCCTGATTGCTGTGGACTCCTTCTTAGCCTCACCTGAAACTGTTGACTCTGATCCTAACTGGGCCTCACCCAGATCTGTTGACTCTGGTCCTCACCTGTAGATCATTATGACCTGGATACTCTGTTCCACACCTGAGACTCACCTGGACATGATGACTCTGGATCCCCTCTGGGCCTCTCCCTGACATGGTGACTCTGGTCCCCATCTGGACGGCACCTAGACCAGGTGAATCTGGTACCCCTCTAGGCCTCAACTAGACCTGGTGACTCTGGTCCTCTACTGGGCCTCAACGGGACGTAGTGAATATGCTCCCCAACTTCGCCTCATCTGGACATGGTGACTCTGGCTCCACCTGGGCCTCACCTGTAACTGGTGACTCTGATCCTAAGCATGGCCTCACGTGACCTGGTGAATGTGGTTTCCATCTGTACCTCACCTGGACCTCTTGTTCTGGTCCCACCTGGGCCTCACCAGGAACTTGAATCTGGTACCCACCTGAGTAGCATCAGAATATGGTTACACTGTTCACTAACAGTGACCCAGCCGGACCTATTAACTCTGGTCTTCCCCTGGTCCACACCTGGACATGGTGACACTGGTTCCCACCTGGGTCTCACCTGGACATGGTGAGTCGGATCCCCACCTGGTCCTCACCTGTAACTGGTGATTCTCGTTCCCACATGGACATAATGTGGACATGGTGGCTGCAGTGTTTCTAACTTCTCATGTACCTCGTGACTCTGGTCCGCACCAGGGCCTCACCGGGACCTGGTGAGTGTGGTTGCCACCTGCACCTCACCTGAACCTGGTGATTCTGGTCTGCACCTGAGACTACCCTGGATCTGGTGACTGTGGTCCCCATCTGGGCTTCACCTGGATTTGGGAACTCCGGTCCCCATCTGGGCCACACCTGGCCCTGTTGACCATGGTCCTCAACTGGGCAAAATTCGAACCCGGTGACTTTGTTCCACAACTGGACCTCACCTGGACCATGTGACTCTGGTCCCCCTCCGGGTCTCACCGTGCCCTAATGACTCTGAACCCCACTTTGGCCTGACTTGGACCTGCTGACCTTGGTTGCCAACTGTGCCTGACCTCGAACTGTTGACTCTTGTTCTTTCAAGGGCCTCCCCTGTACCTGCTGATCCTTTTCCCCACCTGGGTCTCACCCATACTTGGTGACTCACGTCTCCACCTGTGCCTCTTGGACCTGGTGAATCTGGTCCTTACCTTCTCCTCTCCCAGACCCGGGGACTCTGGTCACCACGTAGGCCTCACCTGGACCTGGTGATTCCGGTCCCCATCTGGGCCTCACTCAGTCCTGGTGACTTTGTTCCCCACCTTGACCTGATTGCTGTGGACTCTTTCATGGCCTCACCTGGACCTGGTGACTCTGATCCTATCTGCTTGTCACCCAGACCTGGTGACTCTGGTCCACACCTGGGCATCATTGGTACCTGGTGACTCTGTTCCACACCTGAGCCTCACCTGGACATGAGGCTCTGGACTCTCGAACCACTCTGGGCCTAACCCTGAACTGGTGACTCTGGTCTCCATCTGGATGTCACCTGGACCAGGTGATTCTGGTACCCCTCTCGGCCTCAACCAGTTCTGGTGACTCTGGTCCGCAACTGGGCCTCACCTGGACCTATTGAATATGCTCCATCTGGGCCTCATTTGGACCTGGTGACTCTGGTCCCTACCTGGGCATCATCGGGACATGGATCCACTGCATGGCCTGTAGGTTGGCCTCAGCTGGACCTGGTAACTCTGGTCCCTACCTGGGCATCATCGGGACACGGTTCCTCTGCATGGCCTCCAGGTTGGCCTCACCTGGACCTAGTGAGTGGGGTTGCCACCTGGGGCTCACCCATACCTGCTGACACAGGTCCCCACGTGGGCCTCACTTGGACGTGGTGAATCTGGTCCTTACCTGGTCCTCACCCGGAACTCCTAACTCGGGTCACCACCTGGGAATCACATGAACCTGGTTAATCTGGTCCCCATCTGGTCCTCATCCAGTCCTGGTGACTTTGTCACCCCACCTGGACCTGATTGCTGTGGACTCCTTCCTGGCCTCACCTGGAACTGGTGACTCTGATCCTAACTGCGCCTCACCCAGATCTGGTGACTCTGGTCCTCACCTATGGACCATTAGGACCTGGATACTCTGTTCCACACCTGAGCCTCACCTGGACATGATGACTCTGGATCCACTCTGGGCCTCACCCTGACATGATGACTCTGGTCCCCATTCGGATGTCAGCTAGACTAGGTGAATTTGGTATCCCTCTAGGACTGAACTTGACCTGGTGACTCTGGTCCTGAACTGGGCCTCACGGGGACCTAGTGAACATGCTCCCCACCTGCGTCTCATCTGGACCTGGTGACTCTGGTTCTACATGGGAATCACTGGGACCTGGATACTCTCTTATATACCTGGGCCTCACCTGGACCTGGTGACTGTGGTCCCACCTGGGCCTCACCTGGACGAGGTGACTGGTTCCCACAGGGACCTCACCTGGACCTGGTGACTCAGGTCCTCATATGGGCATCATGGGACCTGGTTTCTCAGTTCCACATCGGGGCCTCACCTGGACCTAGTGATTCTCGTCCCCCTCTGGGCCTCACCCTGACGTGGTGACTCTGGTCCCCACCTGGATATCACCAGAACCGGGTGACACTGGTCCCCCTCTGGGACTCTCCCGGAGCTGGGGACACTGGTCCTCAGGTGGGCCTCAACAGGACCTGGTGAATCTACTCCTCACTTAGGCCTCGTCTGGACCTTGTGACTCTTTTCCCACCTGGCATCAATGGGACATGGTTACTCTTCCCATCTGGGCCTCACATGGACATGATAACTTTGCTGCACACTTTGGCCTCAACTGGTCCTGATGACTCTGGTCCCCCGACCTAGGCCTCAATCTGGACCTGGTGACTGTTGTCCCCACCTGGGTCTCACCTGGACCTGGTGACTCTCGTTCCCACTTGAAACACACAGGGCCCTGTTGACTGTGGTGTTCTTGTAGACTGACATTTACCTGTGACTCCGGTCCCCACTAGGGCCTCCCCTGGATCTGGAGACTCTGACCTGCAGGTTGGCCTCACCCTGACCTGGTGACTCTGGTCCCCATCTGGATGTCACCTGGTCCAGGTGATTCTGGTACCCCTCTAGGACTCAACCAGATCTGGTGACTGTGATCCTCAACTGGGCCTCACCTGCACCTAGTGAATATGCTCCATCTGGGCCTCATTTGGACCTGGTGACTCTGTTCCCTACCTGGGCATCATCGGGACATGGGTCCATTGCATGGCCTGCAGGTTGGCCTCACCTGGACCTGGTAACTCTGGTTCCTACCTGGGCATCATCGGGACATGTTCCACTGCATGGCCTGCAGGTTGGCCTCACCTGGACCTGAGAACTCTAGTCCCTAACTCGGCATCATCGGGACATGGTTCCTCTGCATGGCCTGCAGGTTGGCCTCACATGGACCTGGTGAGAGGGGTTGTCACTTGGGCCTCACACATGCCTGCTGACACAGGTCCCCACATGGGCCTCACTTGGACCTGGTGAATCTGGTCCTTACCTGGTCCTTCCCCGGAACCGGTAACTCTGTTCACCACCTGGGAATAACCTGGACCTGGTGAATCTGGTCCCCATCTGGCCTCACCCAGTCCTCGGGACTTTGTCCACCACCAGGACCTGATTGCTGTGGACTCTTTCTTGGCCTTACCTGGAACTGGTGACTCTGATCATATCTGCGGGTCACCCAGACCTGGTGACTCTAGTCCTCACCTGGGCATCATTGGTACCTGGTGACTCTGTTCCACACCTGAGCCTCACCTGGACATGATGACTCTGGAACCATTCTGGGCCTCATCAAGACATGGTGACTCTGGTCCTCATCTGGATGTCCCCTGGACCAGGTGTTTCTTGTACCCCTCTAGGACTCAACCATATCTGGTGTCTCTGGTCCTCAACTGGGCCTCACTGGGACCTAGTGATCATGCTGCCCACCTGCGCCCCATCTGGACCTGGTGACTCTGGTTCTACCTGGGCATCATCGGGACATGGTTACTCTATTCCCCAGTGGGACTGACCTGATCCTGGTAACTCTGGTCCGGACTTTGGCCTCTTCTGTACCACGTGACTCTGGCTCCACCTGGGCCACACCTGTAACTGGTGACTCTGATCCTAAGCATGGCCTCACCTGACCTGGTGACTGTGGTTCCCATCGAGACCTCACCTGGACTTCATGTCTCTGGTCCCACCTGGGCCTCACCAGGACCTGGTGTCTCTGGTACCCACCTGGGTAGCATCAGCATATGGTTACACTGTACACTAACAGTGACCCAGACGGACTTATCAACTCTGGTCTTCACCGGGGACACTCCTGCACATGGTGACACTGGTTCCCACCTGGGTCTCACGTGGACATGGTTAGTCGGATCCCCACCTGGGCCTCACCTGTCACCGCTGATTCTCGTTCCCACATGGAATCATGTGGACTTGGTGGCTGCATTGTTTCTAGCTTCTCATGTACCTCGTGACTCTGGTCCCCACCAGGGCCTCACCGGGACCTGGGAAGTGTGGTTGCCACCTGCACCTCACCTGGACCTGGTGATTCTGGTCTGCACCTGAGACAAACCTGGAGTTGGTGACTGTGGTCCCCACCTTGGCTTCACCTGGATTTGGGGACTCCAGTCCCCATCTGGGCCTCACCTGGCCCTGTTGACCATGGTTCTCAACTCGCAAAATTGGGAACCAGAGACTGTGTTCCACATCTGGACCTCACCTGGACCAGGAGACTCTGGTCCCTGTCTGGGTCTCACCGTGCCCTAGTGACTGTGAACCTCACTTTGGCCTGACTTGGACCTGCTGACCCTGCTTGCCACCTGCGCCTGAACTCGAACTGTTGACTGTGGTTCTTTCAAGGGCCTCCCCTGGACCTGGTGATCCTGGTCCCAACTTGGGCCTCACCTGGACGTGGTGACCCTTGTCAACACCGGGGACCCACCTGGACCTGGTTACAGTGTTCCACACCGGGGCCTCAAGTAGACATGTTGACCATGTTCCCCAGGCCGGCCTCACATGGACCTGTTGCCTCTGATCCCCACCGGGGCCTCACGTGTACCGGGTAACTCTGGTCCTCACCTGGGTCTCATCTGGACCTAGTGACTCTGGTCCCCACCTGGGCTTCACATCGATCTGGTGACTGGTCCTCACCTGGGCTTCACCTGGATCTGGGGACTCTCGTCCCCACCTGGACCTCTCCTGGACCTGGTGACTCTCTTACCAACATGGACCTCACCTGGACCTGGTGACTCTGGTCCTCAGTTTGGCCTCACCTGGACCTGGTGTCTCTCGTCCCCATTTTGACCTAACTCAGAACTGCTGAATCTTGCCCCACCTAGGCCGCACCCATACCTGGTGACTCTTGTCCCCAGCTATGCCTCAATTCGACCTGATGAATCTGGTCCTCACCTGGGCCTCACATGGACCTTGTACTCAGCTGAATAGAGTGGCTCTGGTTCCCACAAGGGGCTCACCTGATACTTTTGACTGTGGTCTTATCTATGCCTCACCAGGACCTAGTGATTCTGTTCCCCATCTGGGCCTGCATGGCCCTAGTGACTCTGGTCCTCACCCAGGCATCACTGGGACCTGTAAACTATATTCCACACCTGAGCCTCACTTTGACGAGGGACCTCTGGTCCCATTCTGGGCCTAAACTAAACTGGTTACTCTGGTTCCCCCTCTGGGCCTCACCCTTACCTGGTGTCTCTGGTCACCCCTTGGTTTTCACTTGGGCCTGTTGAATCTGGTCCTTAGTTGGTCCGCACCTGGATCTGGTGATTGGTCGCCACCTGGGTCTCACCTGGACTTGGTGAATCCTGTTGCCACCTGCGCCTCACCTGGACCTTGTGACAGTGGTCCCACCTGGACCTCACCTGGTTCTGGTGGCTCTGGTTCCCATATGGGGCTCTCCTGAACGTGGTCCATGTTGTCTCCATCTGGCCTCACCTGGAACACAATGACTCTGATCCATATTTGGTCCTCTCCTGGACCTGTTGACTCTTGTCCTTACCTGGGCATCATTGGGACCTGGATACTCTCTTATATACCTAGGCCTCACCTGGACCTGGTGACTGTGTTCCCACCTGGGCCTCACCTGGACGAGGTGACTGGTTCCCACAGGGACCTCACCTGGATCTGGTGACTCAGGTCCTCATATGGATATCATGGGACCTGGTTTCTGAGTTCCACATCGGGGCCTCACCTGGACCTAGTGATTCTCGTCCCCCTCTGGGCCTCACCCTGACGTGCTGACTCTGGTCCCCCCCTGGATATCACCAGAATCGGGTGACTCTGGTACCCCTCGGGACTCACCCGGAGCTGGGGTCACTGGTCCTCAACTCGGCCTCAACAGGACCTGGTGAATCTACTCCTCACTTAGGCCTCGTCTGGACCTTGTGACTCTTTTCCCACCTGGCAACAATGGGACATGGTTACTCTGTTCCCCACCTGGGCCTCACATGGACATGATAACTTTGCTCCGCACTTTGGCCTCTACTGGTCCTGATGACCCTGGTCCCCCAACCGAGGCCTCAATCTGGACCTGGAGACTGTCGTCCCCACGTGGGTCTCACCTGGACCTGGTGACTCTCGTTCCCACATGAACCACACCTGGACCTGGTGACTGTGGTGTACTTGTAGACTCACATTTACCTGGTGACTCCGGTCCCCACTAGGGCCTACCTCGATCTGGTGACTCTGGCCTGCAGGTTGGCCTCACCTGGACTTGGTTAGTGGGATGTCACCTGGGCCTCACACATACCTGGACTCAGGTCTGCACGTGGGCCTCTTGGACCTGGTGAATCTGGCCCTTACCTGGTCCTCTCCCAGACCCGGGGAATCTGGTCACAACCTGGGCCTCACGTGGACCTGGTGAATCTGGTCCCCATCTGGGCCTAACCAAGTCCTGGTGACTATGTTTCCCACCTGGAACTGATTGCTCTGGACTCTTTCTTGGCCTCACTTGGTACTGGTGACTCTGATCCTATCTGTGCGTCACCGAGACCTGGTGACTCTGGTCCTCACCTGGGCATCATTGGTACCTGGTTACTGTGTTCCACACCTGAGCCTCAACTGGACATGATGTCTCTGGGACCTCTCTGGGCCTCACCCTGACCTGGTGATCTGGTCCCCATCTGGATGTCACCTGGACCAGGGGATTCTGGAACCCCTCTAGGCCTCAACCAGATCTGGTGACTCTTGTCCTCAACTGGGCCTCACCTGGACCTAGTGAATATGCTCCATCTGGGCCTCATTTGGACCTGGTGACTCTGGTCACTCACTGGGCATCATCTGGAAATGGTTCCACTGCATGGCCTGCTGGTTTGCCTCACCTGGACCTGGTAACTCTGGTCCCTACCTGGGCATCATCGGGACATGGTTCCTCAGCATGGCCTGCAGGTAGGCCTCATCTTGACCTGGTGAGTGGAGTTCCCACCTGGGTCTTACCCATGCCTGTTGACACAGGTCCCCACGTGGGCCTCACTTGGACCTGGTGAATGTGGTCCTTACCTAGTCCTCACCCGGAACTGGTAAATGTGGTCACCACCTGGGCATCACCTAGACCTGGTGACTTTGTTCCCCACCTGGACCTGATTGCTGTGGACACCTTCTTGGCCTCACCTGGAAGTGGTAACTCTGATCGTAACTGGGCCTTTCCCAGATCTGGTGACTCTGGTCCTAACCTGTGGACAATTATGACCTGGATACTCTGTTCCACACCTGAGCCTCACCTGGACATGATGACTCTGGATCCACTCTGGGCCTCACCCTGACATGGTTACTCTGGTCCCCATCTGGATGTCACCTAGACCAGGTGAATCAGGTACCCCTCTGGGCCTCAACCAGATCTGGGGCCTCTGGTCCTCAACTGGGCCTCACCTGGACCTAGTGAATATGCTCCATCTGTGCCTCATTTGGACCTGGTGACTCTGGTCCCTACGTGGGCAACATCGGGACATGGTTCCACATAATGGTCTGCAGGTTGGCCTCTCCTTGACCTGGTAACTCTGGTCTCTACCTGGGCATCATCGTGACACGGTTCCTCTGCATGGCCTGCAGGTTGGCGTCACCTGGACTTCGTAACTCTGGTCCCTACCTGGGCATCATCGGGACATGGTTCCTCTGCATGGCCTGCAGATAGGCCTCACCTGGACCTGGAGAGTGGGCTTGCCATCTGGGCCTCACCCATACCTGGTGACACAGGTCTCACGTGGGCCTCACTTGGACCTGGTGAACCTGCTCCTTACCTGGTTCTCACCCGGAACAGGTAACCCTTGTCACCACGTGGAAATCACCTGGACCTGGTGAATCTGGTCCCCATCTGGGCCTCACCCAGTCCTGGTGACTTTGTTCCCCACCTGGAGCTGATTGCTTTGGACTCTTTCTTGGCCTCACCTGGAACTGGTGACTCTTATCCTCTCTGCGTGTGACTCAGGCCTGGTGAATCTGGTCCTCACCTGGTTATCATTGGTACCTGGTGACTCTGTTCCACACCTGAGCCACACCTGGACATGATGACTCTGAAACCTCTCTGGGCCTCACCCTGACCTGGTGACTCTGGTCCCCATCTGGATGTCACCTGGACCAGGTGATTCTGGTACCCCTCTAGGCCTCAACCATATCTGGTGTCTCTGGTCCTCAACTGGGACTCGGCTGGACTTAGTGAATATGCTCCATCTTGGCCTCATTTGGACCTGGTTACTCTGGTCCCTACCTGGGCATCATGGGGACCTGGTTCCACTGCATGGCCTGCAGGTTGTCCTCACCTGGACCTGGTAACTCTGGTCCCTACCTTTGCATTATCGGGACCCGGTTACTTTGCATGGCCTGCAGGTAGGCCTCACCTGGACCTGGTGAGTGGGGTTGCCACTTGGGCCTCACCCATACCTGGTGACACAGGCCCCTACGTGGGCCTGACTTGGACCTGGTGTATCTGGTAATTCTGGTCACCACCTGGGAATCACCTGGACCTGGTGAATCTGGTAACTCTGGTCACCACCTGGGAATCACTTGGACCTGGTGAATCTGTGTCCCCATCTGGGCCTCACGCAGTCCTCGTGAATTTTTTCCCCACCTGGACCTGATTGCTGTGGACTCCTTCTCAGCCTCACCTGGAACTGTTGACTCTGATCCTAACTGGGTCTCACCCAGATCTGTTGACTCTGGTCCTCACCTGTGGACCATTATGACCTGGATACTTTGTTCCACACCTGAGACTCACCTGGACATGATGACTCTGGATCCCCTCTGGGCCTCTCCCTGACATGGTGACTCTGGTCCCCATCTGGAAGTCACCTAGTCCAGGTGAATCTGGTACCCCTCTAAGCCTCAACTAGACCTGGTGACTCTGGTCCTCTACTAGGCCTCAACGGGACTTAGTGAATATGCTCCCCCCTTTGCCTCATCTGGACCTGGTGACTCTGGCTCCACCTGGGCCTCACCTGTAACTGGTGACTCAAATCCTAAGCATGGCCTCACCTGACCTGGTGACTGTGGTTCCCCTAGGGACCTCACCTGGACCTCATATCTCTGTTCCACCTGGGCCTCACCAGGAACTTTTGTCTCTGGTTACCACCTGGGTAGCATCAGGATATGGTTACACTGTTCACTATCAGTGACCCAGCCGGACCTATTAACTCTGGTCTTCACCTGGGCCACACCTAGACATGGTGACAGTCGTTCCCACCTGGGTCTCACCTGGACATGGTGAGTCGGATCCCCACCTGGTCCTCACCTGTAACTGGTGATTCTCGTTCCCACATGGACATCATGTGGACCTGGTGGCTGCAGTGTTTCTAGCTTCTCATGTACCTCGTGACTCTGGTCCCCACCAGGGCCTCACCGGGACCTGGTGAGTGTAGTTGCCACCTGCACCTCACCTGGACCTGGTGATTCTGGTCTGCACTTGAGACTACCCTGGATCTGGTGACTGTGGTCTCCACCTGGGCTTCTCCTGGATTTGGGGACTCCGGTCCCCATCTGGGCCACACCTGGCCCTGTTGACCATGGTCCTCAACTGTGCAAAATTGGGACCCGGTGACTTTAGTCCTCACCTGGACCATGTGACTCTGGTCCGCCTCCGGGTCTAACCTTGGACCTCACCTGGACCATGTGACTCTGGTCCGCCTCCGGGTCTAACCGTGCCCTAATGACTCTGAAACCCACTTTGGCCTGACTTGGACCTGCTGACCTTGGTTGCCACCTGTGCCTGACCTCGAACTGTTGACTCTGGTTCATTCAAGGGCCTCCCCTGTACCTGGTGATCCTGGTCCCCACGTGGGTCTCACCTGGACGTGGTGACTCTTGTCACCACCGGGTACTCACCTGGACCTGGTACAGTGTTCCACACCTGGGCCTCAAGTAGACCTGTTGACCATGGTCCCCAAGCCGGCCTCACATGGACCTGTTGCCTCTGATCCCCACCGGGGCCTCACGTGTACCTGGAAACTCTGGTCCTCACCTGGGCCTCATCTGGACCTAGTGACTCTGGTCCCCACCTGGGCTTCACTTGGATCTGGTGACTCTGTTCCCCACCGGGACTTCACCTGGATCTGGTGACTCTTGTACACACCTGGACCTCTCCTGGACCTGGTGACTTTCTTTCCAACATGGACCTCACCTGGATCTGGTGACTCTGGTCCTCAGTTTGGCCTCATATGGACCTGGTGTCTCTCGTCCCCACTTTGACTTGACTCAGAACTGCTGAATCTTGCCCCACCTAGGCCGTACCCAGACCCGGTGACACTTGTCCCCAGCTATGCCTCAATTCGACCTGATGAATCTGGTCCTCACGTGGGCCTCACATGGACCTGGGACTCAGCTGGATAGAGTGTCTCTGGTTCCCACAAGGGGCTCACCTGATATTGGTGACTTATTCACCAGTGGTTTTATTCTATGCCTCAACAGGACCTATTGCTTCTCTTCCCCATCTGGGCCGGCATTGCCCTAGTAACTCTGGTCCTCACCCAGGCATCATTGGGACCTGGATACTCTATTCCACACCTAGGCCTCACTTTGACCAGGGACCTCTGGTCCCATTCTGGGCCTCAAACTAAACTGGTTACTCTGGTTCCCACTCTGGGCCTCACCCTTACCTGGTGACTCTCGTAACCCCTTGGGCTTCACTTGGCCCCGGTGCATTAGGTCGTTAGCTGGTCCGCACCTGGATCTGGTGACTGGTCGCCACCTGGGCCTCACCTGGACTTGGTGAATCCTGTTGACACCTGCGACTCAACTGGACCTTGTGACTGTGGTCCAACCTGGACCTCACCTAGATCTAGTGGGTCTGGTTCCCATATGGGGCTCTCCTGGACCTGGTTCCTGTGGTCTCCATCTGGCCTCACCTGGAGCACAATGACTCTGATCCATATTTGGGCCTCTTCTGGACCTGTAGACTCAGGTCCTTACCTGGATATCATTGGGACCTGGAACTCTCTTATATACCTGGGCCTCACATGGACCTGGTGATTGTGGACCCACCTGGGCCTCACCTGGACGAGGTGACTGGTTCCCACAGGGACCTCACCTGGTCCTGGTGACTCAGGTCCTCATATGGGCATCATGGGACCTGGTTTCCCATTTCCATAACGGGGCCTCACCTGGACCTAGTGATTCTCGTCCCCCTCTGGGCCTCACCCTGACGTGGTGACTCTGGTCCCCACCTGGACATCACCAGAACCGGGTGACTCTGGGCCCCCTCTGGGACGCAACTGGACCTGGGGACACTGGTCCTCAACTGAGGCTCAACAGGACCTGGTGAATCTACTCCTCTCTTAGACCTCGTCTGAACCTTGTGACTCTTTTCCCACCTGGCATCAATGGGACATGTTTACTCTGTTCTCCACCTGGGCGTCACCTGGACATGATAACTTTGCTCCACTCTTTGGCCTCAACTCTTCCTGATGACTCTGGTCCCCCACCTAGGCCGCAATCTGGAACTGATGACTGTGGTCTCCACCGGGGTCTCACCTGGATTTGGTGACTCTCGTTCCCACATGAACAACACCTGGACCTGGTGACTGTGGTGTTCTTGTACACTCACATTTACCTGTTGACTCCGGTCCCCACTAGGGCCTCACCTGGATCTGGTGACTCTGGCTTGTAGGTTGGCCTCACCTGGACCTGGGGAGTGGGGATGCCACCTGGGACTCACCCATACCTGGTGACTCTGGTCCCCACCTGGAACTCACCTGGATTTTGTGACTCTGGTCTCTGTTTGGCCTCACCTGGACAGGTGTCTCTCGTCCCCACTTTGAACTAACTCAGAACTGCTGAATCTTGCCCCACCTATGCCGCACCCAGACCTGGTGACTCTTGTCCCCTGCTATGCCTCAATTCGACCTGATGAATCTGGTCCTCAGGTGGGCCTCACATGGACCTGGGACTCAGCTGGATAGAGAGGCTCTGGTTCCCACAAGGGGCTCACCTGATACTGGTGACTGTGTTCTTATTCTATGCCTCAACGGGACCTAGTTATTCTGTTCCCCATCTGGGCTTTCTTGGCCCTAGTGAGTCTGGTCCTCACCAAGGCATCATTGGGACCTGGATACTCTATTCCACACCTGGGCCTCACTTTGTCCAGGGAACTCTGGTCCCATTCTGGGCCTCAAACTAAACTGGTTACTCTGGTTCCCCCTCGGGGCCTCACCCTTACCTGGTGACGCTGGTCACCCCTTGGGCTTCACTTGGGCCTGGTGAATCTTGTTCTTAGCTGGTCCGCACCTGGCTCTGGTGACCGGTCACCACGTGGGCCTCACCTGGACTTGGTGAATCATGTTGCCACCTGCGCCTCACCTGGACCTTGTGAATGTGGTCCCTCCTGGACCTCACCTGGATCTGGTGGCTCTGGTTCCCATATGGGGCTCTCCTGGACCTGGTTCCTGTGGTCTCCATCTGGCCTCACTTGGAACACAATGACTCTGATCCATATTTGGGCCTCTCCTGGACCTGTTGTCTCTGGTCCTTACCTGGGCATCATGGGACCTGGATACTCTCTTATATACCTGGGCCTCACCAGGACCTGGTGACTGTGGACCCACCTGGGCCTCACCTGGACGGGGTGACTGGTTCCCACAGGGACATCACCTGGACCTGGTGACTCAGGTCCTCATATGGGCATCTTGGGACCTGGTTTCACTGTTCCACATCGGGGACTCACCTGGACCTAGTGATTCTCGTCCCCCTCTGGGCCTCACCCTGACTTGTGACACTGGTCCCCACCTGGATATCACCAGAACCGGGTGACACACCCGGAGCTGGGGACACTGGTCCTCAGCTGGGCCTCAACAGGACCTGGTGAATCTACTCCAAACTTAGGCTTCGTCTGGACCTTGCGACTCTTTTCCCACCTGGCATCAATGGGACATGGTTACTCTGTTCCCCACCTGGGCCTCACCTGGACATGATAACTTTGCTGCACACTTTGGCCTCAACTGGTCCTGATGACTCTCGTACCCCAACCTAGGCCTCAATCTGGACCTGGTGACTGTCGTCCCCAACTGGGTGTCAGCTGGACCTGGTGACTCCAGTTCCCACATGAACCACACCTGGACCTGGTGACTGTGGTGTTCTTGTAGACTCACATTTACCTTGTGATTCCCGTCCCCACTAGGTCCTGAACTGGATATGGTAACTCTGGCCTGCAGGCTGGCCTCATCTGGACATGGTGAGTGGGGTTGCCACCTGGGACTCACCCATACATGGTGACTCAGGTCCCCACGTGAGCCTCTTGGACCTGGTGAATCTGGTCCTTACCTGGTCCTCTCTCAGTACCGGGGACTCTGTTGACCACCTGGGCCTCACCTGGATCTGGTAAATCTGGTCCCCATCTGGGCCTCACGCAGTCCTGGTGACTTTGTTCGCCACCTGGACCTGATTGCTGTGGACTCTTTATTGGCCTCACCTGGACCTAGTGACTCTGATCCTATCTGCGCGTCACCCAGATCTGGTGACTCTGGTCCTCACCTGGGCATCATTGGTACCTGGTGACTCTGTTCCACAGCTGAGCCTCAGCTGGACATGATGACTCTCGAACCTCTCTGTGCCTCACCCTGACCTGGTGACTCTGGTCCCCATCTGTATGTCACCTGGACCAGGGGATTCTGGTACCCCTCTGGGCCTCAACCAGATCTGGTGACTCTGGTCCTCAACTGGGCCTCACCTGGACCTAGTGAATATTCTCCATCTGGGCCTCATTTGGAGCTCGTCCCTCTGGTACCTACGTGGGCACGATCGGGACATGGTTCCACTGCATGTCCTGCACGTTGGCCTCACCTGGACCTGGTAACTCTGGTCCCTACCTGGACATCATCGGGACACGGTTCCTCTGCATGGCCTGCATGTTGGCCTCAGCCGGACCTGGTGAGTGGGGTTACCACCTGGGGCTCACCCATTCCTGGTGACACAGGTCCCCACGTGGGCCTCACTTGGACCTGGTGAATCTGTTCCTTACCTGGTCCTCACCCGGAACTGGTAACCCTGGTCACCACCTGGGAATCACCTGGACCTGGTGAATCTGGTCCCCATCTGGGCCTCACCCAGTCCTGTTGACTTTCTTCCGCACCTGGACCTGATTGCTGTGGACTCCTTCTTGGACTCAACTGGAACTGTTGACTCTGATTCTAACTGGGCTCACCCAGATCTGGTGACTCTGGTCTTCACCTGTGGACCATTATGACCTGGATACTCTGTTCCACACCTGAGCCTCACCTGGACATGCTGACTCTGGATCCCCTCTGGGCCTCACCCTGACATGGTGACTCTGGTCCCCATCTGGATGTCACCTAGACCAGGTGAATATGGTACCCCTCTAGGCCTCAAGAAGACCTGGTGACTCTGGTCCTCAATTGGGCCTCACCGGGACCTAGTGAATATGCTCCCCACCTGCGCTTCATCTGGACCTGTGACGCTGGTTCTATCTGGGCATCATCGGGACATGGTTACTCTGTTCCCACTGGGACTGACCTGATCCTTGTAACTCTGCTATGACTTTGGCCTCTCTGTACCAGGTGACTTGGCTCTACCTGGGCCTAACCTGTAACTGGTGACTCTGATCCTAAGCATGGCCTCACCTGACCTGGTGACTGTGGTTCCCATCGGGACCTCACCTGAACCTGATATCTCTGTTCCCCACCTGGGTAGCATCAGGATATTGTTACACTGTTCACTAACAGTGACCCATCCGGACCTATTAACTCTGGTCTTCACCTGAGCCACACCTGGACATGGTGACACTGGTTCCCACCTGGGTCTCACCTTGACATGGTGATCGGATCCCCACCTGGTCCTCACCTGTAACTGGTGATTCTCGTTCCCACATGGACATCATGTGGACCTGGTGGCTGCAGTGTTTCTAGCTTCTCATGTACCTCGTGACTCTGGTCCCCACCAGGCCCTCCCCGGGAACTGGTGAGTGTGGTTGCCACCTGCACCTCACCTGGACCTGGTGATTCTGGTCTGCACCTGAGACTACACTGGATCTGGTGACTGGGGTCTCCACCTGGGCTTCACCTGGATTTGGGGACTCCGGTACCCATCTGGGCCTCACCTGGCCCTGTTGACCATGGTCCTCAACTGTTCAGAATTGGGACCCAGTGACTGTGTTCCACAACTGGACCTCACCTGGACCAGGTGACTCTGGTCCCCCTCAGGGTCTCACCGTGCCCTAGTGACTGTGAACCCCCCTTTGTACTGACTTGAACTTGCTGACCCTGGTTGCCACCTGCAAATGACGTAGAACTGTTGACTCTGGTTCTTTCAAGGGCCTCCCCTGAACCTGGTGAACCTGGTCCCCACCTGGGCCTCACCTGGACGTGGTGACTCTTGTCACCACCGGTTACTCACGTGGACCTGGTTACTGTGTTCCACGCCTGGGCCTCAAGTAGACCTGTTGACCATGGTCCCCAAGCCGGCCTCACATGAACCTGTTGCCTGTGATCCCCAGCGGTGCCTCACGTGTACCTGGTAACTTTGGTCCTCACCTGGACCTCTTCTGGACCTAGTGACTCTGGTCCCAACCTGGGCTACACCTGGATCTGGTGACTCTGGTCCCCGTCTGGGTCTCACACAGTCCTGGTGACTTTGTTCCCCACGTGGACGTGATTGCTGTGGACTCTTTCTTGGCCTCACCTGGAACTGGTGACTCTGGTCCCTATCTGGATGTCACCTGGACCAGGGGATTCTGGTACCCCTCTGGGCCTCAACCAGATCTGGTGACTCTGGTCCTCAAATGGGCCTCACCTGGTCCTAGTGAATATGCTCCATCTGGGCCTCATTTGGACCTGGTGACTCTGGTCCCTACATGGGCAACATCGGGACATGGTTCCACATAATGGTCTGCAGGTTGGCCTCTTCTTGACTTGGTAACTGTGGTCCCTACCTGGGCATCATCGGGACACGGTTCCTCTGCATGGCCTGCAGGTTGGCGTCACCTGGACCTGGTGAGTGGGGATGCCACATGGGCCTCACCCATACCTGGTGACACAGGTCCCACGTGGGCCTCACTTGGACCTGGTGAATCTGGTCCTTACCTGGCCCTCACCCGGAACTGGTAACTCTGGTCACCACCTGGGAATCACCTGGACCTATTGAATCTGGTCCCCATCTGGGCCTCACCCAGTCCTGGTGACTTTGTTCCCTACCTGCACCTGATTGCTGTGGACTCCTTCTTGGCATCACCTGGAAATTGTGACTCTGCTCCTAACTGGGCGTCACCCAGATCTGGTGACTCTGGTCCTCACCTGTGGATCATTATGACCTGGAAACTCTGTTCCACACCTGAACCTCACCTGGACATGATGACTCTGGATCCCCTCTGGGCCTCACCCTGACATGGTGACTCTGGTCCCCATCTGGATATCCCCTAGACCAGGGGAATTTGGTACCCCTCAAGGCCTCAACTAGACCTGGTGAGTCTGGTCCTCATCTGGGCCTCACCTGGACCTAGTGAATATTCTCCCCACCTGCGCCTCGATGGACCTGGTGACTCTGGTTCTACCTGGGCATCATTGGGACATGGTTACTGTATTACCCACTGGGACTGACCTGATCCTGGTAACTCTGGTCCTGACTTTGGCCTCTTCTGTACCAGGTGACTCTGTGTCCACCTGTGCCTCACCTGTACCTGGTGACTCTGATCCTAAGCATGGCCTCACCTGACCTGGTGACTGTGGTTCCAATCGGGAAATAAACTGGACCTCATTTCTCCGGTCCCACCTGGGCCTCACCTGGACCTGGTGTCTCTGGTACCCCCCTGGGTAGCATCAGCATATGGTTACACTGTTCACTAACAGTGACCCAGCCGGACCTATTAACACTGGTCTTCACCTGGGCCACACCTGGACAAGGTGACACTGGTTCCCACCTGGGTCTCACCTGGACATGGTGAGTCGGATCCCCACCTGGTCCTCACCTGTAACTGGTGATTCTCGTTCCCACATGGTCATCATGTGGACCTGGTGGCTGCAGTATTTCTAGTTTCTCATGTACTTCGTGACTCTGATCCCCACCAGGACCTCACCGGGTCCTGGTTAGTGTGGTTGCCACCTGCACCTCACTTGGAACTGGTGATTATGGTCTGCACCTGAGACTACCCTGGATCTGGTGACTGTGGTCCCCACCTGGGCATCACCTGTATTTGGGGACTCCGGTCCCCATCTGGGCCTCACCTGGCCCTGTTGACCATGGTCCTCAACTGGGTAAATTGGGCCCCGGTGACTTTGTTCCACAACTGGACCTCACCTGACCAGGTGACTCTGGTCCCCCTCTGGGTCTCACCGTGTCCTAGTGACTGTGAACCCCACTTTGGCCTGACTAGGACCTGCTGACCCTGGTTGCCACCTGCGCCTGACCTCGAACTGTTGACCCAGGCTCTTTCAAGGGCCTTTCCTGTACCTGGTGATTCTGGTCCCCACCTCGGCCTCACCTGGACGTGGTGACACTTGTCACCACCGGGGACTCACCTTGACCTGCTTACTGTGTTCCACACCTTGACCTCCAGTAGACCTGTTTACCATGGTCCCCA
Source organism: Canis lupus baileyi (assembly GCF_048164855.1). Classification (NCBI taxonomy): domain Eukaryota; kingdom Metazoa; phylum Chordata; class Mammalia; order Carnivora; family Canidae; genus Canis; species Canis lupus. The sequence goes on along the minus strand of NC_132867.1, from coordinate 2,212,612 downwards.
AGACGGCCTCACATGGACATGATGACTCTGGAACCACTCTTGGCCTCACCCTGAACTGGTGACTCTGGTCTCCATCTGGATGTCACCTGTACCAGGTGATTCTGGTACCCCTCTGGGCCTCAACGAGACCTGGTGACTCTGGTCCTCAACTGGGCCTCAACGGGACCTAGTGAATATGCTCCATCTGGGCCTCATTTGGACCTGGTGACTTTGGTCCCTCCCTGGGCATCATCGGGACATGGTTACACAGCATGGCCTACAGGTTGGAATCACCAGGAGCCGGTAACTCTGGTCCCTGCATGGGCATCATCGGGACACGGTTCCTCTGCATGGCCCAAGGGTTGGCCTCACCTGGACCTGGTGATTGGGGTTTCCACCTGAGCCACCTAGGCCGAACCCAGATCTGGTGACTCTTGTCCCCAGCTATTCCTCCCCTGTACCTGGTGACCCATGCACCCACGTGGGCCTCACTTGGACCTGGTGAATCTGGTCCTTACCTGGTCCTCACCTGGAACTGGTAACTCTGGTCACCACCTGGGAATCACCTGGACCTTGTGAATCTGGTCCCCATGTGGGCCTCACACAGCCCTGGTGACTTTGTTCCCCACCTGGACCTGATTGCTGTGGACACATTCTTGGCTTCACCTGGAAGTGGTGAGTGTGATCCTAACTTGGCCTCACCCAGATCTGGTGACTTTGGTCCTCACCTGTGGACCATTATGATCTAGATACTCCGTTCCACACGTGAGCCTCACTTGGACATGATGACTCTGGATCCCCTAGGGGCCTCACCCTGACATGGTGACTCTGCTCCCCATCTGGATGTCACCTAGACCAGGTGAATGTGGTACCCCTCTAGGCCTCAACTAGACCTCGTGACGCTGGTCTGCAACTGGGCCTCACTGGGACCGAGTGAATATGCTCCCCTCCTGCGCCTCATCTGGACCTGGTGACTCTGGTTCTATCTGGGTATCATCGGGGCATGGTTACTCTATTCCCCACTGGGACTGACCTGATCCTGGTAACTATGGTCCTGACTTTGGCCTCTTCTGTACCAGGTGATTCTGGCTCAACAGGGGCCTCACCTGTAACTGGTGACTCTGATCCTAAGCATGCCCTCACCTGACCTGGTGACTGTGGTTCCCATCGGGACCTCTTCTGGACCTCATGTCTCTGGGCCCTCCTGGGACTCACCAGGACCTGGTTTCTGTGGTTCCCACCTGGGTAGCATCAGGATATGTTTACACTGTTCACTAACAGTGACCCAGCTGGACCTATTAACTCTGGTCTTCACCTGGGCCACACCTAGACATGGTGACACTCGTTCCCACCTGGGACTCACCTGGACATGGTGAGTCGGATCCCCACCTGGTCCTCACCTGTAACTGGTGATTTTCATTCCCACATGGACATAATGTGGACCTTGTGGCTGCAGTGTTTCTAGCTTCTCATATACATCGTGACTCTGGTCCCCACCAGGGCCTCACCGGGACCTGGTGAGTGTGGTTGCCTCCTGCACCTCACCTGGACCTGGTGATTCTGGTCTACACCTGAGACTACCCAGGATCTGGTGACTCTGGTCCCCACCTGAGCTTCACTTGGATTTGGGGACTCCGGTCTCCATCTGGGCTTCACCTGGCCCTGTTGACCATGGTCCTCAACTGGGCAAAATTGGAACCCGGTGACTGTGTTCCACAACTGGACCTCACCTGGACCAGGTGACTCTGGTCCCCCTCTGGGTCTCACGGTTCCCTAGTGACTGTGAACCCCCTCTATGGCCTGTCTTGGTCCTGCTGATACTGGTTGCCTCCTGCGCCTGACCTCAAACTGTAGACTCTGGTTTTTCAAAGGCCTCCCCTCGACCTGGTCATCCTGGTCCCCACCTGGTTCTCACTTGGACGTGGTGACATTTTCACCATCGGGGACTCTCCTGGACCTGCTTACTGTGTTCCACACCTGGGCCTCAAGTAGACCTGTTGACCATGTTCCCCAGGACGGCCTCACATGGACCTGTTGACACTGCTCCCCACCGGGGCCTCACTTGTACCTGGTATCTCTGGTCCCCACCTTGACCTCATCTGGACTTAGTGACTCTGGTCCCCACTTGGGCTTCACCTGGATCTGGTGACTCTGGTCCCCACCTGGACTTCACCTGGATCTGGTGACTCTGGTCCCCACCTGGACCTCTCCTGGACCTGGTGACTCCTTTCCAACATGGACCTCACCTGGATCTGGTGACTCTGGTCCTCAGTTTGGCCTACCTGGACCTGGTGACTCTCGTTCCCACATGAATCACACCTGGACCTGGTGACTGTGGTGTTCTTGTAGACTCACTTTTACCTGGTGACTCTGGTCCTCACTAGGGCCTCTCCTGGATTTGGTAACTCTGGCCTGCTGGTTGGCCTCACCTGGACCTGGTGAGTGGGGTTCCTACCTGGGCCTCACCCATACCTGGTGACTCAGGTCCCCACGTGGACCTCTTGGACGTGGTGAATCTTGTCCTTACCTGGTCCTCTCCCATACCCGGGAACTCTGGTTACCACCTGGGCCTCACCTGGACCTGGTGAATCTGGTCCCCACCTGGGCCACACCCAGTCCTGGTGACTTTGTTCCCCACCTGGACCTGATTGCTGTGGACATTTTCTTGGCCTCACCTGGAACTGGTGACTCTGATCCTATCTGGGCGTCACCCAGACCTGGTGACTATGGTCCTCACCTGGGCATCCTTGGTACGTGGTGACTCTGTTCCACACCTGAGCCTCTCCTGAACATGATGACTCTTGAACCTCTCTGGGCCTCACTCTGACCTGGTGACTCTGGTCCCCATCTGGATGTCACCTGGACCAGGTGATTCTGGTATCCCTCTAGGGCTCAACCAGATGTGGTGATTCTGGTCCTCAACTGGACCTCACCTGGACCTAGTGAATATGCTCCATCTGGGCCTCATTTGGACCTGGTGTCTCTGGTCCCTACATGGGCATCATCGGGACACTTTTCCTCAGCAGGTCCCAAAGGTTGGCCTCACCTGGACCAGGTAAGTCTGGTCCCTACGTGGGCATCATTGGGACATGGTTCCTCTGCATGGCCTGCACGTTGGCCTCACCTGGACCTGGTGATTGGGATTTCCACCTGGACCTCACCCATACCTGGAGACACAAGTCCCACGTGGGCCTCACTTGACCTGGTGAATCTGGTCCTTACCTGTTGCTCACCTGGAACTGGTAACTCTGGTCACCACCTGGGAATCACCTGGACCTGGTGAATCTGGTCCCCATCTGGGCCTCACCCAGTCTTGGTGACTTTGTTCCCAACCTGGACCTGATTGCTGTGGACTCCTTCTTGGCCTCACCTGGAACTGGTGACTCTGATCCTAACTGGACCTCACCCAGATCTGCTGACTCTGGTACTCACCTGTGGATTTTATGACCTGGATACTCTGTTCCACACCTGAGCCTCACCTGGACTTGATGACTCTGGATCCTCTCTGGGCCTCAGCCTGACATGGTGACTCTGGTCCCCATCTGGATGTCACCTAGACCAGGTGAATCTGGTACCCTTCTAGGCTTCAACTTGACCTGGTGACTCTAGTCCTCATCTGGGCCTCACTGGGACATAGTGAGCATACTCCCCACCTGCGCCTCATCTGGACCTGTTGACTCTGGTTTTACCAGGGCATCATCAGGAAATGGTTACTCTATTCACCACTGGGACTGAACTGATCCTGGTAACTCATGTCCTGACTTTGGCCTCTTCTGTACCAGGTGACTCTGGCTCCTCCTGGACCTCACCTGTAACTGGTGACTCTGATCCTAAGCATGGCCTCACCTGACCTGGTGACTGTGGTTCCCATTGGGACCTCACATGGACCTCATGTCTCTGGTTCCACCTGGGCCTCACCAGTACCTGGTGCATCTGGTACCCACCGGGGTAGCATCAGTATATGGTTACACTGTTCACTAACAGTGACCCAGCTGGACCTATTAACTCTGGTCTTCACCTGGGCCACACCTGGACATGGTGACACTGGTTCCCACCTGGGTCTCACCTGGACATGGTGAGTCGGATCCCCACCAGGTCCTCACGTGTAACTGGAGATTCTCGTTCCCACGTGGACATCACGTGGAACTGGTGGCTGCATTGTTTCTAGCTTCTCATGTACCTCGTGACTCTGGTCCGCACCAGGGCCTCACCAGGATCTGGTGAGTGTGGTTGCCACCTGCAACTCACCTGGACCTGGTGAATCTGGTCTGCACATGAGACTATCCTGGATCTGTTGACTGTGGTCCCCACCTGGGCTTCACCTGGATCTGGTGACTCTGTTCCCCACCTGGACCTTTCCTGGGCCTGGTGACTCTGTTTGAACATGGACCTCACCTGGATTTGGTGACTCTGGTCCCCTCCTGGACCTCACCTGCATCTGGTGACTCTAGCCTGCTGGTTGGCCTCACCTGGACCTGGGGAGTGGGGTTGCCACCTGGGCCTCACACATACCTGGTGACTCAGGTCCCCACGTGGGCCTCATTTGGACCTGTTGAATCTGGTCCTTAGCTGGTCCTCTCCCAGCCCCGAGGACTCTGGTCACCACCTGGGAATAACCTGGACCTGGTGAATCTGGTCCAAATCTGGGCCTCACCAAGTCCTGGTGACTTTCTTCACCACCTGGACCTGATTTAGTAGACGCCTTCTTCTTCTTCTCAGTCACCTGGAACTGGTGACTCTGATCCTATCTGCGTGTCACCCAGATCTGTTGACTCTGGTCCTCACCTGGGCATCATTGGTACCTGGAGATTCTGTTCCACACCTAAGCCTCACCTGGACCCGATGACTCTGGAACCACTCTGGGCCTCACCCTGACCTGGTGACTCTGGTCCCCATCTGGATATCACCGCGATCAGGTGATTCTGGTACCCTTCTAAGCCGAACCAGATATGGTGAACCTGGTCCTCAACTGGGCCTCACCTGGACCAGGTGACTCTGGTCCCCCTCTGGGTCTCACCGTGCCCTAGTGACTGTGAACCCCACTTTGGCCTGACTTGGACCTCCTGACCCTGGTTGCCACCTGCGCCTGACCTTGAACTGTTGACTCTTGTTCTTTCAAGGGCCTCCCCGGGACCTGATGATCCTGGTCCCCACCTGGGCCTCACCTGGACGTGGTCACTCTTGTCACCACTGGGGACTCACCTGTACCTGCTTACTGTGTTCCACACCTGGGCCTCAAGTAGATCTGTTGACCATGGTCCCCAAGCCGGCCTCACATGGACCTGTGGCCTCTGATCCCCACCGGGTCCTCACGTGTACCTGATAACTCTGGTCCTCACCTGGGCCTCATCTGGACCTAGTGACTCTGATCCCCACCTGGGCTTCCCCTGGATGTGGTGACTCTAGTCACACCTGGACCTCTCCTGGACCTGGTGACTCTCTTTCCAACATGGACCTCAACTGGATATGGTGACTCTGGTCCTCAGTTTGGCCACACCTGGACCTGGTGTCTCTCGTCCCCACTTTGACCTAACTCAGAACTGCTGAATCTTGCCCCACCTAGGCCACACCCAGTCCTGGTGACTCTTGTCCCCAGCTATGTCTCATTTCGACCTGATGAATAAGTTACTCGCTTGGGCCTCCCATGGACCTGGGACTCAGCTGGATAGAGTGGCTCTGGTTCCCACAAGGGACTCACCGGATACTGCTGACTGTGGTCTTATTCTATGCCGAACCAGGACCTAGTGATTCTGTTCCCCATCAGGGCCTGCATGGGCCTAGTGACTCTGGTCCTCACTCAGCCATCATTGGGACCTGGATACTCTATTCAACACCTGGGCCTCACTTTGACCAGGCACCTCTGGTCCCATTCTGGGCCTCAAACTAAACTGGTTACTCTGGTTACCACTCTGGGTCTCACCCTTACCTGGTGACTCTGGTCACCCCTTGGGCTTCACTTGGGCCTGGTGAATCTGGTCCTTAGATGGTCCGAACCTGGATCTGGTGACTGGTCGCCTACTGGGCCTCTCCTGGACTTGGTGAATCCTGTTGCCACCTGCGCGTCACCGGAACCTTGTGACTGTGGTCCCACCTGGACCTCACCTGGATCTGGTGGCTCTGGTTCCCATATGGGGCTCTCCTGGACCTGGTTCCTGTGGTCTCCATCTGGCCTCACCTGGAACACAATGACTCTGTTTCATATTTGGGCCTCTCCTGGACCTGTTGACTCTGGTACTTACATGGGCATCATTGGGACCTGGGTACACTCTTATATACCTGGGCCTCTCCTGGACCTGGTGACTGTGGTCCCACCTGGGCCTCACCTGGATGAGGTGACTGGTTCCACAGGGACCTCACCTGGACCTGGTGACTCAGATCCTCATATGGGCATTATGGGACCTTTTTTCTCAGTTCCACATCGGGGCCTTCCCTGGACCTAGTGATTCTCGTCCCACTCTGGGCCTCACTCTGACGTGGTGACTCTGGTCCCCACCTGCATATCACCAGAACCGGGTAACTCTGGTCCCCCTCTGGGACTCACCCGGAGCTGGGGACACTGGCACTCAACTGGGCCTCAACAGGAGCTGTTGAATCTACTCCTCACTTAGGCCTCTTCTAGACCTTCTGACTCTTTTCCCACCTGGCATCAATTGGATATGGTTACTCTGTTCCCCACCTGGGCCTCACCTGGACATGATAACTTTGCTCCACACTTTGGCCTCAACTGATCCTGATGATTCTGGTCCCCCCATCTAGACCTCAATCTGGACCTGGTGACTGTGGTCCCCACCTGGGTCTCACCTGGTCCTGTGACTCTCATTCCCACATGAAACACACCTGGACCTGATTACTGTGGTGTTCTTGTAGTCTCACATTTACCTGGTGTCTCCGGTCCCCACTAGGGCCTTACCTGGATCTGGTGACTCTGATCCTATCTGCGCGTCACTCAGACCTGGTGACTCTGGTCCTAACCTGGGCATCATTGGTACCTGGTGACTCTGTTCGAACCTGAGCCTCACCTGGACATGATGACTCTGGAACCTGGCTGGGACTCACCCTGACCTGGTGACTCTGATCCCCATCTGGATGTCACTGGACCAGGTGATTCTGGTACCCCTCTAGGCCTCAACCAGTTCTGGTGCCTCTGGTCCTCAACTGGGCCTCACCTGAACCTAGTGAATATGCTCCATCTGGGCCTAATTTGGACCTGGTGACTCTGGTACCTACCTGGGCATCATCGGGACATGGTTCCACTGCATGGCCTGCAGGTTGGCCTCACATGAACCTGGTAACTCTGGTCCCAACCTGGGCATCATCGGGACATGGTTCCTCAGCATGGCCTGCAGGTTGGCCTCACCTTGAACTTGTGAGTGGGGTTGCCACCTGGACCTCACACATAGCTGGTGACTCAATTCCCCTTGTGGGCCTCTTGCACCTGATGAATCTGGTCCTTACCTGGTCCTGTCCCAGACCCGGGGACTCTGGTCACCACCTGGGCCTCACCTGGACCTGGTGAATCTGGTCCCCATCTGTGCCTCACCCAATCCTGGTGACTTTGTTCCCCACCTGGACCTGATTGCTGTGGACTCTTTCTTGGCCTCACCTGGAACTGGTGACTCTGATCCTATCTGCGCGTCACCCAGATCTGGTGACTCTGGGCCTCACCTGGGCATCATTGGTACCTGGTGACTCTGTTCCACGCCTGAGCCTAACCTGGACATGATGACTCTGGAACCACTCTGGACCTCTCCCTGTCCTGATGCCTCTGATCCCTATCTGGATGTCACCTGTACTAGGTGATTCTGGTACCCCTCTAAGCCTCAACCAGATATGGTGACAGTGGTCCTCAACTGGGCCTCACTGGACCTAGTGAATATGCTCCATCTGGGCCTCATTTGGACCTGGTGACTCTGTTCCCTACCTGGGCATCATCGGGACATTGTTCCACTGCATGGCCTGCATATTGGCCTCACCTGGACCTGGTAACTCTGTTCCCTACCTGGGCATCATCGGGACATGGTTCCACTGCATGGCCTGCATATTGGCCTCACCTGGACCTGGTAACTCTGTTCCCTACCTGGGCATCATCGGGACATGGTTCCACAGCATGGCCTGCAGGTTGGCCTCACCTGGACCTGGTAAGTCTTGTCCCTACGTGGGCATCATTGGTACATGGTTCCACTGCATGGCCTGCACGTTGGCCTCACCTGGACCTGGTGAGTGGGATTTACACCTGGGCCTCACCCATACATGGAGACACAAGTCCCCACGTGGCCCTAACTTGGACCTGGTGAATCTGGTCCTTACCTGGTCTTCACTTGGAACTGGTAACTCTGGTCACCACCTGGGAATCACCTGGACCTGGTGAATCTGGTCCCCATCTGGGTGTCACCGTGCCCTAGTGACTGTGAACCCCACTTTGGCCTGACTTGGACCTCCTTACCATGGTTGCCACCTGCGCCTGACCTCGAACTGTTGACTCTGGTTCTTTCAAGGGCCTCTGGACGTGGTGATCCTGGTGCCCACATGGGCCTGACCTGGACCTGGTTACTCTTGTCACCACCGGGAACTCACCTGGACCTGCTTACGGTGTTCCACACCTGGGCCTCAAGTAGACCTGTTGACCATGGTCCCCAAGCCAGCCTCACATGGACATGTTGCCTCTGATACCCACCGGGGTTTCACGTGTACCTGGTAACTCTGGTCCTCATCTGGGTCTCATCTGGACCTAGCGACTCTGGTCCCTACCTGGGCTTCACCTGGATCTGGTGACTCTGGTCCCCACCTGGACTTCACCTGGATCTTCTGACTCTGGTCCACACCTGGACCTGACATGCATCTGGTGACTCTGGTCCTCAGTTTGGCCTCATCTGGATCTGGCATCTCTCGTCCCCACTTTGACCTAACTCAGAACTGCTGAATCTTGCCCCACCTCGGCCGCACCCAGACTTGGTGACTCTTGTCCCCAGCTATGCCTCAATTCGACCTGATGAATCTGCTCCTCACGTGGGCCTCACATGGACCTGGACTCAGCTTGATAGAGTGGCTTGGTTCCCACAAGGGGCTCACCTGATATAGCTGACTGTGGTCTTATTCTATGCCTCACCTGGTCCTAGCGATTCTGTTCCCATCTGGGCCTGCATGGCCCTAGTGACTCTGGTCCTCACCCAAGAATCATTAGGACCTGGATACTCTATTCCACACCTGTGCCTCACATTGACTATGGACCTCTCGTCCCATTCTGGGACTCAAACTAAACTAGTTACTGGTTCCCCTTTGGGCCTCACCCTTACCTGGTAACTCTGGTCACCCTTTGGGCTTCACTTCACCAGATGAACCACACCTGGACCTGGTGACTGTGGTGTTCTTGTATACTCACATGTACCTGGTGACTCCAGTCCCCACTAGGGCCTCACTGGATCTGGTGACTCTGGCCCGCCAGTTGGCCTCACCTAGACCTGGTGAGAGGGTTTGCCACCTAGGCCTCACACATAGCTGGTGACTCAGGTCCCCACGTGAGCCTCTTGGACCTGGTGAATCTGGTCGTTACCTGGTCCTTTCCGAGACCCGGGGACTCTATCCCCACCTGGGCCTCACCTGGACATGGTGAATCTGGTCCCCATCTGGGTCTCACCCTGGTCTGGTGACTTTGTTCCCCACCTGGACCTGATTGCTGTGAACTCTTTCTTGGCCTCACCTGCAACTGGTGACTCTGATCCTATCTGCGCCTCACCCAGGTCTGGTGACTCTGGTCCTCACCTGGGCATCTTTGGTACCTGGTGACTCTCTTCCACACCTGAGCCTCACCTGGACCCGATGACTCTGGAACCACTCTGGGCCTCCCCCTGACCTGGTGACTCTCGTCCCCATCTGGATATCACCTGGACCAGGTGATTCTAGTACCCTTCTAAGACTCAAGTAGATATGGTGAAACTGGTCCTCAACTGGGCCTCACCTGGACCTAGTGAATATGCTCCATCTGGGCCTTATATGGACCTGGTGACTCTGGTCCCTACCTGGGCATCATCGGGATATGGTTCCACTGCATCGCCTGCAGATTGGCCTCAACTGGACCTGGTAAATCTGGTCCCTACCTGAGCATCACCGGGACATGGTTCCTCTGCATGGCCTGCAGGTTGGCCTCACCTGGACCTGGTGAGTGTTATTGCCACCTGGGCCTCACCCATACCTGGTGACTCAGGTCCACATGGGCCTCTTGGACCTAGTGAATCTGGTCCTTACCTGGTCCTTTCCCAGAACGGGGACTCTGGTCACCACCTGTGCCTCACCTGGACCTGGTGAATCTGTTACCCCTCTAGGCCTCAACAAGATCTGGTGACTCTGATCCTATCTGCGCGTCACCCAGACCTGGTGACTCTGGTCCTCACCTGAGGATCATTGGGACCCGGTGACTCTGTTCCACACCTGAGCCTCACCTGGACAGGATGACTCTGGAACCTCTCTGGGACAACCCTGACCTGGTGACTGTGGTCCCCATCTGGATGTCACCTGGACCAAGTGATTCTGGTACCCTTCTAGGCCTCAACCAGATCTGGTGACTCTGGTCCTGAACTGGGCCTCACTTGGACCTAGTGAATATGCACCATCTGGGCCTCTTTTGGACCTGGTGACTCTGGTCCCTACCTGCGCATCATCGGGACATGGTTCCACTGCATGGCCTGCAGGTTGGCCTCCCTTGGACCTGGTAAGTCTGGTCCCTACATGGTCATCATCGGGACATGGTTCCTCTGCACGGCCTGCAGGGTGGCCTCACCTGGACCTGGTCAGTGGGGTTGCCACCTGGGCCTCACGTATGCCTGGTAACACAGGTCCCCACGTGGGCCTCACTTGGACCTGGTGAATCTTGTCCTTACCTGGTCCTCACCCGGAACTGGTAGTCTGGTCACCACCTGGATATCACCTGGATCTTGTGTATCTGGTCCCCGTCTAGGCCTCACCCAGTCCTGGTGACTTTGTTCCCCACCTGGACCTGATTTCTGTGGACTCCTTCTTGGCCTCACCTGGAACTGGTGACTCTGGTCCCCACCTGGACCTCTCCCGGACCTGGTGACTTTCTTTCAAACATGGACCTCACATGGATCTGGTGACTCTGGTACTCAGTTTGACCTCACCTGGAACTGGCGTATCTCGTCCCCACTTTGACCTAACTCAGAACTGCTGAATCTAGCCCAACTTAGGCAGCACCCAGACCTGGTGACTTTTGTCCCCAGCTATGCCTCAATTCGACCTAATGAATCTGGTCCTCACGGGAGCCTCACCTGGACCTGGGACTCAGCTGTACAGTGGCTCTGGTTCCCGCAAGGAGCTCAGCTGATACTGCTGACTGTGGTCTTATTGTATGCCTCACCAGGACCTAGTGATTCTGTTCCCCATCTGGACCTGCATGGCCCCAGTGACTCTGGTCCTCACCCAGGCATCATTGGGTGATGGACCCAATGATCCTCACCCTGGATACTCTATTACACACCTGGGCCTCACTTTGACCAGGGACCTCTGGTCCAATTCTGAGCCTCAAACTAAACAGGTTACTCTGGTTCCCCCTCTGGGGCTCACCCTTACCTGGTGACTCAGGTCACCCTTTGGGCTTCACTTCGGCCTGGTAAATCTGGTCCTTAGCTGGTCCGCGCCTGGATGTGGTGGCTGGTCGCCACCTAGGCATCACCTGGACTTGTTGAATCCTGTTGCCACCTGCGCCTCACCTGGACCTTGTGACTGTGGTCCCACCTGGACCTCATCTGGATCTCGTGGCTCTGGTTCCCATATGGGGCTCTCCTGGACCTGGTTCCTGTGGTCTCCATCTGACCTCACCTGGAACACAATGACGCTGATCCGTATTTGGGCCTCTCCTGGACCTGTTGACTCTGGTCCTTACCTGGGCATCATTGGGACCTCGATACTCTCTTATATACCTGGGCCTCACCTGGACCTGGTGACTGTGGTCCCACCTGGGCCTCACCTGGACGAGGTGACTGGTTCCCACAGAGACCTCACATGGACCTGGTGACTCAGGTCCTCATATGGGCATCATGGGACCTGGTTTCTCAGTTCCACATCGGGCCTCAACTGGAGCTAGTGATTCTTGTCACCCTCTGGGCCTCATCCTGACGTGGTGACTCTGGTCCCCACCTGGATATCACCAGAACCGGGTGACTCTGGTCCCCCTCTGAGACTCTCCGGAACTGTGGACACTGGTCCTCAACTGGGCCTCAACAGGACCTGATGAATCTACTCTTCACATAGGCCTCGTCTGGAACTTGTGACTCTTTTCCCACCTGGCATCAAAGGGACATGGTTACTCTGTTCCCCACCTGGGCCTCACCTGGACATGATAATTTTGCTCCACACTTTGGCCTCACATGGTCCTGATGACTCTGGTCCCCCCACCTAGGCCTCAATCTGGACCTGGTGACTGTGGTGTCTTGTAGACTCACATTTACCTGGTGACTCCGGTCCCCACTAGGGCCTCACCTGGATCAGGTGACTCTGGCCTGCAGGTTGGCCTCACCTGGACCTGGTGAGTGGGGTTGCCACCTGGGCGTCACCCATACCTGGTGACTCAGGTCCCCACGTCGGCCTCCTGGACCTGGTGAATATGGTAATTCTGGTCACCACGTGGGAATCCCCTGGACCTGGATAATCTGGTCGCCATCTGGGCCTGACCCAGTACTGGTGACTTTGTTCCCCACCTGGACCTGATTGCTGTGGACTCCTTTTGGGCCTCACCTGGAACTGGTGACTCTGATCCTAACTGGGCCTCACCCAGATCTGGTGACTCTGGTCCTCACCTGTGGACCACTAAGACCTGGATACTCTGTTCCACACCTGAGCCTCACCTGGACATGATGACTCTGCATCCTCTATGGGCCTCACTCTGACATGGTGACTCTGTTCCCCATCTGGATGTCACCTAGAACAGGTGAATCTGGGACCCCTGTCGGCCTCAACCAGACCTGGTGACTCTGGTCCTCAACTGGGCCTCACCTGGACCTAGTGAACATGCTCCACACCTGCGCCTCATCTGAACGTGGTGACTCGGGTTCTACCTGGGTATCATCGGGACATGGTTACTCTATTCCTCAATGGGACTGACCTTATCCTAGTAACTCTGGTCCTGACTTTGGCCTCTTCTGTACCAGGTCACTCTGGCTCCACCTGGGCCTCACCTGTAACTGGTAACTCTGATCCTAAGCATGGCCTCACCTGACCTGGTGACTGTGGTTCCCATCGGGATCTTACCTGGACCTCATGTCTCTGGTCCCACCTGGGCCTCACCAGGACCTGGTGTATCTGGTACCCACCTGGGTAGCATCAGGTTATGGTTACACTGTTCACTAACAGTGACCCACCCGGAACTATTAACTCTTGTCTTCACCTGGGCCACACCTGGACGTGGTGACACTGGATCCCACCTGGGTCTCAACTTGACATAGTGAGTCGGATCCCCACCTGTTCCTCACGTGTAACTGCTGATTCTCCGGCCCACATGGACATCTTGTGGACCTGGTGGCTGCAGTGTTTCTAGCTTCTCATGTACCTTGTGACTCTGTTCCCTGCCAGGGCCTCACTGGGTCCTGGGGAATGTGGTTGCCACCTGCACCTCACTTGGAACTGGTGATTATGGTCTGCACCTGAGACTACCCTGGATCTGCTGACTGTGGTCCCCACCTGGGCTTCACCTGGATATGGGGACTCCAGTCCCCATCTGGGCCTCACCTGGCCCTGTTGACCATGGTCCTCAACAGGGCAAAATTGGGACCCGGTGACTGTGTTCCACAACTGGACGTCACCTAGACCAGGTGACTCTGGTACCCCTCTGGGTCTCACCATGCCCTAGTGACTGTGAACCCCACTTTGGCCTGCTTTGGACCTGCTGACCCTGGATGCCACCTGCGCCTGACCTCGAACTGTTGACTGGTTCTTTCAAGGGCCTCCCCTGTACCTGGTGATCCTGGTCCCCACCTGGGCCTCACCTGCACGTGGTGACTCTTGTCACCACCGGGGACTCACCTGGACCTGGTTACTGTGTTCCACACTTGGGCCTCAAGTAGACCTGTTGACCATGGTCCCCAAGCCGGCCTCACATGGACCTGTTGCCTCTGATCCCCACCGGGGCCTCACGTGTACCTGGGAACTCTGGTCCTCACCTGGGCGTCATCTGGACCTAGTGACTCTGGTCCCCACCTGGGCTTCACCTGGATCTGGTGACTCTGGTCCCGCCTTGGCCTTCACCTGGATCTGGTGACTCTTGTCCCCACCTGGACCTCTCCTGGACCTGGTGACTCTCTTTCCAACATGGACCTCACCTGGATCTTGTGACTCTGGTCCTCAGTTTGGCCTCACCTGGACCTGGTGTCTCTCGTCCACACTTTGACCTACTCAGAACTGCGGAATCTTGCCCCACCTAGGCCGCAACCAGATCTGGTGACTCTTGTCCCCAGCTATGCCTCAATTTGACCTGATGAATCTGGTCCTCACGTGGGCCTCTCATGGACCTGGGACTCAGCTGGATAGAGTGGCTCTGTTACCCACAAGGGGCTCACCTGATACTGGTGACTGTGGTCTTATTCTATGCCTCACCAAGATCTAGTGTTTCTGTTCCCCATCTGGGCCTGCATGGCCCTAGTGACTCTGGTCCTCACCCAGGCATCATTGGGACCTGGATACTCTATTCGACACCTGGGCCTCACTCTCACCAGGGACCTCTGGTCGCACTCTGGGCCTCAAATTAAACTGGTTACTCTGGTCACCCTCTTGGCCTCACCCTTACCTGGTGACTCTGGACACCCCTTGGGTATCATTTGGGCCTGGTGAATCTGGTCCTTAGCTTGTCCTCACTTCTTTATGGTGAGTGGTCGCCACCTGGGCCTCACCTGGACTTGGTGAATCCTGTTGTCACCTGCGCCTCACCTGGACCTTGTGACAGTGGTCCAACCTGGACTTCACCTGGATCTGGTTGCTCTGGTTCCCATATGGGGCTTTCCTGGACCTGGTTCCTGTGGTCTCCATCAGGCCTCACCTGGAACACAATGACTCTGTTTCATATTTGGGCCTCTCCTGGACCTGTTGACTCTGGTACTTACATGGGCATCATTGGGACCTGGGTACACTCTTATATACCTGGTCCTCACCTGGACGTGGTGATGTGGTCCCACCTGGACCTCACCGGGACGAGGTGACTGGTTCCCACATGGACATCACCTGGACCTCGTGACTCAGGTCCTCATATGGGCATCATGGGACCTGGTTTCTCAGTTCCACATCGGGGCCTCAAGTGGACCTAGTGATTCTGGTCCCCCTCTGGGCCTGACCCTGACGTGGTGACTCTGGTCCCAACCTGGATATCACCAGAACCTGGTGACTGTGGTCCCCCTCTGGGACTCACCCAGAGCTGTGGACACTGGTCCTCAACTGGGCCTCATCAGGACCTGGTGAATCTACTACTCACTTAGGCCTCGTCTGGAACTTGTGACTCTTTCCCACCTGGCATCAATGGGACATGGTTACTCTGTTCCCCACCTGGGCCTCACCTGGACATGATAACTTTGCTCCGCACTTTGGCCTCATCTGGTCCTGATGACTCTGGTCCCTCCACCTAGGCCTCAATCAGGACCTGGTGACTGTGGTCCCCACCTGGGACTCACCTGGACCTGGTGACTCTCGTTCCCAAATGAATCACACCTGGACCTGGTGACTGTGGTGTTCTTGTAGACTCACATTTACCTGGGGAGTCCGGTATCCACAAGGGCCTCACCTGCATCTGGTGACTCTGGCCTGCAGGTTGGCCTCACTTGGACCTGGTGAGTGGGGTTGCCACCTGGGCCTCACCCACACCTGGTGATTCATGTCCTCACGTTGGTCTCTTGGACCTGGTGAATCTGGTCCTTACCTGGTCCTCTCCCAGACCCGGGGACTCTGGTCACCACCTGGGCCTCACCTGGACCTGGTGAATCTGGTCCCCATCTGGGCCTCACCCAGTCCTGGTGACTTTGTTCCCCACGTGGACTTCATTGCTGTGGACTCTTTCTTGGCCTCACCTGGAACTGGTGACTCTGATCCTATCTGCGCGTCACCCAGATCTGGTGACTCTGGGCCTCACCTGAGCATCACTGGTACCTGGTGACTCTGTTCCACGCCTGAGCCTAACCTGGACATGATGACTCTGGAAACACTCTGGGCCTCTCCCTGAACTGATGCCTCTGTTCCCCATCTGGATGTCACCTGGACCAGGTGATTCTGGTACCCCTCTAAGCCTCAACCAGATCTGGTGACAGTGGTCCTCAACTGGGTCTCACTGGACCTAGTGAATATTCTCCATCTGGGTCTCATTTGGACCTGGTGACTCTGGTCCCTACCTGGGCATCATCGGGACATGGTTCCACTGCATGGCCTGCAGGTTGGCCTCACCTGGACCTGGTGAGTGGGGTTGTCACCTGGGCCTCACCCTTACCTGGTAACACAGGTCCCCACCTGGGAATCACCTGGGCCTGGTGAATCTGGTCCTTACCTGGTCCTCACTCAGTCCTGGTGACTTTGTTCCCCACCTAAATCTGATTGCTGTGGACGCCTTCTTGGCCTCACCTGGAACTGGTGACTCTGATCCTAACTGGGCCTCACCCAGATCTGGTGACTCTGGTCCTCACCTGGGCATCACTGATACCTGGTTAGTCTGTTCCACACCTGAGCCTCACCGGGACATGATGACTCTGGAACCTCTCTGGGACTCACTCTGACCTGGTGACTCTGGTCCCCATCTGGATATCACCTGGACCAGGTGATTCTGGTACACCTCTAGGGCTCAAGGTGATCTGGTGACTCTGGTCCTCAACTGGGCCTCACCTGGACCTAGTGAATATACCCCATCTGGGCCTCATTTGGACCTGGTGACTCTAGTCCGTACCTGGGCATCATCGGGATATGGTATCACGGCATGGCCTGCAGGTTGGCCTCACCTGGACCTGGTGAGTGGGGTTTTCCTCAACTGGGCAAAATTGGGACCCGGTGACTGTGTTCCACAAGTGGCCTCACCTGGACCAAGTGACTCTGGTCCCCCTCTGGGTGTCACCATGTCCTAGTGACTGTGAACCCCACTTTGGCCTGACTTGGACCTGCTGACCCTGGTTGCCACCTGCGCCTGACCTCGAACTGTTGACTCTGGTTCTTTCAAGGGCCTCCCCTGGACCTGTTGATCCTGGTCCCCACCTGGGACTCACCTGGACGTGGTGACTCTTGTCACCACCGGGCCCTCACGGGGACCTGCTTACTGTGTTCCACACCTGGGCCTCCAGTAGACCTGTTGACCATGGTCCCCAAGCCAGCCTCACATGGACATGTTGCCTCTGATCCCCACCGGGGCCTCACGTGTACCTGGTAACTCTGGTCCTCACCTGGGCCTCATCTGGACTTGGTGACTCTGGTTCCCACCTGGACTTCACCTGGATCTGGTGACTCTGGTCCACCCCAGGACCTCTCCTGGACCTGGTGACTCCTTTCCAACATGGACCTCATGTGGATCTGGTGACTCTGGTCCTCAGTTTGGCCTCACCTGGACTTGGTGTCTCTCATCCCCACTTTGACCTAACTCAGAACTGCTGAATCTTGCCCCAACTAGGCCGCACCCAGACCTGGTGACTCTTGTCCCTAGCTATGCCTCAATTCGACCTGATGAATCTGGTCCTCACGTGTGCCTCACATGTACCTGGGACTCAGCTGGATAAAGTGGCTCTGGTTCACACAAGGGGCACACCTGATACTGCTGACTGTGGTCTTATTCTATGCCTCACCAGGACGTAGTGATTCTGTTCCCCATCTGGGCCTGCATGGCGCTAGTGCCTCTGGTCCTCACCCAGGCATCATTGGGTGATGGACCCAATGATCCTCACCCTGGATACTCTATTCCACACCTGTGCCTCATTTTGACCAGGGACTTCTGGTCCCATTCTGGGCCTCAAATGAAACTGGTTACTCTGGTTCCACTGTGGGCCTCACCCTTACCTGGTGACTCTGGTCACCCCTTGGGCTTCACTAGGGTCTGGTGAAACTGGTCCTTAGCTGGTCCGCACCTGGATCTGGTGAGTGGTCGCCACCTGGGCCTCACCTGGACTTGGTGAATCCTGTTGCCACCTGTGCCTCACCTGGACCTTGTGACTGTGGTCCCACCTGGACCTCACCTGGATCTGGTGGCTCTGGTTCCCATATGGGGCTCTCCTGGACCTGGTTCCTCTGGTCTCCATCTGGCCTCACTTGGAACACAATGACTCTAAACAATATTTGGGCCTCTCTTGTACCTGTTGACTCTGGTCCTTACTTGGGCATCACTGGGAGCTGGATACTCTGTTATATACCTGGGTCTCACCTGGACCGGTGACTGTGGTCCCACCTGAGCCTCACCTGGCCGAGGTGACTGGTTCCCACAGGGAGCTCACCTGGACCTGGTGACTCAGATCCTCATATGGGCATCATGGGACCTGGTTTCTCACTTCCACATCGGGGCCTCACATGGACCTAGTGATTCTCGTCCCACTCTGGGCCTCACCCTGATGTGGTGAATCTGGTCCCCATCTAGGCCTCACCCAGTACTGGTGACTTTGTTCCCCACCTGGACCTGATTGCTGTGGACTCTTTCTTGGCCTCACCTGGAACTGGTGACTCTGAACCTATCTGCGCGTCACCCAGATCTGGTGACTCTGGCCCTCACCTGGGCATCATTGGTACCTGGTGACTCTGTTCCTCACCTGAGCCTCACCTGGACATGATGACTCTGGAACCTCTCTAGGCCTCTCCCTGACCTGGTGACTCTAGTCACTAACTGGGCATTATCGGGACATGGTTCCACTGCATTGCCTGCAGGTTGGCCTCACCTGGATGTTGTAACTCTCGTCCTTACCTGGGTATCATCGGGACATGGTTCCTCTGCATGACCTGCAGGTTGGCCTCACCTGGACCTGGGGTGCCTTGCCACCTGGCCTCACCAATACCTGGTGACTCAGGTCCCCACGTGGGCCTCATTTGGACCTGGTGAATCTGGTCCTTACCTGGTCGTCACCCGGAACTGGTATGTCTGGTCACCACCTGGGAATAACCTGGGCCTGGTGAATCTGGTCCCAATCTGGGCCTCACCCTGCCCTGGTGACTTTGTTCCCCACCTGGGCCTGATTGCTGTGGACTCTTTTTTGGCCTCACCTGGAACAGGTGACTCTGATCCTATCTGCCCGTCACCCAGACCTGGTGACTCTGGTCCTCACCTGGGCATCTTTGGTACCTGGTGACTCTGTTCCACACCTGAGCCTCACCTGGACATGATGACTCTGGAACCTCTCTGGGCCTCATCCTGACCTGGTGACTCTGGTCCCCATCTGGATGTCACCTGGACCAGGTGATTCTTGTACCCCTCTAAGCCTCAACAGGGTCTGGTGACTCTGGTCCTCCACTGGACCACACCTGGACCTAGTGAATATGCTCCATCTGGGCCTCATTGGACCTGGTGATTCTGGTCCCTACCTGGGCATTATCGGGACACGGTTCCACTGCATCGCCTGCAGGTTGGCCTCACCTGGACCTGGTAACCCTGGTCCCTACCTGGACATCATCAGGGCATGGTTCCACTGCATGGCCTGCAGGTTGGCCTCACCTGGACCTGGTAACTTTGGTTCCTACATGGGCATCATCGGGACAGGGTTCCTCTGCATGGCTCGAAGGATGGCCTCTCCTGGACCTGGTGAAGGTGGTTGCCACCTGTGCCTCGCCCGTACCTGGGGACACAGGTCCCCTCGTGGGCCTCTTGGACCTGGTGAATCTGGTCCTTACCTGGTCATCTCCCAGACCCGTGGTCTCTGGTCACCACCTGGGCCTCACCTGGACCTGGTCAATCTGGTCCCCATCTGGGTCTCACCCAGTCCTGGTGACTTTGTTCCCCACCTGGATCTGATTGCTGTGGACTCTTTCTTGGCCTTACCTGGAACTGGTGACTCTGATCCTATCTGCGCATTACGCAGACCTGGTTACTCTGGTCCTCACCTGGGCGTCATTGGGACCTGGATACTCTATTCCACACCTGGGCCTCTCTTTGACCAGGGACCTCTGGTCCCATTCTGGGCCTCAAACTAAACTGGTTACTCTGGTTCCCCTTCTGGGCCTCACCCTTACCTGGTATATCTGGTCACCCCTTGGGCTTCATTGGGCCTAGTGAATCTGGTCCTTAGCTGGTCCGCACATGGATCTGGTGACTGGTCGCCACCTGGGCCTCACCTGGACTTGGTGAATCCTGTTGCCACCTGCGCCTCACCGGGACCTTGTGACTCTTTTCCCACCTGGCATCAGTGGGACATGGTTACTCTGTTCCCCACCTGGGCCTCACCTGGACATGATAACTTTGCTCCACACTTTGACCTCAACTGGTCCTGATGACTCTGGTCCCCCCACCTAGGCCTCTATCTGGACCTGGTGACTCTGGTCCCCACCTGGTTCTCACCTGGACCTGGTGACTCTCGTTCCCACATGAACCACACCTGGACCTGGACTGTGGTGTTCTTGTAGACGGACATTTACCTGGTGACTCCGGTCCCCACTAGGGCCTCACGTGGATCTGGTGACTCTGGCCTGAAGGTTGGCCTCCCCTGGACCTGGTGAGTGGGGTTGCCACCCCATACCTGGTGATTCAGTTCCCCACGTGGGCCTCTTGGACCTGGTGAATCTGGTCCTTACCTGGTCCACTCCCAGACCCGGGGACTCTGGACATCACCTGGGCCTCACCTGGACGTGTTTAATCTGGTCCCCATCTGGGCCTCACCCAGTCCTGGTGACTGTGTTCCCCACTTGGACCTGATTGCTGTGGACTCTTTCTTGGCCTCACCTGGAACTGGTGACTCTGATCCTATCTGCGCGTCACCAGATCTGGTCACTCTGGTCCTCACATATGGACCATTATGACCTGGACACTGTGTTCCAGACCTGAGCCTCACGTGAACATGATGACTCTGGAGCCTCTCTGGGCCTCACCCTGACCTGGTGATTCTGGTCCCCATCTGGATGTCACCTGGACCAGGTGATTCTGGTACCCCTCTAGGCCTCATCCAGATCTGGTGACTCTGGTCCTCAACTTGGCCTCACCTGGACATAGTGAATACATTCCATCTGGGGCTCATTTGGACCTGGTTACTCTTGTCCCTTCCTGGGCATCATCGGGACATGTCTCCACTGCATGACCTGCAGGTTGGCCTCACCTGGACCTGGTAACTCTGGTCCCTACCTGGGCATCATCGGGACATGGTTCCACTGCATGGCCTGTAGGTTGGCCTCACCTGGACCTGGTAACTCTAGTCCCAACCTGGGCATCATCGGGACTAGGTTCCTCTGCATGGCCTGCAGGTTGCCCTCACCTGGACCTGGTGAATGGGGTTGCCACCTTGCCTCACCCATACCTGGTGACACAGGTCCCACGTGGGCCTCACTTGGACCTGGTGAATCTGGTCCTTACCTTGTCCTCACGCGGAACTGGTAACTCTGGTCACCACCTGGGAATCACCTGGGCCTGGTGAATCTGGTCCCCCTCTGGGCCTCACACAGTCCTGGTGACTTAGTTCCCCACCTGGGCCTGATTGCTGTGGACTCCTTCTTGGCCTCACCTTGAAATGGTGACTCTGATCCTAACTGGGTCTCACCCAGATCTGATGACTCTGGTCCTCACCTGTGGACCATTATGACCTGGATACTTTGTTACACACCTGAGCGTCACCTCGATATGATGACTCTGGATCCCCTCTGGGCCTCAGCCTGACATGGTGACTCTGGTCTCCATCTGGATGTCACCTAGACCAGGTGAATCTGGTACCCCTCTAGGCCTCAACTTGACCTGGTGACTCTGGTCCTCAACTGGGCCTACGGGGACCTAGTGAACATGCTCCCCACCTGTGCCTCATCTGGACCTGGTGACTCTGGTTCTACCTGGGCGTCATCGGGACATGGTTACTCTATTCAGCAGGAGCTGGTGAGTGTGGTTTCCACCTGCACCTCACCTGGACCTGATGATCCTGGTCTGCACGTGAGACTACTGTGGATCTGGTGACTGTGGTCCCCACCTGGGATTCACCTGGATTTGGGGACTCCGGTCCCCATCTGGGCCTCACCTGGCCCTGTTGACCATGGTCCTCAACTGGGCAAAATTGGGACCCGGTGACTGTGTTCCACAACTGGACCTCAACTGGACCTCATGACTCTGGTCCCACCTGGGCGTCACCAGGACCTGGTGTCTCTGGTACCCACCTGGGTAACATCAGGATATGGTTACACTGTTCACTAACAGTGACTCAGCTGGACCTATTGACTCTGGTCTTCACCTGGGCCACACCTGGACATGGTGACACTGGTTCCCACATGGGTCTCACCTGGACATGGTGAGTCAAAGCCCAACCTGGTAGTAACCTGTAACTGGTGATACTCATTCCCTCATGGACATATCATGGGGACCTGGTGGCTGCAGAGTTTCTAGCTTCTCATGTTCCTCGTGACTCTGGTCCCCATCAGGGCCTCACCGGGACCTGGTGAGTGTGGTTGCCACCTGCACCTCACCTGGACCTTGTGATTCTGGTCTGCACCTGAGACTATCCTGGATCTGGTGACTGTGGTCCCAACCTAGGCTTACCTGGATTTGGGGACTCCGGTCCCTATCTGGACCTCTCCTGGTCGTGTTGACCATGGTACTCAACTGGGCAAAATTGGGACCCGGTAACTGTGACCTCGTGACTGTGAACCCCACTTTGGCCTGACTTGGACCTGTTGACCCTGGTTGCAACCTGCGCCTTACCTCGAACTGTTGACTCTGGTTCTTTCAAGGGCCTCCCCTGTACCTGGTGATCCTGGTCCCCACCTGGGGCTCACCTGGACGTGGTGACTCTTGTCACCACCAGGGACTCACTTGGACCTGCTTATTGTGTTCCACACCTGGGCCTCAAGTAGACCTGTGGACCATGGACCCCAAGCCGGCCTCACATGGACCTGTTGCCTCTGATCCCCCCCGGGGCCTCACGTGTACCTGGTACCTCTGGTCCTCACCTGGGCCTCATCTGCAACTAGAGACTCTGGTCCCCACCTGGGCTTCACCTGGATCTGGTGACTCTGGTCACCACCTGGACTTCACATGGATCTGGTGACTCTGGCCCCCACCTGCACCTCTCCTGGACCTCGTGACTCTCTTTCCAACATGGACCTCACCTGGATCTGGTGACTCTGGTCCTCACTTTGGCCTCACCTGGAACTGGTGTCTCTCGTCCCCACTTTGACCTAACTCAGAACTGCTGAATCTTTCCCCACGTAGGCCGCACCCAGACCTGGTGACACTTGTCCCCAGCTATGCCTCAATTCTACCTGATGAATCTGGTCCTCCCTTGGGCCTCACATGGACCTGGGACTCAGCTGTGTAGAGTGGCTCTTGTTCCCACAAGGGGCTCACCTGATACTGGTGAATCTGGTCTTTTTTTTAAATTTTTTTAAATTTTTATTTATTTATGATAGTCACAGAGAGAGAGAGAGGCAGAGACACAGGCAGAGGGAGAAGCAGGCTCCATGCAGTGGGAGCCCGATGTGGGATTCAATCCCGGGTCTCCAGGATCGCGCCCTGGGCCAAAGACAGGCACCAAACAGCTGCGCTACCCAGGGATCCCTGAATCTGGTCTTATTCTATGCCTCAACAGGACCTAGTGATTCTGTTCCCCATCTGGGCCTGCATGGCCCTTGTGACTCTGGTCCTCACCCAGGCATCATTGGGACCTGGATACTCTATTCAACCCCTGGGCCTCACTTTGACCAGGGACCTCTGGTCCCATTCTGTGCCTCAAACTAAACTGGTGACTCTGATTCCCCCTCTGGGACTCACCCTTACCTGGTAAATCTGGTCACCACTTGAGCTTCACATGGGCCTGGTGAATCTGGTCCTTAGCTGGTCCGCACCTGGATCTGGTGACTGGTCGCCACCTGGGCCTCACCTGGACTTGGTGAATCTTGTTGCCACCTGCGCCTCACCTGGACCTTGTGACTGTGGTCCCACATGGACCTCACCTGGATCTGGTGGCTCTGGTTCCCATATGGGGCTCTCCTGGACCTGGTTCCTGTGGTCTCCATCTGGCGTCACCTGGAACACAATGACTCTGATCCATTTTTGGGCCTCTCCTGGACCTGTTGACTCTGGTCCTTAACTGGGCATCATTGGGACCTGGATAATCTCTTATATACCTGGGCCTCACCTGGACCTGGTGACTGTGGTCCCACCCGGGCCTCACCTGGAGGAGTTCACTGGTTCCCACAGGGACCTCACTTGGACTTGGTGACTCAGGTCCTCATATGGGCATCATGGCACCTGGTTTCTAGTTCCACATCGGGGCCTCACCTGGACCTAGTGATTCTCGTCCCCCACTGGGCCTCACCCTGACGTGGTGACTCTGGTCCCCACCTGGATATCACCAGAACCGGGTGACTCTGGTCCCCCTCTGGGACTCACCCGGAGCTGGGGACACTGGTCCTAAACCTGGCCTGAACAGGACCTGGTGAATCTACTCCTCACTTAGGCCTCATCTGGACCTTGTGACTCTTTTCCCATCTGGTATCAATGGGACATGGTTACTCTGTTCCCCACTTGGGCGTCACCTGGACATGAAAACTTTGCTCCACACTTTGGTCTCAACTGGTCCCGATGACTCTGGTCCCCCCACCTAGGCCTCAATCTGGACCTGGTGACTGTGGTCCCCACCAGGTTCTCACCTGGACCTCGTGACTCTCGTTCCCACATGAACCACACCTGGACCTGGTGACTGTAGTGTTCTTGTAGACTCACATTTACTTGGTGACTCCGGTCCCCACTAGGGCCTCACCTGGATCTGGTGACTCTGGCCTGCAGGCTGGCCTCACGTGGACCTGGTGAGTGGGGTTGCCCCCTGGGCCTCACCCATACCTGGTGACTCAGGTCCCCACGTGGGTCTCTTGGTCCTGGTGAATCTGGACCTTACCTGGTCCTCTCCTAGACCCGGGGAGTCTGGTCACCACCTGGGCCTCACCTGGACCTGGTGAATCTTGTCCCCATCTGGGGCTCACCCAGTCCTTGTGTCTTTGTTCCCCACCTGGACCTGATTGCTGTGGAGTCTTTCCTGGCCTCACCTGGACCTGGTGACTCTGATCCTATCTGCGCGTCACCCATACCTGGTGACTCTGGTCTTCACCTGGGCATCATTGGTACCTGGTGACTCTGTTCCACACCTGAGCCTCCCCTGGACATGATGACTCTGGGCCTCTCTGGGCCTCACCCTGACCTGGTGACTCTGGTCCCCTTCTGGATGTCACCAGGACCAGGTGTTTCTGGTACCGCTCTAGGACTCAACCAGATCTGGTGACTCTGGTCCTCAACTAGGCCTCACCGGGACCTAGTGAACATGCTCCCCACCTGCGCCTCTTCTGGAACTAGTGACTCTGGTTCTACCTGGGCATCATGGGGACATAGTTACTCTATTCCCCACTGGGACTGACCTGACCTGGTAACTCTGATCCTGACTTTGGCCTCTTCTGTACCAGGTGACTGTCGCTCCACATGGGCCTCACCTGAAACTGGTGACACTGATCCTAAGCATGGCCTCACCTGACCTGGTGACTGTGTTTCCCATCGGGACCTCACCTGGACCTCATGTCTCTGGTACCACCTGGGCCTCACCAGGACCTGGCCCAGAGTCATCATGTCCAGGGGAGGCTGACATGGTGACCCTGGTCCCCATCAGGATGTCACCTAGACCAGGTGAATCTGGTACCCCTCTAGGCCTCAAGTAGACCTGGTGACTCTGGTCCGCATCTGGGCCTCACAGGGTCCTAGTGAATATGCTCCAACCTGCGCCGATTCTGGACCTGGTGACTCTGGTCCCTACCTGGGCATCATCGGGACATGGTTCCTCTGCATGGCCTGCAGGTTGGCATCACCTGGACCTGGTAACTCTGGTTCCTACATGGGCATCATCGGGACAGGGTTCCTCTGCATGGCGCAAAGGATGGCCTCTCCTAGACCTGGTGAGTGTCGTTGCCACTTGTGCCTCACCCGTACCTGGGGACACAGGTCCCCTCGTGGGCCTCTTGGAACTGGTGAATCTGGTCCTTACCTGGTCGTCTCCCAGACCCTTGGTCTCTGGTCACCACCTGGGCCTCACCTGGACCTGGTGAATCTGGTCCCCATCTGGGCCTCACCCAGTCCTGGTGACTTTGTTCCCCACCTGGATCTGATTGCTGTGGACTCTTTCTTGGCCTCACCTGGAACTGGTGACTCTGATCCTATCTGCGCATTACCCAGACCTGGTGACTCTGGTCCTCACCTGGGCATCTTTGGTACCTGGTGACTCTGTTCCACACCTGAGCCTCACCCGGACATGATGACTCTGGAACCTCTCTGGGCCTCATCCTGACCTGGGGACTCTGGTCCCCATCTGGATGTCACCTGGACCAGGTGATTCTGGTACCCCTCTAGGCCTCACCTAGATCTGGTGAGTCTGGTCCTCCACTGGACCTCACCTGGACCTAGTAAATATGCTCCATCTGGGTCTCATTGGACCTGGTGATTCTGATCCCTACCTCGGCATCATCGGGACATGGTTCCACTGCATGGCCTGCAGGTTGGCCTCACCTGGACCTGTTAACTCTGGTCCCTACCTGGGCATCATCGGGACATGGTTCCACTGCATGGCCTGTAGGTTGGCCTCAC
This sequence comes from Canis lupus baileyi, assembly GCF_048164855.1. Lineage (NCBI taxonomy): Eukaryota > Metazoa > Chordata > Mammalia > Carnivora > Canidae > Canis > Canis lupus. The sequence continues at coordinate 2,185,893 of NC_132867.1, read as the reverse complement.
CTGGACCTGGTAACTCTAGTCCCTACCTGGGCATCATCGGGACATTGTTCCTCTGCATGGCCTGCAAGATCGCCTCACCTGAACCTGGTGAGTGGGGTTGCCACCTCGGCCTCACCCATGCCTGGTGACACAGGTCCCCACGTGGGCCTCACTTGGACCTGGTGAATCTGGTCCTTACCTGGTCCTCACCTGGAACTCGTAACTCTGGTCACCACATGGGAATGACCTGGACCTGGTGAATCTGGTCCCCATCTGGGGTCATCCATACCTGGTGACTTTGTTCCCCACCTGGACCTGATTGCTGTGGACTCCTTCTTGGCCTCACCTGGAACTGGTGACTCTGATCCTAACTGGGCCTCACCCAGATCTGGTGACTCTGGTCCTCACCTGTGGACCATCATGAACTGGATACTCTGTTCCACACGTGAGACTCACCGGGACATGTTGACTCTGGATCCCCTCTGGGCCTCAGCCTGACATGGTGACTCTGGTCAACATCTGGATGTCACTTAGAGCAGGTGAATCTGGTACCCCTCTAGGCCTCAACTTGACCTGGTGACTCTGGGACCCAACTGGGCCTCACCGGGACCTAGTGAACATGCTCCCCAGCTGCGCCGCATCTGGGCTGGTGACACTGGTTTTACCTGGGCATCCTCGGGAAATGGTTACTGTATTCCCCACTGGGACTGACCTGATTCTGGTAACTCTGATCCTGACTTTGGCCTCTTCTGTACCAGGTGACTCTGGCTCCACCTGGACCTCACCTGTAACTGGTGACTCTGATCCTAAGCATGGCCTCACCTGACCTGGTGACTATGGTTCCCATCGGGACCTCACCTGGACCTCAGGTCTCTGGTTCCACCTGGGCCTCACCAGGACCTGGTGTCTCTGGTACCCACCTGGGTAGCATCAGGATATGGTTACACTGTTCACTAACACTGACCCAGCCTGACCTATTAACTCTGGTCTTCACCAGGGCCACACCTGGACAGGGTGACACTGGTTCCCTTCTGGGTCTCACCTGGCCATGGTGAGTGGGATCCCCACCAGGTCCTCACCTGTAACTAGTGATTCTCGTTCCCACATGGACATCATGTGGACCTGGTGGCTGCAGTGTTTCTAGCTTCTCATGTAGCTCGTGACTCTGGTCCCCACCAGGGCCTCACCGTTACCTGGTGAGTGTGGTTGTCACCTGCACCTCACCTGGACCTGGAGATTCTGGTCTGCACCCGAGACTACCCTGGATCTGGTGACTCTGGTCCCCACCTGGGCTTCACCTGGATTTGGGGACTCCGGTCCCCATCTGGGCCTCACCTGGCAGTGTTGACCATTGTCCTCAACTGGGCAAAATTGGGACCCGGTGACTGTTCCACAACTGGACCTCACATGGACCAGGTGACTCTGGTCCCCCTCTGGGTCTCACCGTGCCCTAGTGACTGTGAACCCCACTTTGGCCTGACTTGGACCTGCTGACACTGGTTGCAACCTGCTCCTGACCTCGATCCGTTGACTCTGGTTCTTTCAAGGGCCTTCCCTGGACCTGGTGATCCTGGTCCCCACCTGGGCCTCACCTGGACCTGGTGACCCTTGTCACCACCGGGGACTCACCTGGACCTTGTTACTGTGTTCCAAACCTGGGCCTCAAGTAGTCCTCTTGCCTCTGATCCCCACCGGGGCCTCAGTTGTCTGGGAACTCTGGTCCTCACCTGGGCCTCATCTGGACCTAGTGACTCTGGTCCCCACCTGGGCTTCACCTGGATCTGGTGACTCTGGTCCCCACCTGGACTTCACCTGGATCTGGTGACTCTGGTCCCCACCTGGACCTCTCCTGAAACTGGTGACTCTCTTTCCAACATGGACCTCACCTGGATCTGGTGACTCTGGTCCTCACTTTGGCCTCACCTGGACCTGGTGTCTCTCATCCCCACATTGATTAACTCAAAACTTCTGAATCTTGCTACACCTAGGCCGCACCCCGACCTGGTGACTCTTGTCCCCAGCTATGCCTCAATTCGACCTGATGAATCTGGTCCTCACGTGGGCCTCACATGGACCTGGGACTCAGCTCCATAGAGTGGCTCTGGTTCCCACAAGGGGCTCACCTGATACTGTTGACTGTGGTGTTATTCTATGCCTCACCAGGACCTAGTGATTCTGTTCCCCATCTGGGCCTGCATGGCCCTAGTACTCTGGTCCTCACCCAGGCATCATTGGGACCTGGATACTCTATTCCACATCTGGGCCTCACTTTGACCAGGGACCTCTGGTCCTATTCTGGGCCTCAAACTGAACTGGTTACTCTGGTTCCCCTCTGGGCCTCACACTTACCTGGTGACTCTGGTCACCCCTTGGGCTTCACTTGGGCCTGGTGAATCTGGTCCTTAGCTGCTCCGCATCTGGATCTGGTGACTGGTGGCCACCTGGGCCTCACCTGGACTTGGTGAATCCTGTTGCCACCTGCGCCTCACCTGGACCTTCTGACTGTGGTCCCAACTGGACCTCACCTGGATCTGGTGGCTCTGGTTCCCATATGGGGCTCTCCTGGACCTTGTTCCTGTGGTCTCCATCTGGCCTCACCTGGAACACAATGACTCTGATCCATATATGGTCCTCTCCTGGACCTGTTGACTCTGGTCCTTACCTGGTCATCATTGGGACCTGGATACTCTCTATATACCTGGGCCTCACCTGGACCTGGTGACTGTGGTCCCACCTGGGCCTCTCCTGGACGAGGTGACTGGTTCCCACAGGGACCTCACCTGGACCTGGTGACTCAGGTCCTCATATGGGCATCATGGGACCAGGGTTCTCAGTTCCACATCGGGGTCTCATCTGTACCTAGTGATTCTCGTCCCCCTCTGTGCCTCACCCTGATATGGTGACTCTGCTCCCCACCTGGATGTCACCAGAACCGCGTGACACTGGTCACCCTCTGGGAGTCACCCGGAGCTGGGGACACTGCTCCTCAACTGGGCCTCAACAGGACCTGGTGCATCTGTCCTCACTAAGGCCTCGTCTGGACCTTGTGAATCTTTTCCCACCTGGCATCAATGGGACATGGTTACTCTTCCGACCTGGGCCTCACATGGACATGATAACTTTGCTCCACACTTTGGCCTCAACTGGTCCTGATGATTCTGGTCCCCCGACCTAGGCCTCAATCTGGACCTGGTGACTGTGGTCCCCACCTGGGTCTCACCTGGACCTGGTGACTCTCGTTCCCACATGAACCACACCAGGTCCTGGTGACTGGGTTGTTCTTGTAGAATGACTTTTAACTGGTGACTCCAGTCCCCACTAGGGCCTCACGTGAATCGGGTGACTTGGCCTGCAGGTTGGCCTCACATGGACCTGGTTAGTGGGGATGCCACTTGGGTCTCACCCATACTTGGTGACTCACGTCTCCACCTGTGCCTCTTGGACCTGGTGAATCTGGTCATTACCTTGTCCTCTCCCAGACCCGGGGACTCTGGTCACCACGTGGGCCTCACCAGGACCTGGTGTCTCTGGTACCCACCAGGGTAGCATCAGGATACGGTTACACTGTTCACTAACAGTGACCCAGCCAGACCTATTAACTCTGGTCTTCACTTGGGCCACACCTGGACATGGTGACACTGGTTCCCACCTGGGTCTCACCTGGACATGCTGAGTCGGATCCACAACTGGTCCTACCCTGTAACTGGTGATTCTCGTTCCCACATGGACATCATGTGGACCTGGTGGCTGCAGTGTTTCTAGCTTCTCATGTACCTCGTGACTCTGGTCCCCACCAGGGCCTCACAGGGACCTGGTGAGTGTGGTTGCCACCTGCACCTCAAGTGGACCTGGTCATTCTGGTCTGCACCTGAGACTACCCTGGATCTGGTGACTGTGGTCCCCACCAGGGCTTCACCCGCTTTGGGGACTCCGGTCTCCATCTGGGCCTAACCTGGCCCTGTTGACCATGGTCCTCATTGCGCAAAATTGGGACGCAGTGACTGTGTTCCACAACTGGACGTCACCTGGACCAGGTGATTCTGATCAACCTCTGGGTCTCACCGTACCCTAGTGACTGTGAACCCCACTTTGGCCTGACTTGGACCTGCTGACCCTGGTTGCCACCTGCGCCTGACCTCGAACTGTTGACTCTGGTATTTTCTTTTTTTTTTTTTTTAAAGATTTTTATTTATTTATTCATGATAGTCACAGAGGAGAGAGAGAGAGAGAGAGAGAGGCAGAGACACAGGCAGAGGGAGAAGCAGGCTCCATGCACCGGGAGCCCGACATGGGATTCGATCCCGGGTCTCCAGGATCGCGCCCTGGGCCAAAGGCAGGCGCTAAACCGCTGCGCCACCCAGGGATCCCGACTCTGGTACTTTCAAGGGCCTACCCTGTATCTTGTGATCCTGGTCCCCACCTGGGTCTCACCTGGACGTGGTAACTCATGTCATACCGCGTACTCACTTGTACCTGCTTACTGTGTTCCACATCTGGGCCTCAAGTAGACTTGTTGACCATGGTCCCCAAGCCGGCCTCACATGGACCTGTTGCCTCTGATCCCCACCGGAGCCTCACGTGTACCTGGTAACTCTGGTCCTCACCTGGGCCTCATCTGGACCTAGTGACTCTGTGCCCACCTGGGCTTCACCTACATCTGGTGACTCTGGTCCCCACCTGGACTTCACCTGCATCTGGTGACTCTGGTCCCCTTCTGGACCTCTCCTGGACATGGTGACTCTCTTTCCAACATGGACCTCACCTGGATCTGGTGACTCTGGTACTCAGTTTGACCTCACATGGACCTGGGACTGTGTTTCCCATCGAGGCCTCACCTGGACCTCATGTCTCTGGTCCCAACTGGGCCTCACCCTGACCTGGTAACTCTGGTCACTCGTTGGACTTCACTTGGGCTTGGAGAATCTGGTCCTTAGCTGTTCCGCATCTTGATATGGTGACTGGTCGCCACATGGGACTCACCTGGACTTGGTGAATCCTGTTGCCACCTGCGCATCACCTGAACCTTGTGACTGTGGTCCCACCTCGACCTCACCTGGATGAGGTGACTGGTTCCCACAGGGACCTCACCTGGACCTGGTGACTCAGGTCCTCATATGGGCATCATGGGACCTGGTTTCTCAGTTCCACATCGGGGCCTCACCTGGACCTAGTGATTCTAGTCCCCCTCTGGGCCTCACACTGACGTGGTGACTCTGGTCCCCACCTTGATATCACCAGAACCGGGTGACTCTGGTCCCCCTCTGGGACTCACCCGGGGCTGTCGACACTTGTCCTCAGCTGGGCCTCAACAGGACCTGGTGAATCTACTCCTCACTTAGGCCTCTTCTGGACCTTGTGACTCTTTTCCCACCTGGCATCAATGGGACATGGATACTCTGTTCCCCACATGGGCCTCACCTAAACATGATAACTTTGATCCACACTTTGGCCTCAGCTGCTCCTGATAACTCTCGTCCCACCACCTAGGCCTCAATCTGGACCTTGTGACTGTGGTCCCCAACTGGGTCTCACCTGGACCTGGTGACTCTCGTTCCCACATGAACCACACCTGGCCCTGTTGACTGTGGTGTTCTTGTAGACTCACATTTACCTGGTGACACCAGTCCCCACTAGGGCCTCACCTGGATCTGCTGACTGTGGCCTGCAGGTTGGCCTCACCTGGACCTGGTGAGTGGGGTTGCACCTGAGCTTCACCCATACCTGGTGACTCAGGAACCCACGTGGTCCTCTTGGAACTGGTGAATCTGGTCCTTACATGGTCCTCTCCCAGACCCGGGGATTCTGGTCACCACCTGGGCCTCAACTGGACCTGGTGAATCTCTTCCCCATCTGGGCCTCACCCGGTCTTGGTGACTTTGTTCCCCACCTGGACCTGATTGCTTTGGACTCTTTCTTGGCCTCACCTGGAACTGGTGACTCTTATCCTCTCTGCGCGTGACTCAGGCCTGGTGACTCTGGTCCTCATCTGGGCATCATTGGTACCTGGTGACTCTGTTCAACACCTGAGCCTCACCTGGACATGATGATTCTGGAACCCCTTTGGGCCTCACCCTGACCTGGTGACTCTGGTCCCCATCTGGATGTCACCTGGAAGAGGTGATTCTGGTACCCCTCTAGGCCTCAACCAGATCTGGTGTCTCTGGTCCTCAACTGGGCCTCGGCTGGACTTAGTGAATATGCTCCATCTTGGCCTCATTTGGACCAGGTTACTCTGGTCCCTACCTGGGCATCATGGGATCCTGGTTCCACTGCATGGCCTACAGGTTGGCCTCACCTGGACCTGGTAACTCTGGTCCCTACCTTGGCATTATCGGGACTCGGTTACTTTGCATGGCCTAGGTAGGCCTCACCTGGACCCGGTGAGTGGGCATGCCACTTGGGCCTCACCCATACCTGGTGACACAGGCCCCTACGTGGGCCTCACTTGGACCTGGTGTATCTGGTAATTCTGGCACCACCTGGGAATCACCTGGACCTGGTGAATCTGGTAACTCTGGTCACCACCTGGGAATCACCTGGACCTGGTGAATCTGTGTCCCCATCTGGGCCTCATCCAGTCCTCGTGACTTTTTTACCCACCTGGACCTGATTGCTGTGGACTCCTTCTTAGCCTCACCTGGAACTGTTGACTCTGATCCTAACAGGGCATCACTCAGATCTGTTGACTCTGGTCCTCACCTGTGGACCATTATGACCTGGATACTCTCTTCCACACGTGAGCCTCACCTGGACACGATGACTCTGGATCCCCTCTGGCCCTCTCCCTGACATGGTGTCTCTGGTCCCCATCTGGAAGGTACCTAGACCAGGTGAATCTGGTACCCCTCTAGGCCTCAACTAGACCTGGTGACTCTGGTCCTCTACTGGGCCTCAACGGGACGTAGTGAATATGCTCCCCACCTTCGCCTCATCTGGACCTGGTGTCTCTGGCTCCACCTGGGCCTCACCGGTAACTGGTGACTCTGATCCTAAGCATGGCCTCACCTGACCTGGTGACTGTGGTTTCCATCGGGACCTCACCTGGACCTCATGTCTCTGGTCCCACCTGGGCCTCACCAGGACCTTGTGTCTCTGGTTACCACCTGGGTAGCATCAAGATATGGTTACACTGTTCACTATCAGTGACCCAGCCGGACCTATTGTCTCTGGTCTTCACCTGGGCCACACCTGGACATGGTGACACTGGTTCCCACCTGGGTCTCACCTGGACATGGTGAGTCGGATCCCCACCTGGTCCTCGACTGTAACTGGTGATTCTCGTTCCCACATGGACATCATGTGGATCTGGTGGCTTCAGTGTTTCTAGCTTCTCATGTACCTCGTGACTCTGGTTCCCATAAGGGCCTCACCGGGACCTGGTGAGTGTGGTTGTCACCTGCACCTCACATGGACCTGGGGATTCTGGTCTGCATCTGAGACAACCCTGGATCTGGTGACTGTGGTCTCCACCTGGGCTTCACCTGGATTTGGGCACTGTGGTCCCCATCTGGGCCACACCTGGCCCTGTTGACCATGGTCCTCAACTCTGCAGAATTGGGACCCGGTGACTTTGTTCCACAACTGGACCTCACCTGGACCACGTGACTCTGGTCCGCCTCCGGGTCTCACCGTACCCTAATGACTCTGAACCCCACTTTGGCCTGACTTGGACCTGCTGACCTTTGTTGCCACCTGTGCCTGACCTCGAACTGTTGACTCTGGTTCTTTCAAGGGCCTCCCCTGTACCTGGTGATCCTGGTCCCCACCTGGGTCTCACCTGGACGTGGTGACTCTTGTCACCACCGGGGACTCACCTGGACCTGGTTCCTGTGTTCCACACATGGGCCTCAAGTAGACCTGTTGACCATGGTCCCCAAGCCGGGCTCACATGGACTTCTTGCCTCTGATTCCCACCGGGGCCTTACGTGTACCTGGTAACTCTGGTCCTCACCTGGGCCTCATTTGGACCTAGTGAGTCTGGTGCCAACCTGGGCTTCATCTGGATCTGTTGACTCTGGTCCCCACCTGGACTTCACCTGGATCTGGGGACTCTGGTCTGCTTCTGGACCTCTCCTGGACCTGGTGACTCTCTTTCCAACATGGACCTCAACTGGAACTGGTGACTCTGATACTCAGTTTGGCCTCACATGGACCTGGTGTCTCTCGTCCCCACTTTGATCTAACTCAGAACTGCTGAATCTTGCCCCACCTAGGCCGCACCCAGACCTGGTGACTCTTGTCCCCAGCTATGCCTCAATTCGACCTGATGAATCTGGTCCTCACGTGGGCCTCACATGGACCTGGGACTCAGCTGGATAGAGTGGCTCTGGTTCCCTCAGGGGCTCACCTGATACTGGTGACTGTGGTCTTATTCTATGCCTCACCAGGACCTAGTGATTCTGTTCCCCATCTGGGCCTGCATGGCCCTTGTGACTCTGGTCCTCACCCAGGCATCATTGGGACCTGGATACTCTATTCCACACCTGGGCCTCACAGTGCCAAGGGAATTCTGATCCCATTCAGGGCCTCCAACTAAACTGCTTACTCTGGTTCCCCCTCTGGGCCTCAACCTTACCTGGTGACTCTGGTCACCCCTTGGGATTCACTTTGGCCTGGTGAATCTGGTCCTTAGCTGGTCCACACCTGGATCTGGTGACTGGTCGCCACCTGGGCCTCACCTGGACTTGGTGAATCCTGTTGCCACCTGCGCCTCACCTGGACCTTGTGACTGTGGTCCCACCTGGACCACACCTGGATCTGGTTGCTCTGGTTCCCATAGGGGGCTCTCCTGAATCTGGTCCGTGTTGTCTCCATCTGGCCTCACCTGGAACACAATGACTCTGATACATATTTGGGCCTCTCCTAGACCTGATGACGCTGGTCCTTACCTGGGCATCACTGGGACCTGGATACTCTCTTATATACCTGGCCTCACCTGGACCTGGTGACTGTGGTCCCACCTGGGCCTCACCTGGACGAGGTGACTGGTTCCCACAGGGACCTCACCTGGACCTGGTGATTCAGGTCCTCATAGGGGCATCTATCGACCTGGTTTCTCAGTTCCACATCGGGGCCTCACCTGGACCTAGTGATTCTCGTCCCCTCTGGGCCACACCCTGACGTGGTGACTCTGGTCACCCCTGGATATCACCAGAACCGGGTGACTCTGGTCCCCCTCTGGGACTCTCCCGGAGCTGGGGACACTATTCCTCAGCTGTGCCTCAACAGGACCTGGTGAATCTACTCCTCACTTAGGCCTCGTCTGGACCTTGTGACTCTTTTCCCACGTGGCATCAATGGGACATGGTTACTCTGTTGCCCACATGGGCCTCACCTGGACATTATAACTTTGCTCCACACTTTGGCCTCAACTGGTCCTGATGAATCTGGTCCCCGCACCTAGGCCTCAATCTGGACCTGGTGAGTGTGGTCCCCACATGGGTCTCACCTGGACCTGGTGACTCTCGTTCCCACTTGAAACACACCTGGCCCTGTTGACTGTGGTGTTCTTGTAGAGTCACATTTACCTGTGACTCCGGTCCCCACTAGGGCCTCACCTGGATCTGGTGACTCGACCTGCAGGTCGGCATCACCTGGACCTGGTGAGTGGTGTGGCCAAATGGGCCGCACCCATACGTGTTGACTCAGGTCCACACGTGGGCCTCTTGGACCTGGTGAATCTTGTCCTTATATGGTCCTCTCCGAGACCCGGGGACTCTGGTCACCACCTGGGCCTCACCTGGATCTGGTGAATCTGGTCCCCATCTGGGCCTCACCCAGTCCTGGTGACTTTGTTCCCCACATGGACCTGATTGCTGTGGACGCCTTCTTGGCCTCACCTGGAACTGGTGACTCTGATCCTATCTGCGCGTCACCCAGACCTGGTGAATCTGGTCCTCAACTGGGCATCATTGGTACCTGGTGACTCTGTTCCACACCTGAGCCTCACTTGGACATGATGACTCTGGAACCTCTCTGGGCCTCACCCTTTCCTGGTGACTCTGGTCCCCATCTCGATGTCACCTGAACCAGGTGATTCTGGTACCCTTATAGGGCTCAACCAGATCTGGTGACTCTGGTCCTCAACTGGGCCTCACCTAGACCTAGTGAATATGCTCCATCTGGGCCTCATCCGGACATGGTGATTCTGATCCCTAACTCGGCATTACCGGGACATGGTTCCACTGCATGGCCTGCAGGTGTGCCTCACCTGGACCTGATAACTCTAGACCCCTCCTGGGCATCATCAGGACATGGTTCCTTGGCATGGCCTGCAGGTTGGCCTCACTTGGACCTAGTGAGTGGGGTTGTCACCTGAGACTCACCCATGCCTGGTGACACAGGTCCCAACGTGGGCCTCACGTGGACCTGGTGAATCTGGTCCTTCCATTGTCCTCACCCGGAACTTGTAACTCTGGTCATCACCTGGGGATCACCTGGACATTGTGATTCTGGTCCCCATTAGGCCTCATCCAGTCCAGGTGACTTTGTTCCCACCTGGACCTGATTGCTGTGTACTCCTTCTAGGCCCTCACCTGGAACTAGTGACTCTGATCCTAACTGGGCCTCACCCAGTTCTGGTGAATCTGGTCCTCACCTGTGGACCATTATGACCTGGATACTCTGTTCCACACCTGAGCCTCACCTGGACATGATGACTCTGGATCCCCTCTGGGCCTCAGCCTGACATGGTGACTCTGGTCCCCATCTGGATGTCACCTAGACCAGGTGAATCTGGTACCCCTCCAAGCCTCAACTACACCTGGTGACTCTGGTCCTCAACTGGGCCTAACCGGGACCTAGTGAATATGCTCCCCACCTGTACCTCATCTGGACCTGGTAACTCTGGTTCTACCTGGGCATCATCGGGACATGGTTACGCTATTCCCCACTGGGACTGACCTGATCCTGGTAACTCTGGTCCTGACTTTGGCCTCTTCTGTACCAGGTGACTCTGGCTCCACCTGGGCCTCACCTGTAACTGGTGACTCTGATCCTAAGCATGGCCTCACCTGACCTGGTGACTGTGGTTCCCGTCGGGACCTCACCTGGACCTCGTGTCTCTGGTCCCACCTGGACCACACCAGGAGCTGGTGTCTCTGGTACCCACCTGTGTAGCATCAGGATATGGTTACACTGTTCACTCATATTGACCCAGCCGGATATTAACTCTGCTCTTCACCTGGGCCACACCTGGACATGGTGACACTGGTTCCCATCTGGGTCTCACCTGGACATGGTGAGTCCGGATCCCTACCTGGTCCTCACCTGTACCTGGTGATTCTCATTCCAGCATGGACATCATGTTCACCTGGTGGCTGCAGTGTTTCTAGCTTCTCATGTACCTCGTGACTCTGTTCCCCACCAAGGCCTCACCGGGACCTGGTGAGTGTGGTTGCCACCTGCACCTCACCTGGACCTGGTGATTTTGTTCTCCACCTGAGACTACCCTGATCTGGTGACTGTGGTTCCCTCCTGGGCTTCACCTGGATTTGGGGACTCCGGTCTCCATATGGGCCTCACCTGGCCCTGTTGACCATGGTCCACAACTGGGCAAAATTGGGACCCTGTGACTGTGTTCCACAACTGGATCTCACCGGGAACAGGTGACTCTGGTCCCCCTCTGGGTCCACCGTGCCCTATTGACAGTGAACCCCACTTTGGCTTGGCTTCGACCTGCTGACCCTGGTTGCCAACTGCGCCTGACCTCGAACTGTTGACTCTGGTTCTTTCAAGGGCCTCCCCTGTACCTGGTGATCCTGGTGCCCACCTGGGCCTCACCTGGACGTGGTCACCCTTGTCAACACCAGGGACTCACCTGGACCTGCTTACTGTGTTCCACACCTGGGCCTCAAGTACACCTCTTGACCATGGTCCCCAAGAACGCCTAACATGGACCTGTTGACTCTGATCCCCACCGGGGCCTCACGTGTACCTGGTAACTCTGGTACTAACCTGGGCCTCACCTGCACCTAGTGACTCTGGTCCCCACCTGGACTTCACCTGGATCTGGTGACTCTGGTCCCCACCTGAAATTTACCTGGATCTGGTGATTCTGGTCCCCACCTGGACCTCTCCTGGACCTGGTGACTCTCTTTCCAACATGGACCTCACCTGGAACTGGTGACTCTGGTCCTTAGTTTGGCCTCACCTGGACCTGGTGTCTCTCGTCCCCACTTTGACGTAATTCAGAACTGCTGGATCTTGCCCCACCTAGGCCGCACCCAGACCTGGTGACTCTTGTCCCCAGCTATGCCTCAATTCGACCTGATGAATCTGGTCTTCACGTGGGCCTCACATGGACCTGGGACTCAGCTGGATAGAGGGGCTCTGGGTCCCACAAGGGTCTCACGTGATCCTGCTGACTGTGATCTAATCTATGCCTCACCAGGACCTAGTGATTCTGTTCCCCATCTGGGCTTGCATGGCCCTAGTGACTCTGGTCCTCACCCAGGCATCATTGGGACCTGGATACTCTATTCCACACCTGGGCCTCACTTTGTCCAGGGACATCTGGTCCCATTCTGTGCCTCAAACTAAACTGGTTACTCTGGTTCCCCCTCTGGGCCTCACTCTTACCTGGTGACTCTGGTCACCCCTTGGGCTTCACTTGGGCCTGGTGAATCTGGTCCTTAGCTGGTCCGCACCTGGATCTGGTGACAGGTCACCACGTGGGCCTCTCCTGGACTTGGAGAATCATGTTGCCACCTGCGCCTCACCTGGACCTAGTGACTGTGGTCCCTCTTGGACCTCACCTGTATCTGGTGGCTCTGGTTCCCATATGGGGCTCTCCTGGACCTGGTTCCTGTGGTCTCCATCTGGCCTCACCTGGAACACAATGACTCTGATCCATATTTGGGCCTCTCCTGGACCTGTGGACTCTGGTCCTTACCTGGGCATCATTGGGACCTGGATACTCTCTTATATACCTGGGCCTCACCTGGACCTGGTGACTGTGGTCCCACATGGGCCTCATCTGGACGGGGTTACTGGTTCCCACAGGGACATCACCTGGACCTGGTGACTCAGGTCCTCATATGGGCATCATGGGACCTGGTATCACAGTTCGACATCGGGGCCTCACTTGGACCTAGTGATTCTCGTTTCCCTCTGGGCCTCACCCTGACGTGGTGACTCTGGTCCTCACCTGGTTATCACCAGAACCGGGTGACACACCCGGAGCTGAGGCCAGCGGTCCACAACTGGGCCTCAACAGGACCTGGTGAATCTACTCCAAACTTAGGCTTCGTCTGGACCTTGTGACTCTTTTCCCACCTGGCATCAATGGGATATGGTTACTCTGTTCCCCACCTGGGCCTCACCTGGACATGATAACTTTGCTGCACACTTTGGCCTCAACTGGTCCTGATGACTCTCGTCCCCCAACCTAGGCCTCAATCTGGACCTGGTGACTGTCGTCCCCACCTCGGTCTCACCTGGAACTGGTGACTCTCGTTCCCACATGAACCACACCTGGACCTGGTGACTGTGGTGTTCTTGTAGACTCACTTTTACCTGCCTTCTCCGGTTCCGACAAGGGCCTCACGTGGATCGGGTGACTTTGGCATGCAGGTTGGCCTCACCTGGACATGGTGAGTGGGGTTGCCACCTGGGCCTCACCCATACTCGGTGAGTCAGGTCCCCTCGTGGGCCTCTTGGACCTGGTAATCTGGTCCTGACCTGGTCGTCTCCCAGCCCCGGGGTCTCTGGTCACCACCTGAACCTACCTGGACATGGTGAATCTGATCCCCATCTGGGCCTCACCCAGGCCTTTTGACTTGTTCCCCACTTGTATCTGATTGCTGTGGACTCTTTCTTCGCCTCACCTGGAACTGGTGACTCTGATCCTATCTGCCCATCACCGAGACCTGGTGACGCTGGTCCTCACCTGGGCATTTTTGGTACCTGGTGACTCTGTTCCACACCTGAGCCTCACCTGGACATGATGACTCTGGAACCTCTCTGGGCCTCATCCTGACCTGGTGACTCTGGTCCCCATCTGGAAGTCACCTGGACAAGGTGATTCTCGTACCCCTCTAGACCTCAACCAAGTCTGGTGACTCGGTCCTCCACTGGACCTCACCTGGACCTAGTGAATATGCTCCATCTGGGCCTCATTAGACCTGGTGATTCTGGTCCCTACCTGGGCATTATCGGGACATGGTTCCACTGCATGGCCTGTAGGTTGGCCTCACCTGGACCTGAGAACTCTAGTCCCTACCTCGGCATCATCGGGACAGGGTTCCTCTGCATGGCCTGCATGATGGCCTCACCTGGACCTGGTGAGTGGGGTTGTCACCTGGGTCTCACACATGCCTGGTGACACAGGTCCCCACGTGGGCCTCACTTGGACTTGGTGAATCTGGTCCTTACCTGGTCCTCACCTGGAACTCGTAACTCTGGTAACCACCTGGGAATCACCTGGACCTGGAGAATCTGGTCCCCATCCGGGCCTCATCCAGTCCTGGTTTCTTTGTTCCCCACCTGGAACTGATTGCTGTGGACTCCTTCTTGGCCTCACCTGGAACTGGTGACTCTGATCCTAACTGGGCCTCACCCAGATCTGGTGACTCTGTTCCTTCCTGTGGACCATTATGACCTGGATACTCTGTTCCACACCTGAGCCTCACCTGGACATGATGACTCTAGATCCCCTCTGGGCCTCAGCCTGACATGATGACTCAGGTCCCCATCTGGATGTCACCTAGACCAGGTGAATCTGGTACCCCTCTAGGACTCAACTTGACCTGGTAAATCTGGTCCTCACTTGGACTCACCGGGACCTAGTGAGCATGCTCCCCAACTTCGCATCATCTGGACGTGTTGACTCTGGTTCTACCTGGGCATCATCGAGACATGGTGACTCTATTCCCCACTGGGACTGACCTGATCCTGGTAACTCTGGTCCTGACTTTGGCCTCTTCTCTACCAGGTGACTCTGGCTCCACCTGGGCCTCACCTGTAACTGGTGACTCTGATCCTAAGCATGGCCTCACCTGACCTGGTGACTGTGGTTCCCATCGGGACCTCACCTGGACCTCATGTCTCTGATCCCACCTGGACCACACCAGGACCCGGTGTCTCTGGTACCCACATGGGTAGCATCAGGATATGGTTACACTGTTCACTAATAGTGACCAAGCCAGACCTATTAATTCTGGTCTTCACCTGGGCCACACCTGGACATGGTGACACTGGTTCCAACCTGGGTATCACCGGGACATGGTGAGTCGGATCCCCACCTGGTCTTCACCTGTAACTGGTGATTCTCATTCCAGCATGGACATCACGTGGACTTGGTGGCTGCAGTGTTTCTAGCTTCTCATGTACCTCGTGACTCTGGTCCCCACCAGGGCCTCACCGGGACCTGGTGAGTGTGGTTGCCACCTGCACCTCACCTGGACCTGGTGATTCTGGTCTGCACCTGAGACTACCCTGGATCTGGTGACAGTGGTCCCCACCTGGGCTTCACCTGGATCTGGTGACTTTGGTCCCCACCTGAGCTTCACCTGGATTTGGGGACTCTGGTCCCCATCTGGGTCTCACCTGGCCCTGTTGACCATGGTCCTCAACTGGGCAAAATTGGGACCCGGTGACTGTGTTCCACAACAGGTCCTCACCTGGACCAGATGACTCTGGTCCGCCTCTCGGTCTCACCGTGCCCTTGTGACTGTGAACCCCACTTTCTCCTGTCGTGGCCCTTCTGACCATGGCTGCCACCTGCGCCTGACCTCGAAATGTTGACTCTGGTTCTTTCCAGGGCCTACTTGGACCTGGTGATCCTGGTCCCCACCTGGGCCTCTCCTGGACGTGATGAAACTTGTCACCACCGGGGACTCACCTGGACTTGGTTACTGTTTTCCAAACCTGGGCCTCAAATAGACCTGTTCACCAAGGTCCCCAAGCCGGCCTCACAAGGACCTGTTGCCTCTGATCCCCACCGGGGCCTCACGTGTATTTCGTAACTCTGGTCCTCACCTGGGCCTCATCTGGACCTAGTGACTCTGGTCCACACCTGGGCCTCACATGGATCTGGTGACTCTGGTCCCCACCTGGAAGTCACCTGGATCTGGTGACTCTGGTCCCCACATGGACCTCTCCTGGACCTGGTGACTCTCTTTCCAACATGGACCTCACCTGGATCTGGTGAATCTGGTCCTCAGTTTGGCCTCACCTGGACCTGGTGTCTCTCGTCCCCACTTTGACCTAACTCAGAACTGCTGAATCTTGCCCCACCTAGGCCGCACCCAGACTTGGTGACTCTTGTACCCAGCTATACCTCAATTCGACCTGATGAATCTGGTCCTCACTTGGGCCTCACATGGACCTGGGACTCAGCTGGACAGAGTGGCTCTGGTTCCCACAAGGGGTTCACCTGATACTGGTGACTGTGGTCTTATCCTATGCCTCACCAGGACCTAGTGATTCTGTTCCCCATCTGGGCCTGCATGGCCCTAGTGACTCTGGTCCTCACCCAGGCATCATTGGGACCTGGATACTCTATTCCACACCTGAGCCTCACTTTGACCAGGGACCTCTGGTCCCATTCTGGGCCTCAAACTAAACTGCTTACTCTGGTTCCCCCTCTGGTACTCACACTTACGTGGTGACTCTGGTCACCCCTTGGTTTTCACTTGGGTCTGGTGAATCTGGTCCTTAGCTGGTCCGCACCTGGATGTTGTGACTGGTCGCCACCTGGGCCTCACCTGGACTTGGTGAATCCTGTTGCCACCTGCGCCTCAACTGGACCTTGTGACTGTGGTCCTACCTGGACCTTACCTGGATCTGGTGGCTCTGGTTCACATATGGGGTTCTCCTCTACCTTGTTCCTTGGTCTCCATCTAGCCTCGCTTGGAAAAAAATGACTCTGATCCATATTTGGGCCTCTCCTGGATCTGTTGACTCTGGTCCTTCCCTGGGTATCATTGGGACCTGGATACTCTCTTATATACCTGGGCCTCACCTGGACCTGGTGACTGTGGTCCCACGTGGGCCTCACCTGGACGATGTGACTGGTTCCCACAGGGCCCTCACCTGGACCTGGTGACTCAGGTCCTCATATGGGCATCATGGGACCTGGTTTCTCAGTTCCACATCGGGGCCTCACCTGGACCTAGTGATTCTCATCCCCCTCTGGGCCTCTCCCTGACGTGGTGACTGTGGTCCCCACCTGATATCACCAGAACCGGGTGACTCTGGTCCCTCTCTGGGTCTCACCCGGAGCTGGGGAGACCGGTCCTAAACAGGGCCTCAACAGGAACTATTGAATCTACTCCTCACTTTGGCCTCGTCTGGACCTTGTGACTCTTTTCCCACCTGGCATCAATGGGACATGGTTACTCTGTTCCCCACCTGGGCCTCACCTGGACATGGTAACTTTTCTCCACACTTTGGCCTCAACTGGTGCTGATGACTCTGGTCCCCCGACATAGGACTCAATCTGGACCTGGTGACTGTGGTCCCCACCTGGGTCTCTCCTGGACCTGGTGACTCTCGTTCCCACATGAACAACACCTGGACCTGGTGACTGTGGTGTTCTTGTAGACTCACATTTACCTGGTGATTCCGGTCCCCACTAGGGCCTCAAATGGATCTAGCGACTCTGGCCAAAAGTTGGCCTCACCTGGACCTGGTGAGTGGGGTTGACACCTGGGCCTCACCCATGCCTGGTGACACAGGTCCCCACGTGGGCCTCTTGGACCTGGTGAATCTGGTCCTTACCTGGACCTCACCCGGAACTGGTAACTCTGGTCACCACCTGGGAATCACCTGGACCTGGTGAATCTGGTCCCCATCTGGGCCTCACCCAGTCCTGGTGACTTTGTTCCCCACCTGGAACTGATTGCTGTGGACTCCTTCTTGGACTCACCTTGAACTGGTGACTCGGTACCTAAATGGGTCTCACCCAGATCTGGTGACTCTGGTCCTCCCCGGTGGACCATTATGATCTGGATGCTTTGTTCCACACCTGAGCCTCACCTGGACATGATGACTTTGGATCCCCTCTGGGCCTCAGCCTGACATGGTGACTCTGGTCCCCATCTGGATGTCACCTAGACCAGGTGAATCTGGTACCCCTCTAGGCCTCAACTTGACCTGGTGACTCTGGGCCTCAACTGGGCCTCACCGGGACCTAGGGAACATGCTCCCCACCTGCGCCTCATCTGGACCTGTTGACTCTGGTTCTACCAGGGCATCATCGGGAAATGGTTACACTATTCCCCTCTGGGACTGACCTGATCCTGGTAACTCTGGTCCTGACTTTGGCCTCTTCTCTACCTGGTGAATCTGGCTCCACCTGGGTCTCACCTGTAACTGGTGACTCTGATCCTAAGCATGGCCTCACCTGACCTGGTGACTGTGGTTCCCATCGGGACCTCACCTGCTCCTCATGTCTCTTGTCTCACCTGGGCCTCAACAAGACTTGGTGTCTCTCGTACCCACTTGGGTAGCATCAGGATATGGTTACACTGTTCACTAACAGTGACCCCGCCGGACCTATTATCTCTGGTCTTCACCTCGCCACACCTGGACATGGTGACACTGGTTCCCACCTTGGTCTCACCTGGACATGGTGAGTCGGATCCCCACAGGGTCCTCACCTGTAACTGGAGATTCTCATTCCCACATGGACATCATGTGGACCTGGTGGCTGCAGTGTTTCTAGCTTCTCATATACCTCGTGACTCTGGTCCCCACCAGGGCCTCACCGGGACCTGGTGAGTGTGGTTGCCACCTGCACCTCACCTGGACCTGGTGATTCTGGTCTGCACCTGAGACTACCCTGGATCTGGTGACTATGGTCCCAACCTGGGCTTCACCTGGCCCTGTTGACCATGGTCCTCATCACGGCAAAAATGGGACCCGGTGACTGTGTTCCACACCTGGACCTCACCTGGAGCAGGTGACTCTGGTCCCCCTGTGGGTCTCACCGTGCTCTAGTGACTGTGAACCCCACTTTGGCCTGACTTGGACCTGCTGACCCTTGTTGCCACCTGCGCGTGGGCTCGAACTGTTGACTCTGGTTCGTTCAAGAGCCTCCCCTGTACCTGGTGATCCTGGTTCCCACCTGGGCCTCACCTGGACCTGGTGACTCTTGTCACCACCGGGGACTCACTTGGACCTGGTTACAGTGTTCCACACTGGGCCTCAAGTAGAACTCTTGACCATGGTCCCCAAGCCTGCCTCACATGGACCAGTTGCCTCTGATACCTACCAGCGCCTGACGTGTACCTGGTAACTCTGGTCCTCACCTGGGTCTCATCTGGACCTAGTGACTCTGGTCCCCACCTGGGCTTCACCTGGACCTGGTGAATCTGGTCCCCATCTGGGCCTCACCCAGTCCTCGTGACTTTGTTCCCCACCTGGACCTGATTGCTGTGGACTCCTTCTTGGCCTCACCTGGAACTGGTGACTCTGATCCTAACTGGGGCTCACCCAGATCTGGTGGCTCTGGTCATCACCTGTGGACCATTATGATCTGGATCTCTGTTCAACACCTGAGCCTCACCTGGACATGATGACTCTGGGTCCCCTCTGGGCCTCACCCTGACATGGTGACTCTGCTCCCCATCTGGATGTCACCTAGACCAGGTGAATCTTGTACCCCTCTAGGCCTCAACTAGACCTGGGGATTCTGGTCCTCAAGTGCGCCTCACCGAGACCTAGAGAATATGCTTCCCACCTACTCCTCATCTGGACCTGGTGACTCTGGTTCTACCTGGGCATCATCGGGGCATGGTTAGTCTATTCCCCACTGGGACTGACCTGATCCTGGTAACTCTGCTCCTGACTTTGGCCTCTTCCGTACCAGGTGACTCTGCTCCTCCTGGGCCACACCAGTAACTGGTGACTCTGATCCTAAGCATGGCCTCACCTGACCTGGTGACTGTGGTTCCCATCGGGACCTCACCTGGACCTCATATCTCTGGTCCCACCTGGGCCTCACCAGGACCTGGTGTCTCTGGTACCCACCAGGGTAGCATCAGGATATGGTTACACTGTTCACTAACAGTGACCCTGCCGGACCTATTAACTCTGGTATTCACCTGGGCCACACCTGGACATGGTGACACTGGTTCCCACCTGGGTCTCACCTGGACATGGTGAGTCGGATCCCCACCTGGTCCTCCCCTGTAACTGGTGATTCTCGTTCCCATATGGACATCCTGTGGACTTAGTGGCTGCAGTGTTTCTAGCTTCTCATGTACCTCGTGACTCTGGTCCCCACCAGGGCCTCACCGGGACCTGGTGAGTGTGGTTGCCACCTGCAACTCACCTGGACTTGGTGATTCTGGTCTGCACCTGAGACTACCCTCGATCTGTTGACTGTGGTCCCCACCTGGTCTTCACCTGGATTTGGGGACTCCGGTCCCCATCTGGGCCTCACCTGGCCCTGTTGACCATGGTCCTAAACTGGGCACAATTGGGGCCCGGTGACTGTGTTCCACAAATGGACCTCAACTGGACCAGGTGACTCTGGTCCCACTTGTGGTCTCACCGTGCCCTAATGACTGTGAACCCCACTTTGGCCTGACTTGGACCTGCTGACCCTGGTTGCCACCTGCGCTTGACTTCGACCTGTTGACTCTGGTTCTTTCTTTTTTCTTTTTTTAATTTATTTTTTATTATTGGTGTTCTATTTACTAACATACAGAATAACCCCCAGTGCCCCTCAGCCTTTCACTCCCACCCCCCGCCCTCCTCCCCTTCTACCACCCCTAGTTCGTTTCCCAGAGTTAGCAGTCTTTACGTTCTGTCTCCCTTTCTGATATTTCCCACACATTTCTTCCCCCTTCCCTTATATTCCCTTTCACTATTATTTATATTCTCCAAATGAATGAGCACATATAATGTTTGTCTTTCTCCGACTGGCTTACTTCACTCAGCATAATACCCTCCAGTTCCATCCACATTGAAGCAAATGGTGGGTATTTGTCATTTCTAATAGCTGAGTAATATTCCATTGTATGCATAAACCACATCTTCTTTATCCATTCATCTTTCGTTGGACACCGAGGCTCCTTCCACAGTTTGGCTATCGTGGCCATTGCTGCTATAAACATCGGGGTGCAGGTGTCCCGGCGTTTCATTTCATTTGTCTCTTTGGGGAAAATCCCCAACAGTGCAATTGCTGGGTCGTAGGGCAGGTATATTTTTAACTGTTTGAGGAACCTCCACACAGTTTTCCAGAGTGGCTGCACCAGTTCACATTCCCACCAACAGTGTATGAGGATTCCCTTTTCTCCGCATCCTCTCCAACATTGGTTGTTTCCTGTCTTGGTAATTTTCCCCATTCTCACTGGTGTGAGGTGGTATCTCATTGTGGTTTTGATTTGTACTTCCCTGATGGCAAGTGATGCAGAGCATTTTCTCATGTGCATGTTGGCCATGTCTATGTCTTCCTCTGTGAGATTTCTGTTCATGTCTTTTGCCCATTTCATGATTGGATTGTTTGTTTCTTTGGTGTTGTGTTTGATAAGTTCTTTATAGATCTTGGAAACTAGTCCTTTATCTGATATGTCATTGGCAAATATCTTCTTCCATTCTGTAGGTTGTCTTTGAGTTTTGTTGACTGTATCCTTTGCTGTGCAAAAGCTTCTTATCTTGATGAAGTCCCAATAGTTCATTTTTGCTTTTGTTTCTTTTGCCTTCGTGGAGTATCTTGCAAGAAGTTACTATGGCCGAGTTCAAAAAGGGTGTTGCCTGTGTTCTTCTCTAGGGTTTTGATGGAATCTTCTCTCACATTTAGATCTTTCATCCATTTTGAGTTTATCTTTGTGTATGGTGAAAGAGAGTGGTCTAGTTTCATTCTTCTGCATGTGGATGTCCAATTTTCCCAGCACCATTTATTGAAGAGACTGTCTTTCTTCCAATGGATAGTCTTTCCTCCTTTATCGAATATTAGTTGCCCATAAAGTTCAGGGTCCACTTCTGGATTCTCTATTCTGTTTCACTAATCTATGTGTCTGTTTTTGTGCCAGTAGACTCTAGTTCTTTCAAGGTCCTCAACTGTACCTGGTGATCCTGGTCCCCACCTGGGCCTCACCTGGACGTGGTGACCCTTTTCACCACCGGGGACTCACCTGGACCTGCTTACTGTGTTACACACCAGGGCCTCAAGTAGACCTCTTGACCATGGTCCCCAAGCCGGCCTCACATGGACCTGTTGCCTCTGATCCCCACCGGGGCCTCACGTGTACCTGGTAACTCAGGTCCTCACCTGGGTCTCATCGGGACCTAGTGACTCTGGTCCCCACCTGGGCTTCACGTGGATCTGGTTACTCTGGTCCCCACCTGGACCTCTCCCGGACCTGGTGACTCTCTTTCCAACATGGACCTCACCTGGATCTGGTGACTCTGGTCCCCCTCTGGGTCTCACCGTGCCCTAATGACTGTGAACCCCACTTTGGCCTGACTTGGTCCTGCTGACCCTGGTTGCGACCTGCGCTTGACTTCGACCTGTTGAGTCTGGTTCTTTCAAGGGCCTCCCCTGTACCTGGTGATCCTGGTCCCCACCTGGGACTCACCTGGACGTGGTGACTCTTGTCACCACCGGGGACTCACCTGGACCTGCTTACTGTATTCCACACCAGGGCCTCAAGTAGACCAGTTGACCATGGTCCCCAAACCGGCCTCACATGGACCTGTTGCCTTGATCCCCACCGGGGCCTCATGTGTACCTGGTAACTCTGGTCCTCACCTGGGCCTCATCTGGACCTAGTGACTCTGATCCCCACCTGGGCTTCACCTGGATCTGGTGACTCTGGTCCCCACCTGGACTTCACCTGAATCTGGTGTCTCTGGTCCCCACCTGGACCTCTCTTGGACCTGCTGACTCTCTTTCCAACATGGACCTCACCTGGATCTGGTGACTCTGGTCCTCAGTTTGGCCTCACCTGGACCTGACGTCTCTCGTCCCTACTTTGACATAACTCAGAACTGCTGAATCTTGCCCCACCTAGGCCGCACCCATACCTGGTGACTCTTGTCCCCAGGTATGCCTCATTTCGACCTAATGAATCTGGTCCTTACGTGAGCCTCACGTCACCTGGGACTCAGCTGGATAGAGTGGCTCTGGTTCCCGCAAGGGACTCAAATGATACTGCTGACTGTGGTCTTATTCTATGCCTCACCAGGACCTAGTGATTCTGTTCCCCATCTGGGCCTGCATGGCCCTAGTGACTATGGTCCTTCCAGGCATCATTGGGACCAGGATACACTATTCCACACCTGGGCCTCACTCTGACTAGGGACCTCTGGTCACATTCTTGGCCTCAAACTAAACTGGTTACTGTGGTTCTCCCTCTGGGAATGACCCTTACCTGGTGACTCTGGTCACCCCTTGGGCTTCATTTGGGCCTGGTGAATCTGGTCCTTAGCTTGTCCTCACTTGGATCTGGTGACTGGTAGCCACCTGGGCCTCACCTGGACTTGGTGAATCCTGTTGCCACCTGCGCCTCACCTGGACCTTGTGACTCTGGTCCCACCTGTAAGTCACCTGGATCTGGTGGCTCTGGTTCCCATATGGGGCTCTCCTGGACCTGGTTCCTGTGGTCTCCATCAGGCATCAACTGGAACAAAATGACTCTGATCCATATTTGGGCCTCTGCTGGACCTGTTCACTCTGGTCCTTACTTGGGCATCATTGGGACCTGGATACTCATTATATTCCTGGGCCTCACCTGGACCTGTTGACTGTGGTCCCACCTGGGCCTCACCTGGACGAAGTGACTGGTTCCCACATGGACCTCACCTGGACCTGGTGACTCAGGTCCTCATATGGGAATCATGGGACCTGGTTTCAGTTCTACATCGTGGCCTCACCGGGACCTAGTGAATCTCATCCCCCTCTGGGCCTAACCCTGACGTGGTGACTCTGGTCACCTCCTAGATATCACCAGAACCGGGTGACTCTGGTCCCCCCCTGGGACTTACCCGGAGCTGGGGACACTGGTCCTCAACTGGGCCTCAACAGGACCTGTTGAATCTACTCCTCACTTAGGCCTCGTCTGGACCTTGTGACTCTTTCCCACCTGGCATCAATTGGACATGGTTACTCTGTTCTCCACCTGGGCCTCACTTGGACATGATGACTTTGCTTCATTCTTTGGCCTCAACTGGTCCTGATGACTCTTGTCCCACCATTAGGCCTCAATCTGGACCTGGTGACTGTGGTCCCCACCTGGGTCTCACCTGGACCTGTTGAATCTCGTTCCCACCTGTAATACACCTGGACCTGGTGACTGTAGTTTTCTTGTAGACTCACATTTACCTGGTGACTCCGGTCCCCACTAGAGCCTCACCTGGATCTGGTGACTCTGGCCTGCAGGTTGGCCTCACCTGGACCTGGTGAGTGCGGTTGCCACCTGGGCCTAACCCGTACATGGTGACTCAGGTCCCCACGTGGGCCTCTTGGACCTGGTGAATCTGGTCCTTATCTGGTCCTAACCCAGACCCGGGGACACTGGTCACCACCTGGTTTTCACCTGGACCTGGTGAATCTGGTCCCCATCTGGGCCTCACCCAGTCCTGGTGACTTTGTTCCCCACCTGGACCTGATTGCTGTGGACACTTTCTTGGCCTCACCTGGAACTGGTGACTCTGAACCTATCTGCACGTCACCCAGATCTGGTGACTCTGGTCCTCACCTGTGCATCATTGGTACCTGGTGACTCTGTTCCTCACCTGAGCCTCACCTGGACATGATGCCTCTGGAACCTCTCTGGGCCTCTTCGTGACGTGGTGACTCTGGTCCCCATGTGGATGTTACCTGGACCAGGTGATTCTGGTACCCCTCTAGGCATCAAGCAGATCTGGTGACTCTGGTCCTGATCTGGGCCTCACATGGACCTAGTGAATTTGCTCCATCTGGGCCTCATTTGGACCTGGTGACTCTGGTCCCTACCTGGGCATCATCGCGACATGGTTCCACTGCATGGCCTGCAGGTTTGCCTCACCTGGACCTGGTAACTCTGATGTCTACCTGGGCATCATCGAGACATGGTTCCTCTGCTTGGCCTGCAGGTTGGCCTGACCTGGACCTGGTGAGTGGGGTGGCAACCTGGGCCTCACACATGCAATGTGACACAGGTCCCCACGTGGGTCTCACTTGGACCTGGTGAATCTCGTCCTTTCCTGGTGCTCATCCGGTACTGGTATTTCTGGTCACCACCTGGCAATCACATGGACTTGGTGAATCTGGTCCCCATCTGGGCCTCACCCAGTCCTGGTGACTTTGTTCCCCACCTGGACCTGATTGCTGTGGACTCTTTCTTGACCTCACCTGAAACTGGTGACTCTGATCCTATCTGCGTGTCACACAGACCTGGTGACTCTGGTCCTCACCTGGGCATCATTGGTACCTGGTGACACTGTTCCACACCTGAGCCTCACCTGGACATGATGACTCTGGAACCTCTCTGGGCCTCACTCTGACCTGGTGACTCTGGTCCCCATCTGGATGTCACCTAGACCAGGTGAATCTGGTACCCCTCTAGGCCTCAAAAAGACTGGGGGAATCTGGTCCTCAACTGGGCCTCACCTGGACCTAGTGAATTACTCCCGACCTGTGCCTCATCTGTACGTGGTGACTCGGGTTCTACCTGGGCATCATCGGGACATGGTGACTCTATTCCCCACTGGGACTGACCTGATCCTGGTAACTCTGGTCCTGACTTTGGCGTCTTCCCTACTTGGTGACTCTGGCTCGACCTGGGTCTCACCTGTAACTGGTGACTCTGATCCTAAGCATGGCCTCACCTGACCTGGTGACTGTGGTTCCCATCGGGACCTCACCTGGACCTCATGTCTCTGGTCCCACCTAGGCCTCACCAGGACCTGGTGTCTCTGGTACCCACATGGGTAGCATCAGGATATGGTTACACTGTTCACTAACAGTGACCCAGCCAGATATTAACTCTGGTCTTCACCTGGGCCACACCTGGACATGGTAGCACTGGTTCCCTCTTGGGTCTCACGTGGACATGTGATTCGGTTCCCTGCCTGGTCCTCACCTGTAACTGATGATTCTCGTTCCCACATGGACATCATGTGGATCTGGTGGCTGCAGTGTTTCTAGCTTCTCATGTACCTCGTGACTCTGGTCCCCACCAGGGCCTCACTGGGACCTGTTGAGTGTGGTTGCCACCTGCACCTCACTGGACCTGGTGATTCTGGTCAGCACCTGAGACTACCCTGGATCTGGTGACTGTGGTCCCCACCTGGGCTTCACCTGGATTTCGGGCTCTGGTTCCCATCTGGGCCTCACCTGGCCCTGTTGACCATGGTCCTCAACTGGGCAAAATTGGGACTCAGTGACTGTAATCCACAACTGGACCTCACCTGGACCAGGTGACTCTGGTCCCCCTCTGGGTCTCACCGTGCAGTAGGGACTGTGAACCCCACTTTGGCCTGACTTGGACCTGCTGACCCTGGTTGGAACCTGCGCCTGACGTCAAACAGTTGACTCTGGTTCTTTCAAGGGCCTCCCCAGTACCTGGTGATCCTGGTCCCCACCGGGCGTCGCCTGGACATGGTGACTCTTGTCACCACTGGGGACTCACCTGGACCTGCTTACTGTATTCCACACCTGGGCCTCAATAGACCTGTTGACCATGGTCCCCAAGCCGGCCTCACATGAACCTGTTGCCTTGATCCCCACCGGGGCCTCACGTATACCTGGTTACTCTGGTCCTCACCTGGGCATCATTGGTCCTGGTGACTCTGTTCCACACCTGAGGCTCCCCTGGACATGATGACTCTGGAACTACTCTGGCTATTAACCTAACGTAGTGACTCTGGTCCCCATATGGATGTCACCTGGTCCAGGGGATTATGGTACCCGTCTGGGCCTCAACAAGGTCTGGTGACTCTGGTCCTCAACTGGGCCTCACCTGGACCTAGTGAATATGCTCCATCTGGGCCTCATTTGGACCTGGTGACTCTGGTCACTACCTGGGCATCATCGGGACATGGTTCCACTGCATGGCCTGTAGGTTGGCCTCACCTGGACCTGGTAACTCTCGTCCCTACCTGGGCATCATTGTGACCTGGTTCCTGTGCATGGCCTGCAGGTTGGCCTCACCTGGACCTGGTGAGTGGGTTTGTCACCTGGGCCTCACCCTTGCCTAGGGACACAGGTCCCCACGTGGGCCTCACTTGGACCTGGTGAATCTGGTCCTTACCTGGTGGTCACCCGGAACTGGTAACTCTGGTCACCACATGGGAATCACCTGGGCCTGGTGAATCTGGTCCCCATCTGGGCCTCACCCAGTCCTGTTGCCTTTCTTCCCCACCTGGACCTGATTGCTGTGGACTCCTTCTTGGCTAACCTGGAACTGCTGACTCTGATGCTAACTGGGCCTCACCCAGATCTGGTGATTCTGGTCCTCACCTGTGGACCATTATGACCTGGATACTCTGTTCCACACCTGAGCCTCACCTGGATATGATGACTCTGGATCCCCTCTGGGCATCAGCCTGACATGGGGACTCTGGTCCCCATCTGGATGTCACTAGACCAGGTGAATCTGGTACCCCTCTAGGCCTCACCTAGACCTGGTGACTCTGGTCCTCAACTGGGCCTCAACGGGACCTAGTGAACATGCTCCCCACCTGCGCCACATCTGGGCCTGGTGACTCTGGTTCTACCTGGGCATCACCGGGACATGATTACTCTATTCCCACTTGGAGTGACCTGATCCTGGTAACTCTGGTCCTGACTTTGGCCTCTTCTGTACCAGGTGACTCTGGCTCCACCGGGGCCTCACCTGGAACTGGTGACTCTGATCCTAAGCATGGCCTCACCTGACCGGGTGACTGTGGTTCCCATCGGGACCTCACCTGGACCTCATGTCTCTGGTCCCACTTGGGCCTCACCAGGACCTGGTGTCTCTGCTACCCACCTGGGTAGCATCAGGATATGGTTATACTGTTCACTAACAGTGACCCAGCCGGACATATTAACTCTGGTCTTCACCAGGGCCACACCTGGACATGGTGACACTGTTTTCCACGTGGGTCTCACCTGGACATGGTGAGTCGGATCCCCACCTGGTCCTCACCTGTAACTGGTGATTCTCGTTCCCACATGGAGATCATGTGGACCTGTTGGCCGCAGTGTTTCTAGCATCTTTTTTTTTAATTTGTATTTATTTATGATAGTCACAGAGAGAGAGAGAGGCAGTGACACAGGCAGAGGGAGAAGCAGGCTCCATGCATCGGGAGCCCGACGTGGGATTCGATCCCGGGTCTCCAGGATCGCGCCCTGGTCCAAAGGCAGGCGCCAAACCGCTGCGCCACCCAGGGATCCCATGTGTTTCTAGCTTCTCATGTACCTCGTGACTTCTCATGTATCCCACCAGTGCCTTACCGGGACCTGGTGAGTTTGGTTGCCACCTGCACCACACCTGGACCTGGTGATTCTGGTCTGCACCTGAGACTACCCTGGATCTGGTGACTGTGGTCCCCACCTGGGTTTCACCTGGAAATCTGGACTCCGGTCCCCATCTGGGCCTCACCTGGCCCTGTTGACCATGGTCCTCAAATGGGCAAAATTGGGACCTGCTGACTGTGTTCCACAACTGAACCTCACCTGGACCAGGTGACTATGCTCCCCCTCTGGGTCTCACCGTGCCCTAGTGAATGTGAAGTCCCCTTTGGCTTGACTTGGACCTGCTGACCCTGGTTGCCACCTGCGCCTGAACTCGAACTGTTGACTCTGGTTCTTTCAAGGGCCTCCCCTGTACCTGGTGATCCTGGTCCCCACCTGGACCTCACCTGGAAGTGGTGACTCTTGTCACCACCGGGGACTCACCTGGACCTGCTTACTGTGTTCCACACATGGGCCTCAATAGACCTGTTGACCATGGTCCCCAAGCCGGCCTCACATGAACCTGTTGCCTCTGATCCACACCGGGGCCTCACGTGTACCTGGTAACTCTGGTCCTCAGCTGGGCCTCATCTGCACCTAGTGACTCTGGTCCCCACCTGGGCTTCACCTCGATCTGGGGACTCTGGTCCCCACCTAGACTTCACCTGGATCTAGTGACTCTGGTCCCCACCTGGACCTCTCCTGGACCTGGTGACTCTCTTTCCAACATGGACCTCACCTGGATGTGGTGAATCTGGTACTCAGTTTGGCCTCACCTGGACCTGGTGTCTCTCGTCCGCACTTTGACCTAACTCAGAACTGCTGAATCTTGCCCTACCCAGGCCGCACCTAGACCTGGTGACTCTTGTCCTCAACTATGCCTCAATTCGACCTGATGAATCTCGTCCTCACGTGGGCTTCACATGGACCTGGGAATCAGCTGGATAGAGTGGCTCTGGTTCCCACAAGGGGCTCACCTGATACTGGTGACTGTGGTCTTTTTCTATGCCTCACCAGGACCTAGTGATTCTGTTCCCCATCTGGGCCTGCATGGCCCTAGTGACTTTGGTTCTCACCCAGGCATCATTGGGACCAGGATACTCTATTCCTCACCTGGGCCTCACTTTGACCAGGGACCTCTGGTCCCATTCTGGGCCTCAAACTAAACTGGTTACTCTGGTTCCCACTCGGGGCCTCACCCTTACCTGGTAAATCTGGTCAGCCCTTGGGCTTCACTTGGGCCTGGGGAATCTGGTCCTTAGCTGGTCCTCACCTGGATCTGGTGACTGGTCGCCACCTGGGTCTCACCTGGACTTGGTGAATCCTGTTGCCACCTGCGCCTCACCTGGACCTTGTGACTGTGGTCCCACCTGGACCTCACCTGGATCTGGTGGCTCTGGTTCCCATATGGGGCTCTCCTGAATCTGGTCCGTGTTGTCTCCATCTGGCCTCACCTGTAACACAATGACTCTGATCCATATTTGGGCCTCTCCTGGACCTGATGATGCTGGTCCTTACCTGGGCATCACTGGGACCTGGATACACTCTTATATACCTGGGCCTCACCTGGACCTGGTGACTGTGGTCCCACCTGGGCCTCACCTGGACGAGGTGACTGGTTCCCACAGGGACCTCACCTGGACCTGATGACTCAGGTCCTCATATGGCATCATGGAACCTGGTTTCTCAGTTCCACATCGGGGCCTCACCTGGACCTAGTGATTCTCGTCCCCCTCTGGGCCTCACCCTGACGTGGTGACTCTGGTCACCCCTGGATATCACCAGAACCGGGTGACTCTGGTCCCCCTCTAGGACTCTCCCGGAGCTGGGGACACTGGTCCTCAGCTGGGCCTCAACAGGACCTGGTGAATCTACTCCTCACTTAAGCCTCGTCTGGACCTTGTGACTCTTTTCCCACCTGGCATCAATGGGACATGGTTACACTGTTGCCCACCTTGGCCTCTCCTGGACATGATAACTTTGCTCCACACTTTGGCCTCAACTGGTCCTGATGAATCTTGTCCCCCCACCTAGACCTCAATCTGGACCTGGTGAGTGTGGTCCCCACCTGGGTCTCACCTGGACCTGGTGACTCTCGTTCCCACTTGAAACACACCTGGCCCTGTTGACTGTTGTGTTCTTGTAGACTCACATTTACCTGTGACTCCGGTCCCCACTAGGGCCTCACCTGGATCTGGTGACTCTGACCTGCATGTTGGCCTCACCTGGACCTGGTGAGTCGGGTTGCCACATGGGCCTCACCCATACATGTTGACTCAGGTCCACACGTGGGCTTCTTGGACATGGTGAATCTGGTTAATATCTGGTCCTCTCCCAGACCCAGGGACTCTGGTCACCAACTGGGCCTCAACTGGATCTGGTGAATCTGGTCCCCATATGGGTCTCACCCAGTCCTGGTGACTTTATTCCCCACCTGGACCTGATTGCTGTGGACTCTTTCTTGGCCTCACCTGGAACTGGTGACTCTGATCATATCTGCGCGTCTCCCAGACCTGGTGACTCTGGTCCTCACCGGGGCAACATTGGTACATGGTGACTCTGTTCTACACCTGAGCCTCACCTGGACATGATGACTCTGGAACCTCTCTGAGCCTCACCCTTTTCTGGTGACTCTGGTCTCCATCTGGATGTCACCTGGAACAGGAGATTCTCGTATTCCTCTAGGCCTCAACCAGATCTGGTGACTCTGGTCCTCAACTGGGCCTCACCTGGACCTAGTGAATATGCTCCATGTGGGCCTCATTTGGACCTGGTGACTCTGGTCCCTACCTGGGCATCATAGGGATATGGTTCCACTGCATGGCCTGCAGGTTGGCCTCACCTGGGCCTGGTAACTCTGGTCCCTACCTGGGCATCATCGGGACACGGTTCCTCTCCATCGCCTGCAGGTTGGCCTCACCTGGACCTGGTAACTCTGGTCCCTACATGGGCATCATCGGGACACGGTTCCTCTCCATCGCCTGCAGGTTGGCCTCACCTGGACCTGGTAAGTGGGGTTGCCAATTGTGCCTCACCCATACATGGTGACACAGGTTCCCACGTGGGCCTCACGTGGACCTGGTGAATCTGGTCCTTCCCTTGTCCTCACCCGGAACTGGTAACTCTGGTCATCACCTGGGAATCACCTGGACATTGTGATTCTGGTCCCCATTGGGCCTCATCCAGTCCAGGTGACTTTGTTCCCACCTGGACCTGATTGCTGTGTACTCCTTCTTGGCCCTCACCTGGAACTAGTGACTCTGATCCTAACTGGGCCTCACCCAGATCTGGTGACTCTGGTCCTCACCTGGACATGATGACTCTGGAACCTCTCTGGGCCTCACCCTAACCTGGTGACTCTGGTCCCCATCTGGAACTCACCTGTATCTGGTGACTCTGGTCTCAGTTTGTCCTCACCTGGACTCGTGTCTATCGTCCCCACTTTGACCTAACTCAGAACTGCTGAATCTTGCCCCACCTATTCCGCACCTAGACCTGATGACTCTTGTCCCCAGCGATGCCTCAATTCGACCTGATGAATCTGGTCCTTTCGTGGGCCTCACATGGACCTGGGACTCAGCGGGATAGAGTGGCTCTGGTTCCCACAAGGGGCTCACCTGATACTGGTGACTGTGTTCTTATTCTATGCCTCACCAGGACCTAGTGATTCTGTTCCCCATCTGGGCTTTTATGGCCCTAGTGACTCTGGTCTTCACCCAGCATCATTGGGACCTGGATACTCTATTCCACACCTGGGCATCACTTTGTCCAGGGACCTCTGGTCCCAATCTGGGCCTCAAACTAAACTGGTTACTCTGGTTCCCACTCGGGGCCTCACCCTTACCTGGAAAATCTGGTCACCCCTTGGGTTACACTTGCGCCTGGTGAATCTGGTTCTTATCTGGTCCGCACCTGGATCTGGTGACAGGTCACCACGTGGGCCTCAACTGGACCTGGTGAATCCTGTTGCCACCCGCGCCTCACCTGGACCTTGTGACTGTGGTCCCTCCTGGACCTCACCTGGATCTGGTGGCTCTGGTTCCCATATGGGGCTCTCCTGGACCTGGTTCCTGTGGTCTCCATATGGCCTCACCTGGAACACAATGACTCTGATCCATATTTGGGCCTCTCCTGGACCTGTTGACTCTAGTCCTTACCTGGGCATCATTGGGACCTGGATACTCTCTTATGTACCTGGGCCTCACCAGGACCTGGTGACTGTGGTCCCCCCCGGGCCTCACCTGGACGGGGTGACTGGTTCCCACAGGGACATCACCTCGACCTGGTGACACAGGTCCTCATATGGGAATCTTGGGACCTGGTTTCACAGTTCCACATTGGGGCCTCACCTGGACCTAGTGATTCTCGTCCCCCACTGGGCCTCACCCTGACTTGTGACACTGGTCCCCACCTGGATATCACCAGAACCGGGTGACACACCCGGAGCTGGGGACACTGGTCCTCAGCTGGGCCTCAACAGGACCTGATGAATCTACTCCAAACTTAGGCTTCGTCTGGACCTTGTGACTATTTTCCCACCTGGCATTATTGGGATATGGTTACTCTGTTCCCCATCTGGGCCTCACCTGGACATGATAACTTTGCTGCACACTTTGGCCTCAACTGGTCTTGATGACTCTCGTCCCCCAACCTAGGCCTCAATCTGGACCTGGTGACTGTCGTCCCCAACTGGGTCTCACCTGGAACTGGTGACTCTCGTTCCCACATGAACCACACCTGGTCCTGGTGACTGTGGTGTTCTTGTAGACTCACTTTTACCTGCCTTCTCCGGTGCCGACTAGGGCCTCACGTGGATCTGGTGACTTTGACATGCAGGTTGGCCTAACCTGGACATGTTGAGTGGGGTTGCCACCAGTGCCTCACCCATACCTGGTGAGTCAGGTCCCCTCGTGGGCCTCTTAGACCTGGTATCTGGTCCTTACCTGGTCGTCTCCCAGCCCCGGGGTCTCTGGTCACCACCTGAGCCTACCTGGACATGGTGAATCTGATCCCCATCTGGGCCTCACCCAGGCCTGTTGAATTTGTTCCCCACCTGTATCTGATTGCTGTGGACTCTTTCTTCGCCTCACCTGGAACTGGTGACTCTGATACTATCTGCCCGTCACCGAGACCTGGTGACGCTGGTCCTCACCTGGGCATTTTTGGTACCTGGTGACTCTGTTCCACACCTGAGCCTCACCTGGACATGATGACTCTGGAACCTCTCTGGGCCTCATCCTGACCTGGTGACTCTGGTCCCATCTGGAATCACCTGGACCAGGTGATTCTCGTACCCCTCTAGACCTCAACTAATTCTGGTGACTCTGGTCCTCCACTGGACCTCACCTGGACCTAGTGAATATGCTCCATCTGGGCCAAATTTGCACCTGGTGACTCTGTCACTACCTGGGCCTCATCGGGACATGGTTCCACTGCATGACTTGCAGGTTGGCCTCACCTGGACCTGGTAACTCTGGTCCCTACCTGGGCATCATCGGGACATGGTTCCACACATGCCTGCAGGTTGGCCTCACCTGGACCCGGTAACTCTAGTTCCTACCTGGGCATCATCGGGACATGGTTCCTCTGCATGGCCTGTAGGTTGGACTCACCTGGACCTGGTGAGTGGCGTTGCCACCTTGGCCTCACCCATGGCTGGTGACACAGGTCCCCACGTGGGCCTCACTTGGACCTGGTGAATCTGGTCCTTACCTGGTCCTCACCCGAAACTGCTAACTCGGTTAACCACCTGGGAATCACCTGAACCAGGTTAATTTGGTCCCCATCTGGTCCACATCCAATCCTGGTGAATTTGTCACCCCACCTGGACCTGATTGCTGTGGACTCTTTCTTGGACTCACCTGGAACTGGTGACTCTGATCCTAAGTGGGCCTCACCCAGATCTGGTGACTCTGGTCCTCTCCTATGGACCATTATGACCTGGATACTCTGTTCCACACCTGAACCTCACCTGGACATGATGACTCTGGATCCCCTCAGGGCCTCTCCATGACATGATGACTCTGGTCCCCATCCCGATGTCACCTAGACCAGGTGAATCTGGTATCCTTCTAGGCCTCAACTTGACCTGGTGACTCTGATCCTCAACTGGGCCTCACGGGGACTTAGTGAATATTCTACCCACCTGCGCCTCACTGGACCTGGTGACTCTGATTCTCCCTGGGCATCATTGGGACATGGTTACTGTATTACCCACTGGGACTGACCTGATCCTGGTAACTCTGGTCCTGACTTTGGCCTCTTCTGTACCAGGTGACTCTGGCTCCACCTGGGCCTCACCTGTACCTGGTAACTCTGATCCTAAGCATGGGCTCACCTGACCTGGTGACTGTGGTTCCCATCGGGACCTCACTTGGACCTCATGTCTCCGGTTACACCTGGGCCTCATCAGGACCTGGTGTCTCTGGTACCCACCTGGGTAGCATCAGGATATGGTTACACTGTTCACTAACACTCATCCAGGCGGACCTAATAACTCTGGTCTTCACCTGGGGCACACGAGGACATGGTGACACTGGTTACCACCTGGGTCTCATCTGGACATGGTGAGTCGGATCCCCACCTGGTCCTCACCTGTAACTGGTGATTTTCATTCCCACATGGACATCATGTGGACCTGGTGGCTGCAGTGTTTCTAGCTTCTCATGTACCTCGTGTCTCTGGTTCCCACCGGGGCCTCTCCGGGACCGGGTGAGTGTGGTTGCCACCTGCACCTCACATGGACCTGGTGATTCTGGTCTGCACCTGAGACTACCCTGGATCTGGTGTCTGTGGTCCCCACCTGGGCTTAACCTGGATTTGGGGACTGCCGGTCCCCATCTGGGCCTCACCTGGCCCTGTTGACCATGGTCCTCAACTTTGCAAAATTGGGACCCGGTGACTGTGTTCCACAACTGGACCTCACCTGGACCAGGTGACTCTGGTCCCACTCTGGGTTTCACCGGGCCCTAGTGACTGTGAACCCCACTTTGGCCTGACTTGGACCTGCTGACCCTGGTTGCCACCTGCGCCTGACCTCGAACTGTTGACTCTGGTTCTTTCAAGGGCCTTCCCTGGACCTGGTGATCCTGGTCGGACCTGGCTCACACCTGGACGTGGTGACTCCTGTCACCAATGGGGACTCACCAAGACCTGCTTACTGTGTTACCCACCTGGGCCTCAAGTAGACCTGTTGACCATGGTCCCCAAGCCGGCCTCACATGGACCTGTTGCCTCCGATCCCCACTGGGGACTCACGTGTACCTGGTAAGTCTGGTCCTCACCTGGGGCTCATCTGGACCTAGTGACTCTGGTCCCCACCTGGGCTTCACCTGGATCTGGTGACTCTGGTCCCCACCTGGAACTCACCTGGATCTGGTGACTCTGGTCCTCAACTGGGCCTCACGTTGACCTATTCAATATGCTCCATCTGGCCTCATTTGGACCTGGTGACTCTCTTCCCTACCTGGGCATCATCGGGACATGGTTCCACTGCATGGCCTTTAGGTTGGCCGCACCTGGACCTGGTAACTGTGGTTCTACCTGGGCATCATCGGGACGTGGTTACTCTATTCCCAGTGGGACTGACCTGATCGTGGTAACTCTGGTCCTGACTTTCGCTTCTTCTGTGCCATGTGACTCTGGCTCCACCTGGACATCACCTGTAAGTGGTGACTCTGATCATAAGCATGCCTCACCTGACCTGGTGACTGTGGTTTCCATCGGTACCTCACCTGGTCCTCATGTCTCTGGTCCCAACTGGGACTCACCAGGACCTTGTATCTGGTACACACATGAGTAGCATCAGGATATGGTTACACTATTCACTAACAGTGACCCGGCCGGACCTATTAACTCTCGTCTTCACCTGGTCCACACTTGGACATGGTGACACTGGTTCCCACCATGGTCTCACCTGGACATGGTGACTCAGATCCCCACCTGGTCCTCACCTGTAACTTGTAATTCTCGTTCCCTCATGGACATCATGTGGACCTGGTGGCTGCAGTGTTTCTAGCTTCTCATGTACCTCGTGACTCTGGTCCCCACCAGGGCCTCACCGGGACTTGGTGAGTGTGGTTGCCACCTGCATCTCACCAGGACCTGGTGATTCTGGTGTCCACCTGAGACTACCCTGGATCTGGTGACTGTGGTCCCCACCTGGGCGTCACCTGAATTTGGGGACTCCGGTCCCCATCTGAGCCTCACCTGGCCCTGTTGACCATGGTCCTCAACTGGGCAAAATTGGGACGCGGTGACTGTGTTCCACAACTGGACCTCACCTGGACAAGTTGACTCTGGTCCCCCTCTGGGTCTCACTGTGCCCTAGTGACTGTGAACCCCACTTTGGCCTGACTTGGACCTGCTGACCCTGGTTGCCACCTGCGCGTGACTTCGAACTGTTGACTCTGGTTCTCTCAAGGGCCTCCCCTGTACCTGGTGATCCTGGTCCCCAATTGGGCCTCAACTGACGTGGTGACTCTTGTCACCACCGGGGACTCACCTGGACATGATTACTGTGTTCCACACCTGAGCCTCAGGTAGACTTGTTGACCATGGTCCCCAAGCCGGCCTCACCTGGACCTTTTGGCTCTGATCCCCGCCGGGGGTTCACGTGTATCTGGTAACTCTGATCCTCACCTGGTCTAATCAGGACCTAGTGAGTCTGGTCCCCACCTGGGCTTCACCTGGATCTGGTGACTCTGGTCCCCACCTGGATCTGGTGACTCTGGTCCCCACCTGGACCTCTCCTGGACCTGGTGACTCTCTTTCCAACATGGACCTCACCTGGATCTGGTGACTCTGGTCCTCAGTTTGGCCTCACCTGGACCTGGTGTCTCTCGTCCCTACTTTGACTTAAATCAGAACTGCTGAATCTTGCACCACCTAGCCCGCACGCAGACCTTGTGACTCTTGTCCCGATCTATGCCTCAATTCGACCTGATGAATCTGGTCCTCACGTGGGCCTCACATGGACCTGTTACTCAGCTGGATAGAGTGGCTCTGGTTCCAACAATGGGCTCACCTGATACTGGTGATTGTGGTCTTATTCTATGCCTCACCAGGACCTAGTGATTCTGTTCCCCATCTGAGCCTGCATGGCCCTAGTGACTCTGGTCCTCACCCAGGCATCATTGGGACCTGGATACTCTATGCCACACCTGGGCCTACCTTTGACCAGGGACCTCTGGTCCCATTCTGGGCCTCAAACTAAACTGGTTACTCTGGTTCCCCTCTGTGCCTCACCCTTACCTGGTGACTCTGGTCACCCCTTGGGCTTCACTTGGGCCTCGTGAATCTGGTCCTTAGGTGGTCCGCATCTGGATCTGGTGACTGGTGGCCACCTGGGCCTGACCTGGACTTGGTGAATCCTGTTGCCACATGCGCCTCACCTGGACCTTCTGACTGTGGTCACAACTGGACCTCACCCTGATCTGTTGGCTCTGGTTCCCATATGGGGCTCTCCTGGACCTGGTTCCTGTGGTATCCTTCTGGCCTCACCTGGAACACAATGACTCTGATCCATATTTGGTCCTCTCCTGGACCTGTTGACTCTGGTCCTTACCTGGGTATCATTGGGACCTGGATACTCTCTATATACCTGGGCCTCACCTGGACCTGGTGACTGTGGTCCCACCTGGGCCTCACCTGGACGAGGTGACTGGTTCCCACAGGGACCTCACCTGGACCTGGTGACTCAGGTCCTCATATGGGCATCACGGGACCAGGGTTCTCAGTTCCACATCGGGGTCTCATCTGGACCTAGTGATTCTCGTCCACCTCTGGGCCTCACCCTGACGTGGTGACTCTGGTTCCCACCTGATATCACCAGAACCGGGTGACACTGGTCCCCCTCTGGGACTCACCCGGAGCTGGGGACACTGGTCCTCAACTGGGCCTCAACAGGACCTGGTGAATCTACTCCACACTAAGGCCTCGTCTGTACCTTGTGACTCCTTTCCCACCTGCCATCAATGGGACATGGTTACTCTTCCACAACTGGGCCTCACATGGTCCTGATAACTTTGCTCCACACTTTGGCCTCAACTAGTCCTGATGACTCTGGTCCCCCGACCTAGGCCTCACCTGGTCCTGGTGACTGTGGTCCCACCTGGGCCTCACCTGGACCTGGTGACTGTGGTCCCCACCTGGGTCTCACCTGGACCTGGTGACTCTCGTTCCCACATGAACCACACCAGGATCTGGTGACTGTGTTGTTTTTGTAGAAACATTTTTAACTGGTGACTCCAGTCCCCACTAGTTCCTCACGTGGATCGGGTGACTTGGCCTGCAGGTTGGCTTCACATGGACCTGGTTAGTGGGGATGCCACCTGGGCCTCACCCATAATTGGTGACTCAGGTCCCCATGTGGGCCTCTTCTACCTGGTGAATCTGGTCCTTACCTGGTCCTCTCCCAGACCCGGGGACTCTGGTCACCACCTGGGCCTCACCTGGACCTGGTGAATCTGGTCCCCATCTTGGCCTCACTCAGTCCTGGTGACTTTGTTCCCCACCTTGACCTGATTGCTGTGGACTCTTTCATGGCCTCTCCTGGACCTGGTGACTCTGATCCTATCTGCGTGTCACCCAGACCTGGTGACTCTGGTCCTCACCTGGGCATCATTGGTACCTGGTGACTCTGTTCCACACCTGAGCCTCACCTGGACATGAGGCTCTGGACACTGGAACCACTCTGGGCCTAACCCTGACCTGGTGACTCTGGTCTCCATCTGGATGTCACATGGACCAGGTGATTCTGGTACCCCTCTAAGCCTCAACCAGTTCTGGTGACTCTGGTCCTCAACTAGGCCTCACCTGGACCTATTGAATATGCTCCATCTGGGCCTCATTTGGACCTGGTGACTCTGGTCACTACCTGGGCATCATCGGGACATGGATCCACTGCATGGCCTGCAGGTTGGCCTCAGATGGACCTGGTAACTCTGGTCCCTACCTGGGCATCACCGGGACACGGTTCCTCTGCATGGCCTCCAGGTTGGCCTCACCTGGCCCTAGTGAGTGGGGTTGCCACCTGGTGCTCACCCATACCTGGTGACACAGGTCCCCACGTGGGCCTCACTTGGACCTGGTGAATCTGGTCATACCTGGTCCTCACCCGGACCTGGTAACCCTGGTCACCACCTGGGAATCACCTGGACCTGGTGAATCTGGTCCCCATCTGGGCCTACACAGATCTGTTGACTTTCTTCCCCACCTGGACCTGATTGCTGTGGACTCCTTCTTGGCCTCAACTGGAACTGGTGACACTGATCCTAACTGGGCCTCACCCAGTTCTGGTGACTCTGGTCCCCACCTGGATATCACCAGGACCGGGTGACACAACCGGAGCTGGGGACACTGGTCCTCAGCTGGGTCTCAACAGGACCTGGTGAATCTACTCCAATCTTAGGCTTCGTCTGGACCTTGTGACTCTTTTCCCACCTGGCATCAATGGGACATGGTTACTCTGTTCCCCACCTGGGCCTCACCTGGACATGATAACTTTGCTGCACACTTTGGCCTCAACTGGTCCTGATGACTCTCGTCCCCCAACCTAGGCCTCAATCTGGACCTGGTGACTGTCGTCCCCAACTGGGTCTCAACTGGACCTGGTGACTCCCGTTACCACATGAACCACTACTGGACCTGGTGACTGTGGTGTTCTTGTAGACTCACATTTACCTTGTGACTCCGGTCCCCACTAGGGCCTCACCTGGATCTGGTGACTCTGGCCTGCAGGTTGGCCTCACCTGGACCTGGTGAGTGTGGTTGCCACCTGGGCCTCACCCATACCTGGTGACTCAGTTCCCCACGTGGGTCATGTGGACCTTTTGAATTTGGTCCTTACCTGGTCCTCTCCAGGACCCGGGGACTCTGGTCACAACCTGGGCCTCAGCTGGCCCTGGTGAATCTGGTCCCCTTCTGGGTCTCACACAGTCCTGGTGACTTTGTTCCCCACCTGGACCTGATTGCTGTGGACTCTTTCTTGGCCTCACCTGGAACTGGTGACTCTGGTCCCCATCTGGATGTCACCGGGACCAGGGGATTCTGGTACCCCTCTGGGCCTCAACCAGATCTGGTGACTCTGGTCCTCTCCTGGGCCTCACCTGGACCTAGTGAATATGCTCCATCTGGGCCTCATTTGGACCTGGTGACTCTGGTCCCTTCCTGGGCATCATCGGGACATGGTTCCACATAATGGTCTGCAGGATGGCCTCTTCTTGACCTGGTAACTCTGGTCCCGAAATGGGCATCATCGGGACACGGTTCCTCTGCATTGCCTGCAGGTTGGCCTCACCTAGACCTGGTGAGTGGGCTTGCCACCTGGGCCTCACCCATACCTGGTGACACAGGTCTCACGTGGGGCTCACTTGGACCTGGTGAATCTGGTCCTTACCTGGTCCTCACCCGGAACTGGTAACCCTTGTCACCACCTGGGAATCACCTGGACCTGGTGAATCTGGTCCCCATCTGGGCCTCACCCATTCCTGGTGACTTTGATCCCCACCTGGACCTGATTGCTGTGGACTCCTTCTTCGCCTCAACTGGAACTTGTGACTCTGCTCCTAACTGGGCCTCACCCAGATCAGGTGACTCTGGTCCTCACATGTGGACCATTATGACCTGGATACTCTGTTCCACACCTGAACCTCACCTGGACATGATGATTCTGGAGGCCCTCTGGGCCTCACCCTGACATGGTGACTCTGGTCCCCATCTGGATGTCCCCTAGACCAGGTGAATCTGGTACCCCTCTAGGCGTCAACTAGACCTGGTGATTCTGGTCCTCATCTGGGCCTCACCTGGACCTAGTGAATATTCTCCCCACCTGCGCCTCGCTGGACCTGGTGACTTTGATTCTACCTGGGCATCATTGGGACATGGTTACTGTATTACCCACTGGGACTGACCTGATCCTGGTAACTCTGGTCCTGACTTTGGCCTCTTCTGTACCAGGTGACTCTGGCTCGACCTGGGCCTCACCTGTACCTGGTGACTCTGATCCTAAGCATGGGCTCACCTGACCTGGTGACTGTGGTTCCCATCGAGACCTCACCTGGACCTCATGTTTCCTGTTACACCTGGGCCTCACAATGACCTGGTGTCTCTGGTACCCACCTGGGTAGCATCAGGATATGGTTACACTGTTCACTAACACTCATCCAGCCGGACCTAATAACTCTGGTCTTCACCTGGGGCACACGAGGACATGGTGACACTGGTTCCCACCTGGGTCTCACCTGGACATGGTGAGTCGGATCCCCACCTGGTCCTCACCTGTAACTGGTGATTTTCGTTCCCACATGGACATCATGTGGACCTGGTGGCTGCAGTGTTTCTAGCTTCTCATGTACCTCGTGTCTCTGGTCCCCACCGGGGCATCTCCGGGACCGGGTGAGTGTGGTTGCCACCTGCACCTCACATGGACCTGGTGATTCTGGTCTGCACCTGAGACTACCCTGGATCTGGTGACTGTGGTCCCCACCTGGGCTTCACCTGAATTTGGGGACTCCAGTCCCCATCTGGGCCTCACCTGGCCCTGTTGACCATGGTCCTCAACTGTGCGAAATTGGGACCCGGTGTCTGTGTCCCACAACTGGAACTCACCTGGACCAGGTGACTCTGGTCCCACTCTGGGTGTCACCGTGCCCTAGTGACTGTGAACCCCACTTTGGCCTGACTTGGACCTGCTGACCCTGGTTGCCACCTGCGCCTGACCACGAACTGTTGACTCTGGTTCTTTCAAGGGCCTTCCCTGGACCTGGTGATCCTGGTCGGACCTGGCTCACACCTGGACGTGGTGACTCCTGTCACCAATGGGGACTCACCTGGACCTGCTTACTGTGTTCCACACCTGGCCCTCAAGTAGACCTGTTGACCATGGTCCCCAAGCCGACCTCACATGGACCTGTTGCCTCTGATCCCCACCGGATCCTCACGTGTACCTGGTATCTCTGGTCCTCACCTGGGCCTCATCTGGTCCTAGTGACTCTGGTCCCCACCTGGGCTTCACATGGATCTGGTGACTCTGGTCCCCACCTGGACTTCACATGGATCTGGTGACTCTGGACCCCACCTGGACCTCTCCTGGACCTCATGACTCTCTTTCCAACATGGACCTCACCTGGATCTGGTGAATTTGGTCCTCAGTTTGACCTCACCTGGACCTGGTGTCTCTCGTCCCCACTTTGACCTAACTCAGAACTGCTGAATCTTGCCCCACCTAGTCCGCACCCAGACCTGGTGACTCTTGTCCCCAGGTATGCCTCAATTCGACCTGATGAATCTGGTCCTCACGTGGGACTCACCTGTTCCTGGGACTCAGCTGGATAGAGTGGCTCTGGTTCTCACAAGGGGCTCACCTGATACTGCTGAATGTGGTCTTATTCTATGCCTCACCAGGACCTAGTGATTCTGTTCCCCATCTGGGCCTGCATGGCCCTAGTGACTCTGGTCCTCACCCAGGCGTTATTGTGACCTGGATACTCTATTCCACACCTGGGCCTCTCTTTGACCAGGGACCTCTGGTCCCATTCTGGGCCTCAAACTAAACTGGTTACTCTGGTCCCCCCTCTGGGCCTCACCCTGCCCTGGTGACTCTGGTCACCCATTGGGCTTCACTTGGGCCTGGAGAATCTGGTCCTTATCTGTTCCGCACCTGGATCTGGTGAGTGGTCGCCACCTGGGCCTCACCTGGACTTGGTGAATCCTGTTGCCTCCTGCGGCTCACCTGGACCTTGTGACTGTGGTCCAACCTGGACCTCACTTGGACGAGTTGACTGGTTCCCACAGGGACCTCACCTGCACCTGGTGACTCAGGTCCTCATACGGACTTCATGAGACCTGGTTTCTCAGTTCCACATCGGGGCCTCATCTGGACCTAGTGATTCTCGTCCCCCTCTGGGCCTTACCCGGACGTGGTGACTCTAGTCCCCACCTGGATATCACCAGATCCGGGTGACTCTGGTCCCCCTCTGGGACTCACCCGGAGCTGGGACACTGGTCCTCAGCTGATCCTCAACAGGACCTGGTGAATCTACTCTTCACTTAGGCCTCGTTTGGACCTTGTGACTCTTTTCTCACCTGACATCAATGGGACATGTTTATTCTGTTCCCCAACTGGGCCTCACCTGGACATGATAACTTTGCTCCACAGTTTGGCCTCAACTGCTCCTGATGACTCTTGTCCCCCCACCGAGACCTCAATCTGGACCTGGTGACTGTGGTCCCCACCTGGGTCTCACCTGGACCTGGTACTCTCGTTCCCACATGAAACACACCTGGACCTGGTGACTGTTGTTTTCTTGTAGACTCACATTTACCTGGTGACACCGGTCCCCACTAGGGCCTCACCTGGATCTGGTGACTCTGGCTTGCAGGTTGGCTTCACCTGGACCTGGTGAGTGGGGTTGCCACCTGAGCTTCACCCATACCTGATGACTCAGGAACCCACGTGATTCTCTTGGACCTGGTGAATCTGGTCCTTACATGGTCCTCTCCCAGACCCGGGGATTCTGGTCTCCTCCTGGGCCTCACCTGGACCTGGTGAATCTCTATCCCATCTGGGCCTCAACCAGTCCTGGTGAGTTTGTTCCCCACCTGGACCTGATTGCTT
This sequence comes from Canis lupus baileyi, assembly GCF_048164855.1. Classification (NCBI taxonomy): domain Eukaryota; kingdom Metazoa; phylum Chordata; class Mammalia; order Carnivora; family Canidae; genus Canis; species Canis lupus. Next base: position 2,141,926 of record NC_132867.1, on the reverse strand, counting down.
TGGACTCTTTCTTGGCCTCACCTGGAACTGGTGACTCTTATCCTCTCTGCGCGTGACTCAGGCCTGGAGACTCTGGTCCTCATCTGGATATCACCTGGACCAGGTTATTCTGGTACCCCTCTAGGTCTAAACCAGATCTGGTGTCTCTGGTCCTCAACTGGGCCTCGTCTGGACCTAGTGAATATGCTCCATCTGGGCCACATTTGGACCTGGTGACTCTCTTCCCTACCTGGGCATCATCGGGACAAGGTTCCACTGCATGGCCTTTAGGTTGGCCGCACCTGGACCTGGTAAATGTGGTTCTAACTGGGCATCAACGGGACTTGGTTACTCTATTCCCAGTGGGACTGACCTGATCGTGGTAACTCTGGTCCTGACTTTGGCCTTTTCTGTGTCATGTGACTTGGCTCCCCCTGGACTTCACCTGTAAGTGGTAACTCTGATCCTAAGCATGGACTCACCTCACCTGGAGACTGTGGTTTCCATCGGTACCTCACCTGGACCTCATGTCTCTGGTCCCAACTAGGACTCACCAGGACTTGTATCTGGTACCCACCTGAGTAGCATCAGGATATGGTTACACTGTTCACCAACAGTGACGCGGCCGGACCTATTAACTCTCGTCTTCACCTGGTCTACACTTGGACATGGTGACACTGGTTCCCACCAGGGTCTCACCTGGACATGGTGACTCAGATCCCTACCTGCTCCTCACCTGTAACTGGTGATTCTCGTTCCCACATGGACATCATGTGGACCTGGTGGCTGCAGTGTTTCTAGCTTCTCATGTACCTCGTGACTCTGGTCCCCATCAGGACCTGACCGGGACCTGGTGAGTGTGGTTGCCACCCGCACCTCACCTGGATCTGGTGATTCTGGTCTGCACCTGAGACTACCCTGGATCTGGTGACTGTGGTCCCCACCTGGGTTCACCTGGATTTGGGGACTCTGGTCCCCATCTTGGCCTCACCTGGCCGTGTTGACCATGGTCCTCAACTGGGCAAAATTGGGACCCGTTGGCTGTGTTCCACAACTGGACCTCACCTGGACCAGGTGACTCTGGTACCCCTCTGGGTCTCACCGTTCCCTAGTGACTGTGAACCCCACTTTGCCCTGACTTGGACCTGCTGACCCTGGTTGCAACCTGCTCCTGACCTCGAACTTTTGACTCTGGTTCTTTCAAGGGCCTCCCCTGGACCTGGTGATCCTGGTCCCCACCTGGGCCTCACCTGGACGTGGTGACTCTTGTCAACACCGGGGACTCACCTGGCCCTTGTTACTGTGTTCTACACCTGGGCCTCATGTAGACCTGTTGCCTCTGATCCCCACCGGGACCTCAGTTGTCTGGTAACTCTGGTCCTCACCTGGCCTCCTCTGGACCTAGTGACTCTGGTCACCACCTGTTCTTCACCTGGATCTGGTGACTCTGGTCCCCACCTGGTCTTCACCTGGATCTGGTGACCTTGGTCCCCACCTGGACATCTCCTGGACCTGGTGACTCTCTGTCCAACATGGACCTCACCTGGATCTGGTGACTCTGGTCCTCACTTTGCCCTCACCTGGACCTGGTGTCTCTCATCCCCACATTGAACTAACTCAAAACTGCAGAATCTTGCCACACCTAGGCCGCCCCCAGACCTGGTGACTCTTGTCCCCAGCTATGCCTCATTTCGACCTGATGAATCTGGTCCTCACCTGGGCCTCACTTGGACCTGGGACTCAGCTCCATAGAGTGGCTCTGGTTCCCACAAGGGGATCACCTGATACTGCTGACTGTGGTGTTATTCTATGCCTCACCAGGACCTAGTGATTCTGTTTGCCATCTGGGCCTGCATGGCCCTAGTGACTCTGGTCCTCACCCAGGCATCATTGGGACCTGGATAATCTATTCTACACCTGGGCCTCACTTTGACGAGGGACCTCTGGTCGCATTCTGGGCCTCAAACTAAACTGGTTACTCTGGTTCCCCCTCTGGGCCTCACCCGTACCTGGTGACTCTGGTCACCCCTTAGGCTTCATATGGGCCTGCTGAAACTGGTCCTTAACTGGTCCGCACCTGGATCTGGTGATTGGTCGCCACCAGGGTCTCACCTGGACTTGTTGAATCCTGTTGCCTCCTGCGCCTCCCCTGGACCTTGTGACTGTGGTCCCACCAGGACCTCACCTGGATCTGGTGGCTCTGGTTCCCATATGGGGCTCTCCTGGACCTGGTTCCTGTGGTCTTCATTTGGCCTCACCTGGAACACAATGACTCTGATCCATATTTGGGCCTCTCCTGGACCTGTTGACTCTGGTCCTTACCTGGGCTTCATTGGGACCTGGATACTCTCTTATATTCCTGGGCCTCATCTGTACCTGGTGACTGTGGTCCCACCTGGATCTCACCTGGACGAGGTGACTTGTTCCCACAGGGACCTCACCTGGACCTGGTGGCTCAGGTCCTCATATTGGCATCATGGGACCTGGTTTCTCAGTTCCACATCGGGGCCTCACCTGGACCTAGTGATTCTCGTCCCCTCTGGGCCTCACCCTGATGTGGTGACTCTTGTCCCCACCTCGATATCACCAGTACCGGGTGACTCTGGTCCCCCTCTGGGACTCACCCGAAGCTGGCGACACTTGTCCTCAGCTGGATCTCAACAATACCTGTTGAATCTACTCCTTACTTAGGTCTCGTCTGGACCTTGTGACTCTTTTCCCACCTGGCATCAATGGGATCATGGTTACTCTGTTTCCCTCCTGGGCCTCACCTGGACATGATAACTTTGCTCCACACCTGAGCCTCACCTGGACATGATGACTCTGGATCCACTCTGGGCCTCCCTCTGACATGGAGACTCTGGTCCCCATCTGGATGTCTCCTAGACCATGTGAATCTGGTACCCCTCTAGGCCTCAACCAAACCTGGTGACTCTAGTCCTCAACTGGGACTCCCCGGGACCTAGTGAATATGCTCCCCAACTGCGCCTCATCTGGACATGGTGACTCTGGTTCTACGTGTGCATCATCGGGACATGGTTACTCTATTCCCCACTGGGAGTGACCTGATCCTGGTAACACTATTCCTGACTTTGGCATTTTCTGTACCAGGTGACTCTGGCTCCACCTGGGCCTCACCTGTAACTGGTGATTCTGATCGTAATCATGGCCTCACCTGACCTGGTGACTGTGGTTCCCATCGGGACCTCACCAGGACCTCATGTCTCTGGTCCCAACTGGGCCTCACCAGGACCTGGTGTCTCGGTACCCACCTCGGTAGCATGAGGATATGGTTACACTGTTCAATAACAGTGACTCAGCGGGACCTATTAACTCTGGCCTTCACCTGGGCCACACCTGGACATGGTGATACTGGTTCCCACCTCGGTCTCACCTGGACATGGTGAGTCGGATCCCCACCTGGTCCTCCCCTGTAACTGGTGATTCTCGTTCCCACATGGACATCATGTGGACCTGGTGGCTGCAGTGTTTCTAGCATCTTTTTTTAAATTTTTATTTATTAATGATAGTCACAGAGAGAGAGAGAGGCAGAGACACAGGCAGAGGGAGAAGGAGGCTCCATGCACCGGGAGCCCGACGTGGGATTCGATCCCCGGTCTCCAGGATCGCGCCCTGGGCCAAAGGCAGGCGCCAAACCGCTGCGCCACCCAGGGATCCCATGTGTTTCTAGCTTCTCATGTACCTCGTGACTCGGGTCCCCACCAGTGCCTCACCGGGACCTGGTGAGTTTGGTTGCCACCTGCACCACACCTGGACCTGGTGATTCTGGTCTGCACCTGACACTACCCTGGATCTTGTGACTGTGGTCCCCACCTGGGCTTCACCTGGATTTCGGGACTCCGGTCCCCATCTGGGCCTCACCTGGCCCTGTTGACCATGGTCCTCAAATGGGCAAAATTGGGACCAGGTGACTGTGTTCCACAACTGGACCTCACCTGGACCATGTGACTATGCTCCCCCTCTGGGTCTCACCGTGCCCTAGTGACTGTGAATTCCACTTTGGCTTGACTTGGACATGCTGACCCTGGTTGCCACCTGCGCCTGAACTCGAACTGTTGACTCGGGTTCTTTCAAGGGCCTCCCCTGTACCTGGTGATCCTGCTCCCACCTGGGCCTCAACTGGACGTGGTGACCCTTGTAACCACGGGGGACTCACCTGGACCTGCTTACTGTGTTCCACACCTGGGTCTCAAGTGGACCTGTTGATCATGGTCCCCAAGCCGGCCTCACATGGACCTGTTGCCTCTGATCCCCACCAGATCCTCACGTGTACCTGGTAACTCTGGTCCTCACCTGGGCCTCATCTGCACCTAGTGATTCTGGTCTCCACCTGGGCTTCACCTCGATCTGGTGACTCTGGTCCCCACCTGGACTTCACCTGGATCTAGTGACTCTGGTTCCCACCTGGACCTCTCCTGGACCTGGTGACTCTCTTTCCAACATGGAGCTCACCTGGATCTGGTGACTCTGGTACTCAGTTTCGCCTAACCTGGACCTGGTGTCTCTCGTCCCCACTTTGACCTAACTCAGAACTGCTGAATCTTTCCCCACCTAGGCCGCACATAGACCTGGTGACACTTGTCCCCAGCTATGCCTCAATTCGACCTGATGAATCTGGTCCTCACGTGGGCCTCACATGGACCTGCGACTCAGCTGGATAGAGTGGCTCTGGTTCCCACAAGGGGCTCACCTGATACTGCTGACTTGGGTGTGTTTCTATGCCTCACCAGGACCTAGTGATTCTGTTCCCCATCTGGTCCTGCATGGCCCTAGTGACTCTGGTCCTCACCCAGGCATCACTGGGACCTGGATACTCTATACCCCACATGAGCCTCACTTTGACCAGGGACCTCTGGTCCCATTCTGGGCCTCAAACTAAATGGTTACTCTGGTTCCCCCTCTGGGCCTCACCCTTACCTGGTGACTCTGGTCTCCCCTTGTTGTTCAATTGGGCCTGGTGATTCTGGTCCTTAGCTGCTCCGCACCTGGATGTGGTGACTTTTCGCCACCTGGGCTTCACCTGGACTTGGTGAGTCCTGTTGCCACCTGCACCTCACCTGGACCTTGTGACTGTGGCCACACCTGGACCTCACCTGGATCTGGTGGCTCTGGTTCCCATATGGGGCTCTCCTGGACCTGGTTCCTGTGGTCTCCATCTGGCCTCACCTGGAACACAATGACTCTGATCCATATTTGGACCTCTCCTGCACCTGTTGACTCTGTTCCTTACCGGCACATCATTGGGACCTGGATACTCTCTTTTATAACTGGGCCTCACCTGGACCTGGTGACTGTGGTCCCACCTGGGCCTCACCTGCACGAGGTGACTGGTTCCCACAGGGACCTCACCTGGACCTGGTGACTCAGGTCCTCATATGGGCATTATGGAACCTGGTTTCTCAGTTCCTCATCGGGGCCTCACCTGGACCTAGTGATTCTCTTCCCCCTCTAGGCCTATTCCTGACGTGCTGACTCTGGTTCCCACCTGGATATCACCAGAACCGGGTGACTCTGGTCCCCCTCTGGGACTCACCCGGAGCTTGGGACACTGGTCCTCAGCTGGGCCTCAACAGGACCTGGTGAATCTACTCCTCACTTAGACCTCGTCTGGACCTTGTGACTCTTTTCCCACCTGACATCAATGGGACATGGTTACTCTGTTCCCCACCTGGGCCTCACCTGAACATGATAACTTTGATCCACACTTTGGCCTCAACTGCTCCTGATGACTCTCGTCCCCCCTCCTAGGCCTCACTCTGGACCTGGTGACTGTGGTCCCAACCTGGGTCTCATCTGGGCCTGGTGACTCTCATTCCCACTAGAACCACACCTGGACCTGGTGACTGTGGTGTTCTTGTAGACTCACATTTACCTGTTGACTCAGGTCCCCACTAGGGCCTCACCTGGATCTGGTGACAGTGGCCTGCAGGTTGGCCTCACCTGGAACTGGTGAGTGGGGATGCCACCTGGGCCTCACCTATACCTCGTGACTCAGGTCCCCACGTGGGCCTCTTGGACCTGTTGAATCTTGTTGTTACCTGGTCCTCTCCCAGACCCGGGAACTCTGGTCACCACCTGGGCCTCACCTGGACCTGGTGAATCTGGTCCCCATCTGGGCCTCACGGAGTCCTGGTGACTTCGTTCCCCACTTGGGCCTGATTGATGTGGACTCTTTCTTGGCCTCACCTGGAACTTGTGACTCTGATCATATCTGCGCGTCATCCAGACCTCGTGACTCTGGTCCTCACCTGGGCATCATTGGTACCTGGTGACTCTGTTCTACACCTGAGCCTCACCTGGACATGATGACTCTGGAACCTCCCTGGGCCTCACCCTTCCCTGGTGACTGTGGTCCCCATCAGGATGTCACCTAGACCAGGGGATTCTCGTATCCCTCTAGGCCTCAACCAGATCTGGTGACTCTGGTCCTCAACTGAGCCTCACCTGTACCAAGTGAATATGCTCCATGTGGGCCTCATTTGGACCTGGTGACTCTGGTCCCTACCTGGGCATCATAGGGATATGGTTCCAATGCATGGCCTGCAGGTTGGACTCACCTGGACCTGGTAACTCTGGTCCCTACCTGGGCATCATCGGGACATGGTTCCACTGCATGGCCTGCAGGTTGGCCTCAACTGGACCTGGTAACTCTGGTCCCTACCTGGGCATCATCGGGACACGGTTCCTCTCCATCACCTGCATGTTGGCCTCACCTGAACCTAGTGAGTGGGGTTGCCAATTGAGCCTCACCCATACATAGTGACACAGGTCCCCAAGTGGGCCTCAATTGGACCTGGTGAATCTGGTTTACCTGGTCCTTCCCCGGAACTGGTAACTCTGGTCACCACCTGGGAATCACCTGGGCCTGGTGAATCTGGTCCCCATCTGGGCCTCATCCAGTCCTGGTGACTTTGTTCCCCACATGGACCTGATTGCTGTGGACGCCTTCTTGGCCTCACCTGGAACTGGTGACTCTGATCCTATCTGCGCGTCACCCAGACCTGGTGAATCTGGTCCTCAACTGGGCATCATTGGTACCTGGTGCCTCTGTTCCACACCTGAGCCTCACCTGGACATGATGACTCTGGAACCTCTCTGGTCCTCACCCTGACCTGGTGACTCTGGTCCCCATCTCGATGTCACCTGAACCAGGTGATTCTAGTACCCTTATAGGGCTCAACCAGATCTGGTGACTCTGGTCCTCAACTGGGCCTCACCTAGACCTAGTGAATATGCTCCATCTGGGCCTCATTTGGACATGGTGATTCTGATCCCTACCTCGGCATTACCGGGACATGGTTCCACTGCATGGCCTGCAGGTGTGCCTTACCTGGACCTGATAACTCTAGACCCCACCTGGGCATCATCAGGACATGGTTCCTCGACATGGCCTGCAGGTTGGCCTCACTTGGACCTAGTGAGTGGGGTTGTCAGCTGAGACTCACCCATGCCTGGTGACACAGGTCCCAACGTGGGCCTCACGTGGACGTGGTGAATCTGGTCCTTCCCTTGTCCTCACCCGGAACTGGTAACTCTGGTCATCACCTGGGAATCACCTGGACATTGTGATTCTGGTCCCCATTGGGCCTCATCCACTCCAGGTGACTTTGTTCCCACCTGGACCTGATTGCTGTGTACTCCTTATGGCCCTCACCTGGAACTAGTGACTCTGATCCTAACTGGGCCTCACCCAGATCTGGTGACTCTGGTCCTCACCTGTGGACCATTATGACCTGGATACTCTGTTCTACACGTGAGCCTCACCTGGACATGATGACTCTGGATCCCCTCTGGGCCTCAGCCTGACATGGTGACTCTGGTCCCCATCTGGATGTCACCTAGACCAGGTGAATCTGGTACCCCTCTAGGCGTCAACTAGACCTGGTGACTCTGGTCCTCATCTGGGCCTCACCTGGACCTAGTGAATATTCTAACCACCTGCGTCTCGCTGGACCTGGTGACTCTGATTCTACCTGGGCATCATTGGGACATGGTTACTGTATTACCCACTGGGAGTAACCTGATCCTGGTAACTCTGGTCCTGACTTTGGCCTCTTCTGTACCAGGTGACTCTGGCTCCAGCTGGGCCTCACCTGTTCCTGGTGACTCTGATCCTAAGCATGGGCTCACCTGACCTGGTGACTGTGGTTCCCATCGGGACCTCACCTGGACCTCATGTCTCCGGTTACACCTGGGCCTCATCAGGACCTGGTGTCTCTGGTACCCACCTGGGTAGCATCAGGATATGGTTACACTGTTCACTAACACTCATCCAGCCGGACCTAATAACTCTGGTCTTCACCTGGGGCACACGAGGACATGGTGACACTGGTTACCACCTGGGTCTCACCTGGACATGGTGAGTCGGATCCCCACCTGGTCCTCACCTGTAACTGGTGATTTTCATTCCCACATGGACATCATGTGGACCTGGTGGCTGCAGTGTTTCTAGCTTCTCATGTACCTCGTGTCTCTGGTCCCCACCGGGGCCTCTCCGGGACCGGGTGAGTGTGGTTGCCACCTGCACCTCACATGGACCTGGTGATTCTGCTCTGCACCTGAGACTACCCTGGATCTGGTGTCTGTGGTCCCCACCTGGGCTTAACCTGGATTTGGGGACTCCGTTCCCCATCTGGGCCTCACCTGGCCCTGTTGACCATGGTCCTCTACTGTGCAAAATTGGGAACCGGTGGCTGTGTTCCACAACTGGACCTCACCTGGACCAGGTGACTCAGGTCCCACTCTGGGGTTCACCGTGCCCTAGTGACTGTGAACCCCACTTTGGCCTGACTTGGACCTGCTGACCCTGGTTGCCACTTGCGCCTGACCTCGAACTGTTGACTCTGGTTCTTTCAAGGGCCTTCCCTGGACCTGGTGATCCTGTTCGGACCTGGCCCACACCTGGACGTGGTGACTCCTGTCACCAATGGGAACTCACCAGGACCTGCTTACTGTGTTCCACACCTGGGCCTCAAGTAGACCTGTTGACCATGGTCCCCAAGCCGGCCTCACATGGACCTGTTCCTCCGATCCCCACCGGGGCCTCACGTGTACCTGGTAACTCTGGTCCTCACCTGGGCCTAATCTGCACCTAGTGACTCTGGTCCCCACCTGGGCTTCACATGGATCTGGTGACTCTGGTCCCCACCTGGACCTCACCTGGATCTGGTGACTCTGGTCCTCAGTTTGGCCTCACCTGGACCTGGTGTCTCTCGTGCCCACTTTGACCTAACTCAGAACTGCTGAATCTTGACCCACGTAGGCCGCACCCAGACCTGGTGACTCTTGTCCCCAGCTATGCCTCAATTCGACCTGATGAATCTACTCCTCACGTGGGGCTCACATGGACCTGGGACTCAGCTGGATAGAGTGGCTCTGGTTCCCACAAGGGGCTCACATGATACTGGTGACTGTGGTCCCACCTGGGCCTCACCTGGACGAGGTGACTGGTTCCCACAGGGACCTCACCTGGACCTGGTGACTCAGGTCCTCATATGGGCATCATGGGACCTGGTTTCTCAGTTCCACATCGGGACCTCACCTGGACCTAGTGATTCTCGTCCCATTATGGTCCTCACCCTGACGTGGTGACTCTGGTCCCCACCTGGATATTACCAGAACCGGGTGACTCTGGTCCCCCTCTGGGACTCACCCGGAGCTGGGGACACCGGTCCTCAACTGGGCCTCAACAGGACCTGGTGAATCTGCTCCTCACTTAGGCCTCGTCTGGACCTTGTGACTCTTTTCCCACCTGGAATCAATGGGACATGGTTAGTCTGTTCCCCACCTGGGCCTCACCTGGACATGATAACTTTGCTCCACATTTTGGCCTCAACTAGTCCTGATGACTCTGGTCCCCCGACCTAGGCGTCAATCTGGACATGATTTCTGTGGACTACTTCTTAGCCTCAACTGGAACTGGTGAATCTGATCCAGATTGAGGATCACCAATCTGGCCCTCACCTGGCCCTGTCAACCATGGTCCTCAACTGCCAAAATTGGGACCCGGTGACTGTGTTCCACCCCTGGACCTCACCTGGACCAGGTGACTCTGGTCCCCCTCTGGGTCTCACCGTGCCCTAGTGACGGTGAACCCCACTTTGACCTGACTTGCACCTGCTGACCCTGGTTGCCACCTGCGCCTGACCTCGAACTGTTGACTCTGGTTCATTCAAGGGCTTCCCCTGTACCTGGTGATCCTGGTCCCCCCCTGGGACTCACCTGGACGTGGTGTCTCTTGTCACCACCGGGGACTCACCTGGACCTGGTTACTGTGTTCCACACATGGGCCTCAAGTAGTCCTGTTGACCATGGTACCGAAGCCGGCCTCATATGGACCTGTTTCCTCTGATTCCCACCGGGGCATCACGTGTACCTGGTAACACTGGTCCTCACTTGGGCCTCATCTGGACCTAGTGACTCTGGTCCCCACCTTGGCTTCACCTGGATCTGGTGACTCTGGTCCTCAACTGGGCCTCACCTGGACCTATTGAATATGCTCCATCTGGGTCTCATTTGGACCTGGTGACTCTCTTCCCTACCTGGGCATCATCGGGACATGGTTCCACTGCATGGCCTTTAGGTGGGCCGCACCTGGACCTGGTAAATGTGGTTCTACCTGGGCATCATCGGGACGTGGTTACTCTATTCCCAGTGGGACTGACCTGACCGTGGTAACTCTGGTCCTGACTTTCGGCTCTTCTGTGCCATGTGACTATGGCTCCCCCTGGACCTCACCTATAAGTGGTGACTCTGATCATAAGCATGGCCTCACCTGACCTGGTGACTGTGGTTTCCATCGGTACCTCACCTGGTCCTCATGTCTCTGGTCCCAACTGGGACTCACCAGGACCTTGTATCTGGTACACACCTGAGTAGCATCAGGATATGGTTACACTGTTCACTAACAGTGACCCGGCCGGACCTATTACTCTCGTTTTCACCTGGTCCACACTTGGACATGGTGACACTGGTTCCCACCAGTGTCTCACCTGGACATGGTGACTCAGATCCCCAAATGGTCCTCACCTGTAACTTGTAATTCTCGTTCCCACATGGACATCATGTGGACCTGGTGGCTGCAGTGTTTCTAGCTTCTCATGTATCTCGTGACTCTGGTCCCCACCAGGGCCTCACCAGGACTTGGTGAGTGTGGTTGCCACCTGCAACTCACCAGGACCTGGTGATTCTGCTCTGCACCTGAGACTACCCTGGATCTGGTGACTGTGGTCCCCACCTGGGCTTCACCTGAATTTGGGGACTCCGGTCCCCATCTGGGCCTCACCTGGCCCTGTTGACCATGGTCCACAACTGGGCAAAATTGGGACTCGGTGACTATGTTCCACAACTGGACCTCACCTGGACAAGTTGACTCTGGTCCCCCCTGATCTCACTGTGCCCTAGTGACTGTGAACCAAACTTTGGCCTGACTTGGACCTGCTGACCCTGGTTGCCACCTGCGCCTGACCGCGAACTGTTGACTCTGGTTCTCTGAAGGGCCTCCCCTGTACCTGGTGATCCTGGTCCCCAATTGGGCCTCAACTGGACGTGGTGACTCTTGTCACCACCGGGGACTCACCTGGACATGATGACTGTGTTCCACACCTGGGCCTCAGGTAGACCTATTGACCATGGTCCCCAAGCCGGCCTCACGTGGAACTTTTGGCTCTGATCCCCGCCGGGGGCTCACGTGTATCTGGTACTCTGATCCTCACCTGGGTCTAATCAGGACCTAGTGACTCTGGTCCCCACCTGGGCTTCACCTGGATCTGGTGACTCTGGTCCCCACCTGGACTTCACCTGGATCTGGTGACTCTGGTCCCCACCTGGACCTCTCCTGGACCTGGTGACTCTCTTTCCAACATGGACCTCACCTGGATCTGGTGACTCTGGTCCTCAGTTTGGCCTCACCTGGACCTGGTGTCTCTCGTCCCCACTTTGCCCTAACTCAGAACTGCTGAATCTTGCCCCACCTAGGCCGCACCCAGACCTGGTGACTCTTGTCCCGAACTATGCCTCAATTCGACCTGATGCATCTGGTCCTGACGTGGGGCACACATGGACCTGTTACTCAGCTGGATAGAGTGGCTCTGGTTCCCACAAGGGGCACTCCTGATACTGGTGATTGTGGTCGTATTCTATGCCTAACCAAGACCTAGTGATTCTGTTCCCCATCTGGGCCTGCATGGCCCTAGTGACTCTGGTCCTCACCCAGGCATCATTGGGACCTGGATACTCTATGCCACACCTGGGCCTACCTTTGACCAGGGACCTCTGGTCCCATACTGGGCCTCAAACTAAACTGGTTACTCTGGTTCCCCTCTGGGCCTCACCCTTACCTGGTGACTCTGGTCACCCCTTGGGCTTCATTTGGGCCTGGTGAATCTGGTCCTTAGCTGGTCCGCATCTGGATCTGGTGACTGGTGGCCACCTAGGCCTGACCTGGACTTGGTGAATCCTGTTGCCACCTGCGCCTCACCTGGGCCTTCTGACTGTGGTCACAACTGGACCTCACCCTTATCTGTTGGCTCTGGTTCCCATATGGGGCTCTCCTGGACCTGGTTCCTGTGGTCTCCTTCTGGCCTCACCTGGAACACAATGACTCTGATCCATATTTTGTCCTCTCCTGGACCTGTTGACTCTGGTCCTTACCTGGGCATCATTGGGACCTGGATACTCTCTAAATCCCTGGGCCTCACCTGGACCTGGTGACTGTGGTCCCACCTGGGCCTCACCTGGACGAGGTGACTGGTTCCCACAGGGACCTCACCTGGACCTGGTGACTCAGGTCCTCATATGGGCATCACGGGACCAGTGTTCTCAGTTCCACATCGGGGTCTCATCTGGACCTAGTGATTCTCGTCCACCTCTGGGCCTAACCCTGACGTGGTGACTCTGGTCCCCACCTGGATATCACCAGAACCGGGTGACACTGGTCCCCCTCTGGGACTCACCCGGAGCTGGGGACACTGGTCCTCAACTGGACCTCAACAGGACCTGGTGAATCTACTCCTCACTAAGGCCTCGTCTGGACCTTGTGACTCTTTTCGCACCTGGCGTCAATGGGACATGGTTACTCTTCCACAACTGGGCCTCACATGTACCTCATAACTTTGCTCCACACTTTGGCCTCAACTAGTCCTAATGACTCTGGTACCCCGACCTAGGCCTCACCTGGACCTGGTGACTGTGGTCCCACCTGGGCCTCACCTGGACCTGGTGACTGTGGTCCCCACCTGGGTCTCACCTGGACCTGGTGACTCTCGTTCCCACATGAACCACACCAGGATATGGTGACTGTGTTGTTTTTGTAGGATCATTTTTAACTGGTGACTCCAGTCCCCACTAGGTCCTCACGTGGATCGGGTGACTTGACCTGCAGGTTGGCCTCACATGGACCTGGTTAGTGTGGATGCCACCTGGGCCTCACCCATAATTGGTGACTCAGGTCCCAATGTGGGCCTCTTCTACCTGGTGAATCTGGTATTTACCTGGTCCTCTCCCAGACCCGGGGACTCTGGTCACCACCTGGGCCTCACCTGGACCTGGTGAATCTGGTCCCCATCTTGGCCTCACTCAGTCCTGGTGACTTTGTTCCCCACCTTGACCTGATTGCTGTGGACTCTTTCATGGCCTCACCTGGACCTGGTGACTCTGATCCTATCTGCGTGTCACCCAGACCTGGTGACTCTGGTCCTCACCTGGGCATCATTGGTACATGGTGACTCTGTTCCACACCTGAGCCTCACCTGGACATGAGGCTCTGGACTCTGGAACCACTCTGGGCCTAACCCTGACCTTGTGACTCTGGTCTCCATCTGGATGCCACATGGACCAGGTGATTCTGGTACCCCTCTAGGACTCAACCAGTTCTGGTGACTCTGGTCCTCAACTGGGCCTCACTTGGACCTATTGAATATGCTCCATCTGGGCCTCATTTGGACCTGGTGACTCTGGTCACTACCTGGGCATCATCGGGACATGGATCCACTGCATGGCCTGCAGGTTGGCCTCAGATGGACCTGGTAACTCTAATCCCTACCTGGGCATCACCGGGACACGGTTCCTCTGCATGGCCTCCAGGTTGGCCTCACCTGGCCCTAGTGAGTGGGGTTGCCACCTGGTGCTCACCCATACCTGGTGACACAGGCCCCACGTGGGCCTCACTTGGACCTGGTGAATCTGGTCCTTACCTGGTCCTCACCCGGAATGGTAACCCTGGTCACCACCTGGGAATCACCTGGACCTGGTGAATCTGGTCCCCATTTGGGCCTACACAGTCCTGTTGACTTTCTTCCCCACCTGGACCTGATTGCTGTGGACTCCTTTGGCCTCAACTGGAACTGGTGACACTGATCCTAACTGGGCCTCACCCAGATCTGGTGACTCTGGTCCTCACCTGTGGACCATTATGACCTGGATACTCTGTTCCACACCTGAGCTTCAACTGGACATGATGACTCTGGATCCCCTCTGGGCCTCAGCCTGACATGCTGACTCTGGTCCCCATCTGGATGTCACCTAGATCAGGTGAATCTGGTACCCCTCTAGGCCTCAACTAGACCTGGTGTCTCTGGTCCTCAACAGGGCCTCAACGGGACCTAGTGAATATGCTCCCCACCTGCGCCGCATCTGGACCTGGTGACGCTGGTTCTATCTGGGCATCATCGGGACATGGTTACTCTGTTCCCCACTGGGACTGACCTGATCCTAGTAACTCTGGTCCTGACTTTGGCCTCTTCTGTACCAGGTGATTCTGGCTCTAACTGGGCCCCACCTGTAACTGGTGACTCTGATTCTAAGCATGGCCTCACCTGACATGGTGACTGTGGTTCCCATCAGGACCTCACCTGGACCTCATGTCTCTGGTCCCACCTGGGCCTCACCAGGGCCTGGTGTCTCTGGTACCCACCTGGGTAGCATTACGATATGGTTACACTGTTCACTAACAGTGACCCAGCCGGACCTATAAACTCTGGTCATCACCTGGGCCACACCTGGACATGGTGACACTGGTTCCCACCTGGGTCTCACCTGGACATGGTGACTCGGATCCCCACCTGGTCCTCATATTTAACTGGTGATTCTCTTTTCCACATGGTCATCATGTGGACCTGGTGGCTGCAGTGTTTCTAGCTTCTCATGTACCTCGTGACTCTGGTCCCCACCAGGGCCTCACCGGGATCTGGTCAGTGTGGTTGCCACCTGCATCTCCCCTCCACCTGGTGATTCTGGTGTGCACCTGAGACTACACTGGATCTAGTTACTGTGGTCCCCACCTGGGCTTCACCTGGATTTGGGAACTCCGGTCCCCATCTGGGGCTCACCTGGCCCTGTTGACCATGGTCCTCAACTGGGCAAAATTGGGACGCGGTGACTGTGTTGCACAACTGGAACTTACCTGGACCACGTGACTCTGGTTCCCTTCTAGGTCTCACCATGCCCTAGTGACTGTGAAACCCACTTTGGCCTGACTTGGACCTGCTGACCCTGGTTGGAACCTGCGCTTGACGTCAAACTGTTGACTCTGGTTCTTTCAAGGTCCTCCCCTGTACCTGGTGATCCTGGTCCCCACCGGGCCTCGCCTGGACATGGTGACTCTTGTCACCACTGGGGACTCTCCTGGACCTGCTTACTGTGTTCCACACCTGGGCCTCAATAGACCTGTTGACCATGGTCCCCAGGCCGGCCTCACATGAACCTGTTGCCTCTGATCCCCACCGGGGCCTCATGTGTACCTGGTTACTCTGGTCCTCACCTGGGCATCATTGGTCCTGGTGACTCTGTTCCACACCTGAACCTCACCTGGACATGATGACTCTGGAACCACTCTGGCTATCAACCTAACGTAGTGACTCTGGTCCCCATATGGATGTCACCTGGTCCAGGGGATTATGGTACCCGTCTGGGCCTCAACAAGGTCTGGTGACTCTGGTCCTCAACTGGGCCTCACCTGGACCTAGTGAATATGCTCCATCTGGGCCTCATTTGGACCTGGTGACTCTGGTCACTACCCGGGCATCATCGGGACATGGTTCCACTGCATGACCTGCAGGTTGGCCTCACCTGGACCTGGTAACTCTGGTCCCTACCTGGGCATCATCGGGACATGGTTCCACTGCATGGCCTGTAGGTTGGCCTCACCTGGACCTGGTAACTCTCGTCCCTACCTGGGCATCATTGTGACCTGGTTCCTGTGCATGGCCTGCAGGTTGGCGTCACCTGGACCTGGTGAGTGGGCTTGTCACCTGGGACTCACCCTTACCTAGGGACACAGGTCCCCACGTGGGCCTCACTTGGACCTGGTGAATCTGGTCCTTACCTGGTGGTCACCCGGAACTGGTAACTCTGGTCACCACATGGGAATCACCTGGGCCTGGTTAATCTGGTCCCCATCTGGGCCTCACCCAGTCCTGTTGAATTTCTTCCCCACCTGGACCTGATTGCTGTGGACTCCTTCTTGGCTAACCAGGAACTGCTGACTCTGATGCTAACTGGGCCTCACCCAGATCTGGTGATTCTGGTCCTCACCTGTGGACCATTATGACCTGGATACTCTGTTCCACACCTGAGCCTCACCTGGATATGTTGACTCTGGATCCACTCTGGGCCTCAGCCTGACATGGGGACTCTGGTCCCCATCTGGATGTCACTAGACCAGGTGAATCTGGTACCCCTCTAGGCCTCACCTAGACCTGGTGACTCTGGTCCTCAACTGGGCCTCAACGGGACCTAGTGAACATGCTCCCCACCTGCGCCACATCTGGGCCTGGTGACTCTGGTTCTACCTGGGCATCACCGGGACATGATTACTCTATTCCCACTTGGAGTGACCTGATCCTGGTAAATCTGGTCCTGACTTTGGCCTCTTCTGTACCAGGTGACTCTGGCTCCACCTGGGCCTCACCTGGAACTGGTGACTCTGATCCTAAGCATGGCCTCACCTGACCGGGTGACTGTGGTTCCCATCGGGGCCTCACCTGGACCTCATGTCTCTGGTCCCACTTGGGCCTCACCAGTACCTGGTGTCTCTGCTACCCACCTGGGTAGCATCAGGATATGGTTATACTGTTCACTAACAGTGACCCAGCCGGACCTATTAACTCTGGTCTTCACCTGGGCCACACCTGGACATGGTGACACTGTTTCCCACGTGGGTCTCACCTGGACATAGTTAGTCGGATCCCCACCTGGTCCTCACCTGTAACTGGTGATTCTCGTTCCCACTTGGAGATCATGTGGACCTGTTGGCCGCAGTGTTTCTAGCATCATTTTTTTTAATTTTTATTTATTTATGATAGTCACAGTGAGAGAGAGAGGCAGAGACACAGGCAGAGGGAGAAGCAGGCTCCATGCACCGGGAGCCCGACGTGGGATTCGATCCCGGGTCTCCAGGATCGCACCCTGGTCCAAAGGCAGGCGCCAAACCGCTGCGCCACCCAGGGATCCCATGTGTTTCTAGCTTCTCATGTACCTCGTGACTTCTCATGTATCCCACCAGTGCCTTACCGGGACCTGGTGAGTTTGGTTGCCACCTGCACCACACCTGGACCTGGTGATTCTGGTCTGCACCTGAGAATACCCCGGATCTGGTGACTGTGGTCCCTTCCTGGGCTTCACCTGGATTTGGGGACTCCGGTCCCCATCTGGGCCTCACCTGGCCCTGTTGACCATGGTCCTCAACTGGGCAAAATTGGGACCTGGTGACTGTGTTCCACAACTGAACCTCACCTGGACCAGGTGACTATGCTCCCCCTCTGGGTCTCACCGTGCCCTAGTGACTGTGAAGTCCCCTTTGGCTTGACTTGGACCTGCTGACCCTGGTTGCCACCTGCGCCTGAACTCGAACTGTTGACTCTGGTTCTTTCAAGGGTCTCCCCTGTACCTGGTGATCCTGGTCCCCACCTGGACCTCACCTGGAAGTGGTGACTCTTGTCACCACCGGGGACTCACCTGGACCTGCTTACTGTGTTCCACACCTGGGCCTCAATAGATCTGTTGACCATGGTCCCCAAGTCGGCCTCACATGAACCTGTTGCCTCTGTTCCCAACCGGGGACTCACGTGTACCTGGTAACTCTGGTCCTCACCTGGGCCTCATCTGCACCTAGTGACTCTGGTCCCCACCTGGACTTCACCTCGATCTGGTGACTCTGGTCCCCACCTGGACTTCACCTGGATCTAGTGACTCTGGTCCCCACATGGACCTGCCCTGGACCTGGTGACTCTCTTTCCAACATGGACCTCACCTGAATGTGGTGAATCTGGTACTCAGTTTGGCCAGACCTGGACCTGGTGTCTCTCGTCCCACTTTGACCTAACTCAGAACTGCTGAATCTTGCCCCACCCAGGCCGCACCCAGACCTGGTGACTCTTGTCGCCAGCTATGTCTCAATTTGACCTGATGAATCTGGTCCTCACGTGGGCTTCACATGGTCCTGGGACTCAGCTGGATAGAGTGGCTCTGGTTCCCACAAGGGGCTCACCTGATACTGGTGACTGTGGTCTTTTTCTATGCCTCACCAGGACCTAGTGATTCTGTTCCAAATCTGGGCCTGCATGGCCCTAGTGACTTTGGTCCTCACCCAGGCATCATTCGGACCTGGATACTCTATTCCTCACCTGGGCCTCACTTTGACCAGGGACCTCTGGTCCCATTCTGGGCCTCAAACTAAACTGGTTACTCTGGTTCCCCCTCTGGGCCTCACCCTTACCTGGTAAATCTGGTCACCCCTTGGGCTTCACTTGGGCCTGGGGAGTCTGGTCCTTAGCTGGTCCTCACCTGGATCTGGTGACTCGTCGCCACCTGGGTCTCACCTGGACTTGGTGAATCCTGTTGCCACCTGCGCCTCACCTGGACCTTGTGACTGTGGTCCCACCTGGACCTCACCTGGATCTGGTTGCTCTAGTTCCCATATGGGGCTCTCCTGAATCTGGTCCGTGTTGTCTGCATCTGGCCTCACCTGGAACACAATGACTCTGATACATATTTGGGCCTCTCCTGGACCTGATGACGCTGGTCCTTACCTGGGCATCACTGGGACCTGGATACTCTCTTATATACCTGGGCCTCACCTGGACCTGGTGACTGTGGTCCCACCTGGGCCTCACCTGGACGAGGTGAATAGTTCCCACAGGGACCTCACCTGGACCTGATGACTCAGGTCCTCATATGGCATCATGGGACCTGGTTTCTCAGTTCCACATCGGGGCCTCACCTGGACCTAGTGATTCTCGTCCCCTCTGGGCCTCACTCTGACGTGGTGACTCTGGTCACCCCTGGATATCACCAGAACCGGGTGACTCTGGTCCCCCTCTGGGACTCTCCCGGAGCTGGGGACACTGGTCCTCAGCTGGGCCTCAACAGGACCTGGTGAATCTACTCCTCACTTAGGCCTCGTCTGGACCTTGTGACTCTTTTCCCACCTGGCATCAATGGGACATGGTTACACAGTTGCCCACCTGGGCCTCTCCTGGACATGATAACTTTGCTCCACACTTTGACCTCAACTGGTCCTGATGAATCTTGTCCCCCCACCTAGACCTCAATCTGCACCTGGTGAGTGTGGTCCCCACCTGGGTCTCACCTAGACCTGTTGCCTCTGATCCCCACCGGGTCCTCACGTGTACCTGGTAACTCTGGTCCTCACCTGGGTCTCATCTGGACCTAGTGACTCTGGTCCCCATCTGGGCATCACATGGATCTGGTGACTCTGGTCCCCACCTGGACTTCACCTGGATCTGGTGACTCTGGACTCCACCTGGACCTCTCCTGGACCTCGTGACTCTCTTTCCAACATGGACCTCACCTGGATCTGGTGACTCTGGTCCTCAGTTTGGCCTCACCTGGACCTGGTGTCTCTCGTCCCCACTTGGACCTAACTCAGAACTGCTGAATCTTGCCCCACCTAGGCCACACCCAGACCTGGTGACTCTTGTCCCCAGCTATGCCTTTATACGACCTGATGAATCTGGTCCTCACGTGGGCCTCACATGGTCCTGGGACTCAGCTGGATAGAGTGGCTCTGGTTCCCACAAGGGGCTCACCTGATACTGGTGACTGTGGTCTTTTTCTATGCCTCACCAGGACCTAGTGATTCTGTTCCAAATCTGGGCCTGCATGGCCCTAGTGACTCTGGTCCTCACCCAGGCGTCACTGGGACCTGGATACTCTAATCCACACCTGGGCCTCAATTTGACCAGGGACCTCTGGTCCCATTCTGGGCCTCAAACTAAACTGGTTACTCTGGTTCCCCCTCTGGCCCTCACCCTGACCTGGTGACTCTGGTCACCCGTTGGGCTTCACTTGGGCCTGGAGAATCTGGTCCTTAGCTGTTCCGCACCTGGATCTGGTGACTGGTCGCCACCTTGGCCTCACCTGGACTTAGTGAATCCTGTTGCCACCTGCGCCTCACCTGCACCTTGCGACAGTGGGCCCACCTGGACCTCACCTGGACGAGGTGACTGGTTCCCACAGGGACCTCACCTGGACCTGGTGACTCAGGTCCTCATATGGGCATCATGGGACCTGGTTTCTCAGTTCCACATCGGGGCCTCACCTGGAGCTAGTGATTCTTGTCCCCCTCTGGGCCTCACCCTGACGTGGTGACTCTGGTACCCACCTGGATATCACCAGAATCGGGTGACTCTGGTCCCCACCCCGGGTCTCACTGTGCCCTAATGACTCTGAACCCCACTTTGGCCTGACTTGGACCTGCTGACCTTGGTTGCCAACTGTGCCTGACCTCGAACTGTTGACTCTGTTTCTTTCAAGGGCCTCCCCTGTACCTGCTGATCCTGGTCCCCACCTGGGTCTCACCTGGACGTGGTGACTCTTGTCACCACCGGGGACTCACCTGGACCTGTTTACTGTGTTCCACACATGGGCCTCAAGTAGACCTGTTGACCATGGTCCCCAAGCCGACCTCACATGGACCTGTTGCCTCTGATCCCCACCGGGGCCTCACGTGTACCTGGTAACACTGGTCCTCACCTGGGCCTCATCTGGACCTAGTGACTCTGGTCCCCACCTGGGCTTCACTTGGATCTGACGACTCTGGTCCCCACCTGGACTTCACCTGGATCTGGTGACTCTGGTACCCACCTGGACCTCTCCTGGACCTGGTGACTCTCTTTCCAACATGGACCTCACCTGGATCTGGTGACTCTGGTCCTCAGTTTGGCCTCACCTGGACCTGGTGTCTCTCGTCCCCACTTTGACCTAACTCAAAACTGCTGCATCTTGCCCCACCTAGGGCGCACCCAGACCTGGTGACTCTTGTCCCCAGCTATGCCTCAATTCGACCTGAGGAATCTGGTCCACAAGTGTGCCTCATATGGACCTGGGACACAGCTGGATACAGTGGCTCTGGTTCCCACAAGGGGCTCACCTGTTACTGGTGACTTATTCACCAGTGGTCTTATTCTATGCCTCACCAGGACCTAGTGATTCTGTTCCGCATCGGGGCTTGCATGGCCCTAGTGACTCTGGTCCTCACCCAGGCATCATTGGGACCTGGATACTCTATTCCACACCTGGGCCTCACTTTGACCAGGGACCTCTGGTCCCATTCTGGGCCTCAAACTAAACTGGTTACTCTGGTTCCCCCTCTAGGCCTCACACTTACCTGGTGACTCTGGTCACCCCCTGGGCTTCACTTGGGCCTGGTGAATCTGGTCCCTACCTGGGCATCATAGGGATATGGTTCCACTGCATGGCCTGCAGGTTGGCCTCACCTGGACCTTGTAACTCTGGTCCCTACCTGGGCATCATCGGGACATGGTTCCACACAAGGCCTGAAGGTTGGCATCACCTGGACATGGTAACTCTAGTCCCTACCTGGGCATCATGGGGACATGGTTCCTCTGCATGGCCTGCAGGTTGGCATCACCTGGACCTGGTGAGTGGGGTTGTCTCCTGTGCCTCTCCCATGCCTGGTGACACAGGTCCCCACGTGGGCCTCACTTGGACCGGGTGAATCTGGTCCTTACCTTGTTCTCACCCGGAACTCGTAACTCTGGTCACCACCTGGGAATCACCTGGCCCTGGTGTTTCTGGTCCCCATCTGGGCGTCATCCAGTCCTGGTGACATTGTTCCCCACCTGGACCTGATTGCTGTGGACTCTTTCTTGGCGTCACCTTTAACTGGTGACTCTGATCCTATCTGCGCGTCACCCAGACCTGGTGACCCTGGTCCTCACCAGGACATGATTGGTACCTGGTGACTCTGTTCCACACCTGAGCCTCACCTGGACATGATGACTCTGGAACCTCTCTGGGCCTCACCCTAAACTGGTGACTCTGGTCTCCATCTGGATGCCACTTGGACCAGGTGATTCTGGTACCCCTCTAAGCCTCAACAAGATCTGGTGACTCTGGTCCTCAACTGGGCCTCACCTGGACCTAGTGAATATGCTCCATCTGGGCCTCATTTGGACCCGGTGACTGTAGTCCCTACCTGGGCTTCATCGGAACATGGTTCCACTGCATGGCCTGCGGGTTGACTTCACCTGGACCTGGTAACTCTAGTCCCTACATGGGCATCATCGGGACATGGTTCCTCTGCATGGCGTTCAGGATTTCCTCACCTGGTACTGGTGAGTGGGTTTGTTCCTGGGCCTCACCCATACCTGGTGACTCAGGTACCCAAGAGGCCTCACTTGGACCTGGTGAATCTGGTCCTTACCTGGTCCTCAACCGGAACTTGTAACTCTGGTCACCACCTGGGAATCACCTGGACCTTTTGAATCTGAATCCCATCTGGGCCTCATCCAGTCCTGGTGACTTTGTTCCCCACCTGGACCTGATTGCTGTGGACTCCTTCTTGGCCTCACCTGGAACTGGTGACTCTGATCCTAACTGGGCCTCACCGAGATCTGGTGACTCTGGTCCTCACCTGTGGACCTTTATGACCTGGATACTCTGTTCCGCACCTGAGCCTCACCTGGACATGATGACTCTGGAACCTTTCTGTTCCTCACCCTGACATGGTGACTCTGGTCACCATCTGAATGTCACCTAGACCAGGTGAATCTGGTACCCCTCTAGGCCTCAACTTGACCTGGTGACTCTGGTCCTCAACTGGGCCTCTCCGGGACCTAGTGAACATGCTCCCCTCCTGCGCCTCATCTTGACCTGGTGACTCTGTTTCTACCTGGGCATCATCGTGACATGGTTACTCTATTCAACACTGGGACTGACCTGATCCTGGTAACTCTGGTCCTGACTTTGGCCTCTTCTGTACCAGGTGACTCTGGCTCCACCTGGGCCTCACCTGTAACTGGTGACTCTGATCCTAAGCATGGCCTCACCTGACCTGGTGACTGTAGTTCCCATCGGGACCTCATCTGGACCTCATGTTTCTGGTCCCACTTGGGCCTCACCAAGACCTGGTGTCTCTGCTACCCACCTGGGTAGCATCAGGATATGGTTACACTGTTCACTAACAGTGACCCAGCCGGACCTATTAACTCTGGTCTTCACCTGGGCCACACCTGGACATGGTGACACTGTTACCCACTTGGGTCTCACCTGGATATGGTGAGTCGGATCCCCACCTGGTCCTCACCTGTAACTAGTGATTCTCGTTCCCACATGGAGATCATGTGGACCTTGTGGCCGCAGTGTTTCTAGAATCTTTTTTTTTTAATTTTTATTGATTTATGATAGTCACAGAGAGAGAGAGAGGCAGAGACACAGGCAGAGGGAGAAGCAGGCTCCATGCACCGGGAGCCCGACGTGGGATTCGATCCCGGGTCTCCAGGATCGCGCCCTGGGCCAAAGGCAGGCGCAAACCGCTGCTCCACCCAGGGATCCTATCTGTTTCTAGCTCATCATGTACTTCGTGATTCTGGTCCCCACCAGTGCCTCACCGGGACCTGGTGAGTGTGGTTGCCACCTGCACCACACCTGGACCTGGTGATTCTGGTCTGCACCTGAGACTACCCTGGATCTGGTGACTGTGGTCCCCACCTGGGCTTCACATGGACTTGGGCTTCACATGGACTTGGTCCCCACCTGGGCTTCACATGGACTATGCCTCAATTCGACCTGATGAATCTGGTCCTCACGTGGGCCTCACATGGACCTGCGACTCAGCTGGAGAGAGTGGCTCTGGTTCCCACAAGGGGCTCACCTGATACTGCTGACTGGGGTGTGTTTCTATGCCTCAACAGGACCTAGTGATTCTGTTCCCCATCTGGGCCTGCATGGCCCTAGTGACTCTGGTCCTCACCCAGGCATCACTGGGACCTGGATACTCTATACCCCACAAGAGCTTCACTTTGACCAGGGACCTCTGGTCCCATTCTGGGCCTCAAACTAAATGGTTACTCTGGTTCCCTCTCTGGGCCTCACCCTTACCTGGTGACTCTGGTCACCCCTTGGTGTTCACTTGGGCCTGGTGATTCTGGTCCTTAGCTGGTCCGCACCTGGATGTCGTGACTGGTCGCCACCCGGGCTTCACCTGGACTTGGTGAATCCTGTTGCCACGTGCAACTCACCTGGACCTTGTGACTGTGTCCTCACGTGGAACTCACCTGGATCTGGTGGCTCTGGTTCCCATATGGGGCTCTCCTGGACCTGGTTCCTGTGGTCTCCATCTGGCCTCACCTGGAACACAATGACTCTGATCCATATTTGGGCCTCTCCTGGACCTGTTGACTCTGGTCCTTACCTGGGCATCATTGGGACCTGGATATTCTCTTATATACCTGGGCCTCACCTGGACCTGGTGACTGTGGTCTCACCTGTGCCTCACCTGGGCGAGGTGACTGGTTCCCACAGGGACCTCACCTGGACCTGGTGACTCACGTCCTCATATGGGCATCATGGGACCTGGTTTCTCAGTTCCACATCGGGGCCTCACCTAGACCTAGTGATTCTCGTCCCCCTCTGGGCCTCTTCCTGACATGCTGACTCTGGTTCCCACCTGGATATCACCAGAACCGGGGGACTCTGGTCCCCCTCTGGGACTCACCTGGAGTTGGGGACACTTGTCCTCAGCTGGGCCTCAACAGGACCTGGTGAATCTACTCCTCACTTAGACCTCGTCTGACCTTGTGACTCTTTTCCCACCTGGAATCAATGGGACATGGTTACTGTGTTCCCCACATGGGCCTCACCTGGACATGATAACTTTGCTCCACACTTTGGGCTCAACTGGTCCTGATGACACTGGTCCCCCCACCTAGGCCTCAATCTGGACCTGGTGACTGTGGTCCCCCCCTGGGTCTCACCTGGACCTGGTGACTCTCGTTCCCACATGAACCAAACCTGGACCTGGTGACTGTGGTGTTCTTGTAGACTCACATTTACCTGGTGCCTCGTGTCCCCACTAGGACCTCAACTGGATCTGTTGACTCTGGCCTGCAGGTTCGCCTCACTTGGACCTAGTGAGTGGGGTTGCCACCTGGGCCTCACCAAAACCTGGTGACTCAGGTCCCCACGTGGGCCTCTTGGACCTGTTAATCTGGTGCTTACCTGGTCCTCTCCCAGACCCGGGTACTCTGGTCCCCAACTGGGCCTCACCTGGACCTAGTGAATATGCTCCATCTGGGCCTCATTTGGACCTGGTGACTCTGGTCCATACCTGGGCATCATCGGGACATGGTTCCACTGCATGGCCTACAGGTTGGCGTCACCTGGACCTGGTAAATCTGGTCCCTACCTGGGCATCAACGGGACATGGTTTCTCTGTATGGCATGCAGGTTGGCCTCACCTTGACCCGGTAAGTCTATTCCCTACATGGGCATCATTGGGACATGGTTCCTCTGCATGGCCTGCATGTTGGCTTCACCTGGACCTGGTTAGTGGGGTTTTCACCAGTGCCTCACCCATACCTGGTGACACAGGTCCCCACGTGCTCATCACTTGGACCTGGTGAATCTGACCCTTACCTGGTCCTCACCCGGAACTGGTAAGTCTGGTCACCACCTGGGAATCACCTGGGCCTGGTGAATCTGGTCCCCATCTGGGCCTCACCCAGTCCTGGTGACTTTGTTCCCCATCTGGGCCTGATTGCTGTGGACTCCTTCTTGGCCTCACCTGGAACTGGTGACTCTGATCCTAACTGGGCCTCACCCAGAACTGGTGACTCTGGTACTCACCTGTGGTCCATTATGACATGGATACTCTGTTCCAACCTGAGCCTCACCTGGATATGATGACTCTGGATCCCCTCTGGGCCTCAGCCTGACATGGTGACACTGGTCCCCATCTGGATGTCACCTAGACCAGGTGAAACTGGTACCCCTCTAGGCCTCAACTTGACCTGGTGACTCTGGTCCTCAACTGGGCCTCACCGGGACCTAGTGAACATGCTCCCCACCTGCGCCTCATCTGGACCTGGTGACTCTGGTCCCTACGTGGGCATCATCGGGACATGGTTGCTTTGCATGGCCTGAAGGTTGCCCTAACCTGGACTGGTGTGTGGGGTTGCCACCTGGGTCTCACCCATACCTGGTGACTCAGGTCCCAACGTGAGACTCTTGGACCTGGTGAATCTGGTCCTTACGTGTTCCTCTCCCAGATTCGGGGACTCTGGACACCACCTGGCCTCACCTGGACCTGGTGGATCTGGTCCCATCTGGGCCTCACCCAGTCCAGGTGACTTTGTTCCCCACCTGTACCTGATTGCTTTGGAATGTTCTTGGCCTCACCTGAAACTGGTGTCTCTGATCCTATCTGCGCCTCACCCAGACCTGTTGACTCTGGTCCTCACCTGGGAATCATTGGTACCTGGTGACTCTGTTCCACACCTGAGCCTCACCTGCACATGTTGACTCTGGAACCACTCTGGGCCTCACCCTGACCTGAAGACTCTGGTACCCATCTGGATGTCACCAAGACCAGGTGAATCTGGTTCCCCTCTGGGCCTCAACTAGACTTGGTGACACTGGTCCTCAACTGGGCCTCACCGGGACCTAGTGAATATGCTCCCCACCTGCGCCTCATCTGGACCTGGTGACTCTGGTTCTACGTGGGCATCATCGGGACATGGTTACTCTATTCCCCACTGGGAGTGACCTGATCCTTGTAACACTGGTCTGACTTTGGCATTTTCTGTACCAGGTGACTCTGGCTCTACCTGGGCCTCACCTGTAACTGGTGACTCTTATCCTAAGCATGGCCTCACCTGACTTGGTGACTCTGGTCCCCATTAGGATGTAACCTGGACCAGGTGATTCTGGTACCCCTCTAGGCCTCAACCAGTTCTGGTGACTCTGGTCCTCAATTGGCTTCACCTGGACCTAGTGAATATGCTCCATCTGGGCCTCATTTGGACCTGGTGACTGTCGTCCCTACCTGGGCATCATCGAGACATGGTTCCGCACATGGCCTGCAGGTTGGCCTCACCTGGACCTGGTGAGTGGGATTGCCACCTGTGGCTAACCCATACCTGGTGACTCAGGTCCCCACGTGGGCCTCTTGGACCTGGTGAATCTGGTCCTTACCTCTTCTTCTCCCAACCTGGGGACTCTGGTCATCACCTGGGCCTCACTTGGACAAGGTGAACTGGTCCCCATCTGGGCCTCACCCAGTCCTGGTCACTTTGTTCCCCACCTGGAACTGATTGCTGTGGACTCTTTCTTTGCCTCACCTGGAACTGGTGACTCTGATCCTATCTGCGTGTCACCCAGACCTGGTGACTCTGGTCCTCATCTGGGCATCATTGGTACCTGGTGACTCAGTTCCACCCCTGAACCTCACCTGGACATGATGACTCTGGAACCTCTCTGGGCCTCACCCTGTCCTGGTGACTCTGGTCCCCATCTGGATGTCACCTGGACCAGGTGATTCTGGTACCCCTCTGAGCCTCAACCAGATCTGGTGACTCTGGTCCTCTACTGGGCCTCACCTGGACCTAGTGAATATGCTCCATCTGGGCCTCATTTGGACCTGGTGACTCTGGTCCCTACCTGGGCATCATCGGGACATGGTTCCACTGCATGGCCTGCAGGTTTGCATCACCTGGACCTGGTAACTCTGGTTCCTATATGTACATCATCGGGACACGGTTCCTCTGCATGGCGCGAAGGATGGCCTCTCCTGGACCTGGTGAGTTTGGTTGCAACCTGTGCCTCACCCGTACCTGGGGACACAGGTCCCCGCTTGGGCCTCTTGGACCTGGTGAATCTGGTCCTTACCTGGTCGTCTCCCAGCCCCAGGGTCTCTGGTCACCACCTGGGAATCACCTGGACCTGGTGAATCTGGTCCTGACCAGGGCCTCACCCAGTCCTGGTGACTTTGTTCCCCACCTGGACCTGATTGCTGTGGACTCCTTCTTGGCCTCACCTGTAACTGGTGACTCTGATCATATCTGCGCGTCACCCAGACCTGGTGACTCTGGTCCTCACCTGGGCATCATTGGTACCCGGTGACTCTGTTCTACACCTGAGCCTCACCTGGACATGATGACTCTGGAACCTCTCTGGGCCTCACCCTTCCCTGGTGACTGTGGTCCCCATCTGGATGTCACCTGGACCAAGGGATTCTTGTACACCTCTCGGCCTCAACCAGATCTGGTGACTCTGGTCCTCAACTGGGCCTCACCTGGACCTAGTGAATATGCTCCATCTGGGCCTCATTTGGACCTGGTGACCCTGGTCACTACCTGGGCATCATCGGGACATGGTTTCACTGCATGGCCTGCAGGTTGGACTCACCTGGACCTGGTAACTCTGGTCCCTACCTGGGCATCATCGGGACATGGTTCCACTGCATGGCCTGCAGGTTGGCCTCACCTGGACCTGGTAACTCTGGTCCCTACCTGGGCATCATCTGGACACGGACACTTGGACATGATGTCTCTGGAACCTCTCTGGGGCTCACCCTGACCTGGTGACTCTGGTCCCCATCTCGTTGTCACCTGAACCAAGTGATTCTGGTACCCTTATGGGGCTCAACCAGATCTGGTGACTCTGGTCCTCAACTGGGCCTCACCTAGACCTAGTGAATATGCTCCATCTGGGCCTCATCTGGACATGGTGATTCTGATCCCTACCTCGGCATTACCGGGACATGGTTCCACTGCATGGCCTGCAGGTGTGCCTCACCTGGACCTGATAACTCTAGACCCCACCTGGGCATCATCAGGACATGGTTCCTCGGCATGGCCTGCAGGTTTGCCTCACTTGGACCTAGTGAGTGGGGTTTTCACCTGAGACTCACCCATGCCTGGTGACACAGGTCCCAACGTGGGCCTCACGTGGACCTGGTGAATCTGGTCCTTCCCTTGTCCTCACCCGGAACTGGTATCTCTGGTCATCACCTGGGAATCACCTGGACATTGTGATTCTGGTCCCCATTGGGCCTCATCCAGTCCTGGTGACTTTGTTGCCACCTGGACCTGATTGCTGTGTACTCCTTATGGCCCTCACCTGGAACTAGTGACTCTGATCCTAACTGGGCCTCACCCAGATCTGGTGACTATGGTCCTCACCTATGGACCATTATGACCTGGATACTCTGTTCCACACCTGAGCCTCACCTGGACATGATGACTCTGGATCCCCTCTGGGCCTCAGCCTGACATGGTGACTCTGGTCCCCATCTGGATGTCACCTAGACCAGGTGAATCTGGTACCCCTCCAAGCCTCAACTAGACCTGGTGACTCTGGTCCTCAACTTGGCCTAACCGGGACCTAGTGAATATGCTCCCCACCTGCACCTCATCGGGAGCTGGTAACTCTGGTTCTACCTGGGCATTATCGGGACATGGTTACTCTATTCCACACTGGGACTGACCTGATCCTGGTAACTCTGGTCCTGACGTTGGCCTCTTCTGTACCAGGTGACTCTGGCTCCACCTGGTCCTCACCTGTAACTGGTGATTGTCGTTCCCACATGGACATCATGTGGACTTGGAGGCTGCAGTGTTTCTAGCTTCTCATGTACCTCGTGACTCTGGTCCCCACCAGGGCCTCACCGGGACCTGGTGAGTGTGGTTGCCACGTGCACCTCACCTGGACCTGGTGATTCTGGCCTGGACCTGAGACTACCCTGGATCTGGTGACTGTGGTCTCCACCTGGGCTTCACCTGGATTTGGGGACTCCGGTCCCCATCTGGGCGTCACCTGGCCCTGTTGACCATGGTACTCAACTGGGCAAAATTGGGACACGGTGACTGTGTTCCACACCTGGACCTCAACTGGACAGGCGACTCTGGTCCCCCTCTGGGTCTCACCGTGCCATGGTGACTGTGAATCCAACTTTGGCCTGACTTGGACCTGCTGACCCTGGTTCCCACCTGCGACTGACGTCGTACTGTTGACTCTGGTACTTTCAAGGGCCTCCCCTGGACCTGGTGATCCTGGTCCCCACCTGGGCCTCACCTGGACGTGGTAACTTTTGTCACCACTGGTTACTCACCTAGACCTGGTTACTGTGTTCCACACCTGAGCCTCAAGTAGACCTGTTGACCATGGTCCCCAAGCCGCCTCACATGGACCTGTTGCCTCTGATCCCCACCGGGGCCTCTCGTGTACCTGGTAACTCTGGTCCTCACCTGGGCATCATTGGTCCTGGTGACTCTGTTCCATACCTGAGGCTCCCCTGGACATGATGTCTCTGGAACCTCTCTGGCTATCAACCTGACCTGGTGACTCTGGTCCCCATATGGATGTCACCTGGACCAGGGGATTATGGTACCCCTCTGGGCCTCAACCAGGTCTGGTGACTCTGGTCCTCAAATGGGCCTCACCTGGACCTAGTGAATATGCTCCGTCTGGGCCTCATTTGGACCTGGTGACTCTGGTCCCTACCTGGGCATCATCGGGACATGGTTCCACTGCATGACCTGCAGGTTGGCCTCACCTGGACCTGGTAACTCTGGTCCCTACCCGCATTATCGGGACATGGTTCCACTGCATGTCCTGTAGGTTGGCCTCACCTGGACCTGGTAACTCTCGTGCCTACCTGAGCATCTTTGGGACCTGTTTCCTCTGCATGGCCTGCAGGTTGGCATCACCTGGAACTGGTGAGTGGGTTTGTCACCTGGGCCTCACCCTTGCCTAGTGACACAGGTCCCCACGTGGGCCTCACTTGGACCTGGTGAATCTGGTCCTTACCTGGTGGTTACCCGGAACTGGTAACTCTGGTCACCACATGGGAATCACCTGGGCCTGGTGAATCTGGTAGCCATCTGGGCCTCACCCAGTCCTGTTGACTTTCTTCCCCACCTGGACATGATTGCTGTGGACTCCTTCTTGGCTAACCTGGAACTGCTGACTCTGATGCTAACTGGGCCTCACCCAGATCTGGTGACTCTGGTCCTCACCTGTGGACCATTATGACCTGGATACTCTGTTCCACACCTGAGCCTCACCTGAATATGTTGACTCTGGATCCCCTCTGGGCATCAGCCTGACTTGGGGACTCTGGACCCCATCTGGTTGTCACCAGACCAGGTAAATCTGGTACCCCTCTAGGCCTCACCTAGACCTGGTGACTCAGGTCCTCAACTGGGCCTCAACGGGACCTAGTGAACATGCTCCCCACCTGCGCCACATCTGGGCCTGGTGACTCTGGTTCTACCTTGGCATCACCGGGACATGATTACTCTATTCCCACTTGGAGTGACCTGATCCTGGTAACTCTGGTCCTGACTTTGGCCTCTTCTGTTCCAGGTGAGTCTGGCTCCACCTGGGCCTCACCTGTAACTGGTGACTCTGATCCTAAGCATGGCCTCACCTGACCTGGTGACTGTGGTTCCCATCGGGACCTCACCTGGACCTCATGTCTCTGGTCCCACTTAGGCCTCACCAGGATCTGGTGTCTCTGCCACCCACCTGGGTAGCATCAGGATATGGTTTCACTGTTCACTAACAGTGACCCAGCAGGACCTATTAACTCTGGTCTTCACCTGGACCACACCTGGACATGGTGACACTTTTTCCCACGTGGGTCTCACCTGGACATGGTGAGTCGGATCCCCACCTGGTCCTCACCTGTAACTGGTGATTCTCTTTCCCACATGGAGATCATTTGGACCTGTTGGCTGCAGTGTTTCTAGCATCTTTTTTTAAATTTTTATTTATTTTTGATAGTCACAGAGAGAGAGAGAGGCAGAGACACAGGCAGAGGGAGAAGCAGGCTCCATGCACCGGGAGCCCGAGGTGGGATTCGATCCCCGGTCTCCAGGATCGCGCCCTGGGCCAAAGGCAGGCGCCAAACCGCTGCGCCACCAAGGGATGCCATGTGTTTCTAGCTTCTCATGTACCTCGTGACTCGGGTCCCCACCAGTGCCTCACCGGGACTGGTGAGTTTGGTTGCCACCTGCACCACACCTGGACCTGGTGATTCTGGTCTGCACCTGACACTACCCTGGATCTTGTGACTGTGGTCCCCACCTGGGCTTCACCTGGATTTCGGGACTCCGGTCCCCACCTCGGTCTCACCTGGCCCTGGGACCATGGTCCTCAACTGGACAAAATTGGGACCTGGTGACTGTGTTCCACAATTGGACTTCACCTGGACCATGTGACTATGCTCCCCCTCTGGGTCTCACCGTACTCTAGTGACTGTGAATTCCACTTTGGCTTGACTTGGACCTGCTGACCCTGGTTGCCACCTGCGCCAGAACTCGAACTGTTGACTCTGGTTCTTTCAAGGGCCTCCCCTGTACCTGGTGATCCTGGTCCCACCTGGGCCTCACCTGGACGTGGTGACCCTTGTAACCACGGGGGACTCACCTGGACCTGCTTACTGTGTTCCACATCTGGGTCTCAAGTGGACCTGTTGATCATGGTCCCCAAGCCATCGTCACATGGACCTGTTGCCTCTGATCCCCACCGGATCCTCACGTGTACCTGGTAACTCTGGTCCTCACCTGGGCCTCATCTGCACCTAGTGACTCTGGTCCCCACCTGGGCTTCACCTGGATCTGGAGACTCTGGTCCCCACCTGGACTTTACCTGGACCTGGTGACTGTGGTCCCACCCGGGCCTCTACTGGATGAGGTGACTGGTTCCCACAGGGACCTCACCTGGACCTGATGACTCAGGTCCTCATATGGGCATCATGGAACCTGGTTTCTCAGTTCCACATCGGGGCCTCTCCTGGACCTAGTGATTCTCGTCCCCCTCTGGGCCTCAACCTGACGTGGTGACTCTGGTCACCCCTGGATATCACCAGAACCGGGTGACTCTGGTCCCCCTCTGGGACTCTCCCGGAGCTGGGGATACTGGTCCTCAAATGGGCCTCAACAGGACCTGGTGAATCTACTCCTCACTTAGGCCTCGTCTGGACCTTGTGACTCTTTTCCCACCTGGCATCAATGGGACATGGTTACACTGTTGCCCACCTGGGCCTCTCCTGGACATGATAACTTTGCTCCACACTTTGGCCTTAACTGGTCCTGATGAATCTTGTCCCCCCACCTAGACCTCAATCTGGACCTGGTGAGTGTGGTCCCCACCTGGGTGTCACCTGGACCTGGTGACTCTCGTTCCCACTTGAAACACACCTGGCCCTGTTGACTGTGGTGTTCTTGTAGACTCACATTTACTTGTGACTACGGTCCCCACTAGGGCCTCACCTGGATCTGGTGACTCTAACCTGCAGGTTGGCCTCACCTGGACCTGGTGAGTCGGGTTGCCACATGGGCCTCACCCATACGTGTTGACTCAGGTCCACACGTGGGCTTCTTGGACCTGGTGAATCTGGTCATTACCTGGTCCTCTCCCAGACTCGGGGACTCTGGTCAACACCTGGGCCTCACCTAGATCTGGTGAATCTGGTCCCCATCTGGGTCTCACCCAGTCCTGGTGACTTTGTTCCCCACCTGGACCTGATTGCTGTGTACTCTTTCTTGGCCTCACCTGGAACTGGTGACTCTGATCATATCTGCGCGTCACCCAGACCTGGTGACTCTGGTCCTCATCTGGGCATCATTGGTACATGGTGACTCTGTTCTACACCTGAGCCTCACCTGGACATGATGACTCTGGAACCTCTCTGAGCCTTACCCTTCTCTGGTGACACTGGTCTCCATCTGGATGTCACCTGGAACAGGGGATTCTCGTATCCCTCTAGGCCTCAACCAGATCTGGTGACTCTGGTCCTCAACTGGGCCTCACCTGGACCTAGTGAATATGCTCCATGTGGGCCTCATTTGGACCTGGTGACTCTGGTCCCTAACCTGGGCATCATAGGGATATGGTTCCACTGCATGGCCTGCAGGTTGGCCTCACTTGGGCCTGGTAACTCTGGTCCCTACCTGGGCATCATCGGGACACGGTTCCTCTCCATCGCCTGCAGGTTGGCCTCACCTGGACCTGGTGAGTGGGGTTGCCAATTGTGCCTCACCCATACATGGTCACACAATCCCCACGTGGGCCTCAATTGGACCTGGTGAATCTGGTCCTTATCTGGTCCTTCCCAGAACAGGTAACTCTGGTCACCACTTGGGAATCACCTGGGTCTGGTGAAACTGGTCCCCATCTGGGCCTCACCCAGTCCTGGTGACTTTGTTCCCACATGGACCTGATTGCTGTGGACGCCTTCTTGGCCTCACCTGGAACTGGTGTCTCTGATCCTATCTGCGCGTCACCCAGACCTGGTGAATCTGGTCCTCAACTGGGCATCATTGGTACCTGGTGACTCTGTTCCACACCTGAGCCTCACTTGGACATGATGACTCTGGAACCTCTCTGGGCCTCACCCTGACCTGGTGACTCTGGTCCCCATCTCGATGTCACCTGAACCAGGTGATTCTGGTACCCTTATAGGGCTCAACCAGATCTGGTGATGCTGGTCCTCAACAGGGCCTCACCTAGACCTAGTGAATATGCTCCATCTGGGCCTCATTTGGACATGGTGATTCTGATCCCTACCTCGGCATTACCGGGACATGGTTCCACTGAATGGCCTCCAGGTTTGCCTCACCTGGACCTGATAACTCTAGACCCCACCTGGGCATCATCAGGACATGGTTCCTCGGCATGGCCTGCAGGTTGGCCTCACTTGGACCTAATGAGTGGGGTTATCACCTGAAACTCACCCATGCCTGGTGACACAGGTTCCCACGTGGGCCTCACGTGGACCTGGTGAATCTGGTCCTTCCCTTGTCCTCACCCGGAACTGGTAACTCTGGTCATCACCTGGGAATCACCTGGATATTGTGATTCTGGTCCCCATTGGGCCTCACCCAATCCTGGTGACTTTGTTCCCACCTGGACCTGATTGCTGTGTACTCCTTCTTGGCCCTCACTTGGAACTAGTGACTCTGATCCTAACCGGGCCTCACCCAGATCTGGTGACTCTGGTCCTCACCTGTGGACCATTATGACCTGGACACTCTGTTCCAACGTGAGCCTCACCCGGACATGATGACTCTGGATCCCCTCTGGGCCTCAGCCTGACATGGTGACTCTGGTCCCCATCTGGATGTCACCTAGACCAGGTGAATCTGGTACCCCTCCAAGCCTCAACTAGACCTGGTGACTCGGTCCTCAACTTGGCCTAACCGGAACCTAGTGAATATGCTCCCACCTGCAACTCATCTGGCCCTGGTAACTCTGGTTCTACCTGGGCATCATCGGGACATGGTTACTCTGTTCCACACTGGGACTGACCTGATCCTGGTAACTCTGGTCCTGACTTTGGCCTCTTCTGTACCAGGTGACTCTGGCTCCACATGGGCCTCACCTGTAACTGGTGACTCTGATTCTAAGCATGGCCTCACCTGACCTGGTTACTGTGGTTCCATCGGATCTTACCTGGGCCTCGTGTCTCTGGTCCCACCTGGGCCACACCAGGACCTGGTGTCTCTGGTACCCACCTGGGTAGCATCAGGATATGGTTACATTGTTCACTAATAGTGACCCAGCCAGACCTATTAACTCCGGTCTTCACCTGGGCCACACCTGGACATGGTGACACGGGTTCCCATCTGGGTCTCACCTGGACATGGTGAGTCGGATCCCCACCTGGTCCTCACCTGTACCTGGTGATTCTCATTCCAGCATGGACATCATGTTCACCTGGTGGCTGCAGTGTTTCTAGTTTCTCATGTACCTAGTGACTCTGGTCCCCACCAGGGCCTCACCGGGACCTGGTGACGGTGGTTGCCACCTGCACCTCACCTGGACCTGGTGATTCTGGTCTGCACCTGAGACTACACTGGATCTGGTGACTGTGGTTCCCTCCTGGGCTTCACCAGGATTTGGGGACTCTGGTCCCCTTCTGGGCCTCACCTGGCCCTGTTGACCACGGCCTCAACTGGGCAAAATTGGGACCCTGTGACTGTGTTCCACAACTGGACCTCACCTGGAACAGGTGACTCTGGTCCCCCTCTGGGTCTCACCGTGCCCTAGTGACTGTGAACCCCACTTTGGCCTGGCTACGACCTGCTGACCCTGGTTGCCAACTGCGCCTGACCTCGAACTGTTTACTCTGGTTCTTTCAAGGGCCTCCCCTGTACCTGGTGATCCTGGTGCCCACCTGGACCTCTCCTGGACGTGGTGACTCTTGTCACCACCGGGGACTCACATGGACCTGCTTACTGTGTTCCACACCTGGGCCTCAAGTACACCTCTTGACCATGGTTCCCAAGCCCGCCTAACATGGACCTGTTGCCTCTGATCCCCACCGGGGCCTCACGTGTACCTGGTAACTCTGGTCCTCACCTGGGCCTCATCTGCACCTAGAGACTCTGGTCCTCACCTGGACTTCACCTGGATCTGGTGACTCTGGTCCCCACCTGAAATTTACCTGGATCTGGTGACTCTGGTCCCCAGCTGGACCTCTCCTGGACCTGGTGACTCTCTTTCCAACATGGATCTCAACTGGATCTGGTCACTCTGGTCCTCAGTTTGGTCTCAGCTGGACCTGGTGTCTCTCGTCCTCACTTTGACCGAACTCAGAACTGCTGAATCTTGCCCCACCTAGGCCGCACCAGACCTGGTGACTCTTGTCCCCAGCTATACCTCAATTCGACCTGATGAATCTGGTACTCACGTGGGCCTCACATGGACCTGGGACTCAGCTGGATGGAGTGGCTCTTGTTCCCACAAGGGGCTCACCTGATACTGGTGACTGTGTTCTTATTCTATGCCTCCCCGGGACCTAGTGATTCTGTTCCCCATCTGGGCTTGCATGGCCCTAGTGACTCTGGTCCTCACCCAGGCTTCATTGGGACCTGGATACTCTATTCCACACCTGGGCCTCACTTTGACCAGGGACCTCTGGTCCCATTCTGGGCCTCAAACTAAACTGGTTACTCTGGTTCCCCCTCTGGGCCTCACCCTTACCTGGTGACTCTGGTCACCCCTTGGGCTTCACTTGGGCCTGGTGAATCTGGTCCTTAGCTGGTCCGCACCTGGATCTGGTGACAGGTCACCACGTGGACCTCATCTGGACTTGGTGAATCCTGTTGCCACCTGCGCCTCACCTGGACCTTGTGACTCTGGTCCCTCCTGGACCTCACCTGGATCTGGTGGCTCTGGTTCCCATATGGGACTCTATTGGACCTGGTTCCTGTGGTCTCCTATGGCCTCACCTGGAACACAATGACTCTGATCCATATTTGTGTCTCTCCTGGATCTTGACTCAGGTCCTTATCTGGGCATCATTGGGACCTGGATACTCTCTTATATACCTGGGCCTCACCTGGACCTTGAGACTGTGGTCCCACCTGGGCCTCACCTGGACGAGGTGACTGGTTGCCACAGGGACATCACCTGGACCTGGTGACTCAGGTCCTCATAAGGGAATCATTCACCTGGTTTTCAGTTCCACATCGGGGCCTCAACTGGACCTAGTGATTTCGTCCAACTCTGGGCCTCACCCTGACCTGGTGACTCTGGTCCTCACCTGGATATCATCAGAACCGGGTGACTCTTGTCCCCCTCTGGGACTCACCCGGAGCTGGGGACACTGGTCCTCAACTGGACCTCAACAGTACTTGTTGAATCTACTCCTCACTTAGGCCTCGTCTGCACCTTGTGACTCTTTTCCCACCTGGCATCAATGGGACATGGTTACTCTGTTCGCCACCTGGGCCTCACCTGGACATCATACCTTGGCTCCACACTTTGGCCTCAACTGGTCCTGATGACACTGTTTCCCCCACCTAGGTCAATCTGGACATGGTGACTGTCGCCACCTGGGTCTCACCTGAACCTAGTGGCTCTCATTCCCTCATGACCCACACCTGGACCTGGTGACTGTGATGTTCTTGTAGACTCACATTTACCTGGTGACTCCGGTCCCCACTAGGGCCTCAACTGGATCTGGTGACTCTGGCCTGCAGGATGGCCCCACCTGACCATGGTGAGTGGGCTGCCACTCCATTCCTGGTGACTCAGGTCCCCAGGTGGACCTCTTGGACCTGGTGAATCTGGTCCTTACCTGGTCCTTCCCGGAACTCGTAACTCTGGTCACCACTTGGGCCTCACCTGGACCTGGTGAATCTGGTACCCATCTAGTCCTCACCCAGTCCTGGTTACTTTGTTCCCCACCTGGACATGATTGCTGTGGACTCTTTCTTGGCCTCACCTGGAACTGGTGACTCTGATCCTATCTGCGTGTCACCTAGACGTGGTGACTCTGGTCCTCACCTGGACATGATTGGTACCTGGTAACTATGTTCCACACGCTGACACTCACCTGGACACGATGACTATGGAACCACTCTGGGCCTCACCCTAACCTGCTGACTCTGGTCTCCATCTGGATGCCACTTGGACCAGGTGATTCTGGTACCCCTCTAGTCCTCAACGAGAGCTGGTGCCTCTGGTCCTGAACTGGGCCTCACCTGGACCTAGTGAATATGCTCTATCTGGGCCTTACCTGGACCTGGTAAGTCTGGTGCCTACCTGGGCATCATCGGGACATGGTTCCACTGCATGGCTGCAGGTTGGCCTCACCTGGACCTGGTAAATCCAGTCCCTACCTGGGCATCATCGTGACACCGTTCCTCTGCATGGCCTGCAGGTTGGCCTCACCTGGACCTGGTGAGTGGGGTTGCCACCTGTGCCTCACCCATACCTGGTGACACAGGTCCCCACGTGGGCCTCACTTGGACCTGGTGAATATGGTCCTTACTTGGTCCTCACCCGGAACTGGTAACTCTGTCATCATCAGGGAATCTCCTGGACCTTGTGAATCTGGTCCCCATCTGGGCCTCACCCAGTCCTGGTGACTTTGTTCCCCACCTGGACCTGATTGCTGTGAAATCCTTATTGTCCTCACCTGGAACTGTTGCCTCTAATCCTAACTGGCCTCACCCAGATCTGGTGACTCTGGTCCTCACCTGTGGACCATTATGACCTGGATACTCTGTTCCACACCTGAGCCTCAACTGGTCATGATGACTCTGGATCCCCTCTGGGCCTCAGCCTGACATGGTGACTCTGGTCCCCATCTGGATATCACCAATACCAGGTGAATCTGGTACCCCTCTATGCCTCAACTAGACCTGGTGATTCTGGTCCTCAACTGGGCCACAACGGGACCTAGTGAACATGCTCCCCACCTGCGCCTCATCTGGACCTGGTGACTCTGGTTCTACCTGGGCATCATCGGGACATGGTTACTTTATTCCCCGCTGGGACTGACCTGATCCTGGTAACTCTAGTCCTGACTTTGACCTCTTCTGTACCAGGTGACTCTGACTCAACCTGGGCCTCACCTGTAACTGGTGACTCTGAACTAAGCATGGCCTCACCTGATCTGGTACTGTGGTTCCCATCGGGACCTCACCTGAACCTCATGTCTCTTGTCCCACCTGGGCTTCACCAGGCCCTGGTGTCTCTGGTCCCCACCTGGGTAGCATCAGGATATGGTTACACTGTTCACTAACAGTGACCCACCCGGACCTATTAACTGTGGTCTTCACCTGGGGAACACCTGGACATGGTGACACTGGTTCCCACATGGGTCTCACCTGGACATGGTGAGTCTGATCCCCAACTGTGCCTCAATGTAACTGGTGATTCTCGTTCCCACATGGACTCATGTGGACCTGGTGGCTGCAGTGTTTCTAGCTTCTCATGCACCTCGTGGCTCTGGTTCCCACCAGGGCCTCACCGGGACCTGGTGAGTGTGGTTGCCACCTGCACCTCACCTGGACTTTGCTGATTCATGTCTGCCCCTGAGACTACCCTGGATCTGGTGACTGTGGTCCCCACCTGGGCTTCACCTGGATTTGGGGCTCCGGTCCCCATCTGGGCCTCATCTGGCCCTGATGACCATGGTCCTCAACTGGGCACAATTGGGCCCCGGTGACTGTGTTCCACAACTGGACCTCACCTGCACCATGTGACTCTGGTCCCCCTCTGGGTCTCACCGTGCCCTAGTGACTGTGAATCCAACTTTGGCCTGACTTGGAACTGCTGACGCTGGTTGCCACCTGCGCCTGACCTCGAACTGTTGACTCTGGTTCGTTCAAGGGCTTACCCTGTACCTGGTGATCCTGGTCCCCACCTGGGACTCACCTGGACGTGGTGACTCTTGTCACCACCGGGGACTCACCTGTACCTGCTTACTGTGTTCCACATCTGGGCCTCAAGTAGACTTGTTGACCATGGTCCCCAAGCCGGCCTCACATGGACCTGTTGCCTCTGATCCCCACCGGGGCCTCATGTGTACCGGGTATCTCTGGTCCTAACCAGGGCCTCATCTGGACCTAGAGACTCTGGTCCCTACCTGGGCTTCACCTGATTCTGGTGACTCTGGTCCCCACCTGGACTTCACCTGGATCTGGTGACTCTGGTCCCTATCTGGATGTACCTGGACCAGGGGATTCTGGTACCCCTCTGGGCCTCAACCAGATATGGTGACTCTGGTCCTCAAATGGGCCTCACCTGGACCTAGTGAATATGCTCCATCTGGGCCTCATTTAGACCTGGTGACTCTGGTCCCCACGTGGGCAACATCGGGACATGGTTCCACATAATGGTCTGCAGGTTGGCCTCTTCTTGACCTGGTAACTCTGGTCCCTACCTGGGCATCATCGGGACACGGTTCCTCTGCATGGCCTGCAGGTTGGCGTCACCAGGACCTGGTGAGTGGGCTTGCCACCTGGGCCTCACCCATACCTGGTGACACAGGTCCCACGTGGGCCTCACTTGGACCTGGTGAATCTGGTCCTTACCTGGTCCTCACCCGGAACTGGTAACTCTTGGCACCACCTGGGAATCACCTGGACCTGGTGAATCTGGTCCCCATCTGGGCCTCACCCAGTCCTGGTGACTTTGTTCCCCACCTGGACCTGACTGCTGTGGACTCCTTCTTGGCCTCACCTGAAAATTGTGACTCTGCTCCTAACTGGGCCTCACCCAGATCTGGTGACTCTGGTCCTCACCTGTGGACCATTATGACCTGGATACTCTGTTCCACACCTGAACCTCACCTGGACATGGTGACACTGGTTCCCATCTGGGTCTCACCTGGACATGGTGAGTCGGATCCCCACCTGGTCCTCACCTGTAACTGGTGATCCTCGTTCCCCATGGACATCATGTGGACCTGGTGGCTGCAGTGTTTCAAGCTTCTCATGTACCTCGTGTCTCTGGTCCCCACCAGGGCCTCACCGGGACCGGGTGAGTGTGGTTGCCACCTGCACCTCACATGGACCTGGTGATTCTGGTCTGCACCTGAGACTACCCTGGATCTGGTGCCTGTGGT
Organism: Canis lupus baileyi; assembly: GCF_048164855.1. Lineage (NCBI taxonomy): Eukaryota > Metazoa > Chordata > Mammalia > Carnivora > Canidae > Canis > Canis lupus. The sequence continues at coordinate 2,100,297 of NC_132867.1, read as the reverse complement.
CCCCACCTGGGTCTCCCCTGGATCTGCTGACTCTCGTTCGCACATGAACCACACCTGGACCTGGTGACTGTGTTGTTCTTGTAGACTCACATTTACCTGGTGACACCGGTCCCCACTAGGGCCTCACCTGGTTCTGCTGACTGTGGCCTGTCGGTTGGCCTCATCTGTACCTGGTGAGTGGGGTTGCCCCCTGAGGTTCACCCATCCCTGGTGACTCAGGAACACACGTGGTCCTCTTGGACCTGGTGAATCTGGTCCTTACATGGTCCTCTCCCAGACCCAGGGACTCTGGTCACCACCTGGGCCTCACCTGACCTGGTGAATCTCTTCCCCATCTGGGCCTCACCCAGTCTTGGTGACTTTGTTCCACAACTGGACCTGATTGCTTTGGACTCTTTCTTGGCCTCACCTGGAACTGGTGACTCTTATCCTCTCTGCGCGTGACTCAGGCCTGGTGACTCTGGTCCTCACCTGGGCATCATTGGTACCTGGTGACTCTGTTCCACACCTGAGCCTCACCTGGACATGATGACTCTGGAACCACTCTGGGCCTCACCCTGACCTGGTGACTCTGGTCCCCATCTGGATGTCACCTGGACCAGGGGATTCTGGTACCCCTCTAGGCCTCAACCAGATCTGGTTTCTCTTGTCCTCAACTGGGCCTCGGTTGGTCCTAGTGAATATGCTCCATCTTGGCCTCATTTGGACCTGGTTACTCTGGTCCCTACCAGGGCATCATGGGGACCTATTTCTACTGCATGGCCTGCAGGTTGGCCTCACCTGGACCTGGTAACTCTGGTCCCTACCTTGGCATTATCGGGACCCGGTTGCTTTGCATGGCCTGCAGGTAGGCCTCACCTGGAACTGGTGAGTGGGGTTGCTTCTTGGGCCTCACCCATACCTGGTGACACAGGCCCCTACTTGGGCCTCACTTGGACCTGGTGTATCTGGTAATTCTGCTCACCACCTGGGGATCACCTGGACCTGGTGAATCTGGTAACTCTGGTCACCACCTGGGATCACCTGGACCTGGTGAATCTGTGTCCCCATCTGGGCCTCACCCAATCCTGGTGACTTTTTTCCCCACCTGGCCCTGATTGCTGTGGACTCCTTCTTAGCCTCACCTGGAACTGTTGACTCTGATCCTAACTGGGCCTCACCCAGATCTGTTGACTCTGGTCCTCACCTGTGGATCACTATGACCTGGATACTCTGTTCCACACCTGAGACTCACCTGGACATGATGACTCTGGATCCCCTCTGGTCCTCTCCCTGACATGGTGAATCTGGTCCCCATCTGGACGGCACCTAGACCAGGTGAATCTGGTACCCCTCTAGGCCTCAACTAGACCTGGTGACTCTGGTCCTCTACTGGGCCTCAACGGGACGTAGTGAATATGCTCCCCAACTTCGCCTCATCTGGACATGGTGACTCTGGCTCCACCTGGGCCTCACCTGTAACTGGTGACTCTGATCCAAATCATGGCCTCTCCTGACCTGGTGACTGTGGTTCCCATCGGGACCTCACCTGGACCTCATGTCTCTGGTCCCACCTGGGCCTCACCAGGACCTGGTGTCTCTGGTACCCACCTCGGTAGCATCAGGATATGGTTACACTGTTCACTAACAGTGACCCAGCCGGACCTATTAACTCTGGTCTTCACCTGAGCCACACCTGGACATGGTGACACTCGTTCCCACCTGGGTCTCACCTGGAAATGGTGAGTCAGATACCCACCTGGTCCTAACCTATAACTGTTGATTCTCGTTCCCACATGGACATCATGTGGACCTGGTGGCTGCGGTGTTTCTAGTTTGTCATGTACCTTGTGACACTGGTCCCCACCAGGGCCTCACCGGGACCTGGTGAGTGTGGTTGCCACCTGCACCTCACCTGGACCTGGTGATTCTGGTCTGCACCTGAGACTACCCTGGATCTGGTGACTGTGGTCCCCACCTGGGCTTCACCTGGATTTGGGGACTCTCGTCCCCATGTGAGGCTCACCAGGCCCTGTTGACCAAGGTCCTCAACTGGGCAAAATTGGGACGCGGTGTCTGTGTTCCACAACTGGACCTCACCTGGACTACGTGACTCTGGTGCCCCTCTGGGTCTCAACATTCCCTAGTGACTGTGAACCCCACTTTCCCCTGACTTAGACCTGCTGACCCTGGTTGAAACCTGCGCCTGAACTCGAACTGTTGACTCTGGTTCTTTCAAGGGCCTCCCCTGTACCTGGTGATCGTGGTCCGAACCTGGGCCTCACCTGGACGTGGTGTCTCTTGTCACCATGGGGACTCACCTGGACCTGCTTACTGTGTTCCACACCTGGGCCTCAAGTAGACCTGTTGACCTTGGTCCCCAAGCCGGCCTCACATGGACCTGTTGCCTCTGATCCCCACCGGGGCCTCACGTGTACCTTGTAACTCTGGTCCTCACCTGGGCCTCATCTGGACCTAGAGACTCTGGTCCCCACCTGGGCTTCACCTGGATCTGGAGACTCTGGTCCCCATCTGGACTTCACCTGGATCTGGTGACTTTGGTCCCAATCTGGACCTCTCCTGCACTTGGTGTCTCTCTTGCCCACTTTGACCTAACTCAGAACTGCTGAATCTTGCCCCACCTATTACGCACCCAGACCTATTGACTCTTGTCCCTAGCTATTCCTCAATTCGACCTGATGAATCTGGTCCTCACGTGGACCTCACATTTACCTGGGACTCAGCTGGAAAGAGTGGCTCTGGTTCCCACTAGGGGCTCACCTGATACTGCTGAATGTGGTCTTATTCTATGCCTCACCAGAAACTAGTGATTCTGTTCCCCATCTGGGCCTGCATGTCCTTAGTGACTCTGGTCCTCACTGAGACATCATTGGGACCTGGATACTCTATTCCACAGCTGGGCCTCACTTTTACCAGGAACCGCTGGTCCCATTCTGGGCCTCAAACTAAACTGGTTACTCTGGTTCCCCCTCTTAACCTCACCCTTACCTGGTGACTCTGGTCACCCCTTGGGCCTCCCCTGGGCCTGGTGACTCTGGCCTGCAGGTTGGCCTCACCTGGACTTGATTAGTGGGATGCCACCTGGGCCTCACCCATACTTGGTGACTCAGGTCCCCACATGGGCCTCTTGGACCTGGTGAATCTGACCCTTACATGGACTTCTCCCAGACCCGGGGAATCTGGTCACAACATGGGCCTCACCTGGACCTGGTGAATCTGGTCTCCATCTGGGCCTAACCCAGTCCTGGTGACTATGTTCCCCAACTGGACCTGATTGCTCTGGACTCTTTCTTGCCCTCACTTTGAACTGGTGACTCTGATCCGATCTGTGCGTCACCCAGACCTGGTGACTCTCGTCCTCACCTGGGCATCATTGGTACCTGGTTACTCTGTTCCACACCTGAGCCTCACCTGGACATGATGTCTCTGGGACCTCTCTGGGCCTCACCCTGACCTGGTGATCTGGTCCCCTTCTGGATTTCACCTGGACCAGGTGATTCTGGAACCCCTCTAGGCCTCAACCAGATCTGGTGACTCTTGTCCTCAAGTGGGCCTCACCTGGACCTAGTGAATATGCTCCATCTGGGCCTCATTTGGACCTGGTGACTCTGGTCACTCACTGGGCATCATCTGGAAATGGTTCCACTGCATGACCTGCTGGTTTGCCTCACCTGGACCTGGTAAGTCTGGTCCCTACCTGGGCATCATCGGGACATCTTGACCTGGTGAGTGGGGTTCTCACCTGGATCTTACCCATGCCTGGTGACACAGGTCCCCACGTGGGCCTCCCTTGGACCTGGTGAATGTGGTCCTTACCTAGTCCTCACCCGGAACTGGTAAATCTGGTCACCACCTGGGCATCACCTAACCTGGTGACTTTGTTCCCCACGTGGACCTGATTGCTCTGGACACCTTCTTGGCCTTACCTGGAAGTGGTAACTCTGATCCCAACTGGGCCTCTCTCAGATCTGGTGACTCTGTTCCTCACCTGGGCCTCATCTGGACCTAGTGACTCTGGTCCCCACCTGGGCTTCAACTGGATCTGTTGACTCTGGTCCCCACCTGGATTTCACCTGGAACTGGTGACTCAGGTCCATACCTGAACCTCTCCTGGACCTGGTGACTCACTTTCCAACATGGACCTCACTTGGATCTGGTGACTATGGTCCTCAGTTTGGCCTCACCTGGACCTGGTGTCTCTCGTCCCCACTTTGACCTAACTCAGAACTGCTGATCTTGCCCCACCTAGGCCGCACACAGACATGGTGACTCTTGTCCCCAGCTATGCCTCAATTCGACCTGATGAATCTGGTCCTCACGTGGGCCTCCATGGACCTGGGACTCAGCTGGATAGAGTGGCTCTGGTTCCCACAAGGGGCTCACCTGATACTGCTGACTGTGGTCTTATTCTATGCCTCACCAGGACCTAGTGATTCTGTTCCCCATCTGGGCCTGCATGGCCCTAGTAACTCTTTTCCTCACCCAGGCATCATTGGGATCTGGATACTCTATTCCACATCTGCGCCTCACTTTCACCAGGGACCTAGGGTCCCATTCTGGGCCTCAAACTAAACTGGTTATTCTGGTTCCCCCTCTGGGCGTCACCCCTACCTGGTGACTCTGGTCACCCCTTGGGCTTCACTTGGGCCTGGTGAATCTGGTCCTTAGCTGTTCCGCACCTGGATCTGGTGACCGGTCGCTACCTGGGCCTCACCTGGATTTGGTGAAACCTGTTGCCACCTGCGCCTCTTCTGGACCTAGTGACTGTGGTCCCACCTGGACCTCACCGGGATCTAGTGTCTCTGGTTCCCATATGGGGCTCTCCTGGACCTGGTTCCTGTGGTCTCCATCTGGCCTATCCTGGAACACAATGACTCTGATCCATATTTGGGCCTCTCCTGGACATGTTGACTCTGGTCCTTACCTGGGCATCATTGGGACCTGAATACTCTCTTATATGTCTTGACCCCACCTGGCCCTGGTGACTGTGGTCCCACATGGGATTCACCTGGACAGGTGACTGGTTCCCACAGGGACCTCTCCTGGACCTGGTGACTCAGGTCCTCATATGGGCATCATGGGACCTGGTTTCTCAGTTCCACATCGGGGACTCACCTGGACCTAGTGATTCACGTCCCCCTCTGGGCCTCAACCTGATGGTGACTCTGGTCCCCACCTGGATAACACCAGAACCGGGGGACTCTGGTCCCCCTCTGGGACACACCCGGAGCTGGGGACACTGGTCCTCAGCTAGGCCTCAACAGGACCTGGTGAATCTCCTCCTCACTTAGGCCTCGTCTGGACCTTGTGACTCTTTTCCCACCTGGCAGCAATGGGACATGGTTACTCTGTTCCGCACCTGGGCCTCACATGGACATGATAACTTATCTCCGCACTTTGGCCTCAACTGGTCCTGATGACCCTGGTCCCCCATCCGAGGCCTCAATTTGGACCTGGAGGCTGTCGTCCCCACCTGGGTCTCACCTGGACCTGGAGACTCTCGTTCCCACAGGAACCACACCTGGACCTGGTGACTGTGGTGTACTTGTAGACTCACATTTACCTGGTGACTCCGGTCCCCACTAGGGCCTCACCTGGATCTGGTGACTCTGGCCTGCAGGTTGGCCTCACTTGGACCTGGTGAGTGGGGTTGCCACCTGGGCCTCACCCAAACCTGGTGACTCAGGTCCCCACGTGGGCCTCTTTGACCTATTAATCTGGTCCTTACCTGGTCCTCTCCCAGACCCGGGGACTCTGCTCACTACCTGGGCCTCACCTGGGCTGGTGAATCTGGTCCCCATCTGGGCCTCACCCATTCCTGGTGACTTTGTTCGCCACCTGGACCTGATTTTTGTGGACTCCTTCTTGGCCTCACCTGGAACTGGTGACTCTGATCGTATCTGCACGTCACCCAGATCTGGTGACTCTCGTCCTCACCTGGGCATCATTGGTACCTGGTCACTCTGTTCCACTCCTGAGCCTCACCTGGACATGATGACTCTGGAACCTCGCTGGGCCTCACCCTGACCTGGTGACTCTGGTCCCCATCTGGATGTCACCTGGTCCAGGTGATTCTGGTACTCCTCTAGGACTCAATCAGAAATGGTGACTGTGATCCTCAACTGGGCCTCACCTGCACCTAGTGAATATGCTCCATCTGGGCCTCATTTGGACCTGGTGACTCTGATCCCTACCTGGCCATCATCGGGACATATTCACTGCATGGCTTGCAGGTTGTCCTCACCTGGACCTGAGAACTCTAGTCCCTACCTCGGCATCATCTGGACATGGTTCCTCTGCATGGCTTGCAGGTTGGCCTCACCTGTACCTGGTGAGGGGGGTTGTCACATGGGCCTCACAAATACCTGGTGACACAGGTCCCCACTAGGGCCTCACTTGGACCTGGTGACTCTGGTCCTTACCTGGTCCTCACCCGGAACTCGTAACTCTGTTCACCACCTGGGAATAACCTGAACCTAGTGACTCTGGTCCCCATCTGGATGTCACCTGGACTAGGTGTTTCTGGTACCTCTCTAAGCCTCAACCAGATCTGGTGACTCTGGTCCTCAACTGGGCCTCACTGGGACCTAGTGAACATGCTCCCCACCTGCGCCTCATCTGGACCTGGTGACTCTGGTTCTACCTGGGCATCATCGGGACCTGGTTACTCTATTCCCCACTGGGACTGACCTGATCCTTGTAACACTGGTCCTGACTTTGGCCTCTTCTGTACTTAGTGACTCTGGCTCCACCTGGGCCTCAGCTGTAACTGGTGACTCTGATCCTAAGCATGGCCTCACCTGACCTGGTGACTGTGGTTCCCGTCGGGACCTCACCTGGACCTCATGTCTCTGGTCCAACCTGGGCCTCACCAGGACCTGGTGTCTCAGGTACCATCCTTGGTAGCATCAGGATATGGTTACACTGTTCACTAACAGTGACCCAGCCGGACCTATTAACTCTGGTCTTCACCTGGGCCACACCTGGACATGGTGACACTCGTTCCCACCTGGGTCTCACCTGGACATGGTGAGTCGTATCCCCACCTGGTCCTCACCTGTAACTGGTGATTCTCGTTCCCACATGGACATCATCTGGACCTGGTGGCTGCAGTGTTTCTAGCTTCTCATGTACCTCGTGACTCTGGTCCCCACAAGGGCCTCACCGGGACCTGGTGAGTGTGGTTACCACCTGCACCTCACCTGGACCTGTTGATTCTGGTCTGCACCTGAGACTACCCTGGATCTGGTGACTGTGGTCCCGACCTGGACATTACCTGGATTTAGGGACTCCGGTCCCCATCTGGGCCTCACCTGGCCCCGTTGATCAAGGTCTCATCTGGGCAAAATTGGGCCCCGGTGACTGTGTTCCACAACTGGACCTCACCTGGACCATGGGACTCTGGTTCCCCTCTGGGCCTCACCCTACCCTAGTGACTGTGAACCCCACTTTGGCCTGACTTGGACCTGCTGACCCTGGTTGCCACCTGCGCCTGACCTCGAAATGTTGACTCTGGTTCTTTCAAGGGCCTCCCCTGGTCCTGGTGATCCTGGTCCCCACCTGGGACTTACCTAGACGTGGTGACCCTTGTCACCACCGGGGACTCACTTGGACCTGCTTACTGTGTTCCACACCTGGGCCACAAGTATACCTGATCACCATGGTCCCCAAGACAGAATCACATGGACCTTTTGCCTCTGATCCCCACCGGGGCCTCAAGTGTACCTGGTAACTCTGGTCCTCACATGGGTCTCATCTGGACCTAGTGACTCTCGTCCCCACCTGGGCTTCACCTGCATCTGGTCACTCTGGTCCCCACCTGGAATTCACCTGGATCTTCTGACTCTGGTCCCCACCTGGACCTCACCTGGATCTGGTGACTCTCGTCCTCACTTTGGCCTCACCTGGACCTAAGGTCTCTCATCCCCACTTTGACCTAACTCAGAACTGCTGAATCTTGCCCCATCTAGGCCGCACCCAGACCTGATGACCCTTGTCCCCAGCTATGCCTCAATTCGACCTGATGAATCTGGTCCTAACGTGGGCCTCACATGGACCTGGGACTCAGCTGCATAGAGTGGCTCTGGTTCCCACAAGTGCCTCCCCTGATACTGGTGACTGTGGTCTTATTCTATGCCTCACCAGGACCTAGTGATTTTGTTCCCCATCTGGGCCTGCATGGCCTTAGTGACTCTGGTCCTCACCCAGGCATCATTAGGACCTGGATACTCTATTCCACACCTGGGCCTCACTTTGACCCGGGATCTCTGGTCCCATTATGGGCCTCAAACTAAACTGGTTACTCTGGTTGCCCCTCTGGGCCTCACCCTTACCTGGTGACTCTAGTCACCCCGTGGGCTTCACTTGGGGGTGGTGAATCTGGACCTTAGCTGGTTTTCACCTGGATCTGGTGACTGGTCGCCACCTGGGCCTCACCTGGACTTGGTAAATCCTGTTGCCACCTGCACCTTACCTGGACCTTGTGACTGTGGTCCCACCTGAACCTCTCCTGGATCTGGTGGCTCTGGTTCCCATATGGGGCTCTCCTGGACCTGGTTCCTGTGGTCTCCATCTGGACTCACCTGGAACACAATGACTCTGATCCATATTTGGGCCTCTCCTGAACCTGTTGACTCTGGTCCTTACCTGGGCATCATTGGGACCTGGATACTCTCTTATATACCTGGGCCTCACCTGGACCTGGTGACTGTGGTCCCACCTGGGCCTCACCTGGACGGGGTGACTGGTTCCCGCAGGGAACTCACCTGGACCTGGTGACTCAGGTCCTCATATGGGCATCATGGGACCTGTTTTCTCATTTCCACATCGGGACCTCATCTGGACCTAGTGACTCTCATCCCCCTCTGGGCCTCACCATGACGTGGTGACTTTTGTCCCCACCTGGATATCACCAGAACCGGGTGACTCTGGTCCCCCTCTGGGACTCACCCGGAGCTGGGGACACTGGGCCTCAACTGGGCCTCAACAGGACCTGGTGAATCTACTCCTCACTTTGGCCTCATCTGGACCTTGTGACTCTTTTCCCACCTGGCATCAATAGGACACGGTTACTCTGTTCCCCACCTGGGCCTAACCTGGACACGATAACTTTGCTCCACACTTTGGCCTCAAATGGTCCTGATGACTCTCGTCCCCCCACCTAGGCCACAATCTGGACCTGGTGACTGTGGTCCCCAACAGGTTCTCACCTGGACCTGGTGACTCTCGTTCCCACAGGAACCACACCTGGACCTGGTGACGGTGGTGTTCTTGTAGACTCACATTTACCTGGAGACTCTGGTCCCCACCTGGATCTGGTGACTCTTGCCTGCAGGTTGTCCTCACCTAGACCTGGTAACTCTAGTCCCTAGATGGGCATCTTCGGGACGTGGTTCCACTGCAAGGCCTGCAGGATGGCCTCACCTGGACCTGGTGAGTGGGGTTACCACTTGGGCCTCACCCATACTAGGTGACACAGGTCCCCACGTGGGTCTAACTTGGATCTGGTGTATCTGGTAATTCTTGTCACCTTCTGAGAATCACCTGGACTTGGTGAATCTGGTAAATCTGGTCACCACCTGGGAATCACGTGGACCTGGTGAATCTGGTCCCCATCTGGGCTTCACCCAGTCCTGATGACTTTGTTCCCCACCTGGACCTGATTGCTGTGGACTCCTTCTTGACCTCACCTGGAACTGGTGACTCTGATCCTAACTGGGCCTCACCCAGATCTGGTGACTCTGGTCCTCACCTATGGACAATTATGACCTGGATACTCTCTTCCACACCGGAGTCACACCTGCACATGATGACTCTGGAACCTCTCTAGGCCTCACCCTGACCTGGTGACTCTGGTCCCCATCTGGATTTCACCTGGTCCAGGTGATTCTGGTACCCCTCTAGGGTCATCCAGATCTGGTGACACTGGTCCTCACATGGGCCTCACCTGGACCAAGTGAATATAATCCATCTGGGCCTCATTTGGACCTGGAACTCTGGTCCCTACCTGGGCATCATCAGAACATGGTTACTCTGCATTGCCTGCAGGTTGGCCTCACCTGGACCTGGTGAGTGTGGTTGCCACCTGGGTCTCACCCATACCTGGTGACACGGGTCCCCACGTGGGCCACACTTCGACCTGGTGAATCTGGTCCTTACCTGGTCCTCACCCGGAACTGGTAACTCCGGTCATCATCTGGGAATCTCCTGGACCTTGTGAATCAGGTCCCCGTCTGGGCCTCTCCCAGTCCTGGCGACTTTGTTCCCCACCTGGACCTGATTGCTGTGGACTCCTTCTTGGCCTCACCTGGAACTAGTTACTCTGATCCTAAGTGGGCCTCACATAAATCTGCTGAATCTGGTCTTAACCTGTGGACCATTATGACCTGGATACTCTGTTCCACATCTGAGCCTCACCTGGACATCATGACTCTGGAACCCCTCTGGGCCTCACCCTGACCTTGTGACTCTGGTCCCCATTAGGATGTAACCTGGACCAGGTGATTCTGGTACCCTCTAGGCCTCAACCAGATCTGGTGACTCTAGTCCTCAACTGGGACTCACCTGGACTTAGAGAATATGCTCCATCTGGGCCTCATTTGGACCTGGTGACTCGGGACCCTACCTGGGCAACATCGGGACATGGTTCCACTACATGGCCTGCAGGTTGGCCTCACCTGGAACTGGTGAGTGGGATTGCCACCTGGGGCTCACCCATACCTGGTGACTCAGGTCCCCATGTCGGCCTCTTGGACCTGGTGATTCTGGTCCTTACTTGGTCCTCTCCCAACCTGGGGTCTCTGGTCATCACCTGGGCCTCACCTGGACAAGGTGAATCTTGTCCCCATCTGGGCCTCACCCAGTCCTCTTTACTTTGTTCCGCACCTGGACCTGATTGCTGTGGACTCTTTCTTTGCCTCACCTGGAACTGGTGACTCTGGAACCTCTCTGGGCCTCACCCTGACCTGGTGACTCTGGTCCCCATCTGGATGTCACCTGGACCAGGTGATTCTGGTACCCCTCTAGGCCTCAACCAGATCTGGTGACTCTGGTCCTCAAATGGGCCTCACTTGGACCTAGTGAATATACTCGATCTGGGCCTCATATGGAGCTGGTGACTCTGGTCCCTACCTGGGCTTCATCGGGACACGGTTCCTCTGCATGGCCTGCAGGTTGGCCTCACCTGGACCTGGTAACTCTGATCCCTACCTGGGCTTCATCGGGACACGGTTCCTCTGCATGGCCTGCAGGTTGGTCTCACCTGGACCTGGTGAGTGGGGTTGCCTCAGAGCCTCACACATACCTGGTGACACAGGTCCCCCAGTGGGCCTCACTTGGACCTGGTGAATCTGGTACCTACCTGGTCCTCACCCAGAACTGGTAACTCTGGTCACCACCTGGGAATCACCTGGACCGGGTGAATCTGGTCCCCATCTGGGCTTTCATGGCCCTAGTGAATCTGGTCCTCACCCAGGCATCATTGGGACCTGGATACTCTATTCCACACCTGGGCCTCACTTTGTCCAGGGACCTCTGGTCCCATACTGGGCCACAAACTGAACTGGTAACTCTGGTTCCCCCTCGGGACCTCACCCTTACCTGTTGACTCTCGTCACCCCTTGGGCTTCACTTGGGCCTGGTGAATCTGGTTCCTAGCTGGTCCGCACCTGGATCTGGTGACAGGTCACCACGTGGGCCTCACCTGGACTTGGTGAATCATGTTGCCACCTGCGCCTCACCTGGACCTTGTGACTGTGGTCCCTCCTGGACCTCACCTGGATCTGGTAGATCTGGTTCCCATATGGGGCTCTCCTGGACCTGGTTCCTGTGGTCTCCATCTGGTCTCACCTGGAACACAATGACTCTGATCCATATTTGGACCTCTCCTGGACTTGTTGACTCTGATCCTTACCTGTGCATCATTGGGACCTGGATACTATCTTATATACCTGGACCTCACCAGGACCTGGTGACTGTGGTCCCACCTGGGCCTCACCTGGACGGGGTGACTGGTTCCCACAGGGACATCACCTGGACCTGGTGACTCAGGTCCTCATATGGGCATCTTGGGACCTGGTTTCACAGTTCCACATCGGGGCCTCACCTGGACCTAGTGATTCTCGTCCCCCACTGGGCCTCACCCTGACTTGTGACACTGGTCCCTACCTGGATATCACCAGAACCAGGTGACACATCCGGAGCTGGGGACACTGGTCCTCAGCTGGGCCTCAACAGGACCTGGTGAATCTACTCCAAACTTAAGCTTCGTCTGGACCTTGTGACTCTTTTCCCACCTGGCATCAATGGGACATGGTTACTCTGTTCCCCACCTGGTCCTCACCTTGACATAACTTTGCTGCACACTTTGGCCTCAACTGGTCCTGATGAGTCTCGTCCCCCAACCTAGGCCTCAATCTGGACCTGGTGACTTGTCGTCCCCAACTGATTCTCAGCTGGATCTGGTGACTCCTGTTCCCACATGAACCACACCTGGACCTGGTGACTGTGGTGTTCTTGTAGACTCACATTTACCTTGTGACTCCCGTCCCCACCGGGCCTCACCTGTATCTGGTGACTCTGGCCTGCAGGCTGGCCTCACCTGGACCTGGTGATTGGGGTTGCCACCTGGGCCTCACCCATACCTGGTGACTCAGGTCCCCACGTGGGCCTCTTGGACCTGGTGATTCTGGTCCTTACCTGGTCCTCTCCCAGAACCGGGGACTCTGGTCACCACCTGGGCCTCACCTGGACCTGGTGAATCTGGTCCCCACCTGGCCTCACCCAGTCCTGGTGATTTTGTTCCCCACCTGGACCTGATTGCTGTGGTCTCTTTCTTGGCCTCACCTGGACCTGGTGACTCTGATCCTATCTGCGCGTCACCCAGATCTGGTGACTCTGGTCCTCACCTGGCATCATTGGTACCTGGTGACTCTGTTCCACAGCTGAGCCTCAGCTGGACATGATGACTCTCGAACCTCTCTGTGCCTCACCCTGACCTGGTGACTCTGGTCCCCATCTGTATGTGACCTGGACCAGGGGATTCTGGTACCCCTCTAGGCCTCAACCAGATCTGGTGACTCTGGTCCTCAACTGGGCCTCACCTGGACCTAGAGAATATGCTCAATCTGGGCCTCATTTGGAGCTCGTGCCTCTGGTACCTACGTGGGCACCATCGGGACATGGTTCCACTGCATGGCCTGCAGGTTGGCCTCACCTGGACCTGGTAACTCTGGTCCCTACCTGGACATCATCGGGACCCGGTTCCTCTGCATGGCCAGCATGTTGGCCTCAGCCGGACCTGGTGAGTGGGGTTGCCACCTGGGGCTCACAAATACCTGGTGACACAGGTCCCTACGTGGGCCTCACTTGGACCTGGTGATTCTGGTCCCCATCTGGGCCTCACCCAGTCCTGTTGACTTTCTTCCCCACCTGGACCTGATTGCCGTGGACTCCTTGGCCTCAACTGGAAGTGTTGACTCTGATCCTAACTGGGCCTCACCAAGATCTGGTGACTCTGCTACTCACCTGTGGACCATTATGACCTGGATACTTTGTTCCACACCTGAGCCACACCTGGACATGCTGACTCTGGATCCCCTCTGGGCCTCACCCTGACATGGTGACTCTGGTCCCCGTCTGGATGTCACCTAGACCAGGTGAATCTGGAAACCCTCTAGGCCTCAACTTCTCCTGGTGACTCTGGGCCTCAACTGGGCCTCACCGGGACCTAGTGAACATGCTCCCGACCTGCGCCCCATCTGGACCTGGTGACTCTGGTTCTACCTGGGCGTCACCGGGACTTGGTTACTCTATTCACCACTGGGACAGACCTGATCCTGGTAACTCTGGTCCTGACGTTGGCATCTTCTGTACCAGGTGACTCTGGCTCAAACCTGGGTCTCACCAGTAACTGGTGACTCTGATCCAAAGGATGGCCTCACCTGACCTGGTGACTGTGGTTCTCATCGGACCTCACCTGGACCTCATGTCTCTGGTCCCACCTGGGCCTCACCAGGACCTGGTGTCTCTGGTACCCACCTGGGTAGCATCAGGATATGGTTACACTGTTCACTATCAGTGACCCAGCCGGACCTATTAACTCTGGTATTCACCTGGGCCACACTGGACATGGTGACACTGGTTCCCACATGGGTCTCACCTGGACATGGTGAGTCGGATCCCCAATGGTCCTCCCCTGTAACTGGTGATTCTCGTACCCACATGGACATCATGTGGACCTGGTGGCTGCAGTGTTTCTAGCTTCTCATGTACCTCGTGGCTCTGGTCCCCACCAGGGCCTCACCGGGACCTGGTGAGTGTGGTTGCCACCTGCACCTGACCTGGACGTGGTGATTCTGGTCTGTAACCGAGACTACCCTGGATCTGGTGACTGTGGTCCCCACCTGGGCTTCACCTGGATTTGGGGCTCCGGTCCCCATTTGGGCCTCACCTGGCTCAGTTGACCGTGGTCCTCAACTGGGCAAAATTGGGCCCCGGTGACTGTGTTCCACAACTGGACCTCACCTGGACCACGTGACTCTGGTCCCCCTCTGGGTCTCACCGTGCCCTAGTGCTGGGAACCCCACTTTGGCCTGACTTGGATCTGCTGACCCTGGTTGCCACCCGTGCCTGACCTCGAACTGTAGACTCTGGTTCTTTTAAGGGCCTCCCCTGTACCTGGTGATCCTGGTCCCCACCTGGGCCTCACCTGGACGTGGTGACTCTTGTCACCACCGGGGACTCACCTGGACCTGGTTATTGTGTTCCACACCTGGACCTCAAATAGACCTGTTGACCATGGTCCCCAAACCGGCCTCACATGGACCTGTTGCCTCTGATCTCCACCGGGGCCTCACGTGTACCTGGTAACACTGGTCCTCACCGGGGCCTCATCTGGACCTAGTGACTCTGGTCCCCACCTGGGCTTCACCTGGATCTGGTGACTCTGGTCCCCACTTGGACTTCACCTGGATCTGGTGACTCTGGTCCCCACCTGGACCGCTCCTTGACCTGGTGACTCTCTTTCCAACATGGACCTCGCCTGGATCTGGTGACTCTGGTCCTCAGTTTGGTCTCACCTGGACCTGGTGTCTCTCGTCCCCACTTTGACCTAACTCAGAACTGCTGAATCTTGCCCCACCTAGGCCGCACCCAGACCTGGTGACTCTTGTCCCCAGCGTTGCCTCAATTCGACCTGATGAATCTGGTCCTCACATGGGCCTCACATGGACCTGGGACTCAGCTGGATAGAGTGGCTCTGGTTCCCACAAGGGTGTCACGTGATACTGCTGAGTGTGGTCTTATTCAATGCCTCAACAGGACCTAGTGATTCTGTTCCCCATCTGGGCCTGCATGGCCCTACTGACTCTAGTCCTCACCCAGGTGTCTTTGGGACCTGGATAGTCTACTCCACACCTGGGCCTCATTTTGACCAGTGACCTCTGGTCCCATTCTGGGTCTCAAACTAAACTGGTTACTCTGGATCCCCCTCTGGGCCTCACCCATACCTGGTGACTCTGGACACCCCTTGGGCTTCACTTGGGCCTGGTGAATCTGGTCCTTAGCTGGTCCGCACCTGGATCTGGTGACTGATCGCCAACTGGGCCTCACCTGGACTTGGTGAAACCTGTTGCCACCTGCGCCTCCCCTGGACCTTGTGACTGTGGTCCCACCTGGACCTCACCTGGATCTGATGGCTGTGGTTCCCATATGGGGCTCTCCTGGTCCTGGTTCCTGTGGTCTCCATCTGGCCTCACCTGGAACACAATGACTCTGATCCATATTTGGGCCTCTCCTGGACCTGATGACTCTGTTCCTTACCTGGGCATCATTGGGACCTGGATACTCTCTTATATACCTGGGCCGCACCTGGAACTGGTGACTGTGGTCCCACCTGGGCCTCACCTGGACGAGGTGACTTGTTCCCTCAGGGACCTCACCTGGACCTGGTGACTTAGGTCCTCATATGGGCATCATGGAACCTGGTTTCTCAGTTCCACATCGGGGCCTCAAACTGAACCTAGTGATTCTCGTCCCCCTCTGGGCCTCACCCTGACGTGCTGACTCTGGTCCCCACCTAGATATCACCAGAACCGGGTGACTCTGGTCCCCCACTGTGACTCACCCGGAGCTTGGGACACTGGTCCTCTGCTGAGCCTCCACAGGACCTGGTGATTCTACTCCTCACTTAGGCCTCGTCTGGACCTTGTGAGTCTTTTCCCACCTGGAACCAATGGGACATGGTAACTCTGTTCCCCACCTGGGCCTCACCTGGACATGAGAACTTTGCTCCACACTTTGGCCTCAAATGGTCCTGATGACTCTTTCCCCCCCACCTAGGCCTCAATCTGGACCTGGTGCTGTGGTCCCCAGCTGGGTCTCACCTGGACCTGGTAACTCTCGTTCCCACATGAACCACAACTAGATCTGGTGACTGTGGTGTTCTTGTAGACTCACATTTACCTGGTGACTCCGGTCCCCACTAGGGCCTCACTTGGATCTGGTAACTCTGGCCGGCAGGCTTGCCTCACCTGGACCTGGTGAGTGGGGTTGCCACCTGGGCCTCACCCATACCTGGTGACTCAGGTCCCCACGTCGGCCTCTTGGACCTGGTGAATCTGGTCCTTACCTGGTCCTCTCCCAGATCCGGGGACTCTGGTCACCACCTGGGCCTCACCTGGACCGGGTGAATCTGGGCCTCACCCAGTCCTGGTGACTTTGTTCCCCACCTGGACCTGATTGCTGTGGACTCTTTCTTGGTCTCACCTGGAACTGGTGACTCTGATCCTATCTGCGCGTCACCCAGATCTGGTGACTCTGGTCCTCACCTGGGCATCATTGGTACCTGGTGAGTCTGTTCCACACCTGAGTCTCACCTGGACATGGTGACTCTTGAACCTCTCTGTGCCTCACCTTGACCTGGTGACTCTGGTCCCCGTCGAGATGTCACCTGGACCAGGGGATTCTGGTACCCATCTAGGTCTCAACCAGTTCTGGTGACTCTGGTCCTCAACTGGGCCTCACCTGGACCTAGTGAATATGATTTATCTGGGCCTCATTTGGACCTGATGACTCCGGTCCCTACCTGGGCATCATCGGGACATGGTTCCACTGCATGGCCTGCAGGTTGGCCTCACCTGGACATTGTAACTCTGGTCCCTACCTGGGCATTATCGGGACATGGTTCCACACATGCCCTGCAGGTTGGCATCACCTGCACCTGGTAATTCTAGTCCCTACCTGTGCATCATCAGGACATGGTTCCTCTGCATGGCCTGCAGGTTGGCATCTCCTGGACCTGGTGAGTGGGGTTGTCACCTGTGCCTCACCCATGCCTGGTGACACAGGTCCCCACGTGGGCCTCACTTGGAACGGGTGAATCTGGTCCTAACCTTGTTCTCACCCGGAACTCGTAACTCTGGTCACCACCTGGGAATCACCTGGGCCTGGTGTTTCTGGTACCCATCTGGGCGTCATCCAGTCCTGGTGACATTGTTCCCCACCTGGACCTGATTGCTGTGGACTCTTTCTTGGCCTCACCTGGAACTGGTGACTCTGATCCTATCTGCGCATCACCCAGACCTGGTGACTCTGGTCCTCACCTGGACATGATGACTCTGGAACCTCTTGGGCCTCACCCTAACCTGGTGACCCTGGTCCCCATCTGGAACTCACCTGTATCTGGTGACTCTGGTCTCAGTTCATCCTCACCTGGACAGGTGTCTATCGTCTCCACTTTGACCTAACTCAGAACTGCTGAATCTTGCCCCACCTAGGCCACACCTAGTCCTGATGACTCTTGTCCCCAGCGATGCTTCAATTCGACCTGATGAATCTGGTCCTCACGTGGGCCTCACATGGACCTGGGACTCAGCGGGATAGAGTGGCTCTGGTTCCCACAAGGGGCTCACCTGATACTGGTGACTGTGATCCTAAGCATGGCCTCACCTCACCTGGTGACTGTGGTTTCCATCGGGACCTCACCTGGACTTCATGTCTCTGGTCCCACCTGGGCCTCACCAGGACCTTGTGTCTCTGGTTACCACCTGGGTAGCATCAGGATATGGTTACACTGTTCACTATCAGTGACCCAGCCGGACCTATTGACTCTGGTCTTCACCTGGGCCACACCTGGACATGGTGACACTGGTTCCCACCTGGGTCTCACCTGGACATGGTGAGTCGGATCCCCACCTGGTCCTCACATGTAACTGTTGATTCTCGTTCCCACATGGACATCATGTGGATCTGGTGGCTGCAGTGTTTCTAGCTTCTCATGTACCTCGTGACTCTGGTCCCCACCAGGGCCTCACCGGGACCTGGTGAGTGTGGTTGTCACCTGCACCTCACATGGACCTGGGGATTCTGGTCTGCACCTGAGACAACCCTGGATCTGGTGACTGTGGTCTCCACCTGGGCTTCACCTGGATTTGGGGACTCCGGTCCCCATCTGGGCCACACCTGGCCCTGTTGACCATGGTCCTCAACTCTGCAGAATTGGGACCCGGTGACTTTGTTCCACAACTGGACCTCACCTGGACCACGTGACTCTGGTCCGCCTCCGGGTCTCACCGTACACTAATGACTCTGAACCCCACTTTGGCCTGATTGGACCTGCTGACCTTGGTTGCCACCTGTGCCTGACCTCGAACTGTTGACTCTGGTTCTTTCAAGGGCCTCCCCTGTACCTGGTGATCCTGGTACCCACCTGGGTCTCACCTGGACGTGGTGACTCTTGTCCCCACCGGGGACTCACTTGGACCTGGTACCTGTGTTCCACACATGGGCCTCAAGTAGACCTGTTGACCATGGTCCCCAAGCCGGGCTCACATGGACTTCTTGCCTCTGATTCCCACCGGGGCCTTACGTGTACCTGGTAACTCTGGTCCTCACCTGGGCCTCATTTGGACCTAGTGAGTCTGGTGCCAACCTGGGCTTCATCTGGATCTGTTGACTCTGGTCCCCACCTGGACTTCACCTGGATCTGGGGACTCTGGTCTGCTTCTGGACCTCTCCTGAACCTGGTGACTCTCTTTCCAACATGGACCTCAACTGGAACTGGTGACTCTGATACTCAGTTTGGCCTCACATGGACCGGTGTCTCTCGTCCGCACTTTGATCTAACTCAGAACTGCTGAATCTTGCCCCACCTAGGCCGCACCCAGACCTGGTGACTCTTGTCCCCAGCTATGCCTCAATTCGACCTGATGAATCTGGTCCTCACGTGGGCCTCACATGGACATGGGACTCAGCTGCATAGAGTGGCTCTGGTTCCCTCAGGGGCTCACCTGATACTGGTGACTGTGGTCTTATTCTATGCCTCACCAGGACCTAGTGATTCTGTTCCCCATCTGGGCCTGCATGGCACTAGTGACTCTGGTCCTCACCCAGGCATCACTGGGACCTGGATACTCTATTCCACACCTGGGCCTCACACTGCCAAGGGAATTCTGATCCCATTCTGGGCCTCAAACTAAACTGCTTACTCTGGTTCCCCCTCTGGGCCTCAACCTTACCTGGTTACTCTGGTCACCCCTTGGGATTCACTTGGGCCTGGTGAATCTGGTCCTTAGCTGGTCCGCACCTGGATCTGGTGACTGGTCGCCACCTGGGCCTCACCTGGACTTGGTGAATCTTGTTGCCACCTGCGCCTCACCTGGACGTTGTGACTGTGGTCCCACCTGGACCACACCCGGATCTGGTTGCTCTGGTTCCCATATGGGGCTCTCTTGAATCTGGTCCGTGTTGTCTCCATCTGGCCTCACCTGGAACACAATGACTCTGATACATATTTGGGCCTCTCCTGGACCTGATGACGCTGGTCCTTACCTGGGCATCACTGGGACCTGGATACTCTCTTATATACCTGGCCGCACCTGGACCTGGTGACTGTGGTCCCACCTGGGCCTCACCTGGACGTGGTGACTGGTTCCCACAGGGACCTCACCTGGACCTGGTGATTCAGGTCCTCATAGGGGCATCTATCGACCTGGTTTCTCAGTTCCACATCGGGGCCTCACCTGGACCTAGTGATTCTCGTCCCCTCTGGGCCTCACCCTGACGTGGTGACTCTGGTCACCCCTGGATATCACCAGACCGGGTGACTCTGATCCCCCTCTGGGACTCTCCCGGAGCTGGGGACACTAGTCCTCAGCTGGGCCTCAACAGGACCTGGTGAATCTACTCCTCACTTAGGCCTCGTCTGGACCTTGTGACTCTTTTCCCATCTGGCTTCAATGGGACATGGTTACTCTGTTGCCCGCATGGGCCTCAACTGGACATTATAACTTTGCTCCACACTTTGGCCTCAACTGGTCCTGATGAATCTGGTCCCCGCACCTAGGCCTCAATCTGGACCTGGTGAGTGTGGTCCCCACCTGGGTCTCACCTGGACCTGGTGACTCTCGTTCCCACTTGAAACACACCTGGCCCTGTTGTCTGTGTTGTTCTTGTAGAGTCACATTTACCTGTGACTCCGGTCCCCACTAGGGCCTCACCTGGATCTGGTGACTCTGACCTGCATGTTGGCCTCACCTGGACCTAGTGAGTGGGGTTGCCAAATGGGCCGCACTCATACGTGTTGACTCAGGTCCGCACGTGGGCCTCTTGGACCTGGTGAATCTTGTCCTTACCTGGTCCTCTCCGAGACTCGGGGACTCTGGTCACCACCTGGGCCTCACCTGGATCTGGTGAATCTGGTCCCCATCTGGGCCTCACCCAGTCCTGGTGAATTTGTTCCCCACATGGACCGGATTGCTGTGGACGCCTTCTTGGCCTCACCTGGAACTGGTGACTCTGATCCTATCTGCGCGTCACCCAGACCTGGTGAATCTGGTCCTCAACTGGGCATCATTGGTACCTGGTGACTCTGTTCCACACCTGAGCCTCACTTGGACATGATGACTCTGGAACCTCTCTGGGCCTCACCCTTACCTGGTGACTCTGGTCCCCATCTCGATGTCACCTGAACCAGGTGATTCTGGTTCCCTTATAGGGCTCAACCAGATCTGGTGACTCTGGTCCTCAACTGGGCCTCACCTAGACCTAGTGATTATGCTCCATCTGGGCCTCATCTGGACATGGTGATTCTGATCCCTAACTCGGCATTACCGGGACATGGTTCCACTGCATGGCCTGCAGGTGTGCCTCACCTGGACCTGATAACTCTAGACCCCACCTGGGCATCATCAGGACATGGTTCCTCGGCATGGCCTGCAGGTTGGCCTCACTTGGACCTAGTGAGTGGAGTTGTCACCTGAGACTCACCCATGCCTGGTGACACAGGTCCCGACGTGGGCCTCACGTGGACCTGGTGAATCTGGTCCTTCCCTTGTCCTCACCCGGAACTGGTAACTCTGGTCATCACCTGGGAATCACCTGGACATTGTGATTCTGGTCCCCATTAGGCCTCATCCAGTCCAGGTGACTTTGTGCCCACCTGGACCTGATTGCTGTGTACTCCTTCTAGGCCCTCACCTGGAACTAGTGACTCTGATCCTAACTGGGCCTCACCCAGTTCTGGTGAATCTGGTCCTCACCTGTGGACCATTATGACCTGGATACTCTGTTCCACACGTGAGCCTCACCTGGACATGATGACTCTGGATCCCCTCTCGGCCTCAGCCTGACATGGTGACTCTGGTCCCCATCTGGATGTCACCTAGACCAGGTGAATCTGGTACCCCTCCAAGCCTCAACTAGACCTGGTGACTCTGGTCCTCAACTGGGCCTAACCGGGACCTAGTGAATATGCTCCCCACCTGTACCTCATCTGGACCTGGTAACTCTGGTTCTACCGGGGCATCATCGGGACATGGTTACTCTATTCCACACTGGGACTGACCTGATCCTGGTAACTCTGGTCCTGACTTTGGCCTCTTCTGTACCAGGTAACTCTGGCTCCACCTGGGCCTCACCTGTAACTGGTGACTCTGATCCTAAGCATGGCCTCACCTGACCTGGTGACTGTGGTTCCCATCGGGACCTCACCTGGACCTCGTGTCTCTGGTCCCACCTGGGCCACACCAGGAGCTGGTGTCTCTGTTACCCACCTGTGTAGCATCAGGATATGGATACACTGTTCACTCATATTGACCCAGCCAGACCTATTAACTCTGGTCTTCACCTGGGCCACACCTGGACATGGTGACACTGGTTCCCATCTGGGTCTCACCTGGACATGGTGAGTCCGGATCCCCACCTGGTCCTCACCTGTACCTGGTGATTCTCATTCCAGCATGGACATCATGTTCACCTGGTGGCTGCAGTGTTTCTAGTTTCTCATGTACCTCGTGACTCTGGTCCCCACCAGGGCCTCACCGGGACCTGGTGAGTGTGGTTGCCACCTGCACCTCACCTGGACCTGGTGATTTTGGTCTGCACCTGAGACTACCCTGGATCTGGTGACTGTGGTTCCCTCCTGGGCTTCACCTGGATATGGGGACTCCGGTCTCCATCTGGGCCTCACCTGGCCCTGTTGACCATGGTTCTCAACTGGGCAAAATTGGGACCCTGTGACTGTGTTCCACAACTGGACCTCACCGGGAACAGGTGACTCTGGTCCCCCTCTGGGTCTCACCGTGCCCTATTGACAGTGAACACCACTTTGGCTTGGCTTCGACCTGCTGACCCTGGTTGCCAACTGCGCCTGACCTCGAACTGTTGACTCTGGTTCTTTCAAGGGCCTCCCCTGTACCTGGTGATCCTGGTGCCCACCTGGGCCTCACCTGGACGTGGTGACCCTTGTCAACACCAGGGACTCACCTGGACCTGCTTACTGTGTTCCACACCTGGGCCTCAAGTACACCTCTTGACCATGGTCCCCAAGACCGCCTAACATGGACCTGTTGGCTCTGATACCCACCGGGGCCTCACGTGTACCTGGTAACTCTGGTCCTAACCTGGGCCTCACCCGCACCTAGAGACTCTGGTCCCCACCTGGACTTCACCTGGATCTGGTGACTCTGGTCCCCACCTGAAATTTACCTGGATCTGGTGACTCTGGTCCCCACCTGGACCTCTCCTGGACCTGGTGAGTCTCTTTCCAACATGGACCTCACCTGGATCTGGTGACTCTGGTCCTCAGTTTGGTCTCACCTGGACCTGGTGTCTCTCGTCCCCACTTTGACCTAACTCAGAACTGCTGAATCTTGCCCCACCTAGGCCGCACCCAGACCTGGTGACTCTTGTCCCCAGCTATGCCTCAATTCGACCTGATGAATCTGGTCCTCACGTGGGCCTCACATGGACCTGAGACTCAGCTGGAGAGAGGGGCTCTGGTTCACACAAGGGGCTCACCTGATACTGCTGACTGTGGTCTTATTCTATGCCTCACCAGGACCTAGTGATTCTGTTCCCCATCTGGGCCTGCATGGCCCCAGTGACTCTGGTCCTCACCCAGGCATCATTGGGACCTGGATACTCTATTCCACACCTGGGTCTCACTTTGACCAGGGACCTCTGGTCGCATTCCGGGCCTCAAACTAAACTGGTTACTCTGGATCCCCCTCTGGGCCTCACTCATACCTGGTGACTCTGGTTACCCCTTGAGCTTCACTTGGGCCTGTTGAATCTGGTCCTTAGCTGGTCCTCACCTGGATCTGGTGACTGGTGGCCACCTGGGCCTCACCTGGACTTGGTGAATCCTGTTGCCACCTGCCCCTCACCGGGCCTCACCTGGATCTTGTGGCTCTGGTTCCCATATGGCACTCTCCTGCTCCTGGTTCCTGTGGTCTCCATCTGGCCTCAACTAGAACACAATGACTCTGATCCATATTTGGGCCTCTCCTGGAACTATTGACTCTGGTCCTTACCTGGGCATCATTGGGACGTGGATACTCTCTTATATACCTGGGCCTCACCTGGACCTGTTGACTGTGGTCCCACCTGGGCCTCACCTGGACGAGGTGACTGGTTCCCACAGGAAACTCACCTGTACCTGGTGACTCAGGGCCTCATATGGACATCATGGGACCTGGTTTCGCAGTTCCACATTGGGGCCTCACCTGGACCTAGTGATTCTCGTCCCCCTCTGGGCCTCACCCTGACGTGCTGACTCTGTCCCCACCTGGATATCACCAGAACCGGGTGACTCTGGTCCCCTGTGGGACTCACCCGGAGCAGGGGACACTGGTCCTCAACCGGACCTCAACAGGACCTGGTGAATCTACTCCTCACTTAGGCCTCTTCTGGACCTTGTGACCCTTTTCCCACCTGGCATCAATGAGACATGGTTACTCTGTTCCCCATGTAGGCCTCAACTGGACATGATAACTTTGCTCCACACTTTGGCCTCAACCGGTCCTAATGATTCTGGTCCCCCGACCTAGGCCGCAATCTGGACCTGATGACTGGTCCACACCTGGGTCTCATCTGGACCTGGTGACTCTCTTTCCCACATGAACCACACCTGGACCTGGTGACGGTGGTGTTCTTGTAGACTCACATTTAAATGGTGACTCTGGTCCTCACTAGGGCTTCACCTGGATCTGGTGACTCTGGCCTGCCGGTTGGCCTCACCTGGACCTGGTGAGTGGGGTTGCCACCAGGGCCTCAACCATACCTGGTGACTCAGGTCCCCACGTGGCTCTCTTTGACCTGAGAAATCTGGTCCTTACCTGGTCATCTCCCACTCCCAGGGACTCTGGTAACCACCTGGTCCTCACCTGGACGTGCTGAATCTGGTCCCTACTGGGCCTCACATAGTCCTAGTGACTTTGTTCCCCACCTGGACCTGATTGCTGTGGACACTTTCTTGGCCTCACCTGGAACTGGTGACTATGATCCTATCTGTGCATCCCCCAGATCTGGTGACTCTGGTCCTCCCATGGGCATCATTGGTACCTGGTGCCTCTGTTCCACACCTAAGCCTCACCTGGACATGATGACTCTGGAACCTTTCTGTTCCTCACCCTGACATGGTGACTCTGGTCCCCATCTGGATGTCAACTGGACCAGCTGATTCTGGCACCCCTATAGGCCTCAACCAGATCTGGTGACTCTGGTCCTCAAATGGGACACACCTGGACCTAGTGAATATGCTCAATCTGGGCCTCATTTGGACGTGGTGACTTTGGTCCTGACTTTGTCCTCTTCTGTACCAGGTGACTCTGACTCCACCTGGGCCTCACCTGTAACTGGTGACTCTGATCTTAAGCATGGCCTCACCTGACCTGGTGACTGTAGTTTCCATCGGGACCTCACCTGGACCTCATGTCTCAGGTCCCACCTGGGCCTCACCAGGACCTGGTGTCTCTGGTACCCACCTGGGTACCATCAGGATATGGTTACACGGTTCACTCACAGTGACCCAGCCGGACTTATTAACTCTAGTCTTCACCTGGGCCACACCTGGACATGGTGACACTGGTTCCCACCAGGGTCTCACCTGGACATGGTGATTCAGATCCCACCTGGTCCTCACCTGTAACTGGTGATTCTCGTTCCCACATGGACGTCATGTGGACCTGGTGGCTGCAGTGTTTCTAGCTTCTCATGTACCTCGTTACTCTGGTCCCCGCCAGGGCCTCACCGGGACCTGGTGAGTGTGGTTGCCACCTGCACCTCACCTGGACATGGTGATTCTGGTCTGCACCTGAGACTCCCCGGGATCTGGTGACTGTGGTCCCCACCTGGGCTTCACCTGGATTTGGGTACTCCGGTCCCCATCTGGTCCTCACCTGCCCCTGTTGACCATGGTACTCAACATGCAATATGGGACCCGGTGACTGTGTTCCACAACTGGACCTCACCTGGACCAGGTGACTCTGGTCCCACTGTGGGTCTCACCGTCCCCTAGTGACCTTGTACCCCACTTTGGCCTGACTTGGACCTGCTGACCCAGGTTGCCACCTGCGCCTCACCTCGAACTGTTGACTCTGGTTCTTTGAAGGACCTCCCCTGGACCTGGGGATCCTGGTCCCCACCTGTGTCTCACCTGGACATGGTGACTCTTGTCACCACCGGGCACTCACCTGGACCTGCTTACTGTGTTCCACACCTGGGCCTCAGGTAGACCTGTTGACCATGGTCCCCAAGCCGGCCTCAAGTGGACCTTTTGGCTCTGATACCCGCCGGGGGCTCACGTGTATCTGGTAACTCTGATCATCACCTGGGCCTCATCTGGACCTAGTGACTATGGTCTCCACCTGGGCTTCACCTGGATCTGGTGACTCTGGTTCCCACGTGGACCTCTCCTGGACCTAGTGACTCTCTTTCCAACCTGGACCTCACCTGGATCTGGTGACTCTGGTCCTCACTTTGGCCTCACCTGGACCTGGTGTCTCTCGTTCGCACTTTGACCTAACTCAGAACTGCTGAATCTTGCCCCACCTAGGCCGCACCCAGACCTGGTGACTCTTGTCCCCAGCTATGCCTCAATTCGACCTGATGAATCTGGTCCTCATGTGGGCCTCACATGGACCTGGGACTCACCTGGATAGAGTGTCTCTGGTTCCCACAAGGGGCTCACACGATACTGTTGACTGTGGTCTTATTCTATGCCTCACCAGGACCTAGTGATTCTGTTCCCCATCTGAGCCTGCATGGCCCTAGTGACCTTGGTCCTCACCCAGGCATCATTGGGACCTGTATACTCTATTCTACAACTGGGCCTCACTTTGTCCAGGAAACTCTGGTCCCATTCTGGTCCTCAAACTAAACTGGTTACTCTGGTTCACACTCTGGTCCTCACCCTTACCTGGTGACTCTGGTCACCCCTTGGGCTTCACTTGGGCCTGGTGAATCTGGTCCTTAGCTGGTCCGCACCTGGCTCTGGTGACTGGTCGCCACCTGGATCTCACCTGGACTTGGTGAATCCTGTTGCCACCTGCGCCTCACCTGGACCTTGTGACTGTGGTCCCACCTGGACCTCACCTGAATCTGGTTGCTCTGGTTCCCATATGGGGCTCTCCTGAACCTGGTCCGTGTTGTCTCCATCTGGCCTCACCTGGAACACAATGACTCTGATACATATTTGGGTCTCTCATGGAACTGATGACGCTGGTCCTTACCTGGGCATCACAGGGACCTGGATACTCTCTTATATACCTGGGCCTCACCTGGACCTGGTGACTGTGGTCCCACCTGGGCCTCACCTGGACGAGGTGACTGGTTCCCACAGGGACCTCACCTGGACCTGGAGACTCAGGTCCTCATATGGGCATCATGGGACCTGGTTTTTCAGTTCCACATCGGGGCCTCACCTGGACCTAGTGATTCTCGTCCCCCTCTGGGCCTCACTCTGACGTGGTGACTCTGGTCACCCCTGGATATCACCAGAACCGGGTGACTCTGGTCCCCCTCTGGGACTCTCCCGGAGCTGGGGACAGTGGTCCTCCGCTGGGCCTCAACAGGACCTGGTGAATCTACTCCTCACTTAGGCCTCCTCTGGACCATGTGTCTCTTTTCCCACATGGCATCAATGGGACATGGTTACTCTGTTCCCCACCTGGGCCTCACCTGGACATGAAAACTTTGCTCCACACTTTGGCCTCAACTGATCCTGATGAATCTGGTCCCCCCACCTAGGCCTCAATCTGGACCTGGTGAGTGTGGTCCCCACCTGGGTCTCACCTGGACCTGGTGACTCTTGTTACCACATAAACCACACCTGGAGCTGGTGACGGTGGTGTTCTTGTAGACTCACATTTTCCTGGTGACACCGGTCCCCACTAGGGCATTACCTGGATCTGGTGACTCTGGCCTGCAGCCTGGCCTCACCTGGACCTGGTGAGTGGGGTTGACACCTGGGCCTCACCCATACCTGGTGACTCAGGTCACCACGTGGGCCTCTTGGACCTGGTGAATCTTGTTCTTACCTGGTCCTCTCCCACCCCGGGGACACTGGTCACCACCTGGGTCTCACCTGGACCTGGTGAATCTGGTACCCATCTGAGCCTCACCCAGTCCTGGTGACTTTTTTCCCCACCTGGACCTAATTGCTGTGGACTCTTTCTTGGCCTCACCTGGAACTGGCGACTCTGATCCTATCTGAGTGTCACACAGACCTGGTGACTCTGGTCCTCACCTGGGCATCATTGGTACCTGAAGACTCTGATCCACACCTGAGCCTCACCTGGACATGATGACACTGGAACCACTCTGGGCTTCACCCTGACCTGGTGACCCAGGTCCCCATCTGGATGTCACCTGGACCTAGTGATTCTTCTACCCCTCTAGGACTCAACAAGATCCTGTGACTCTGGTCCTCAACTGGCCTCACCTGGACCTAGTGAATATGCTCCATCTGGGCCTCATCTGGACCTGGTGACTCTGGTCCCTACCTGGGCATCATCGGTACAATGTTACTCTATTCCACGCTGGGAATCCCCTGATCCTGGTAACTCTGGTCCTCTCTTTGGACTCTTCTGTACCAGGTAACTCTGGCTCCACCTGGACCTCACCTGTAGTTGGTGATTCTGATCCTACGCATGGCCTCATCTGACCTGGTGACAGTGCTTCCCATCGGGACCTCACCTGGACCTCAGGTCTCCGGTCCCACCTGGGCCTTACCAGGACCTGGTGTCTCTGCTAACCACCTGGGTAGCATCAGGATATGGTTACACTGTTCACTAACAGTGACCCAGCCGCACCTATTAACTCTGGTCTTCACCTGGGCCACACCTGGACATGGTGACACTCGTTCCCACCTGGGTCTCACCTGGACATGGTGAGTCAGATCCCCACCTGTTCCTCACCTTTAACTGGTGATTCTCGCTTCCACATGGACATCATGTGAACCTGGTGGCTGCAGTGTTTTTAGCTTCTCATGTCCTCGTGACTCTGGTCCTCACCAGTGCCTCACCGGGACCTGGTGAGTGTGGTTGCCACCTGCACCTCAGCTGGACCTGGTGATTCTGGTCTGCACCCGAGACTACACTGGATTGGTGACTGTGGTCCCTACCTGGGCTTCACCTGGATTTGAGGATTCCGGTCCCCATCTGGGCCTCACCTGGCCTTGTTGACCATGGTCCACAACTGGCCAAAATTGGGACCCTGTGACTGTGTTCCACAACTGGACCTGACCTGGACCAGGTGACTCTAGTCCCACTCTGGGTCTCACCGTGCCCTAATTAATGTGAACACCACTTTGGCCTGACTTGGACCTGCTGACCTTGGTTGCCACCTGCGCCTGACCTCGAACTCTTGACTCTGGTTTTTCAAGGGCCTCCCCTGTACCTGGTGATCCTGGTTCCCACCTGGGCCTCACCTGGACGTGGTGACTCTTGTCACCACCGGGGACTCACCTGGACCTGGTTAAGGTGTTCCACACCTGGGCCTCAAGTAGACCTGTTGACCATGGTCCCCAAGCTGGCCTCACATGGCCTGTTGCCTCTGATCCCCACCGGGGCATCACGTGTACCTGGTAACTCTGGTCCTCGCCTGGGCCTAATCTGGACCTAGTGACTCTGGTCCCCACCTGGGCTTCACCTGGATCTGGTGACTCTGGTCCCCACCTGGACTTCACCTGGATCTGGTGTCTCTGGTCCCCACCTGGACCTCTCCTGGACCTGGTGACTCTCTTTCCAACATGGACCTGACCTGGGTCTGGTGACTCTGGTCCTCAGTTTGGCCTCACGTGGAACTGGTGTCTCTCGTCCCCACTTTGACCTAACTCAGAACTGCTGAATCTTCACCCACCTAGGCCTCACCCAGACCTGGTGACTCTTGTCCCCAGCTATGCCTCAATTCGACCTGATGAATCTGGTAGTCACGTGGGCCTCACATGGACCTGGGACTCAGCTGGATAGAGTGGCTCTGGTTCCCAAAGGCGGCTCACCTGATACTGGTGACTGTGGTCTTATTCTATGCCTCACCAGGACCTAGTGATTCTGTTCCCCATCTGGGCCTGCATGGCCCTAGTAACTCTGGTCCTTACCCAGGCATCATTGGGATCTGGATACTCTATTCCACACCTGGGCCTCACTTTCACCAGGGACCTAGGGTCCCATTCTGGGCCTCAAACTAAACTGGTTACTCTGGTTCCCCCTCTGGGCCTCACCCCTACCTGGTGACTCTGGTCACCCCTTGGGCTTCACTTGGGCCTGGTGAATATGGTCCTTATCTGATCCGCTTCTGGATCTGGTGACCGGTTGCCACCTGGGCCTCACTTGGACTTGGTGAATCCTGTTGACACCTGCGCCTCACCTGGACCTTGTGACTGTGGTCCCACCCGGACATCACCTGGATCTGGTGGCTCTGGTTCCCATATCAGCTCTCCTGGACCTGGTTCCTGTGGTCTCCATTTGGCCTCACCTGGAACACAATGACTCTGAACCATATTTGGGCCTCTCCTGGACCTGTTGACTCTGGTCCTTACCTGGGCATCATTGGGACCTGGATACTCCCTTATATACCTGGGCCTCACCTGGACCTGGTGACTGTGGTCCCACCTGGGCCTCACCTGGACGAGGTGACTGGTTCCCACAGGGACCTCACCTGGACCTGATGACTCAGGTCCTCATATGGGCATCATGGGACCTGGTTTCTCAGTTCCACATCGGGGCCTCACCTGGACCTAGTGATTCTCGTCCACCTCTGGCCTCACCCTGAGGTGGTGACTCTGGTCCCCACCTGGATATCACCAGATCCGGGTGACTCTGGTCCCCCTCTGGGCCTCACCCGGAGCTGGGGACACTGGTCCTCAACTGGGCCTCAACAGGACCTGGTGAATCTACTCCTCACTTAGGCTTCGTCTGGACCTTGTGACTCTTTTCCCACCTGGCATCAATGGGACATGGTTACTCTGTTCCCCACCTGGGCCTCACATGGACATGATAACTTTGCTCCACACTTTGGCCTCAACTGGTCCTGATGAATCTGGTCCCCCCACCTAGGCCTCAATCTGGATCTGGTGACTGGTCCCCACATGGGTCTCACCTGGACCTGGTGACTCTCGTTTCCACATGACCCACACCTGGACCTGGTGACTGTTGTGTTCTTGTAGACTCACATTAACCTGGTGACTCCGGTCCCACTAGGGCCTCACCTGGATCTGGTGACTCTGGCCTGAAGGTTGGCCTCACCTGGACCTGGTGAGTGGGGTTGCCACCTGGGCCTCACCCATACCTGGTGACTCAGGTCCTCACGTTGGCCTCTTCGACCTGGTGAATCTGGTCCTTACCTGGTCCTCCCCCAGACCCGGGGACTCTGGTCACCTCCTGGGCCTCACCTGGACCGGGTGAATCTGGTCCCCATTTGGGCCTCACCCAGTCCTGGTGACTTTGTTCCCCACCTGGACCTGATTGCTGTGGATTCTTTCTTGGCCTCACAAGGAACTGGTGACTCTGATCCTGTCTGCGCGTCACCTAGACCTGGTGACTCTGGTCCTCACCTGGGCATCATTGGTACCCGGTGACTCTGTTCCACACCTGAGCATCACCTGGACATGATGACTCTGGAACCTCTCTGGGCCTCATCCTGACCTGGTGACTCTGGTCCCCATCTGGATGTCACCTGGACCAGGTGATTCTGGTAGCCCTCTAGGCCTCACCAGATCTCTTGACTCTGGTCCTCAACTGGGCCTAACCTGGACCTAGTGAATATGCTCCATCAGGGTCTCATTTGGACCTGGTGACTCTCGTCCCTACCTGGCCATCATCGGGACATGGTTCCACTGCATGGCCTGCAGGTTGGCCTCATCTAGTGCTGGTAAATCTGGTCCCTACCTGGGCATCATCGAGACATGGTTCCACTGCATGGCCTGCAGGTTGGCCTCACCTGGACGTGGTAACTCTAGTACCAACCTGGGCATCATCGGGACATGGTTCCTCTGCATGGCCTGCATGTTGGCCTCAGCTGGACCTCGTGAGTGTGGTTGCCACCTGGGGCTCACCCATACCTGTTGACTCAGGTCCCCACGTGGGCATCTTGGACCTGGTGAATCTGGTCCTTACCTGATCCTCTCCCAGACCCGGGGACTCACCTCACCACCTGGGCCTCACCTGGCCCTGGTGAATCTGGTCCCCTTCTGGGCCTCACACAGTCCTGGTGACTTTGTTCCCCACCTGGACCTGATTGCTATGGACTCTTTCTTGGCCTCACCTGGACCTGGGGACTCTGATCCTAACTGGGCCTCACCCAGATCTGGCGACTCTGGTCCTCACCTGTGTACCATTATGACCTGGATACTCTGTTCCACACCTGAGCCTCACCTGGACATGATTACTCTGGATCCACTCTGAGCCTCACCCTGACATGGTGACTCTTGTCCCCATCAGGATGTCACTAGACCAGGTGAATCTGGTACCCCTCTGGGCCTCAACCAGATCTGGTGACTCTGGTCGTCAACTGGGCCTCACCTGGACCTAGTAAATATTCTCCATCTGGGCCTCATTTTGACCTGGTGACTCTGGCCCCTACGTGGGCAACATCGCGACCTGGTTCCACATAATGGTCTACAGGTTGGCCTCTTCTTGACCTGGTAACTCTGGTCCCTACCTGGGCATCATTGGGACAGGGTTCCTCTGCATGGCCTGCAGGTTGGCGTCACCTGGACCTCGTACCTCTGGTCCCTACCTGGGCATCATCGGGACACGGTTCCTCTGCATGGCCTGCAGGTTGGCCTCACCTAGACCTGGTGAGTGGGCTTGCCACCTGGGCCTCACCCATACCTGGTGTCACAGGTCTCACGTGGGCGTCACTTGGACCTGGTGAATCTGGTCCTTACCTGGTCCTCACCCGGAACTGGTAACCCTTGTCACCAAATGGGAATCACCTGGACCTCGTGAATCTGGTCCCCATCTGGGCCTCACACATTCCTGGTGTCTTTGATCCCCACCTGGACCTGATTGCTGTGGACTCCTTCTTGGCCTCACCTGGAACTGGCAACTCTGATCCTAACTGGGCCTCACCCAGATCTGGTGACTCTGGTCCTCACCTGTGGACCATTATGACCTGGATACTCTGTTCCACACCTGAACCTCACCTGGACATGATGACTCTGGATGCCCTCTGGGCCTCACCATGACATGGTGACTCTGGTCCCCATCTGGATGTCCCCTAGACCAGGTGAATCTGGTACCCCTCTAGGCGTCAACTAGACCTGGTGACTCTGGTCCTCATCTGGGCCTCACCTGGACCTAGTGAATATTCTACCCACCTGCGCCTCGCTGGACCTGGTGACTCTGACACTACCTGGGCATCATTGGGACATGGTTACTGTATTACCCACTGGGACTGACCTGATCCTGGTAACTCTGGTCCTGACTTTGGCCTCTTCTGTACCAGGTGACTCTGGCTCCACCTGGGCCTCACCTGTACCTGGTAACTCTGATCCTAAGCATGGGCTCACCTGACCTGGTGACTGTGGTTCCCATCGGGACCTCACTTGGACCTCATGTCTCCGGTTACACCTGGGCCTCATCAGGACCTGGTGTCTCTGGTACCCACCTGGGTAGCATCAGCATATGGTTACACTGTTCACTAACACTCATCCAGCCGGACCTAATAACTCTGGTCTTCACCTGGGGCACACGCGGACATGGTGACACTGGTTCCCACCTGGGTCTCACCTGTACATGGTGTGTCGGATCCCCACCTGGTCCTCACCTGTAACTGGTGATTTTCATTCCCACATGGACATCATGTGAACCTGGTGGCTGCAGTGTTTCTAGCTTGTCATGTACGTCTGTCTCTGGTCCCCACCGGGGCCTCTCCGGACCGGGTGAGTGTGGTTGCCACCTGCATCTCACATGGACCTGGTGATCTGGGCCTCACCCAGGTCTGGTGACTTTGTTCCCCACCTGGACCTGATTGCTGTGGACTCTTTCTTGGCCTCACCTGGAACTGGTGACTCTGATCCTATCTGCGTATTACCCAGATCTGGTGACTCTGGTCCTCACCTTGGCATCACTGGTACCTGCTTACTCTGTTCCACACTTGAGCCTCACCTGGACATGACTACTCTGGAACCTCCCTGGGCCTCAGCCTGACATGGTGACACTGGTCCCCATCTGGAAGTCACCTAGACCAGGTGAATCTTGTACACCTCTTGGCGTCAACTTGACCTGGTGACTCTGGTCCTCAACTGGGCCTCACCGGGACCTAGTGAACATGCTCCCCAACTGCGCCTCATCTGGACCTGGTGACTCAGGTTCTACCTGGGCTTCATTGGGACATTGTTACTCTGTTCCCCACTGGGACTGACCTGATCCTGGTAACTCTGGTCCTGACTTTGGCCTCTTCTGTACCAGGTTACTCTGGCTCGACCTGGGCCTCACTTGTAACTCATGACTCTGATCCTAAGCATAGCCTCACCTGAAATGGTGACTGTGGTTCCCATCGGGACCTCACCTGGACCTCATGTCTCTGGTCCCTCCTGGGCCTCACCAGGACCTGGTGTCTCTTGTACCCACCTGGGTAGCATCAGGATATGGTTACACTGTTCACTAACAGTGACCCAGCCGGACCTATTAACTCTGGTCTTCACCTGGGCCACACCTGGACATGCTGACTCTGGTTCCCACCTGGGTTTCACCTGGACATGGTGAGTCGGATCCCCACGTGGTCCTCACGTGTAACTGGTGATTCTCGTTCCCACATGGACATCATGTGGACCTGATGGCTTCAGTTTTTCTAGCCTCTCATGTACCTAGTGACTCTGGTCCCCAACAGGGCCTCACCGGGACCTGGTGTGTGTGGCCGCCACCTGCACCTCACCTGGACCTGGTGATTCTGGTCTACACCTGAGACTCCCCTGGATCTGGTGACTGTGGTCCCCACCTGGGCTTCACCTGGATTTCGGGACTCCGGTCCCCATCTGGGGCTCACCTGGTCCTGTTGACCATGGTCCTCAACTGGGCAAACCTGCGACCCGGTGACTGTGTTCCACAACTGGACCTCACCTGCATCAGGTGACTCTGGTCCCCCTCTGTCTCACCGTGCCCTAGTAACTGTGAACCCCACTTTGGCCTGACTTCGACCTGCTGAACCTGGTTGCTACCTGCGCCTGACCTCGAACTGTTGACTCTGGTTCTTTCAAGGGCCTCCCCTGTACCTGGCGATCCTGGTGTCCACCTTGCCCTCACCTGCACGTGGTGACTCTTGTCCCCAACGGGGACTCACCTGGACCTGCTTACTGTGTTCCACACCTGGGCCTCAAGTAGACCTGTTGACCATGGTCCGTAAGCCTTCCTCACATGGATATGTTGCCTCTGAACCCCACCGGGGCTTCAAGTGTACCTGGTAACGCTGGTCCTCACCTGGGCATCATTGGTACCTGGTGACTCTGTTCCACACCTGAGGCTCCCCTGGACATGATGACTCTGGAACCTCTCTGGGCATCAACCTGACCTGGTGACTCTGGTCCCCATATGGATGTCACCTGTACCACGGAATCATGGTACTTCTCTGGGCTTCAACCAGGTCTGGTGACTCTGGTCCTCAACTGGGCCTAACCTAGACCTAGTGATTATGCTCCATCTGGGCCTCATTTGGACCTGGTGACTCTGGTCCCTACCTGGGCATCATCGGACATGGTTCCACTGCATGGCCTGTAGGTTGGCCTCAACTGGACCTGGTAACTCTCGTCCCTACCTGGACATCATTGGGACCTGGTTCCTCTGTATGGCCTGCAGTTTGGCCTCACCTGGACCTGGTGAGTGGGTTTGTCACCTGGGCTTCACCCATGCCTAGTGACACAGGTTCCAACGTGGGCCTCACTTGGACCTGGTGAATCTGGTCCTTACCTGGTCCTCACCCGGCACTGGTAAGTCTGGTCACCACCTGGGAATCACCTGGGCCTGGTGAATCTGGTCCCCATCTGGGCCTCATCCAGTCCTGGTGACTTTGTTCCCCACCTGGACCTGATTGCTGTGGACTCCTTCTTGGCCTCACCTGGAACTGGTGACTCTGATCCTAACTGGGCCTCACCCAGTTCTGGTGACTCTGGTCCTCATCTGTGGACCATTATGAGCTGGATAAACTCTTCCACCCCTGAGCCTCACCTGGGCATGATGACTCTGGAGCCCCTCTGGGCCTCAGCCTGATATGGTGACTCTGGTCCCTATCCGTATGTCACCTAGACCAGGTGAATCTGGTACCCTTCTATGCCTCAACTTGACCTGGTAAATCTGGTCCTCAACTGGGCCTCACCGAGACCTAGTGAACATGCTCCCCACCTGCTCCTCATCTGGACCTGGTGACTCTGGTTCTACCTGGGCATCATCGGGACATAGTTACTCTATTCCCAACTGGGACTGACCTGATCCTGGTAACTCTGGTCCTGACTTTGTCCTCTTCTGTACCAGGTGACTCTGGCTCCACCTCGGCCTCACCTGTAACCTGTGACTCTGATCCTAAGCATGGCCTCACCTGACCTGGTGACTGTGGTTCCCATCGGGACCTCACCTGGACCTCATGTCTCTGGTCCCACCTGGGCCTCACCAGGACCTGGCGTCTCTGGGACCCTCCTGGGTAGCATCAGGATATGGTTACAGTGTTCACTAACAGTGCGCCAGCCGGAACTATTAACTCTGGTCTTCACCTGGGCCACACCTGCACATGGTGACACTGGTTCCCACCTGGGTCTCATCTGGACATGTTGAGTCGTATCCCCACCTGGTCCTCACCTATAACTGGTGATTCTCGTTCCCACATGGAGATCATGTGGACCTGTTGTCCGCAGTGTTTCTAGCTTCTTTTTTTTAATTTTTATTTATTTATGATAGTCACAGAGAGAGAGAGGCAGAGACACAGGCAGAGGGAGGAGCAGGCTCCATGCACAGGGAGTTCGACGTGGGATTCGATCCCGGGTCTCCAGGATAGCGCCCTGGGCCAAAGGCAGGCGCCAAACCGCTGCGCCACCCAGGGATCCCATGTGTTTCTAGCTTCTCATGTACCTCGTGACTCTGGTCCCCACCAGGGCCTCACTGGGACCTGCTGAGTGTGGTTGCCACCGGCACCTCACCTGGACCTGGTGATTCTGGTCTGCCCCTGAGACTACCCTGGATCTGGAGACTGTGGTCCCCACCTGGTCTTCACCTGGATTTGGGGACTCCGGTCCCCATCTGGGCCTCACCTGGCCCTGTTGACCATGGTCCTGAACTGGGAAAATTGGGAGCCGGTGACTGTGTTCCACAACTGGACCTCACCTGGACCACGTGACTCTGGTCCCCCTCTGGGTCGCACCGTGCCCTAGTGACTGTGAACCCCACTTTGGCCTGACTTGGACCTGCTGACCCTGGATGCCACCTAAGTCTGACTTCGAACTGTTGACTCTGGTTTTTCAAGGGCCTCCCCTGTACCTGGTGATCCTGGTCCGCATCTGGGCCTCACCTGGACGTGGTTACTCTTGTCACCATCGGGGACTCACCTGGACCTGCTTACTGTGTTCTACACCTGGGCCTCAAGTACACCTCTTGACCATAGTCCCCAAGCTGGCCTCACATGGACCTGTTGCCTCTGATCCCCACCGGGGCCTCACGTGTACCTAGTAACTCTATTCCTCACCTGGGTCTTATCTGGACCTAGTGACTCTGGTCCCCACCTGGACTTCACCTGGATCTGGTGAGTCTGGTCCCCACCTGGACCTCACCTGGATCTGGTGACTCTGGTCCTCAGTTCTGTCTCACCTGGACCTGGTGTCTCTCGTCCCCACTTTGACCTAAGTCAAAACTGCAGAATCTTGCCAAACCTAGGACGCACCCAGACCTGGGGACTCTTGTCCCCAGCTATGCCTCAATTCGAACTGACCTGATGAATCTGGTCCTCACGTGGGCCTCACATGGACTTGGGACTCAGCTGCATAGAGTGGCTCTGGTTCCCACAAGAGTCTCACCTGTTACTGGTGACTCGGGTCTTTTTCTATGCCTCACAAGGACCTAGTGATTCTGTTCCCCATCTGGGCCTGCATGGCCCTAGTGACTCTGGTCCTCACCCAGGCATCATTGGGACGTGGATACTCTATTCCACACCTGGGCCCCTCTTTGACCAGGGACCTCTGGTCCCATTCTGGGCCTCAAATTAAACTGGTTACTCTGGTGCCCCTCTCGGATTCACCCTTACCTCGTGACTCTGGTCACCCCTTGGGGTTCACTTGGGCCTGGTGAATCTGGTCCTTAGCTGGTCTGCACCTGGATGTGGTGACTGGTCGCCACCTGGGCCTCACCTGGACTTGGTGAATCCTGTTGCCACCTGCGCCTCACATGGACCTTGTGATTGTGGACCCACCTGGAACTCACCTGGATCTGATGGCTCTGCTTCACATATGGGGCTCTCCTGGAACTCTTTCCTGT
Organism: Canis lupus baileyi; assembly: GCF_048164855.1. Classification (NCBI taxonomy): domain Eukaryota; kingdom Metazoa; phylum Chordata; class Mammalia; order Carnivora; family Canidae; genus Canis; species Canis lupus. Next base: position 2,062,066 of record NC_132867.1, on the reverse strand, counting down.
GGTCTCCATTTGGCCTCACCTGGAACACAATGACTCTGATCCATATTTGGGCCTCTCCTGGACCTGTTGACTCTGGTCTTTTCCTGGCCATCATTGGGACCTGGATACTCTCTTATATACCTGGGCCTCACCTGGACCTGGTGACTGTGGTCCCACCTGGGCATCACCTGGACGAGGTGACTGGTTCTCACAGGGACCTCAGCTGGACCTGGTGACTCAGGTCCTCATATGGGCATCATGAGACCTGGTTTTTCAGTTCCACATCGGGGACTCACATGGACCTAGTGATTCTCGTCCCCCTCTCGGCCTAACACTGACGTGGTGACTCTGGTCCCCACCTTGATATCACCAGAACCGGGTGACTCTGGTCCCCTCTGGGACTCATCCGGACCTGGGGACACTGGTGCTCAACTGGGTCTCAACAGGACCTGGTGAATCTACTCCTCACTTAGGCCTCGTCTGGACCTTGTGACTCTTTTCCCACCTGGCATCAATGGGACATGGTTACTCTGTTCCGCACCTGGGCCTCACATGGACATGATAACTTTGCTCCGCCCTTTGGCCTCAACTGGTCCTGATGACCCTGGTCCCCCGACCTAGACCTCAATCTGGACCTGGTGACTGTGGTCCCCACCTGGGTCTCACCTGGACCTGGTGACTCTCGTTCCCACATGAACCACACCTGGACCTGGTGACTGTGGTGTTCTTGTAGACTCACATTTACCTGGTGACTCCGGTGCCCACTAGGGCCTCACGTGGATCTGGTGACTCTGGCCTGCTTGTTGGCCTCACTTCGACCTGGTGAGTGGGGTGGCCACCTGGACCTCACCCAAACCTGGTGACTCAGGTCCCCACGTGGGCCTATTGGACCTCTTAATCTGGTCATTACCTAGTCCTCTCCCAGACCCGGGGACTCTGGTCCCCAACTGGGCCTCACCTGGACCTGGTGAATCTGGTCCCCATCTGGGCCTCACCCAGTCCTGGTGACTTGGTTCCCCTCCTGGACATGATTGGTGTGGACACTTTCTTGGCCTCACCTGGAACTGGTGACTCTGATCCTATCTGCGCGTCACCCAGTCTTGGTGACTCTGGTCCTCACCTGGGCATCATTGGTATCTGGTGACTCTGTTCCACACCTGAGCCTCACCTGGACATGATGACTCTGGAACCACTCTGGGCCTCACCCTGACCTAGTGACTCTGGACCCCATCTGGATGTCACCTGGACCAGGAGATTCTGGTACCCCTCTAGGCCTCAACCAGATCTGGTGACTCTGGTCCTCAACTGGGCCTCACCTGGACCTAGTGAATATGCTCCATCTGGGCCTCATTTGGACCTGGTGACTCTGGTCCCTACCTGGGCATCATAGGGACATGGTTCCACTGCATGGCCTGCATGTTGGCCTCACCTGGACCTGGTAACTCTAGTCAGTACCTGAGTATCATCGGGATATTGTTCCTCTGCATGGCCTGCAGTTTGGAATCACCTGGACCTGGTGAGTGGTGTTGTCATCTGGGCCTCAACCATGCCTGGTGACACAGGTCCCCACGCGGGCCTCACTTGGACCTGGTGAATCTGGTCCTTACCTGGTCCTCACCCGGAACTGGTAACTCTGGTCACCACCTGGGAATCACCTGGGCCTGGTGAATCTGGTCCCCATCTGGGCCTCACCCATTCCTGGTGACTTTGTTCCCCACCTGGGCCTGATTGCTGTGGACTCCTTTTTGGCCTCACCTGGAACTGGTGACTCTGATCCTAACTGGGTCTCACCCAGATCTGGTGACTCTGGTCCTCACCTATGGACCATTATGACCTGGATACTCTGTTCCACACCTGAGCCTCACCTGGACATGATGAATCTGGAGCCCCTCTGGGCCTCAGCCTGACATGTGGACTCGGTTCACCATCTGGATGTCACGTAGACCAGGTGAATCTCGTATCCCTCTAGGCCTCAACTTGACCTGGTGACTCTGGTCCTCAACTGGGCCTCACGGGAATCTAGTGAACATGGTCCCCACCTGCGCCTCATCTGGACCTGGTGACTCTGGTTCTACCTGGGCATCATCGGTACATGGTTACTGTATTACCCTCTGGGATTGACCTGATCCTGGTAACTCTGGTCCTAACTTTGGCCTCTTATGTACCAGGTGACTCTGGCTCCACCTGGGCCTCACCTGTAACTGGTGACTCTGATCCTAAGCATGGCCTCACCTGACATGGTGACTGTGGTTCCCATCGCGACCTCAACTGGACCTCAGGTCTCTGGTCCGTTCTCGGGGTCACCAGGACCTGGTGTCTCTGGTACCCACCTGTGTAGCATCAGGATATCGTTACACTGTTCACTAACAGTGACCCAGCCGGACGTATTAACTCCGGTCTTCACCTGAGCCACACCTGGACATGGTGACACTGGTTCCCACCTGGGTCTCACCTGGACATGTTGAGTCGGATCCCCATCTGGTCCTCAACTGTAACTGGTGATTCTCGTTCCCCATGGACATCTTGTGGACCTGGTGGCTACAGTGTTTCTAGCTTCTCATGTACCTCGTGACTCTGGTCCCCAGCAGAGCCTCACCGGGACCTGGTGAGTGTGGTTGCCACCTGCACCTCACCTGGATCTGGTGATTCTGGTCAGCACCTGGGACTATCCTGGATCTGGTGACTGTGGTCCCCATCTGGGCTTCACCTGGATTTGGGGACTCTGGTCCCCATCTGGGCCTCACCTGGCCGTGTTGACCATGGTCCTCAACTGGGCAAAACTGGGACCCGGTGGCTGTGTTCCACAACTGGACCTCACCTTGACCAGTTCACTCTGGTCCCCCTCTGGGTCTCACCGTGCCCTAGTGACTGTTAACCCCACTTTGGCCTGACTTGGACCTGCTGACCCTTGTTGCAACCTGCTCCTGACCTCGAACATTTGACTCTGGTTCTTTCAAGGGCCTCCCCTGACCCTGGTGATCCTGGTCCCCACCTGGGCCTCAACTGTACGTGGTGACTCTTGTCAATAACGGGGACTACCTGGCCCTTGTTACTGTGTTCTACACCTGGGCCTCAAGTAGACCTGTTGCCTCTGATCCCCACCGGGGCCTCAGTTGTCTGGTAACTCTGGTCCTCACCTGGCCTCATCTGGACCTAGTGACTCTGGTCACCACCTGGGCTTCACCTGGATCTGGTGACTCTGGTCCCCACCTGGACTTCACCTGGATCTGGTGACTCTGGTCCCCACCTGGACATCTCCTGGACCTGGTGACTCTCTGTCCAACATGGGCCTCACCTGGATCTGGTGACTCTGGTCCTCTCTTTGCCCTCACCTGGACCTGGTGCCTCTCATCCCCCCATAGAACTAACTCAAAACTGCAGAATCTTGCCACACCTAGGCCGCACCCAGACCTGGTGTCTCTTGTCCCCAGCTATGCCTCAATTCGACCTGATGAATCTGGTCCTCACGTGGGCCTCACATGGACCTGGGACTCAGCGGGATAGAGTGGCTCTGATTCCCACAAGGGGATCACCTGATTCTGCTGACTGTGGTGTTATTCTATGCCTCACCAGGACCTAGTGATTCTGTTTGCCATCTGGGCCTGCATGGCCCTAGTGACTCTGGTCCTCACCCAGGCATCATTGGGACCTAGATAATCTATTCCACACCTGGGCCTCATTTTGACGAGGGACCTCTGGTCCCATTCTGGGCCTCAAACTAATCTGGTTACTCTGGTTCCCCCTCTGAGCCTCAACCCTACCTGGTGACTCTGGTCACCCCTTAGGCTTCACATGGGCCTGCTGAAACTGGTCCTTAATTGGTCCGCACCTGGATCTGGTGATTGGTCGCCACCTGGGTCTCACCTGGACTTGTTGAATTCTGTTGCCTCCTGCGCCTCACCTGGACCTTGTGACTGTGGTCCCACCTGGACCTCACCTGGATCTGGTGGCTCTGTTTCCCATATGGGGCTCTCCTGGACCTGGTTCCTGTGGTCTCCATCTGGCCTCACCTGGAACACAATGACTCTGATCCATATTTGGGCCTCTCCTGGACCTGTTGACTCTGGTCCTTACCTGGGCATCATTGGGTCCTGGATGCTCTCTTATATTCCTGGGCTTCATCTGGACCTGGTGACTGTGGTCCCACCTGGGCCTCACCTGGACGAGGTGACTTGTTCCCACAGGGACCTCACCTGGACCTGGTGGCTCAGGTCCTCATATGGGCATCATGGGACCTGGTTTCTCAGTTCCACATCGGGGCCTCACCTGGACCTAGTGATTCTCGTCCCCTCTGGGCCTCACCCTGACGTGGTGACTCTGGTCCCCACCTGGATATCACCAGTACCGGGTGACTCTGCCCCCCTCTGGGACTCACCCGGAGCTGGCGACACTTGTCCTCAGCTGGATCTCAACATTACCTGTTGAATCTACTCCTCACTTAGGCCTCGTCTGGACCTTGTGACTCTTTTCCCACCTGGCATCAATGGGATCATGGTTACTCTGTTTCCCACCTGGGCCTCTCCTGGACATGATAACTTTGCTCCACACCTGAGCCTCACCTGGACATGATGACTCTGGATCCACTCTGGGCCTCCCTCTGACATGGAGACTCTGGTCACCATCTGGATGTCTCCTAGACCAGGTGAATCTGGTACCCCTCTGGGCCTCAACCAAACCTGGTGACTCTAGTCCTCAACTGGGCCTTACCGGGACCTAGTGAATATGCTCCCCAACTGCGCCTCATCTGGATATGGTGACTCTGGTTCTACGTGGGCATCATCGGGACATGGTTACTCTATTCCCACTGGGAGCGACCTGATCCTGGTAACACTATTCCTGACTTTGGCATTTTCTGGTGAGTGTGGTTGCCACCTGCACCTCACCTGGACCTGGTTATTCTGGTCTGCACCTGAGACTCCCCTGGATCTGGTGACTGTGGTCCCCACCTGGGCTTCACCTGGATTTGGGGACTCCGGTCCCCATCTGGGCCTCACCTGGCCCTTTGACCATGGTCCTCAACTGGGGAAAATTGGGACCCTGTGACTGTGTTCCACAACTGGACCTCACCTGGACCAGGTGACTCTGGTCCCCCTCTGGGTCTCACCGTGCCCTAGTGACTGTGAACCCCACTTTGGCCTGACTTCGACCTGCTGACCCTGGTTGCCACCTGTGCCTGACCTCGAACTGTTGACTCTGGTTCTTTCAAGGGCCTCCCTTGTACCTAGTGATCCTGATGCCCACCTGGGCCTCACCTGCACGTGGTGTCTCTAGTCACCACACCTGGGCCTCAATTACACCTCTTGACCATAGTCCCCAAGCTCGCCTGACATGGACTTGTTACCTCTGATCCCCACCGGGACCTCACGTGTACCTGGTAACTCTGGTCCTCACCAGGGCCTCATCTGCACCTAGTGACTCTGGTCCCCACCTGGACTTCACCTGGATCTCGTGACTCTGGTCCCCACCTGGAACTCACATGTATCTGGTGACTCTGGTCTCAGTTTGGCCTCACCTGGACTGGTGTCTCTCGTCCCCACTTTGACCTAACTCAGAACTGCTGAATCTTGCCCCACCTAGGCCGCACCCAGACCTGATGACTCTTGTCCCCAGCTATGCCTCAATTCGACCTGATGAATCTGGTCTTCACGTGGGCCTCACATGGACTTGGGACTCAGCGGGATAGAGTGGCTCTGGTTCCCACAAGGGGCTCACCCGATACTGGTGACTGTATTCTTATTCTATGCCTCACCAGGACCTAGTGATTCTGTTCCCCATCTGGGCCTCCATGGCCCTAGTGACTCTGGTCCTCACCCAGGCATCATTGGGACCTGGATACTCTATTCCACACCTGGGCCTCACTTTGTCCAGGGACCTCTGGTCCCATTCTGGGCCTCAAACTAAACTGGTTACTCTGGTTCCCCCTCTGGGACTCACCCTTACCTGGTGACTCTGGTCACCCCTTGGGCTTCACTTGCGCCTGGTGAATCTGTTTCTTAGCTTGTCCGCAACTGGATCTGGTGACAGGTCACCACGTGGGCCTCACCAGGACTTGGTGAATCATGTTGCCACCTGCGCCTCACCTGGACCTTGTGACTGCGGTCCCTCCTGGACCTCACCTGGATCTGGTGGCTCTGGTTCCCATATGGGGCTCTCCTGGACCTGGTTCCTGTGGTCTCCATCTGGCCTCACCTGGAACACAATGACTCTGATCCATATTTGGGCCTCTCCTGGACCTGTTGACTCTGGTCCTTACCTGGGCATCATTGGGACCTGGATACTCTCTTATATACCTGGGCCTCACCAGGACTTGGTGACTGTGGTCCCACCTGGGCCTCACCTGGACGGGGTGACAGGTTCCCACAGGGACATCACCTGGACCTGGTGACTCAGGTCCTCATATGGGCATCATGGGACCTTGTTTCTCAGTTCCACATCGGGGCCTCACCTGGACCTAGTGATTCTCGGCCCCCTCAGGGCCTCACCCTGACTTGTGACACTGGTCCCCACATGGATATCACCAGAACCGGGTGACACACCCGGAGCTGGGGACACTGGTCCTCAGGTGGGCCTCAACAGGACCTGTGAATCTACTCCAAACTTAGGCTTCGTCTGGACCTTGTGACTCTTTTCCCACCTGGCATCAATGGGACATGGTTACTCTGTTCCCCACCTGGGCCTCATCTTGACATGATAATTTGCTGCACACTTTGGCCTCAACTGGTCCTGATGACTCTCGTCCCCCAACCTAGGCCTCAATCTGGACTGGTGACTGTCGTCCCCACTGGGTCTCAGCTGGACCTGGTGACTCCCGTTCCCACATGAACCACACCTGGACCTGGTGACTGTGGTGTTCTTGTAGACTCACATTTACCTTGTGACTCCCGTCCCCACTAGGGCCTCACCTGGATCTGGTGACACTGGCCTGCATGCTGGCCTCACCTGGACCTGGTAACTCTGGTCCCTACCTGGACATCATCGGGACACGGTTCCTCTGCATGGCCTGCAGGTTGGCCTCAGCCAGACCTGGTGATTGGGGTTTCCACCTGGGTCTCACCCATACCTGGTGACACAGGTCCCCACGTGGGCCTCACTTGGACCTGGTGAATCTGGTCCTTACCTGGTCCTCACCCGGACCTGGTAACCCTGGTCACCACCTGGGAATCACCTGGACCTGGTGAATATAGTCCCCATCTGGGCCTCACACAGTCCTGTTGACTTTCTTCCCCACCTGGACCTGATTGCTGTGGACACCTTCTTGGCCTCAACTGGAACTGGTGACTCTGATCCTAAATGGGCCTCACCCAGATCTGGTGACTCTGGTCCTCACCTGTGGAACAATATGACCTGGATTCTCTGTTCCACACCTGAGCCTCACCTGGACATGATGACTCTGGATCCCCTCTGGTAATCAGCCTGACATGCTGACTCTGGTCCCCATCTGGATGTCACCTAGATCAGCTGAATCTGGTACCCCTCTAGGCCTCAACTAGACCTGGTGACTCAGGTCCTCAACAGGGCCTCAACGGAACCTAGTGAATATGCTCCCCACCTGCGCCTCATCTGGACTTGGTGACGCTTGTTCTATCTGGGCATCATTGGGACATGGTAACTCTGTTCCCCACTGGGACTGACCTGATCCTGGTAACTCTGGTCCGGACTTTGGCCTCTTCTGTATCAAGTGACTCTGGCTCCACTGGGCCACACCTTTAACTGGTGACTCTGATCCTAAGCATGGCCTCACCTGACCTGGTGACTGTGGTTCCCATCGGGACCTCACCTGGACCTCTTGTCTCTGGTCCCACCTGGGCCTCACCAGGGCCTGGTGTCTCTGGTACCCACCTGGTAGAATCAGGACATGGTTACACTGTTCACTAACAGTGACCCAGCCGGACCTATTAACTCTGGTCTTAACTTGGGCCACACCTGGACATGGTGACACTGGTTCCCACCTGGGTCTCACCTGGACATGGTCACTCGGATCCCCACCTGGTCCTTACCTTTAACTGGTGATTCGTGTTCCCACATGGACATCATGTGGGCCTGGTGGCTGCAGTGTTTCTAGCTTCTCATGTACCTCGCGACGCTGGTCCCCACCAGGGCCTCACCGAGACCTGGTCAGTGTGGTTGCCACCTGCAACTCACCTGCACCTGGTGATTCTGGTCTGCACCTGAGACTACCCTGGATCTAGTGACTGTGGTCCCCACCTGGGCTTCACCTGGATTTGGGGACTCCGGTCCCCATCTGGGCCTCACCTGGCCCTGTTGACCATGATCCTCAACTGGGCAAAATCGGGACGCGGTGACTGTGTTCCACAACTGGAACTCACCTGGACCACGTGACTCTGGTTCCCCTCTGGGTCTCACCGTGCCCTAGTGACTGTGAAACCCACTTTGGCCTGACGTGGACCTGCTGACCCTGGTTGGAAGCTGCGCCTGACCTCGAACTGTTGACTCTGCTTCTTTCAAGGGCCTCCCCTGTACCTGGTGATCCTGGTCTCCACCGGGCCTCACCTGGACGTGGTGACTCTTGTCACAACTGGGGACTCACCTTGACCTGCTTACTGTTTCCACACCTGGGCCTCAATAGACCTGTTGACCATGGTCCCCAAGCCGGCCTCACATGGACCTGTTGCCTCTGATCCCCACCGGGGCCTCACGTGTACCTGGTAACTCTGGTCCTCACCTGGGCCTCATCTGGACCTAGTGACTCTGGTCCCCACCTGGGCTTCACATGGATCTGGTGACTCTGGTCCCCACCTGGACTTCACCTGTATCTGGTGACTCTGGTACCCACCTGGACCTCTCCTGGACCTGGTGACTCTCTTTCCAACATGGAGCTCACCTGGATCTGGTGACTTTGGTCCTCTCTTTGCCCTCACCTGGACCTGGTGTCTCTCGTCCCCACTTTCACCTAACTCAGAACTGCTGAATCTTCCCCCACCTAGGCCGCACCCAGACCTGGTGACTCTTGTCCCCAGCTATGCCTCAATTCGACCTGTTGAATCTGGTCCTCACATGGGCCTCACATGGACCTGGTACTCAGCTGGATAGAGTGGCTCTGGTTCCCACAAGGGGCTCACCTGATACTGCTGACTGTGATCTTAGTCTATGCCACACCAGGACCTGGTGATTCTGTTCCCCTTCTGGGCCTGCATGGCTCTAGTGACTCTGGTCTTCACCCAGGCATCATTGGGACCTGGATACTCTATTCCACATATGGGCCTCACTTTGACTAGGAATCGCTGGTCCCATTCTGGGCCTCAAATTAACTGGTTACTCAGGTTCCCCCTCTGAGCCTCACCCTTACCTGGTGACTCTGGACACCCCTTGGGCTTCACTTGGGCCTGGTGAATCTGGTCCTTAGCTGGTCCGCACCAGGATGTGGTGACTGGTCGCCACCTGGGCCTCACCTGGACTTGGTGAATCCTGTTGCCACCTGCGCCTCACCTGGACCTTGTGACTGTGGTCCCACCTGGACCTCACCTGGATCTGGTGGCTCTGGTTAACATATGGGGCTCTCCTGGACCTGGTTCCTGTGGTCTCCATCTGGCCTCACCTGTAACACAATGACTCTGATCCATATTGGGCCTCTCCTGGACCTGTTGACTCTGGTCCTTACCTGGAAATCATTGGGAGCTGGATACTCTCTTATACACTTGAGCCTCACCTGGACCTGGTGACTCTGGTCCCACCTGGGCCTCACCTGGACGAGGTGACTGGTTCCCACAGGGACTTCAACTGGACCTGGTGACTCAGGTCCTCATATGGGCATCATGGGACCAGGTTTCTCAGTTCCATATGGGGGCCTCACCTGGACCTAGTGATTCTCGTCTCCCTCTGGGCCTTACCCTGACGTGGTGACTCTGGTCCCCACCTGGACGTCACCAGAACCGGGTGACTCTGGTCCCTCTCTGGGACTCACCCGGAGCTGGGGACACTGGTCCTCAACTGGACGTCAACAGGACCTGGTGAATCTACTCCTCACTTAGGCCTCGTCTGGACCTTGTGACTCTTTTCCCACCTGGCATCAATGGGACATGGTTACTCTGTTCCCTACTTGGGCCTCACCTGGACATTATAACTTTGCTCCACACTTTGGCCTCAACTGGTCCTGATGAATCGGGTCCCCCCACCTAGGCCTCAATCTGGACCTGGTGATTGTGGTCCCCAACTGGGTCTCACCTGGACCTGAGGACTCTCGTTTCCACATGAACCACACCTGGACCTGGTGACTGTGGTGTTCTTGTAGACTCACATTTACCTGGTGACTCCGGTCCCCACTAGGGCCTCACCTGGATCTGGTGACTCTGACCTGCAGGTTGGCCTCACCTGGTCCTGGTGAGTGGGGTTGCCACCTGGGCCTCACCCATACCTGGTGACTCAGTCCCCACGTGGGCCTCTTGGACCTGGTGAATCTGGTCCTTACCTGGTCCTCTCCCAGACCCGGGGACTCTGGTCACCACCTGGGCCTCACCTGGACCTGGTGAATCTGGTCCCCATCTGGGCCTCACCCAGGCCTGGTGACTTTGTTCCCCACCTGGATCTGATTGCTGTGGACTCTTTCTTGGCCTCACCTGGAACTGGTGACTCTGATCCTATCTGAGCGTCTCCCAGACCTGGTGACTCTGGTCCTCACCTGGGCATTATTGGTACCTGGTGACTCTGTTCCACACCTTAGGCTCACCTGGACATGATGACTCTGGAACCTCTCTGGGCCTCACCCTGACATGGTGACTCTGGTCCCCATCTCGATGTCATCTGAACCAGGTTATTCTGGTACCCTTATAGGGCTCAACCAGATCTGGTGACTCTGGTCCTCAACTGGGCCTCACCTAGACCTAGTGAATATGCTCCATCTGGGCCTCATTTGGACATGGTGATTCTGATCCATACCTGGGCATTACCGGGACATGGTTCCACTGCATGGCCTGCAAGTGTGCCTCACCTGGACCTGATAACTCTAGACCCCACCTGGGCATCATCAGTACATGGTTCCTCGGCATGGCCTGCAGGTTGGCCTCACTTGGACCTAGTGAGTGGGGTTGTCACCTGAGACTCACCCATGCCTGGTGACACAGGTCCCAACGTGGTCCTCACGTGGACCTGTTGAATCTGGTCCTTCCCTTGTCCTCACCCGGAACTGGTAACTCTGGTCATCACCTGGGAATCACCTGGACATTGTGTTTCTGGTCCCCATTGGCTCATCCAGTCCAGGTGACTTTGTTCACACCTGGACCTGATTGCTGTGTACTCCTTCTTGGCCGTCACCTGGAACTAGTGACTCTGATCCTAACTGGGCCTCACCCAGATCTGGTGACTCTGGTCCTCACCTCTGGACCATTATGACCTGGATACTCTGTTCCACCCGTGAGCCTCACCTGGACATGATGACTCTGGATCCCCTCTGGGCCTCAGCCTGACATGGTGACTCTGGTCCCCATCTGGATGTCACCTAGACCAGTTGAATCTGGTACCACTCCAAGCCTCAAATATACCTGGTGACTCGGTCCTCAACTTGGCCTCACCGGGACCTAGTGAATATGCTCTCCACCTGCACCTCATCTGGACCTGGTAATTTTGGTTCTACCTGGGCATCACCGGGACATGGTTACTCTATTCCACACTGGGACTGACCTGATCCTGGTAACTCTGGTCGTGACTTTGGCCTCTTCTGTACCAGGTGACTCTGGCTCAACCTGGGCCTCAATTGTAACTGGTGACTCTGATCCTAAACATGGCCTCACCTGACCTGGTGACTGTGGTCCCCATCGGGACCTCACCTGGGCCTCGTGTCTCTGGTTGCACCTGGGCCACACCAGGACCTGGTGTCTCTGGTACCCACCTGGGTACCCTCAGGATATGGTTACACTGTTCACTAGTAGTGACCCAGCAAGACCTATTAACTCTGGTCTTCAACTGGGCCACACCTGGACATGGTGACACTGGTTCCAACCTGGGTCTCACCTGGACATGGTGAGTCGGATCCCCACCTGGTTCTCACCTGTAACTGGTGATTCTCATTCCAGCATGGACATCATGTTCACCTGGTGGCTGCAGTGTTTCTAGCTTCTCATGTACCTCGTGACTCTGGTCCCCACCAGGGCCTCACCGGGACCTGGTGAGTGTGGTTGCCACCTGCACCTCACCTGGAACTGGTGATTCTGGTCTGCACCTGAGACTACCCTGGATCTGGTGACTGTGGTTCCCTCCTGGGCTTCACGTGGATTTGGGGACTCTGGTCCCCATCTGGGCCTCACCTGGCCCTGTTGACCATGGTCCTCACCCGGCAAAATTGGGACCCTGTGACTGTGTTCCACAACTGGACGTCACCTGGACCAGGTGACTCTGGGCTCCCTCTGGGTCTCACCGTACCCTAGTGACTGTGAACCCCACTTTGGCCTGGCTACGACCTGCTGACCCTGGTTGCACCCTGCGCCTGACCTCGAACTGTTGACTCTGGTTCTTTCAAGGGCCTCCCCTGTAACTGGTGATCCTGGTGCCAACCTGGGCCTCTCCTGGACGTGGTGACTCTTGTCACCACCGGGGACTCACCTGGACCTGCTTACTGTGTTCCACACCTGGGCCTCAAGTACACCTCTTGACCATGGTACCCAAGCCCGCTTAACATGGACCTGTTGCCTCTGATCCCCACCGGGGCCTCACGTGTACCTGGTAACTCTGGTCCTCACCTGGGCCTCATCTGCACCTAGAGACTCTGGTGCCCACCTGGACTTCTCCTGGATCTCGTGACTCTGATCCCCACCTGGACTTTCCCTGGATCTGGTGACTCTGTTCCCCACCTGTACCTCTCCTGGACCTGGTGCTCTCTTTCCAACATGGACCTCACCTGGATCTGGTGACTCTGGTCCTCAGTTTGGCCTCACCTGGACCTGGTGTCTCTCGTCCTCACTTTGACCTAACTCAGAACTGCTGAATCTTGCCACACCTAGGCCGCACCCAGACCTGGTGACTCTTGTCCCCAGCTATGCCTCAATTCGACCTAATGAATCTGGTCCTCACGTGGGCCTCACATCGACCTGGGACTCAGCTGGATGGAGTGGCTCTGGTTCCCACAAGGGGCTCAACTGATACTGGTGACTGTGTTCTTATTCTATGCCTCACCAGGACCTAGTGATTCTGTTCCCCATGTGGACTTGCATGGCCCTAGTGACTCTGGTCCTCACCCAGGCATCATTGGGACCTTGATACTCTATTCCACACCTGGGCCTCACTTTGTCCAGGGACCTCTGGCCCCATTCTAGGCCTCAATCTAAACTGGTTACTCTGGTTCCCCCTCTGGGCCTCACCCTTACCTGGTGAATCTGGTCACCCCTTGGGCTGCACTTGGGCCTGGTGAATCTGGTCCTTAGCTGGTCCGCATCTGGATCTGGTGACAGGTCACGACGTGGGCCTCACCTGGACTTGGTGAATCATGTAGCCACCTGCGCCTCACCTGGACCTTGTGACTGTGGTCCCTCCTGGACCTCACCTGGATCTGGTGGCTCTGATTCCCATATGGGGCTCTCCTGGACCTGTTTCCTGTGGTCTCCATCTGGCCTCACCTGGAACACAATGACTCTGATCCATATTTGGGCCTCTCCTGGACCTGTGGACTCTGGTCCTTACCTGGGCATCATTGGGACCTGGATACTCTCTTGTTTACCTGGGCCTCACCTGGCCCTGGTGACTGTGGTCCCACCTGGGCCTCACCTGAACCGGGTGACTGGTTCCCACAGGGACCTCACCTGGACCTGGTGACTCAGGTCCTCATATGGGCATCATGGGACCTGGTTTCACAGTTCCAAATCGGGGCCTCACTTGAACCTAGTGATTCTCGTCTCCCTCTGGGTCTCACCCTGACGTGGTGACTCTGGTCCTCAACTGGTTATCACTAGAACCGGGTGACTCTGGTCCCCCTCTGGGACTCACCCGGAGCTGGGGACACCGGTCCACAACTGGGCCTCAACAGGACCTGGTGAATCTACTCCTCACATAGGCCTCGTCTGGACCTTGTGACTCTTTTCCCACCTGGCATCAATGGGACATGGTTACTCTGTTCCTCACCTGGGCCTCACCTGGACATGATAAATTTGCTCCGCAGTTTGGCCTCAGCTGGTCCTGATGACTCTGGTCCCCCACCTAGGCCTCAATCTGGAACTGGTGACTGGTCCCCACCTGGGGCTCACCTGGACCTAGTGACTCTCGTTCCCACATGAACCACACCTGGACCTGGTGCCTGTGGTGTTCTTGTAGACTCACAATTACCTGGTGACTCCGGTCCCCACTAGGGCCTCACCTGGATCTGGTGACTTTAGCCTGCAGGTGGCCTCACCTGGACCTGGTGAGTGGGGTTGCCACCTGGGCCTGACACATACCTGGTGACTCAGGTCTCCACGTGGGCCTCTTGGACCCAGTGAACCTGTTACTTACCTGGTCCTCTCCCAGATCCGGAGACTCTGGTCACCACCTGGGACTCACCTGGACCTGGTGAATCTGGTCCCCATCTGGGCCTCACCCAGTTCTGGTGACTTTGTTCCGACCCTGGACCTGATTGCTGTGGACTCTTTCTTGCCCTCACCTGGAACTGGTGACTCTGAACCTATCTGCGCTTCACCCAGACCTGGTGACTCTGGTCCTCACCTGGGCATCTTTGGTACCTGGTGACTCTGTTACATACCTGAGCCTCACCTGGACATGATGACTCTGGAACCTCTCTGGGCCTCACCCTGATCTGGTGACTCTGGACCCATCTGGATGTCACCTGGACCAGGTGATTCTGGTACCCCTCTAGGCCTCAACCAGATCTGGTGACTCTGGTCCTCAACTGGGCCTCACCTGGACCTAGTGAATATGCTCCATCTGGGCCTCATTTGGGCCTGGTGACTCTGGTCCCTTCCTGGGCATCATCGGGAGAATGTTCCACTGCATGGCCTGCAGGTTGGCCTCAGCTGGACCTGGTATCTCTCGTCCCTACCTGGGCATCATCGGGATATGGTGCCTCTGCATGGCCTGCAGGTTGGCCTCACCTGGACCTGGTGAGTGGGGTTTCCACCTGGGCCTCACCCATACCTAGTGACACAGGTCCCCACGTGGGCCTCACTTGGACCTGGTGAATCTGGTCCTTACCTGGTCCTCACCCCTAACACGTAACCTGGTCACCACCTGGGAATCACCTGGGCCTGGTGAATCTGGTCCCCATCTGGGCCTCACTCAGTCCTGGTGACTTTGTTCCCCATCTGGACCTGATTGCTGTGGACTCGTTCTTGGCCTCACCTGGAACTGGTGACTCTGATCCTAACTGGGCCTCACCCAGATCTGCTGACTCTGGTCCTCACCTGTGGATCATTATGACCTGGATACTCTTTCCACACCTGAGCCTCACCTGGACATGATGACTCTGGATCCACTCTGGGCCTCCCCCTGTCATGGTGATTCTGGTCCCCATCTGGATGTCACCTAGACCACGTGACTCTGGTCCCCCTCTGGGTCTCACCGTGCCCTAGTGACTGTGAACCCAACTTTGGCCTGACTTGGACGTGCTGACCCTTGTTGCCACCTGCGCCTGACCTCGAACTGTTGACTCAGGTTCTTTCAAAGGCCTCCCCTGCACCTGGTGATCCTGGTTCCCAATTTGGCCTCAACTGGACGTGGTGACTCTTGTCACTACTGGGGACTCACCTAGACAGGCTTACAGTGTTCCACACTTGGGCCTCAGGTAGACCTGTTGACCATGGTACCCTAGCCGGCCTCACGTGGCATTTTGGATGTGATCCCCGCCGGGGCCTCACATGTACCTGTTAACTCTGATCTTCACCTGGGCCTCATCTGGACCTAGTGACTCTGGTCCCCACATGGGCTTCACCTGGATCTGGAGACTCTCGTCCCCACCTGGACTTCACCTCGATCTGGTGACTCTGTTCCCCACCTGGACCTCTCCTGGACCTGGTGACTCTCTTTCCAACATGGACCTCACCTGGATCTGGTGACTCTGGTCTCAGTTTGGCCTCACCTGTACTGGTGTCTCTCGTCCCCACTTTGACCTAACTCAGAAATGCTGAATCTTGCCCCACCTAGGCCGCACCCAGACCTGATGACTCTTGTCCCCATCTATGCCTCAATTTGACCTGATGAATCTGGTCCTCACGTGGGCCTCACATGGACCTGGGACTCACCTGGATAGAGTGGCTCTGGTTCCCACAAGGGGCAGACCTGATACTGGTGATTGTGGTCTTATTCTATGCCTCACCAGGATGTACTGATTCTGTTCCCCATCTGGGTCTGCATGGCCCTAGTGACTCTGGTCCTCACCCAGGCATCATTGGGACCTGGATCCTCTATTCCACACCTAGGGCTCACTTTGACCCGGGACCACTAGTCCCATTCTGGGCCTCAAACTAAACTGGTTACTCTGGTTCCCCTCTGGGCCTCACCCTTACCTGGTGACTCTGGTCACCCCTTGGGCTTCACTTGGGCCTGGTGAATCTGGTCCTTAGCAGGTCCGCACCTGGATCTGGTGACTGGTCGCCACCTGGGCCTCACCTGGACTTGGTGAATCCTGTTGCCACCTGCGCCTCACCTGGACCTTGTGACAATGGTCCCACCTGGACCTCACCTGGATCTGGTGGCTCTGGTTCCCATATGGGGCTCTCCTGGACCTGGTTCCTATGGTCTCCATCTGGTCTCACCTGGAACACAATGACTCTGATCCATATTTGGGCCTCTCCTGGACCTGTTGACACTGGTCCTTACCTGGGCAACATTGGGACCTGGATATTCTCTTATATAACTGGGCCTCACCTGGACCTGGTGACTGTGGTCCCACCTGGGCCTCACCTGGACGAGGTGACAGTTTCCCACAGGGACCTCACCTGGACCTGGTGACTCAGGTCCTCATATGGGCATCATGGGACCTGGGTTCTCAGTTACACATCGGGGCCTCACCTGGACCTAGTGATTCTCGTCCCACTCTGGGCCTCGCCAGGACGTGGTGACTCAGGTCCCCACCTGGATATCACCAGAACCGGGTGACTCTGGTCCCCCTCTGGGACTCTCCCGGAGCTGGGGACACTGGTCCTCAACTGGGCCTCAACAGGACCTGGTGAATCTACTCTTCACTAAGGCCTCGTCTGGACCTTGTGACTCTTTTCCCACCTGGCATCTTTGGGACATGGTTACTCTGTTCCCCACCTGGGCCTCACATGGACCTGATAACTTTGCTCCACACTTTGGCCTCAACTGGTCCTGATGACTCTGGTCCCCCGACCTAGGCCTCAATCTGGACCTGGTGACTGTGGTCCCCACCTGGGTCTCACCTGGACCTGGTGACTCTCGTTCTCACATGAACCACACCAGGATCTGATGACTGTGTTGTTCTTGTAGAATCACTTTTAACTGGTGAATCCAGTCCCCACTAGGTCCTCACGTGGTTCGGGTGACTTCGCCTGAAGGTTGGCCTCACATGGACCTGGTTAGTGGGGATGCCACTTGGGCTTCACCCATACCTGGTGTCTCAGGTCTCCACATGGGCCTCTTGGACCTGGTGAATCTGGTCCTTACCTGGTCCTCTCCCAGACCCGGGGACTCTGGTCACCACCTGGGCCTCACCTGGACCTGGTGAATCCGACCCCATCTTGGCCTCACTCAGTCGTAGTGACTTTGTTCCCCACCTTGACCTGATTGCTGTGGACGCTTTCATGGCCTCACCTGGACCTGGTGACTCTGATCCTATCTGCGTGTCACCCAGACCTGGTGACTCTGGTCCTCACCTGGGCATCCTTGGTACCTGGTGACTCTGTTCCACACCTGAGCCTCACCTGGACATGAGGCTCTGGCCTCTGGAACCACTCTGGGCCTAACCCTGACCTGGTGACTCTGGTCTCCATCTGGATGTCACCTGGACCAGGTGATTCCAGTACCCCTCTAGGCCTCAACCAGTTCTGGTGACTCTGGTCCTCAACTGGGCCTCACCTGGACCTATTGAATATGCTCCATGTGGGCCTCATTTGGACCTGGTGACTCTGGTCCCTACCTGGGCATCATCGGGACATAGATCCACTGCATGGCCTGCAGGTTGGCCTCAGCTGGACCTGGTAACTCTGTTCCCTACCTGGGCATCACTGGGACACGGTTCCTCTGTATGGCCTCCAGGTTGGCCTCACCTGGACCTAGTGAGTGGGGTTGCCACCTGGGGCTCACCCATACCTGGTGACACAGGTCCCCACGTGGGCCTCTTGGACCTGGTGAATCTGGCCCTTATGATCCTCACCCGGATCTGGTAATCCTGGTCACCACCTGGGAATCACCTGGACCTGGTGAATCTGGTCTCCATCTGGGCCTCAACAGTCCTGTTGACTTTCTTCCCCACCTGGACCTGATTGCTGTGGACTCCTTCTTGGCCTCAACTGGAACTGGTGACTCTGAACCTCACTGGGCCTCACCCAGATCTGGTGACTCTGGTCCTCACCTGTGGACCATTATGACCTGGATACTTTGTTGCACACCTGAGCCTCACCTTGACATGATGACTCTGGTACCCCTCTGGGCCTCAGCCTGACATGGTGACTCTGGTCCGCATCTGGATGTCACCTAGATCAGGTGAATCTGGTACCCCTCTAGGCCTCAACTAGACCTGGTGACTCTGGTCCTCAACAGGGCCTCAACGAGACCTAGGGAACATGCTCCCCACCTGCGCCTCATCTGGACCTGTTGACTCTGGTTCTACCTGGGCATCATCGGGAAATGGTTACACTATTCCCCTCTGGGACTGACCTGATCCTGGTAACTCTGGTCCTGACTTTGGCCTCTTCTCTACCAGGTGAATCTGGCTCAACCTGGGTCTCACCTGTAACTGGTGACTCTGATCCTAAGCATGGCCTCACCTGACCTGGTGACTGTGGTTCCCATCGGGACCTCACCTGGTCCTCATGTCTCTTGTCTCACCTGGGCCTCACCAGGACTTGGTGTCTCTGGTACCCACCTGGGTAGCATCAGGATATGGTTATCTGTTCACTAACAGTGACCCAGCCGGACCTATTATCTCTGGTCTTCACCTCGCCACACCTGGACATGGTGACACTGGTTCCCACCTGGGTCTCACCTGGACAAGGTGAGTCGGATCCCCACAGGGTCCTCACCTCTAACTGGTGATTCTCGTTCCCACATGGACATCATGTGGACCTGGTGGCTGCAGTGTTTCTAGCTTCTCATGTACCTCGTGACTCTGCTCCCCACCTAGGCCTCACCGGGACCTGGTGAGTGTGGTTGCCACCTGCACCTCACCTGGACCTGGTGATTCTGGTCTGCACCTGAGACTACCCTGGATCGGGTGACTATGGTCCCAACCTGGGCTTCACCTGGCCCTGTTGACCATGGTCCTCATCACGGCAAAAATGGGACCCGGTGACTGTGTTCCACACCTGGACCTCACCTGGAGCAGGTGACTCTGGTCATCCTGTGGGTCTCACCGTGCTCTAGTGACTGTGAACCCCACTTTGGCCTGACTTGGACCTGCTGACCCTAGTTGCCACCTGCGCGTGACCTCGAACTGTTGACTCTGGTTCGTTCAAGGGCCTCCCCTGTACCTGGTGATCCTGGTTCCCACCTGGGCCTCACCTGGACCTGGTGACTCTTGTCACCACCGGGGACTCACTTGGACCTGGTTACAGTGTTCCACACTGGGCCTAAGTAGAACTCTTGACCATGGTCCCCAAGCCTGCCTCACATGGACCAGTTGCCTCTGATACCTACCAGCGCCTCACGTGTACCTGGTAACTCTGGTCCTCACCTGGGCCTCATCGGACCTAGTGACTCTGGTCCCCACCTGGGCTTCACCTGGATCTGGTGACTCTGGTCCCCACCTGGCCTTCACCTGGATCTGGTGACTCTGGTCCCCACCTGGACCTCTCCTGGACCTGGTGACTCTCTTTCCAACATGGACCTCACCTGGATCTGGTGACTCTGGTCCTCAGTCTGGCCTCACATCAGTTCCTAATCGGGGACTCACCTGGACCTAGAGATTCTCGTCCCCCTCTGGGCCTCACCCTGACCTGTTGACTCTGGTCCTCACCTGGATATCACAAGAACCGGGTGACTCTGGTCCCCCTTTGGGACTCACCCAGAGCTGGGAAGACTGGTACTCAACTGGGCCTCAACACGATCTGGTGAATCTACTCCTCACTTAAGCCTCGTCTGCACCTTGTGACTCTTAGCCCACCTGGCATCAATGGGATACGGTTACTCTGTTCCCCACCTGGGCCTCACTTGGACATGATATCTGTTCTCCGCACTTTGGCCTCAACTGGTCCTGATGACTCTGGTCCCCCCACCTAGGCCTCAATCTGGACCTGGTGACTGTGGTCCCCACCTGGGTCTCACCTTGACCTGTTGCCTCTCGTTCCCACATGAACCACACCTGGACCTGGTGACTGTGTTGTCCTTGTAGACTCACATTAACCTGGTGATTCCGTTCCCGTCTAGGGCCTCACCTGGATCTGGTGACTCTGGCATGCAGGTTGGCCTCACCTGGAATTGGTGAGTGGGGTTGTCACCTGGGCCTCACCCATACCTGGTGACTCAGGTCCCCACGTGGGCCTCTTGGACCTGGTGAATCTAGTACTTACCTGGTCCTCTCCCCGACCCGGAGACTCTGGTCACGACCTGGGCCTCACCTGGACCTGGTGAATCTGTTCCTCATCTTGGCCTCACCGAGTCCTGGTGACTTTCTTCCCCACTTGGACCTGATTGCTGTGGACTCTTTTTGCCTCACCTGGAACTGGTGACTCTGATCCTATCTGCGCGTCACCCAGATCTGGTGACTCTGGAACTCACCTGGGCATCATTGGTACCTGATTACTCTGTTCCACACCTGAGCCTCACCTGGACATGATGACTCTGTAACCTCTCTGGGCCTTACCCTGACCTGGTGACTCTGGTCCCCATCTGGATGTCACCTGGACCAGGTGATTCTGGTACCCCTCTAGGCCTCAACCAGATCTGGTGACTCTGGTCCTCAACTGGGCCTCACCTGGACCTAGTGAATATCCTCGATCTGGGACTCATTTGAACCCGGTGACTCTTCTCCCTACCTGGGCATCATCGGGAGATGGTTCCACTGCATGGCCTGCAGGTTGGCCTCACCTGGACCTGGTAACTCTGGTCCCTACCTGGGCTTCTTCGGGACACCGTTCCTCTGCATGGCCTGCAGGGTGGCCTCACCTGGACCTGGTGAGTGGGGTTTCCACATGGGCCTCAGACATAACTGGTGACATAGGTCCCCAAGTGGGCCTCAATTGGACCTGGTGAATCTGGTCCTTATCTGTTCCTCACCCGGAACTGGTAACTCTGGTCATCACCTGGGAATCACCTGGACAGGGTGAATCTGGTCCCCATCTGGGCCTCCCCCAGGCCTGGTGACTTTGTTCCCCACCTGGACCTGATTGCTGTGGACTCCTTTTTGGCCTCACATGGAACTGGTGACTGTGATCCTAACTGGACCTCACCCAGATCTGGTGACTCTGGTCCTCACCTGTGGACCATTATGACCTGGATACTCTGTTCCACACCTGAGCCTCAACTGGACATGATAACTTTGTTCCACAGTTGGGCCTCAACTGGTCCTGATGGTACTGTTACCCTCTTAGGCCTCAATCCGGACCTGGTGACTGTCGTCCCAACCTGGGTCTCACCTGGAACTGGTGGCTCTCGTTCCCACATGAACCACACCTGGAGCTGGTGACTGTAGTGTTCTTGTAGACTCACTTTTACCTGCTGTCTCCGGTGCGACTAGGGCCTCACGTGGATCTGGTGACTTGGGCATGCAGGTTGGCCTCACCTGGACCTTGTGAGTGGTGTTGCCCCTGGGCCTCACCCATACCTGGTGAGTCAGGTCCCCGCGTGGGCCTCTTGGACCTGGTAAATTTGGTCCTTACCTGGTCGTCTCCCAGCCCCGGGGTCTCTGGTCACCACCTGGGCCTACCTGGACCTGGTGAATCTGATCCCCATCTGGGCCTCACCCAGGCCTGTTGACTTTGTTCCACTCCTGTATCTGATTGCTGTGGACTCTTTTTTGGCCTCACCTGGAACAGGTGACTCTGATCCTATCTGCCCGTCACCCAGACCTGGTGACTCTGGTCCTCACCTGGGTATCTTTGGTACCTGGTGACTCTGTTCCACACCTGAGCCTCACCTGGACATGATGACTCTGGAACCTCTCTGGGCCTCATCCTGACCTGGTGACTCTGGTCCCCATCTGGATGTCACCTAGACCAGGTGATTCTGGTACCCCTCTAGGCCTCAACAGTGTCTGGTGACTCTCCTCCACTGGACCACACCTTGACCTAGTGAATATGCTCCAACTGGGCCTCATTGGACCTGGTGATTCTGGTCCCTACATGGGCATCATCGGGACACGGTTCCACTGCATCGCCTGCAGGTTGACCTCACCTGGACCTGGTAACCCTGGTCCCTACCTGGACATCATCAGGGCATGGTTCCACTGCATGGCCTACAGGTTGGCCTCACCTGGACCTGGTAACTCTGGTTCCTACATGGGCATCATCGGGACAGGGTTCCTCTGCATGGCTCGAAGGATGGCCTCTCCTGGACCTGGTGAGTGTGGTTGCCACCTGTGCCTCGCCCGTACCTGGGGACACAGGTCCCCTCGTGGGCCTCTTGGACCTAGTGAATCTGGTCCTTACCTGGTCGTCTCCCAGACCCGTGGTCTCTGGTCACCACCTGGGCCTCACCTGGACCTGGTCAATCTGGTCCCCATCTGGGCCTCACCCAGTCCTGGTGACTTTGTTCCCCACCTGGATCTGATTGCTGTGGATTCTTTCTTGGCCTCACCTGGAACTGGTGACTCTGATCCTATCCGCGCATTACCCAGACCTGGTGACTCTGGTCCTCACCTGGGTATCTTTGGTACCTGGTGACTCTGTTCCACACCTGAGCCTCACCTGGACATGATGACTCTGGAACCTCTCTGGGCCTCATCCTGACCTGTTGACTCTGGTCCCCATCTGGATGTCACCTGGACCAGGTGATTCTGTTACCCATCTAGGCCTCAACTAGGTCTTGTGACTCTGGTGTTCCACTGGACCTCACCTGGACCTAGTAAATATGCTCCATCTGGGCCTCATTGGACCTGGTGTTTCTGATCACTACCTCGGCATCATCGGGACATGGTTCCACTGCATGGCCTGCAGGTTG
This sequence comes from Canis lupus baileyi, assembly GCF_048164855.1. Lineage (NCBI taxonomy): Eukaryota > Metazoa > Chordata > Mammalia > Carnivora > Canidae > Canis > Canis lupus. The sequence goes on along the minus strand of NC_132867.1, from coordinate 2,038,882 downwards.
GCCTCACCTGGACCTGTAACTCTAGTCCCTACCTGGGCATCATCGTGACATGGTTCCTCTGCATGGCCTGCAGGTTCGCCTCACCTGGACCTGGTGAGTGTGGTTGCCACCTGGGTCTCACCCATGACTGGTGACACAGGTCCCCAAGAAGGCCTCACTTGGACCTGGTGAATCTGGTGCTTACCTGGTCCTCACCCGGAACTCGTAACTCTGGTGACCACCTGGGAATCACCTGGAACTGGTGACTCTGGTGCCCATCTGGGGTCATCCATTCCTGGTGACATTTTTCCCCACCTGGACCTGATTGCTGTGGACTCCTTCTTGGCCTCACCTGGAACTGGTGACTCTGATCCTAACTGGGCATCACGGAGATCTGGTGACTCTGGTCCTCACCAGTGGACCATTATGACCTGGATACTCTGTTCCACACCTGAGCCTCACCTGGACATGATGATTCTGGATCCCCTCTGGGCCTCAGCCTGACATGGTTACTCTGGTCCGCATCTGGATGTCACCTAGACCAGGTGAATCTGGTACCCCTCTAGGCCTCAACTTGACCTGGTGTCTCTGGGCCCCAACTGGGCCTCACCGGGAACTAGTGAACATGCTCCCCACTTGCGCCGCATCTGGGCATGGTAACTCTGGTTTTACCTGGGCATCCTCGGGAAATGGTTACTGTATTCCCCACTGGGACTGACCTGATTCTGGTAACTCTGATCCTGACTTTGGCCTCTTCTTTACCAGGTGACTCTGGCTCCAACTGGACCTCACCTGTAACTTGTGACTCTGATCCTAAGCATGGCCTCACCTGACCTGGTGACTGTGGTTCCCATCGGGACCTCACCTGGACCTCAGGTCTCTGGTTCCACCTGGGCCTCACCAGGACCTGGTGTCTCCGGTACCCACCTGGGTAGCATCAGGATATGGTTACACTGTTCACTAACAGTGACCCAGCCGGACCTATTAACTCTGGTCTTCACCTGGGCCACACCTGGACATGGTGACACTGGTTCCCACCTGGGTCTCACCTGGACATGGTGAGTCGGATCCCCACCTGGTCCTCACCTGTAACTAGTGATTCTCATTCCCACATGGATATAATGTGGACCTGGTGGCTGCAGTGTTTCTAGCTTCTCATGTACCTCGTGACTCTGGTCCCCACCAGGGCCTCACCGGGACCTGGTCAGTGTGGTTGCCACCTGCACCTCACCTGGACCTGGTGATTCTGGTCTGCACCTGAGGCTACCCTGGATCTGGTGACTGTGGTCCCCACCTGGGCTTCACCTGGAATTGGGGACCCTGGTCCCCATCTGGGCTTCACCTGGCCCTTTTGACCATGGTCCTCAACTGGGCAAAATTGGGACCCGGTGACTGTGTTCCACAACTGGACCTCACATGGACCAGGTGACTCTGGTCCCCCTCTGGGTCTCACCGTGCCCTAGTGACTGTGAACCCCACTTTGGCCTGACTTGGTCCTGCTGACCCTGGTTGCAACGTGCTCCTGACCTCGATCCGTTGACTCTGGTTCTTTCAAGGGCCTCCCCTTGACCTGGTGATCCTGGTTCCCACCTGGGCCTCACCTGGACGTGGTGACTCTTGTCACCACCGGGGACTCATCTGGACCTTGTTACTGTGTTCCACACCTGGGCCTCAAGTAGACCTCTTGCCTCTGATCCCCACCGGGGCCTCCGTTGTCTGGTAACTCTGGTCCTCACCTGGCCTCATCTGGACCTATTGACTCTGGTCACCACCTGGGCTTCACCTGGATCTGGTGACTCTAGTCCCCACCTGGACTTCACCTGGATCTGGTGACTCTGGTCCCCACCTGGACCTCTCCTGAACCTGGTGACTCTCTTTCCAACATGGACCTCACCTGGATCTGGTGACTCTGGTCCTCACTTTGGCCTCACCTGGACCTGGTGTCTCTCATCCCCACATTGACCTAACTCAAAACTGCTGAATCTTGCCACACCTAGGCCGCACCCCGACCTGGTGACTCTTGTCCCCAGCTATGCCTCAATTCGACCTGATGCATCTGGTCCTCACGTGGGCCTCACATGGACCTGGGACTCAGCTCCATAGAGTGGCTCTGGTTCCCACAAGGGGATCACCTGATACTGCTGACTGTGGTGTTATTCTATCCCTCACCAAGACCTAGTGATTCTGTTTGCCATCTGGGCCTGCATGGCCCTAGTGACTCTGGTCCTCACCCAGGCATCATTGGGACCTGAATACTCTATTCCACACCTGGGCCTCAATTTGACCAGGGATCTCTGGTCCCATTCTGGGCCTCAAACTAAACTGGTTACTCTGGTTCCCCCTCTGGGCCTCACCCCTACCTGGTGACTCTGGTCACCCCTTGGGCTTCACATGGGCCTGCTGAATCTTGTCCTTAGCTGGTCCGCACCTGTATCTGGTGACTGGTCGCCACCTTGGTCTCACCTGGACTTGTTGAATCCTGTTGCCTCCTGCGCCTCACCTGGACCTTGTGACTGTGGTCGCACCTGGACCTACCTGGATCTGGTGGCTCTGTTTCCCTTATGGGGCTCTCCTGGACCTGGTTCCTCTGGTCTCGATCTGGCCTTACCTGGAACACAATGACTCTGATCCATATTTGGGCCTCTCTTTGACCTGTTGACTCTGGTCCTTACCTGGGCATCATTGGGACCTGGATACTCTCTTATATTCCTGGGCCTCATCTGAACCTGGTGACTGTGGTCCCACCTGGGCCTCACCTGGACGAGGTGACTGGTTCCCACAAGGACTTCGCCTGGACCTGGTGGCTCAGGTCCTCATATGGGCATCATGGGACCTGGTTTCTCAGTTCCACATCGGGGCCTCACCTGGACCTAGTGATTCTCGTCCCCTCTGGGCCTCACCCTGACGTGGTGTCTCTGGTCCCCACCTGTATATAACCAGGACCGCGTGACTCTGGTCCCCCTCTGGGACTCACCCGGAGCTGACGATAATTGTCCTCAGCTGGACCTCAACAGGACCTGGTGAATCTACCCCTACTTAGACCTCATCTGGATCTTGTAACTCTTTTCCCACATGGCATCAATGGGACATGGTTACTCTGTTCCCCAACTGGGTCTCACCTGGACATGATAACTTTGCTCCACACTTTGGCCTCAACAAATCCTGATGACTCTGGTCCCCCCACCTAGTCCTCAATCTGGACCTGGTGACTGTGGTCCCCACCTGGGTCTCACCTGGACCTGGTGACTCTCGTTCCCTCATGAACCACACCTGGACCTGGTGACTGTAGTGTTCTTGTAGACTCACATTTACCTGGTGACTCTGGTCCCCACTAGGGCCTCAACTGGATCTGGTGACTCTGGCCTGCAGGTTGGCCTCACCTGGACCTGGTGAGTGGGGTTGCCACCTGGGCCTCACCCATACCTGGTGAGTCAGGTCCCCACGTGGGCCTCTTGGACCTGGTGAATCTGGTTCTTACCTGGTCCTCTCCCAGACCCGGGGACTCTGGTCACCACCTGGGCCTCACCTGGACCTGATGTATCTGGTCCCCATCTGGGACTCACCCATTCTTGGTGAATTTATTCCACACCTGGACCTGATTGCTGTGGACTCTTTCTTGGCCTCACCTGGAACTGGTGACTCTGATCCTATCTGCGCGTCACCCAGACCTGTTGACTCTGGTCCTCACCTGGGCATCATTGGTACCTGGTGACTCTGTTCCACACCTGAACCTCTCCTGGACATGATGACTCTGGATCTTCTCTGGGCCTCACCCTGACCTGTTGACTCTGGTTCCCATCTGGATGTCACCTAGACCAGGTGAATCTGCTACCCCTCTAGGCCTCAACTAGATCTGGTGACTCTGGTCCTCAACTGGGCCTCAACGCGACCTAGTGAATATGCTCCCCACCTACGCCTCATCTGGACCTGGTGACTCTGGTTCTACCTGGGCATCATCGGGACATGGTTACTCTATTCCCCACTGGGACTGACCTGATCGTGGTGACTCTGGTCCTGACTTTGGCCTCTTCTGTACCAGTTGACTCTGGCTCCACCTGGGACTCACCTGTAACTGGTGACTCTGATCCTAAGAATGGCCTCACCTGACCTGGTGACTGTGGTTCCCATCGGGACCTCACCTGGACCTAATGTCTCTTGTCCCACCTGGGCCTCACCAGGACCTGGTGTCTCTGGTACCCACCTGAGTAGCATCAGGATATGGTTACACTGTTCACTAACAGTGACCCAGCCGGACCTATTAACTCTGGTCTTCACCTGGGCCACACCTGGACATGGTGACACTGGTTCCCACCTGGGTCTCACCTGGACATGGTGAGTCGGATTCCCACCTGGTCCTCACCTGTAACTGGTGATTCTCATTCCCACATGGACATCATGTGGACCTGGTGGCTGCAGTGTTTCAAGCTTCTCAAGTACCTCGTGACTGTGGTCCCCACCAGTGCCTCACCGGGACCTGGTGAGTTTGGTTGCCACCTGCACCACACCTGGACCTGGTGATTCTGGTCTGCACCTGAGACTACCCTGCATCTGGTGACTGTGGTCCAACCTGGGCTTCACATGGATTTCGAGACTCCGGTCCCCATCTGGGCCTCACCTGGCCCTGTTGACCATGGTCCTAAGCTGGGCAAAATTGGGACCTGGTGACTGTGTTCCACAACTGGACGTCACCTGGACCAGGGGACTCTGGTCCCCCTCTGGGTCTCACCGTGTCCTAGTGTCTGTGAAGTCTCCTTTGGCTTGACTTGGACCTGCTGACCCTGGTTGCCACCTGCGCCTGACCTCGAACTCTTGACTCTGGTTCTTTCAAGGGCCTCCCCTGTACCTGTTTATCCTGGTGTCCACCTGGGCTTCACCTGGACCTGGTGACTCTTGTCACCACGGGGGACTCACCTGGACCTGCTTACTGTGTTCCACAACTGGGTCTCAAGTAGACCTGTTGACCATGGTACCCAAGCCGGCCTCACATGGCCCTGTTGCCTCTGATCCCCACCGGATCCTCACGTGTACCTGGTAACTCTGGTCCTCACCTGGGCCTCATCTGCACCTAGTGAATCTGGTCCCCACCTGGGCTTCACCTCGATCTGGTGACTCTGGTCCCCACCTGGACTTAACCCGGATCTAGTGACTCTGGTCCCCACCTGGACCTCTCCTGGACCTGGTGACTCTCTTTCCAACATGGACCTCACATAGATCTGGTGACTCTGGTACTCAGTTTGGCCTCACCTGGACATAGTGTCTCTCGTCCCCACTTTGACCTAACTCAGAACTGCTGAATCTTGCCCCACCTAGGCCGCACCCAGTCCTGGTGACTCTTGTCCCCAGCTAAGCCTCAATTCGACCTGATGAATCTCGTCCTCACTTGGGCTTCACATGGACCTGGGAATCAGCTGGGTAGAGTAGCTCTGGTTCCCACAAGGGTCTCACCTGATACGGGTGACTGTGGTCTTATTCTATGCCTCAACAGGACCTAGTGATTCTGTTCCCCATCTGGGCCTGCATGGCCCTAGTGACGCTGGTCCTCACCCAGGCATCATTCGGACCTGGATACTCTATTCCACACCTGGGCCTCACTTTGACCACGGACATCTGGTCCCATTCTGGGCCTCAAACTAAACTGGTTACTCTGGTTCCCCTTCTGGGCCTCACCCTTACCTGGTATATCTGGTCACCCCTTGGGCTTCACTTGGGCCTAGTGAATCTGGTCCTTAGCTGGTCCGCACATGGATCTGGTGACTGGTCGAATCTTGTTGTTACCTGTTCCTCTCCCAGACCCGGGAACTCTGGTCACCACCTGGGCCTCACCTGGACCTGGTGAATCTGGTCCCCATCTGGGCCTCACGCAGTCCTGGTGACTTTGTTCCCCACTTGGGCCTGATTGATGTGGACTCTTTCTTGGCCTCACCTGGAACTGGTGACTCTGATCATATCTGCGCGTCATCCAGACCTTGTGACTCTGGTCCTCACCTGGGCATCATTGGTACCTGGTGACTCTGTTCTGCACCTGAGCCTCACCTGGACATGATGACTCTGGAACCTCTCTGGGCCTCACCCTTCCCTGGTGACTGTGGTCCCCATCTGGATGTCACCTGGACCAGGGGATTCTCGTATCCCTCTAGGCCTCAACCAGATCTGGTGACTCTGGTCCTCAACTGAGCCTCACCTGGACCTAGTGAATATGCTCCATGTGGGCCTCATTTGGACCTGGTGACTCTGGTCCCTACCTGGGCATCATCGGGACATGGTTCCACTGCATGGCCTGCAGGTTGGCCTCACCTGGACCTGGTAACTCTGGTCCCTACCTGGGCATCATCGGGACATGGTTCCATTGCATGGCCTGCAGGTTGGCCTCACCTGGATCTGGTAACTCTGTTCCCTACACGGGCATCTTCGGTACACGATTCCTCTGCATGGCCTGCAGGTTGGACTCACCTTGACCTGGTGAGTGGGTTTGCTACCTGGGCCTCACCCATACCTGGTGACACAGGTCCACACGTGGGCCTCACATGGACCTGGTGAATCTGGTCCTTACCTGGTCCTCATCCGGAACTGGTAACTCTGGTCATCACCTGGGAATCACCTGGACCTTGTGAATCTGTTCCCAATCTGGGCCTCACACAGACCTGGTGACTCTGGTCCTCACCTGGGCATCATTGGTACCTGGTGACACTGTTCCACACCTGAGCCTCACCTGGTCATGATGACTCTGGAACCTCTCTGGGCCTCACCCTGACCTGGTGACTCTGGTCCCCATCTGGATGTCACCTAGACCAGGTGAATCTGGTACCCCTCTAGGCCTCAAAAAGACTGTGGGAATCTGGTCCTCAACTGGGCCTCACCGGGACCTAGTGAATATACTCCCGACCTGCGCCTCATCTGTACGTGGTGACTCGGGTTCTACCTGGGCATCATCGGGACATGGTTACTCTATTCCCCACTGGGACTGACCTGATCCTGGTAACTCTGGCCCTGACTTTGGCGTCTTCCCTACTTGGTGACTCTGGCTCGACCTGGGTCTCACCTGTAACTGGTGACTCTGATCCTAAGCATGGCCTCACCTGACCTGGTGACTGTGGTTCCCATCGGGACCTCACCTGGACCTCATGTCTCTGGTCCCACCTAGGCCTCACCAGGACCTGGTGTCTCTGGTACCCACATGGGTAGCATCAGGATATGGTTACACTGTTCACTAACAGTGACCCAGCCAGATATTAACTCTGGTCTTCACCTGGGCCACACCTGGACATGGTAGCACTGGTTCCCTCTTGGGTCTCACGTGGACATGTGATTCGGTTCCCTGCCTGGTCCTCACCTGTAACTGGTGATTCTCGTTCCCACATGGACATCATGTGGATCTGGTGGCTGCAGTCTTTCTAGCTTCTCATGTACCTCGTGACTCTGGTCCCCACCAGGGCCTCACTGGGACCTGTTGAGTGTGGTTGCCACCTGCACCTCACCTGGACCTGGTGATTCTGGTCAGCACCTGAGACTACCCTGGATCTGGTTACTGTGGTCCCCACCTGGGCTTCACCTGGATTTCGGGCTCTGGTTCCCATCTGGGCCTCACCTGGCCCTGTTGACCATGGTCCTCAACTGGGCAAAATTGGGACCCAGTGACTGTAATCCACAACTGGACCTCACCTGGACCAGGTGACTCTGGTCCCCCTCTGGGTCTCACCGTGCATTAGGGACTGTGAACCCCACTTTGGCCTGACTTGGACCTGCTGACCCTGGTTGGAACCTGCGCCTGACGTCAAACTGTTGACTCTGGTTCTTTCAAGGGCCTCCCCAGTACCTGGTGATCCTGATCCCCACCGGGCGTCTCCTGGACATGGTGACTCTTGTCACCACTGGGGACTCACCTGGACCTGCTTACTGTATTCCACACCTGGGCCTCAATAGACCTGTTGACCATGGTCCCCAAGCCGGCCTCACATGGACCTGTTGCCTTGATCCCCACCGGGGCCTCACGTGTACCTGGTTACTCTGGTCCTCACCTGGGCATCATTGGTCCTGGTGACTCTGTTCCACACCTGAGGCTCCCCTGGACATGATGACTCTGGAACTACTCTGGCTATTAACCTAACGTAGTGACTCTGGTCCGCATATGGATGTCACCTGGTCCAGGGGATTATGGTACCCGTCTGGGCCTCAACAAGGTCTGGTGACTCTGGTCCTCAACTGGGCCTCACCTGGACCTAGTGAATATGCTCCATCTGGGCCTCATTTGGATCTGGTGACTCTGGTCACTACCTGGGCATCATCGGGATATGGTTCCACTGCATGGGCTGCAGGTTGGCCTCACCTGGGCCTGGTAACTCTGGTCCCTACCTGGGCATCATCGGGACACGGTTCCTCTCCATCGCTTGCAGGTTGGCCTCACCTGGACCTGGTAACTCTCGTCCCTACCTGGGCATCATTGGGACCTGGTTCCTCTGCATGGCCTGCAGGTTGGCCTCACCTGGACCTGGTGAGTGGGTTTGTCACCTGGGCCTCACCCTTGCCTAGGGACACAGGTCCCCACGTGGGCCTCACTTGGACCTGGTGAATCTGGTCCTTACCTGGTGGTCACCCGGAACTGGTAACTCTGGTCACCACATGGGAATCACCTGGGCCTGGTGAATCTGGTCCCCATCTGGGCCTCACCCAGTCCTGTTGACTTTCTTCCCCACCTGGACCTGATTGCTGTGGACTCCTTCTTGGCTAACCTGGAACTGCTGACTCTGATGCTAACTGGGCCTCACCCAGATCTGGTGATTCTGGTCCTCACCTGTGGACCATTATGACCTGGATACTCTGTTCCACACCTGAGCCTCACCTGGATATGATGACTCTGGATCCCCTCTGGGCCTCAGCCTGACATGGGGACTCTGGTCCCCATCTGGATGTCACTAGACCAGGTGAATCTGGTACCCCTCTAGGCCTCACCTAGACCTGGTGACTCTGGTCCTCAACTGGGCCTCAACGGGACCTAGTGAACCTGCTCCCCACCTGCGCCACATCTGGGCCTGGTGACTCTGGTTCTACCTGGGCATCACCGGGACATGATTACTCTATTCCCACTTGGAGTGACCTGATCCTGGTAACTTTGGTCCTGACTTTGGCCTTTCCTGTACCAGGTGACTCTGGCTCCACCTGGTCCTCACCTGGAACTGGTGACTCTGATCCTAAGCATGGCCTCACCTGACCGGGTGACTGTGGTTCCCATTGGGACCTCACCTGGACCTCATGTCTCTGGTCCCATTTGGGCCTCACCAGGACCTGGTGTCTCTGCTACCCACCTGGGTAGCATCAGGATATGGTTATACTGTTCACTAACAGTGACCCAGCCGGACCTATTAACTCTGGTCTTCACCTGGGCCACACCTGGACATGTGACACTGTTTCCCACGTGGGTCTCACCTGGACATGGTGAGTCGGATCCCCACCTGGTCCTCATCTGTAACTGGTGATTCTCGTTCCCACATGGAGATCATGTGGACCTGTTGGCCGCAGTGTTTCTAGCATCTTTTTTTTTAATTTGTATTTATTTATGATAGTCACAGAGAGAGAGAGAGGCAGAGACACAGGCAGAGGGAGAAGCAGGCTCCATGCACAGGGAGCCCGACGTGGGATTCGATCCCGGGTCTCCAGGATCGCACCCTGGTCCAAAGGCAGGCGCCAAACCCCTGCGCCACCCAGGGATCCCATGTGTTTCTAGCTTCTCATATACCTCGTGAGTTCTCATGTATCCCACCAGTGCCTTACCGGGACCTGTTGAGTTTGGTTGCCACCTGCACCACACCTGGACCTGGTGATTCTGGTCTGCACCTGAGACTACCCTGGATCTGGTGACTGTGGTCCCCACCTGGGCTTCACCTGGATTTCGGGACTCCGGTCCCCATCTGGGCCTCACCTGGCCCTGTTGACCATGGTCCTCAACTGGGCAAAATTGGGACCTGGTGACTGTGTTCCACAACTGAACCTCACCTGGACCAGGTGACTATGCTCCCCCTCTGGGTCTCACCGTGCCCTAGTGAATGTGAAGTCCCCTTTGGCTTGACTTGGACCTGCTGACCCTGGTTGCCACCTGCGCCTGAACTCGAACTGTTGACTCTGGTTCTTTCAAGGGCCTCCCCTGTACCTGGTGATCCTGGTCCCACCTGGACCTCACCTGGAAGTGGTGACTCTTGTCACCACCGGGGACTCACCTGGACCTGCTTACTGTGTTCCACACATGGGCCTCAATAGACCTGTTGACCATGGTCCCCAAGCCGGCCTCACATGAACCTGTTGCCTCTGATCCACACCGGGGCCTCACGTGTACCTGGTAACTCTGGTCCTCACCTGGGCCTCATCTGCACCTAGCGACTCTGGTCCCCACTTGGGCTTCACCTCGATCTGGGGACTCTGGTCCCCACCTAGACTTCACCTGGATCTAGTGACTCTGGTCCCCACATGGACCTCTCCTGGACCTGGTGACTCTCTTTACAACATGGACCTCACCTGGACCTGGTGTCTCTCGTCCCCACTTTGACCTAACTCAGAACTGCTGAATCTTGCCCCACCTAGGCCGCACCCAGAGCTGGTGACTTTGGTCCCCATATATGCCTCAATTTGACCTGATGAATCTGGTTTTCACGTGGGCCTCACATGGACCTGGGACTCAGCTGGATAGAGTGGCTCTGATTCCCACAAGGGGCTCAGGTGATACTGGTGACTGTGGCCTTATTCTATGCCTCATCAGGACCTAGTGATTCTGTTCCCCATCTGGGCCTGCATGGCCCTAGTGACTCTGGTCCTCACCAGGCATCATTGGGACCTGGATACTCTATTCCACACCTGGGCCTCACTTTGACCAGGGACCTCTGGTCCCATTCTGGGCCTCAAACTAAACTGGTTATTCTGGTTCCCCCTCAGGACCTCACCCTGACCTGGTGACTCTGGTCACCCATTGGCATTTACTTGGGCCTGGTCAATCTGGTGCTTAGCTGGTCCTCACCTGTATCTGGTGACTGGTCGCCACCTGGGTCTCACCTGGACTTGGTGAATCCTGTTGCCACCTGCGTCTCAACTGGACCTTATGACTGTGACTCTGGTCCTCACCCAGGCATCATTGGGACCTTGGATACTCTATTCTACATCTGGGCCTCGCTTTGACCAGGGACCTCTGGTCCCATTCTGGGCCTCAAACTAAACTGGTTACTCTGGTTCCCCCTCTGGGCCTCACCCTTACCTGGTGACTCTGGTCTCCCCTTGGGCTTCACTTGGACGTGGTGAATCTGGTCCTTAGCTAGTCGGCACCTGGATCTGGTGACTGGTCGCCACCTGGGTCTCACCTGGACTTGGTGAATCCTGTTGCCACCTGTTCCTCAACTGGACCTTGTGACTGTGCCCCACCTGGAACTCACCTGGATCTCGTGGCTCTGGTTCCCATATGGGGCTCTCCTTGACCTGGTTCCTGTGGTCTCCTTCTGGCCTCACCTGGAACACAATGACTCTGATCCATATTTGGGCCTCTCCTGGACCTGTTGACTCTGGTCCTTACCTGGGCATCATTGGGACCTGAATACTCTCTTACATACCTCGGCCTCACCTGGACCTGGTTACTGTGGTCCCACATGGGCCTCACCTGGACGAGGTGACTGGTTCCCACAGGGACCTCACCTGGACCTGGTGTCTCAGGTCCTCATATGGGCATCATGGGACCTGGTTTCTCAATTCCACACCGGGGCCTCACCTGGACCTAGTGATTCTCGTCCCCCTCTGGGCCTCACCCTGACGTGGTGATTCTGGTCCCCACCTGGATATCACCAGAACCGGGTGACTCTGGTCCCCCTCTCGGATCACCCGGAGCTGGGGACACTAGTCCTCAGCTGGGACTCAACAGGACCTGGTGAATCTACTCCTTACTTAGGCCTCGTCTGGACCTTGTGACTCTTTTCCCACCTGGCATCAATGGGACATGGTTACTCTGTTCCCCGCCTGGGCCTCACCTGGACGTGATAACTTTGCTCCACACTTTGGCCTCAACTGATCCTGATGATTCTGGTCCCCCCACCTAGGCCTCAATCTGGACCTGGTGACTGTGGTCCCCACATGGGTCTCACCTGGACCTGGTGACTCTCGTTCCCAGATGAACCACACCTGGACCTGTTGACTGTGGTGTTCTTGTAGACTCACATTTACCTGGTGACTCCAGTACCCACTAGGGCCTCACTTGGATCTGGTGACTCTGGCCTGCAGGTTGGCCTCACCTGGACCTGGTGAGTGGGGTTTCCACCTGGACCTCACCCATAATTGGTGAGTCAGGTCCCCACGTGGGCTTCTTCTACCTGGTGAATCTGGTCTTTACCTGGTCCTCTCCTAGACCCGGGGACTCTGGTCACCACCTGGGCCTCACCTGGACCTGGTGATTCTGGTCCCCATCTGGGCCTCACCCAGTCCTGGTGACTTTGTTCCCCACCTGGACCTGATTGCTGTGGACTCCTTCTTGGCCTCACCTGGAACTGGTGACTCTGATCCTATCTGCGCGTCACCCAGACCTGCTGAATCTGGTCCTCAACTGGGCATCATTGGTACCTGGTGACTCTGTTCCACACCTGAGCCTCACTTGGACATGATGACTCTGGAACCTCTCTGGGCCTCACCCTGACCTGGTGACTCTGGTCCCCATCTGGATGTCACTTTGACCAGGTGAATCTGGTAACCCTCTAGTCCTCAACCAGATCTGGTGTCTCTGGTCCTCAACTGGGCCTCACCTGGACCTAGAGAATATGCTCCATCTGGGCCTCATTTGGACCTGGTGACTCTGGTCCCTACCTGGGCATCATCGGGACATGTTTCCACTGCATGGCCTGCAGGTTGGCCTCACATGGACCTGGTGAGTGTGGTTGCCACCTGCACCTCAAGGACCTGTTGATTCTGGTCTACACCTGAGATTACCCTGGATATGGTGACTGTGGTCCCCATCTGGGCTTCACCTGGATTTGCGGACTCCGGTCCCCATCTGGGCCTCACCTGGCCCTGTTGACCATGGTCCTCAACTGGGCAACTTGGGACCTGGTGACTATGTTCCATAACTGGACCTCACCTGGACCAGGTGACTCTGGTCCCCCTCTGGGTCTCACCTTGCCCTAGTGACTGTGAACCCCACGTTGGCCTGACTTTGACCTGCTGACCCTGGTTGCCACCTGCGCCTGACCTCGAACTGTTGACTCTGGTTTTTCAAGGGCCTCCCCTGTACCTGGTGATCCTTGTCCCCACCTGGGCCTCATCTGGACATGGTGATACTTGTCAAGACCGGGGACTCACCTGGACCTGCTTACTGTGTTCCACACCTGGGCCTCAAGTAGACCTGTTATCCATGGTCCCCAAGGCAGTCTCACATTGACCTGTTGCCTCTGATCCCCACCGGGGCCTCACGTGTACCTCTTAACTCTGGTCCCCACCTGTGACTCATCTGGACCTGGTGACTCTGGTTCTACCTGGGCATCATAGGGACGTGGTTACTCTATTCCTCAGTGGGACAGACCTGATCGTGGTAACTCTGGTCCCGACTTTGGCCTCTTCTGTACCAGGTGACTCTGGCTCCACCTGGGCCTCACCTGTAAGTGGTGACTCTGATCCTAAGCATGGCCTCACCTGACCTGGTGACTGTGGTTTCCATCGTGACCTCATGTGGACCTCATGTCTCTGGTCCCACCTGGGCCTCACCAGGACCTTGTATCTGGTACCCACTTGAGTAGCATCAGGATATGGTTACACTGTTCACTAACAGTGACCCAGCCATACCTATTAACCCTGGTTTTCACCTGGTCCACACCTGGACATGGTGACACTGGTTCCCACCTGGGTCTCACCTAGACATGGTGAGTCAGATCCCCACCTGGTCCTCACCTGTAATTGGTGATTCTCGTTCCCACATGGACCGGATTGCTGTGGACACTGATCCTCACCTGGGCCTCCTCTGGACCTAGTGACTCTGGTCCCAACCTGGACTTCACCTGGATTTGGTGACTCTGGTCCCCACCTGGACCTCCCCTGGATCTGGTGACTCTAGTCCTCAGTTTGGCCTCACCTGGACCTGGTGTCTCTCGTCCCCACTTTGACCTAACTCATAACTGCTGAATCTTGCCCCACCTGGGCCTCACCCAGACCTGGTGACTCTTGTCCCCAGCTATGCCTCAATTCGACCTGATGAATCTGGTCCTCACGTGGGCCTCACATGGACCTTGGACTCAGCTGGATAGAGTGGCTCTGGTTTCCACAAGGGGCTCACCTGATACTGTTGACTGTGGTCTTATTCTATGCCTCACCAGGACCTAGTGATTCTGTACCCCATCTGGGCCTGCATGGCCCTAGTGACTCTGGTCCTCACCCAGGCATCATTGGGACTTGGATACTCTATTCTAATTCTGGGCCTCACTTTGACCAGGGACCTCTGGTCCCATTCTGGGCCTCAAACTAAACTGGTTACTCTGGTTCCCCCTCTGGGCCTCACCCTTACCTGGTGACTCTGGTCTCCCCTTTGGCTTCACTTCGACCTGGTGAATCTGGTCCTTAGCTGGTCCTCACCTGGATCTGGTGACTGGTCACCACCTGGGCCTCACCTGGACTTGGTGAATCCTGTTGCCACCTGCGCCTCACCTGGACCTTGTGACAGTGGTCTCAACTGGAGTTCACCTGGATCTGGTGGCTCTGGTTCCCATATGGGGCTCTCATGGACCTGGTTCCTGTGGTCTCCATCTGGCCTCACCTGGAACACAAAGACTCTGATCCATATTTGGTCCTCTCCTGGACCTGTTGACTCTTGTCCTTACCTGGGCATCATTGGGACCTGGATACTCTCTTATATACCTGGGCCTCACCAGGACCTGGTGACTGTGGTCCCACGTGGGCCTCACCTGGACGAGGTGACTGGTTCCCACATGGACCTCACCTGGACCTGGTGACTCAGGTCCTCATATGGGCATCATGGGACCGGGTTTCTCAGTTCCACATTGGGGCCTCACCTGGACCTAGTGATTCTCGTCCCCCTCTGGGCCTCACCCTGACTGGTGACTCTGGACCCCACCTGGATATCACCAGAACCGGGTGACACACCCGGAGCTGGGGACACTGGTCCTCATCTGGGCCTCAACAGGACCTGGTGAATCTACTCCTCACTAAGGCCTCGTCTGGATCTTGTGACTCTTTTCCCACCCAGCATCAATAGGACATGGTTACTCTGTCCCCACCTGGGCCTCACCTGGACATGATAACTTTGCTCCACACTTTGGCCTCAAATGGTCCTGATGACTCTCGTCCCCCCACCTAGGCCTCAATCTGGACCTGGTGACTGTGGTCCCCCCCTGGGTCTCACCTGGACCTGGTGACTCTCGTTCCCACATGAACCACACCTGGACCTGGTGACTGTGGTGTTCTTGGAGACTCACATTTACCTGGTGACTCCGGTCCCCACCTGGATCTGGTGACTCTGTCCTGCAGTTTGGCCTCACATGGACCTGGTAACTCTGGTCCCTAGATGGGCATCATCGGGACATGGTTCCACTGCAAGGCCTGCAAGATGGCCTCACTTGGACCTGGTGACTGTGGTTGGCACTTGGGCCTCACCCATGCCTGGTGATACAGGTCCCCACGTGGTCCTCAGTTGGACCTGGTGAATCTGGTCCTTACCTGGTCCTCACCCGGAACTGGTAACTCCGGTCATCACCTGGGAATCACCTTGACCTTGTGTTTCTGGTCCCCATCTGAGCCTTCCCAGTCCTGGCGACTTTGTTCCCCACCTGGACCTGATTGTTTTGACTCCTTCTTGGCCTCACCTGCATCTGGTGACTGGGGTCCCACCTAGGACGCACCTAGACGAGGTGACTGGTCCCACAGGGACCTCACCTGGACCTAGTGACTCAGGTCATCACATGGGCTTCATGGGACCTAGTTCAGTTCCATATCGGGGCCTCAACTGGACCTAGTGATTCTCCTCCCACTCTGGGCCTCACCCTGACGTGGTGACTCTGGTCCCCATCTGGATGTCACCTAGACCAGGTGAATCTGGACCCCTCTACGCCTCAACTAGAACTGGTGACTCTGGTCCTCAACTTGGCCTCACCGGGACCTGGATAATATGCTCCCCACCTGCGCCTCATTTGGACCTGGTGACTCTGGTTCTTCCTGGGCATCATCGGGTCATGGTTACTCTATTCCCCACTGGGACTGACCTGATCCTGGTAACTCTTGTCCTGACTTTGGCCTCTTCTGTACCAGGTGACTCTGGCTCAACCTGTGCCTCACCTGTAACTGGTGACTCTCATCCTAAGCATGGTCTCACCTGACCTGATGACTGCAGTTCCCATCGGGACCTCAAATGGACCTCATGTCTCGGGTCCCACTTGAGACTCACCAGGATCTGGTGTCTCTGGTAACCATCTGGGTAGCATCAGGTTATGGTTACACTGTTCACTATCAGGGACTCTGGTCCCCATCTGGATGTCACCTGGACCAGGTGATTCTGGTACCCGTCTAGGCCTCAACCAGATCTGGTGACTCTGGTCCTCAACTGGGCCCTAACTGGACCTAGTGAATATGCTCCATCTGGGCCTCATTTGGAACTGGTTACTCTGGTCCCTACCTGGGCATCATCGGGACATGGTTCCACTGCATGGCCTGCAGGTTGGCCTCACCTGGACCAGGTAACTCTGGTCCCTACATGGGCATCTTCGGTACACGATTCCTCCGCATTGCCTGCAGGTTGGACTCACCTTGACCTGGTGAGTGGGTTTGCTACCTGGGCCTCACCCATACCTGGTGACCCAGGTCCCCACGTGGGCCTCACATGGACCTGGTGAATCTGGTCCTTACCTGGTCCTCATCCGGAACTGGTAACTCTGGTCATCACCTGGGAATCACCTGGACCTTGTGAATCTGTTCCCAATCTGGGCCTCACCCAATCCTGGTGACGTTGTTCCCCACCTGGACCTGATTGCTGTGGACACTTTCTTGGCCTCACCTGGAACTGGTGACTCTGTTCCTAACTGGGCCTCACCCAGATCTGTTGACTCTGGTCCTCAACTGTGGATCATTAAGACCTGGATACTCTGTTCCACACCTGAGGCTCACCTGGACTTGATGACTCTGGAACCACTCTGGGCCTCACCCTGAAATGGTGACTTGGTCCCCATATGGATGTCATCTAGACCAGGTGAATCTGGTACCCATGTAGGACTCAACTAGACCTGGTGACTCTCGTCCTCAACTTGGCCTCACCGGGACCTAGTGAATATGCTCCCCACCTGCGCCTCATCTGGACCTGGTGACTCTGGTTCTTCCTGGCCATCATCCTGACATGGTTACTCTATTCCCCACTGGGACTGACCTGATCGTGGTAACTGTGGTCTTGACTTTGGCCTCTTCTGTACCAGGTGTTTCTGGCTCCACCTGGGCCTCACCTGTAACTGGTGACTGTGATCCTAAGCATGGCCTCACCTGACGTGGTGACTGTGGTTCCCATCGGGACCTCACCTGGACCTCATGTCTCTGGGCCCACCTGGGCCTCACCAGGATATGGTGTCTCTCTACCCGCCTGGGTAGCATCAGGATATGGTTACACTGTTCACTAACAGTGACCCAGCCGGACATTAACTCTGGTCTTCACCTGGGTCTCACCTGGACATGGTGAGTCGGAACCCCACCTGGTCCTCACCTGTAACTGCTGATTCGCGTTCCCACATGGACATCATGTGGACCTGGTGGCTGCAGTGTTTCTAGCTTCTCATGTACCTCGTGGATCGGGTCCCCACCAGGGCCTCACCGGGACCTGGTGAGTGTGGTTGCCACCTGCACATCACCTGGACCTGGTGATTCTGGTCTGCACCCGAGACTACCCTGGATCTGGTGACTGTGGTCCCCAACTGGGCTTCACCTGGATTTGGGGACTCTGGTCCCCATCTGGGCACACCTGGCTCTGTTGACCATGATCCTCAACTGGGCAAAATTTGGACCCGGTGACTGTTCCACAAGAGGACCTCACCTGCACCAGGTGACTCTGGTCCCCCTCTGGGTCTCACGGTGCCCTAGTGACTGTGAACCCCACTTTGGCCTGACTTGGACCTTCTGACCCTGGTTGCCACCCGTGCCTGACCTCGAACTGTTGACTCTGGTTTTTTTTTTTTTTTTTTTTTGTTTATTTATGATAGTCATACAGAGAGAGAGAGAGAGAGGCAGAGACACAGGCAGAGGGAGAAGCAGGCTCCATGCACCGGGAGCCCGACGTGGGATTCGATCCCGGGTCTACCAGGATCACGCCCTGGGCCAAAGGCAGGCGCCAAACCGCTGCGCCACCCAGGGATCCCGACTCTGGTTTTTTCAAGGGCCTCCCCTGTACCTGGTGATCCTGGTCCCCACCTGGGCCTCACCTGGACCTGGTGACTCTTGATACCACAGGGGACTCACCTGTACCTGCTTACTGTGTTCCACACCTGGGCCTCAAGTAGACCTGTTGACCACGGTCCCCACGCCGGCCTCACATGGACTTGTTGCCTCTGATCCCCACCGGGGCGTCACGTGTACATTGTATCTGGTCCTCACCTGGGCCTCATCTGGACCTAGTGGCTCTGGTCCCCACCTGGGCTTCACCTGGATCTGGTGACTCTGGTCCCCACCTGGACTTCACCTGGATCTGGGGACTCTGGTCCCCACCTGGACCTCTCCTGGACCTGATGACTCTCTTTCCAACATGGACCTCACCTGGGTCTGATGACTCTGTTCCTCAGTTTGGCATCACCTGTACCTGGTGTCTCTTGTCCCCACATTGACGTAACTCAGAACTGCTGAATCTTGCCCCACCTAGGCCGCACCCAGACCTGGTGACTCTTGTCCCCAGCTATGCCTCAATTCGACCTGATGAATCTGGTCCTCACGTGGGCCTCACATGGACCTGGGACTCAGCTGGATAGAGTGGCTATGCTTCCCACAAGGGGCTCACCTGACACTGCTGACTGTGGTCTTATTCTGTGCCTCACCAGTACCTAGTGATTCTGTTCCCCATCTGGGCCTGCATGGCCCTAGTGACTCTGGTCCTCACCCGGACATGATTGGGACCTGGATACTCTATTCCACACCTGGGCCTCACTTTGACCAGGGACCTCTGGTCCCATTCTGGGTCTCAAACTAAACTGGTTACTCTGGTTCCCCTCTGGGCCTCACCCTAACCTGGTGATCTGGTCACCCCTTGGGCTTCACTTGGGCCTGGTGAATCTGGTCCTTAGCTGGTCCGCACCTGGATGTGGTGACTGGTCGCCACCTGGGCCTCACCTGGACTTGGTGAATCCTGTTGCCACCTGCGCCTCACCTGGACCTTGTGACTGTGGTCCCTCCTGGACCTCACCTGGATCTGGTGGCTCTGGTTCCCATATGGGCCTCTCCTGGACCTGGTTCCTGTGGTCTCCATCTGGCCTCACCTGGAACACAATGACTGTGATCCATATTTGGGCCTCTCCTGGACCTGTTGACTCTGGTCCTTACCTGGACATCATTGGGACCTGGATACTCTTTTATATACCTGGGCCTCACCTGGACCTGGTGACTGTTGTCCCACGTGGGCCTCACCTGGACGAGGTGACTGGTTCCCACAGGGACCTCACCTGGACCTGGTGACTCAGGTCCTCATATGGGCATCATGGGACCGGGTTTCTCAGTTCCACATTGGGGCCTCACCTGGACCTAGTGATTCTCGACCCCTCTGGGCCTCACCCTGACTGGTGACTCTGGTCCCCACCTGGATATCACCAGAACCGGGTGACACACCCGGAGCTGGGGACACTGGTCCTCAACTGGGCCTCAACAGGACCTGGTGAATCTACTCCTCACTTAGGCCTCATCTGGACCTTGTGACTCTTTTCCCACCTGGCATCAATGGGACATGGTTACTCTGTTCCCCACCTGGGTCTCACCTGGACATGATAAATTTGCTCCACAATTTGGCCTCAACTGGTCCTGATGACTCTGGTCACCCCACCTAGGCCTCAATCTGGACCTGGTGACTGTTGTCCCCAACTGGGTCTCAGCTGGACCTGGTGACTCTCGTTCCCACATGAACCACACCTGGGCCTGGTGACTGTGGTGTTCTTGTAGACTCACATTTACCTGGTGACTCCGGTGCCCACTAGGCCCTCACGTGGATCTGGTGACTCTGGCCTGCATTTGGCCTCACCTGGACCTGGTGAGTGGGGTAGCCACCTGGGCCTCACCCATACCTGGTGACTCAGGTCCCCACGTGGGCCTCTTGGACCTGGTGAATCTGATCCTTACTTGGTCCTCTTCCAGACACGGGGACTCTGGCCACCACCTCGGCCTCACCTGGACCTGGTGAATCTGGTCCCCATCTGGGCCTCACCCAGTCCTGGTGCCTTTGTTCCCCACCTGGACCTGATTGCTGTGGACTCTTTCTTGGCCTCACCTGGAACTGGTGACTATGATCCTATCTGCGCGTCACCCAGATCTCGTGACTCTGGTCCTCACCTGGGCGTCTTTGTTACTTGGTGACTCTGTTCCACACCTGAGCCTCACCTGGACATGATGACTCTGGAACCTCTCTGGGCCTCACCCTGACTTGGTGACTCTTGACCCATCTGGATGTCACCTGAACCAGGTGATTCTGGTACCCCCCTAGGCCTCAACCAGATCTGGTGACTCTGGTCCTCAACAGGGCCTCACCAGGACCTAGTGAATATGCTTCATCTGGGCCTCATTTGGACCTGCTGACTCTGGTCACTACCTGGGCATCATCGGGACATGGTTCCACTGCCTGGCCTGCAGGTTGGCCTCAGCTGGACCTGGTATCTCTCGTCCCTACCTGGCATCATCGGGACATGGTTCCTCTGCATTGCCTGCAGATTGGCCTCACCTGGACCTGGTGAGTGGGGTTGCCACCTGGGTCTCACACATACCTGGTGACACAGGTCCCCACGTGGGCCTCACTTGGACCTGGTGAATCTGGTCCTTACCTGGTTCTCTCTGAGACCCGGGATCGCTGGTCCCCAACACGGCCTCACCTGGACCTGTTGAATCTGGTCCCCATCTGGGCCTCACCCAATCCTGGTGACTTTGTTCCCCACCTGGACCTGATTGCTGTGGACCCTTTCTTGGCCTCAACTGGAACTGGTGACTCTGATCCTATCTGCGCGTCACCCAGTCCTGGTGACTCTGGTCCTCACCTAGGCATCACTGCTACCTGGTGACTCTGTTCCACACCTGAGCCTCACCTGGACATGGTGACTCTGGAACCTCTGGGCCTCACCCTGACCTGGTGACTCTGGACCCATCTGGATGTCACCTGGACCAGGTGATTCTGGTACCCCTCTAGGCCTCAACCAGGTCTGGTGACTCTTATCCTCAACTGGGCCTCACCTGGACCTATTGAATATGCACCATCTGGGCCTCATTTGGACCTGGTGACTCTCTTCCCTACCTGGGCATCATCGGGACATGTTTCCACTGCATGGCCTTTAGGTTGGCCGCACCTGGACCTGGTAACTGTGGTTCTACCTGTGCATCATCGGGACGTGGTTAATCTATTCCCAGTGGGAGTGACCTGATCGTGGTAACTCTGGTCCTGACTTTCGCCTCTTCTGTGCCATGTGACTCTGGGTCCCCCTGGACCTCTCCTGTAAGTGGTGACTCTGATCCTAAGCATGGCCTCACCTGACCTGGTGACTGTGGTTTCCATCGGTACCTCACCTGGTCCTCATGTCTCTGGTCCCAACTGGGACTCACCAGGACCTTGTATCTGGTACCCACCTGAGTAGCATCAGGATATGGTTACACTGTCCACTAACAGTGACCCGGCCGGACATATTAACTCTCGTCTTCACCTGGTCCACTCTTGGACATGGTGACATTGGTTCCCACCTGGGTCTCACCTGGACATGGTGAGTCAGATCCCCACCTGGTCCTCACCTGGAACTGGTGATTTTCGTTCCCACATGGACATATTGTGGACCTGGTGACTACAGGGTTTCTAACTTCTCATGTACCTCGTGTCTCTGGTCCCCACCAGGGCCTCACCGGGACCGGGTTGGTGTGGTTGGCACCTGCACATCACATGGACCTGGTGATTCTCGTCTGCACCTGAGACCACCCTGGATCTGGTGACTGTGGTCCCCACGTGTGTTTCACCTGGATTTGGGGACTCCGGTCCCCATCTGGGCCTCACCTGGCCCTGTTGACCATGGTCCTCAACTGTGCAAAATTGGTACCCGGTGACTGTGTTCCACAACTGTACCTCACCTGGACCAGGTGACTCTGGTCCCACTCTGGGTCTCACCGTGCCCTAGTGACTGTGAACCCCACTTTGGCCTGACTTGAACCTGCTGACCCTGGTTGCCACCTGCGCCTGACCTCGAACTGTTGACTCTTGTTCTTTCAAGGGCCTTCCATGGACCTGGTGATCCTGGTCGGACCTGGGCCACACCTGGACGTGGTGACTCCTGTCACCAATGGGGTCTCACCTGGACCTGCTTACTGTGTTCCACTCCTGGGACTCAAGTAGACCTGTTGACCATGGTCCCCAAGCCGGCCTCACATGGACCTGTTGCCTCTGATCCCCACCGGGTCCTCACGTATACCTGGTAACTCTGGTCCTCACCTGGGCCTCATCTGGACCTAGTGACTCAGGTCCCCACCTGGGCTTCACATGGATCTGGTGACTCTGGTCCCCACCTGGACTTCACCTGGATCTGGTGACTCTGGACCCCACCTGGACCTCTCCTGGACATCGTGACTCTCTTTCCAACATGGACCTCACCTGGATCTGGTGACTCTGGTCCTCAGTTTGGCCTCACCTGGACCTGGTTTCTCTCGTCCCCACTTTGACCTAACTCAGAACTGCTGAATTTTGCCCCACCTAGTCCGCACCCAGAACTGGTGACGCTTGTCCCCAGCTATGCCTCAATTCGACCTGATGAATCTGGTCCTCACGTGGGCCTCACATGGACTTGGGACTCAGCTGGATAAGGTGGCTCTGGTTCTCACAAGGGGCTCACCTGACACTGCTGAATGTGGTCTTATTCCATGCCTCACCAGGACCTAGTGATTCTGTTCCCCATCTGCGCCTGCATGGCCCTAGTGACTCTGGTCCTCACCCTGGCGTCATTGGGACCTGGATTCTCTATTCCACACCTGGGCCTCACTTTGACCAGGGACCTCTGGTCCCATTCTGGGCCTCAAACTAAACTGGTTACTCTGGTTCCCCCTCTGGGCCTCACCCTGACCTGGTGACTCTGGTCACCCGTTGGGCTTCACTTGGGCCTGGATTTTCTGGTCTTAGCTGTTCCCCACCTGGATCTGGTGACTGGTCGCCACCTGGGCCTCACCTGGACTTGGTGAATCCTGTTGCCACCTGCGCCTCACCTGGACCTTGTGACTGTGGTCCCACCTGGACTTCACATGGACGAGGTGACTGGTTCCCAGAGGGACCTCACCTGGACCTGGTGACTCAGATCCTTATATATGCATCATGGGACCTGGTTTCTCATTTCCACATAGGGGCCTCACCTGGACCTAGTGATTCTTGTCCCCCTCTGCGCCTCACCCTGACGTGGTCACTCTGGTCCCCACCTGGATATCACCAGAACCGGGTGACACACCCGGAGCTGGGGACACTGGTCCTCAACTGGGCCTCAACAGGACCTGGTGAATCTACTCCTCACTTAGGCCTCGTCTGGACCTTGTGACTCTTTTCCCACCTGGCATCAATGGGACATGGTTACTCTGTTCCCCACCTGGGCCTCACCTGGACATGATAACTTTGATCCACACTTTGGCCTCAAATGCTCCTGATGACTCTCGTACCCCCACCTAGGCCTCAATCTTGACCTGGTGACTGTGTTCCCCACCTGGGTCTCACCTGGACCTGGTGACTCTCGTTCCCACATGCACCACTCCTGGACCTGGTGACTGTGGTGTTCTTGTAGACTCACATTTACCTGGTGACACCGGTCCCCACTAGGGCCTCACCTGGATCTGCTGACTGTGGCCTGCAGGTTGGCCTCACCTGGTCTGGTGAGTGGGGTTGCCACCTGAGCTTCACCCATACCTGGTGACTCAGGAACCCACGTGGTCCTCTTGGACCTGGTTAATCTGGTCCTTACATTGTCCTCTTCCAGACCCGGGGATTCTGGTCACCACCTCGGCCTGACCTGGACCTGGTGAATCTCTTTCCCATCTGGGCCTCACCCAGTCCTGGGGACTTTGTTCCCCACCTAGACCTGATTGCTTTGGACTCTTTCTTGGCCTCACCTGGAACTGGTGACTCTATCCTCTCTGCACGTGACTCAGGCCTGGTGACTCTGGTCCTCACCTGGGTATCATTGGTACCTGGTGACTCTGTTCCACACCTGAGCCTCACCTGGACATGATGACTCTGGAAACTCTCTGGGCCTCACCC
The DNA here is from genome assembly GCF_048164855.1 of Canis lupus baileyi. NCBI lineage: Eukaryota > Metazoa > Chordata > Mammalia > Carnivora > Canidae > Canis > Canis lupus. The sequence continues at coordinate 2,014,464 of NC_132867.1, read as the reverse complement.
TGACCTGGTGAGTCTGGTCCCCATCTGGATGTCACCTGGACCAGGTAATTCTGGTATCCCTCTAGGCCTCAACCAGATCTGGTCTCTGGTCCTCAAATGGGCCTCGGCTGGACCTAGTGAATATGCTCCATCTTGGCCTCATTTGGACCTGGTTACTCTGGTCCCTACCTGGGCATCATGGGGACCTGGTTCCACTGCATGGCCTGCAGGTTGGCCTCACCTGGACCTGGTGAGTGGGGTTGCCACTTGGGCCTCACCCATACCTGGTGACACAGGCCCCTACGTGGGCCTCACTTGGACCTGGTGTATCTGGTGATTCTGGTCACCACCTGGGAATCACCTGGACCTGGTGAATCTGGTAACTCTGGTCACCACCTGGGAGTCTCCTGGACCTGGTGAATCTGTGTCCCCATCTGGGCCTCACCCAGTCCTAGTGACTTTTTTCCCCACCTGGACCTGATTGCAGTGGACTCCTTCTTAGCCTCACCTGGAACTGTTGACTCTGATCCTAACTGGGCCTCACCCAGATCTGTTGACTCTGGTCCTCACCTGCTGGACCATTATGACCTGGATACTCTGTTCCACACCTGAGACTCACCTGGACATGATGACTCTGGATCCCCTCTGGGCCTCTCACTGACATGGTGACTCTGGTCCCCATCTGGACGGCACCTAGACCAGGTGAATCTGGTAGCCCCTCTAGACCTCAACTAGACTTGGTGACTCTTGCCCTCTACTGGGCCTCAACGGGGCGTAGAGAATATGCTCCCCACCTTCGCCTCATCTGGACCTGGTGACTCTGGCTCCACCTGGGCCTCATCTGTAACTGGTGAATCTGATCCTAAGCATGGCCTCACCTGACCTGGTGACTGTGGTTCCCATCGGGACCTCACCTGGACCTCATGTCTCTGGTCCCAACTGGGCCTCAACTGGACCTTGTGACTGTGGTCCCACCTGGACCTCACCTGGATCTGGTGGCTCTGGTTCCCATATGGGGCTCTCCTGGACCTGGTTACTGTGGTATCCATCTGGCCTCACCTGGAACACAATGACTCTGATCCATATTTGGGGCTCTCCTGGACCTGTTGACTCTGGTCCTCACCTGGGCATCTTTGGTACTTGGTGACTCTGTTCCACACCTGAGCCTCACCTGGACATGATGACTCTGGAACCTCTCTGGGCCTCACCCTAACCTGGTGACTCTGGACCCATCTGGATGTCACCTGGACCAGGTGATTCTGGTACCCCTCTAGGCATCAACCAGGTCTGGTGACTCTGGTCCTCAACTGGGCCTCACCTGGACAGATTGGATATGCACCATCTGGACCTCATTTGGACCTGGTGACTCTCTTCACTACCTGGGCATCATCGGGACATCGTTCCACTGCATGGCCTTAAGGTTGGCTGCACCTGGACCTGGTAACTGTGGTTCTCCCTGGGCATCATCGGGACGTGGTTACTCTATTCCCAGTGGGACTGACCTGATCGTGGTAACTCTGGTCCTGACTTTGGCTTCTTCTGTGCCATGTGACTCTGGCTCCCCCTGGACCTCACCTGTAAGTGGTGACTCTGATCCTAAGCATGGCCTCACCTGACCTGGTGACTGTGGTTTCCATCGGTACCTCACCTGGTCCTCATGTCTCTGGTCCCAACTGGGACTCTGCAGGACCTTGTATCTGGTACCCACCTGAGTAGCATCAGGATATGGTTACACTGTCCACTAACAGTGACCCGGCCGGACCTATTAACTCTCGTCCTCACCTGGTCCACACTTGGGCATGGTGACACTGGTTCCCACCTGGGTCTCACCTGGACATGGTGAGTCGGATCCCCACCTGGTCCTCACCTGTAACTGGTGATTCTCGTTCCCACATGGACATCATGGGGACCTGGTGGCTACAGTGTTTCTAGCTTCTCATGTACCTCGTGACTCTGGTCCCCACCAGGGCCTCACCGGGACCTTGTGAGTGTGGTTGCCACCTGCACCTCACCTGGACCTGGCGATTCTGGTCTGCATCTGAGACTACCCTGGATCTGGTGACTGTGGTCCCCACTGGGCTTCACCTGGATTTGGGGACTCCGGTACCCATCTGGGCATCAGTTGCCCCTGTTGACCATGGTCCTCAACTGGGCAAAATTGGGACCCGGTGGCTGTGTTCCACAACTGAACCTCACCTGGACCAGGTGACTCTGTTCCCCCTCTGGGTGTCACCGTGCCCTAGTGACTGTGAAACCCACTTTGGCCTGACTTGGACGTGCTGACCCAGGTTGCTTCCTGCGCGTGACCTCGAACTGTTGACTCTGGTTCTTTCAAGAGCCTCCCCTGTACCTGGTGATTTTGGTCACCACCTGGGCCTCACGTGGACGTGGTGACTCTTGTCACCACCGAGGACTCACCTGGACATGATTACTGTGTTCCACACCTGGGCCTCAGGTAGACCTGTTGTCCATGGTCCCGAAGTCGGCCTCACGTGGACCTGTGTCCTCTGATCCCCACCGGGGCCTCACGTCTACCTGGTAACTCTGGTCCTCCCCTGGGCTTCACTGGACCTAGAGACTCTGATCCCCACCTGGACTTCACCTGGAACTGGTGACTCTGGTCCCCACCTGGACCTCTCCTGGACCTGGTGACTCTCTTTCCAACATGGACCTCACCTGTATCTGATGACTCTGGTCCTCAGTTTGGCCTCACCTGGACCTGGTGTCTCTCGTCCCCACTTTGACCTAACTCAGAACTGCTGAATCTTTCCCGACCTAGGCCGCACCCAGACCTGGTGACTTTTCTCCCCAGCTATAACTCAATTCGACCTGATGAATCTGGTCCTGACGTGGGGCTCACATGGACCTGGGACTCAGCTGGATAGAGTGGCTCTGGTTCCCACAAGGGTAACACCTGATACTGGTGATTGTGGTCTTATTCTATGCCTCACCAGGACCTAGTGATTCTGTTCGCCATCTGGGCATGCATGGCCCTAGTGACTCTGGTCCTCACCCAGGCATCATTTGGACCTGGATACTCTATTCCACATCTGGGCCTCACTTTGACCAGGGACCTCTGGTCCCATTCTGGGCCTCAAACTAAACTGGTTACTCTGGTTCCCCCTCTGGGCCTCACCCTTACCTGGTGACTCTGGTCTCCCCTTGGGCTTCACTTGGGCCTGGTGAATCTGGTCCTTAGCTGGTCCTCACCTGGATCTGGTGACTGGTCGCCACCTGGGCCACACCTGGACCTTTTGACTGTGGTCCCACCTGGACCTCACCTGGATATGGCGGCTCTGTTTCGCAAAAGGGGCACTCCTGGACCTGGTTCCTGTGGTCTCCATCGGGCCTCACCTGGAACACAATGACTCTGATCCATATTTGGGCCTCTCCTGGACCTGTTGAATCTGGTCCTTACCGGGGCATCATTGGGACCTGGATACTCTCTATATACCTGGGCCTCACCTGGACCTGGTGACTGTGGTCCCACCAGGGCCTCACCTGGACGAGGTGACTGGTTCCCACGGGGACCTCACCTGGCCCTGGAGACTCAGGTCCTCATATGGACATCATGGGACCAGGGTTCTCAGTTCCACATCGGGGCCTCACCTGGACCTAGTGATTCTCGTCCCCGTCTGGGCCTCACCCTGACGTGGTGACTCAGGTCCCCACCTGGATATCACCAGAACCGGGTCACTCTGGTCCCCCTCTGGGACTCTCCCGGAGCTGGGGACACTGGTCCTCAACTGGGCCTCAACAGGACCTGGTGAATCTACTCCTCACTTAGGCCTCTTCTGGACATTGTGACTCTGTTCCCACCTGGCATCTTTCGGACATTGTAACTCTGTTCCCCACCTGGGCCTCACATGGACATGATAACTTTGCTCCACACTTTGGCCTCAACTGGTCCTGATGACTCTGGTCCCCCGACATAGGCCTCAATCTGGACCTGATGACTGTGGTCCCCACCTGGGTCTCACCTGGACCTGATGACTCTCGTTCCCACATGAACCACACCTGGATCTGGTGACTGTGTTGTTCTTGTAGAATCACTTTTAACTGGTGACTCCAGTCCCCACTAGGGCCTCACGTGGATCGGGTGACTTGACCTGCAGGTTGGCCTCACATGGACCTGGTTAGTGGGGATGCCACTTGGGCCTCACCCATACCTGGTGACTCAGGTCTCCACTTGGGCCTCTTGGACCTGGTGAATCTGGTCCTTACCTGGTCCTCACCCGGAATTGGTAAGTCTGGTCACCACCTGGGAATCACGTGGACCTGGTGAATCTGGTCCCCATCTGGGCCTCACCGAGTCCTGGTGACTTTGTTCCCCACCTGGACCTGATTGCTGTGGACACTTTTTTGACCTCACCTGGAACTGGTGACTCTGATCCTAAGTGGTCCTCACCCTGATCTGGTGACTCCTTTCCTCACCTGTGGACCATTATGACCTGGATACTCTGTTCCACACCTGAGCGTCACCTGGACATGATGACTCTGGAACCTCTCTGGGCCTCAGTATGACATGGTGACTCTGGTCACCATCTGGAAGTCACCTAGACCAGGTGAATCTGGTACCACTCTTGGCCTCAACTTGACCTGGTGACTCTGGTCCTCAACTGGGCCTCACCGGGACCTAGTGAACATGCTCCCCACTTGTGCTTCATCTGGACCTGGTGACTCTGGTTCTACCTGGGCATCATCGGGACATGGTTACTCTATTCCCCCCTGGGACTGACCTGATCCTGGTAACTCTGGTCCTGACTTTGGCCTTTTCTGTTCCAGGTGACTCTGGCTCAACCTGGGCCTCACCTGTAACTGGTGACTCTGATCCTAAGCATGGCCTCACCTGACCTGGTGACTGTGGTTTCCATCGAACCTCATCTGGACCTCAAGTCTCTGGTCCCTCCTGGGCCTCACCAGGACATGGTGTCTCTTGTATCCACCTGGGTAGCTTCAGGATATGGTTACACAGTTCACTAACAGTGAACCAGCCGGACCTATTTACTCTGGTCTTCACCTGGGGCCACACCTGGTCATGGTGACACTGGTTCCCACCTGGGTCTCAACTGGAGAGGGTGAGTCGGATCCCCACCGGGTCCTCACCTAAAACTGGTGATTCTCGTTCCCACATGGACATCATGTGGACCTGGTGGCTGCAGTGTTTCTAGCTTCTCATGTACCTCGTGACTCTGGTCCCCACCAGGACCTCACCGGGACTTGGTGAGTGTGGTTGCCACCTGCACCTCACCTGGACCTGGTGATTCTGGTCTGCACCTGAGACTACCCTGGATCTGGTGACTGTGGTCCCCACCTGGGCTTCACCTGGATCTGGTCACTCTGGTCCCCACCTGGGCTTCACCTGGATTTGGGGACTCTGGTCCCCATCTGGGTCTCACCTGGCCCTGTTGACCATGGTCCTCAACTGGGCAAAATTGGGACCCGGTGACTGTGTTCCATAACTGGACCTCACCTGGACCAGGTGACTCTGGTCCCCCTCTGGGTCTCACTGTGCCCTAGTGAGTGTGAACCCCACTTTGGCCTGACTTGGACCTGCTGACCCTGGTTGCCACCTGCGCCTGACCTCGAACTGTTGACTCTGGTTCTCTCAAGGGCCTCCCCTGTACCTGGTGATCCTGGTCCCCAATTGGGCCTCAACTGGACGTGGTGACTCTTGTCACCACTGGGGACTCACCTGGACATGATTACTGTGTTCCACACCTGGGCCTCAAGTACACCTCTTGACCATGGTCCCAAGCCGTCCTCACGTGGACCGTTTGGCTCTGATTCCCGCCGGGGGCTCACGTGTATCTGGTAACTCTGATCCTCACCTCGGTCTCATCTGGACCTAGTGACTCTGGTAGCCACCTGGACTTCACCTGTATCTGGTGACTCTGGTCCCCACCTGGACCTCTCCTGGACCTGGTGACTCTCTTTCCAACATGGACCTCACCTGGATCTGGTGCCTCTGGTCCTCAGTTTGGCCTCACCTGGACTTGGTGTCTCTCGTCCCCATTTTGACCTAACTCAGAACTGCTGAATCTTGCCCCACCTAGGCCGCACCCAGACCTGGTGACTCTTGTCCCCAGCTATGCCTCAATTCGACCTGATGAATCTGGTCCTCACGTGGTCCTCACATGGACCTGGGACTCAGCTGGATAGAGTGGCTCTGGTTCCCACAAGGGGCTCACCTGATACTGCTGACTTTGGTCTTATCTATGCCTCACCAGGACCTAGTGATTCTGTGCCCCATCTGGGCCTGCATGCCCTAGTGACTCTGGTCCTCACCCAGGCATCATTGGGACCTGGAAACTATATTCCACACCTGGGCCTCACTTAACAGGGACCTCTGGTCCCATTCTGGGCCTCAAACTAAACTGGATACTGTGGTTCCCCCTTGTGACTCACCCTTACCTGGTGACTCTGGTCACAATTTGGGCATCACTTCGGCCTGGTGAATCTGGTCCTTAGCTGGTCCGCACCTGGTTCTGGTGACTGGTCGCCACCTGGGCCTCACCTGGACTTGGTGAATCCTGTTGCCACCTGCGCCTCACCTGGACCTTGTGACTCTGGTCTCACCTGGATCTCACCTGGATCTGGTGGCTCTAGTTCCCATATGGGGCTCTCCTGGACCTGGTTCCTGTGGTCTCCATCTGGCCTCACCTGGAACACAATGACTCTGATCCATATTTGGGCCTCTCCTGGACCTGTTGCCTCTGGTCCTTACCTGGGCATCATTGGGACCTGGATACTCTCTATATACCTGGGCCTCACCTGGACCTGGTGACTGTGGTCACACCTGGGCCTCACCCTGGACGAGGTGACTGGTTCCCACAGGGACCTCACCTGGACCTGGTGACTCAGGGCCTCATATGGGCATCATGGGACCAGGGTTCTCAGTTCCACATCGGGGTCTCATCTGGACCTAGTTATTCTCGTCCCACTCTGGGCCTCACCCTGACGTGGTGACTCTGGTCCCCACCTGGATATCACGAGAACCGGGTGACACTGGTCCCCCTCTGGGACTCACCCGGAGCTGGGGACACTGGTCCTCAACTGGGCCTCAACAGGACCTGGTGAATCTACTCCTCACTAAGGCCTCGTATGGACCTTGTGACTCTTTTCCCACCTGGCATCAACGGGACATGGTTACTCTTCCCCACCTGGGCATCATATGGACATGATAACTTTGCTCCACACTTTGGCCTCAACTGGTCCTGATGACTCTGGTCCCCCCACCTAGGCCTCAATCTGGACCTGGTGACTGTGTTCCCCACCTGGGTCTCACCTGGACCTGGTGACTCTCGTTCCCACATGAACAACACCAGGTCCTGGTGACTGTGTTGTTCTTGTAGAATCACTTTTAACTGGTGACTCCAGTCCCCACTAGGGCCTCACGTGAATCGGGTGACTTTGCCTGCAGGTTGGCCTCACATGGACCTGGTTAGTGAGGATGCCACTTGGGCCTCACCCATACTTGGTGACTCAGGTCTCCACGTGGGCCTCACTTGGACCTGGTGAATCTGGTCCTTACCTGGTCCTCACCCGGAACTGGTAACTCTGGTCACCACTTGGGAATCACCTGGACCTGGTGAATCTGGTCCCAATCTGGGCCTCACCCAGTCCTGTTGACTTTGTTCCTCACCTGGACCTGATTGCTGTGGACTCCTTCTTGGCCTCACCTGGAACTGGTGAGTCTGATCCTATCTGCGCGTCACACAGACCTGGTGACTCTGGTCCTCACCATGGCATCATTGGTACCTGGTGACTCTGTTCCACACCTAGCCTCACCTGGACATGATGACTCTGCAACCTCTCTTGGCCTCACCCTGTCCTGGTGACTCTGGTCCCCACTAGATGTCACCTGGACCAGGTGATTCTGGTACCCCTCTAGACCTCAACCAGATCTGGTGACTCTGGTCCTCAACAGGGCCTCACCTGGACCTAGTGAATATGCTCCATCATGGCCTCATTTGGACCTGGTGACTATGTTCGTACCTGGGCATCATCGGGACATGGTTCCACTGAATGGGCTGCAGGTTGGCCTGACCTGGACCTGGTAACTCTGGTCCCTACCTGTGCATCATCGGAACACGGTTCCTCTGCATGGCCTGCAGATTGGCCTCACCTGGACCTGGTGAGTGGGGTTGCCACCTGGGTCTCACACATACCTGGTGACACAAGTCCCCACGTGGGCCTCACTGGACATGGTGAATCTGGTCCTTACCTGGTCCTCTCCGAGACCCGGGGACTCAGGTCCCCAACTGGACCTCACCTGGACCTGGTGAATCTGGTCCCCATCTTGGCCTCACGAAATCCTGGTGACTTTGTTCCCCACCTGGAACTGATTGCTGTGGACTCTTTCTTAGCCTCAGCTGGAACTGGTGACTCTGATCCTATCTGCGCGTCACCCAGAGTGGTGACTCTGGTCCTCACCTGGGCATGATTGGTACCTGGTGACTCTGTTCCACACCTGAGCCTCACCTGGACATGATGACTCTGGATCCTCTCTGGGCCTCACCCTGACCTGGTGACTCTGGTCCCCAACTGGATGTCACTTTGACCAGGTGAATCTGGTACCACTCTAGTCCTCAACCAGATCTGGTGACTTTGGTCCTCAACTGGGCCTCACCTGGACCTAGTGAATATGCTCCATGTGGGCCTCATTTGGACCTGGTGACTCTGGTCCCTACCTGGGCATCATCGGGACATGTTTCCACTGCATGGCCTGCAGGTTGGCCTCCCCTGGACCTGGTGCGTGTGGTTGCCACCTGCACCTCACGTGGACCTGGTGATTCTGGTCTGCACCTGAGATTACCCTGGATCTGGTGACTATGGTCCCCAACTGGGCTTCACCTGGATTTGGGGACTCCGGTCCCCATCTGGGCCTCACCTGGCCCTGTTGACCATGGTCCTCAAGAGGGAAAAATTGGGACGCGGTGACTGTGTTCCACAACTGGACCTCACCTGGACCAAGTGACTCTGGTCCCCCTCTGGGTCTCACCGTGCCCTAGTGACTATGAAGCCCACTTTGGCCTGACTTGGACCTGCTGCCCCTGGTTGCCACATGCGCCTGACCTCGAACTGTTGACTCTGCTCTATTCAAGGACCTCTCCTGTACCTGGTGATCCTGGTCACCACCTGGGCTTCACCTTGACGTGGTGTCTCTTGTCACCACCGTGGACTCACCTGGACCTGGTTACTGTGTTCTACACCTGGGCCCCAAGTAGACCTGTTGACCATGGTTCCCAAGCCGTCCTCAAAAGTACCTGTTGCCTCTGATACCCATCGGGGCCTCACGTGTACCTGGTAACTCTGGTCCTCACCTGGGCTGCAACTGGACCTAGTGACTCTGGTCCCCACCTGTACGTCACCTGGATCTGGTAACTCTGGTCCCCACCTGGACCTCACCTCGATCTGGTGACTCTGGTCCTCAGTTTGGCCTCACCTGGACCTGGTGTCTCTCGTCCCCACTTTGACCTAACTCAGAACTGCTGAATCTTGCCCCATCTAGGCCGCACCCAAACCTGGTGACACTTGTCACCAGCTATGCCTCAATTCGACATGATGAATCTGGTCCTCACGTGGGACTCACATGGACCTGGGACTCAGCTGGATAGAGTGGCTCTGGTTCCCACAAGGGGCTCACCTGATACTGCTGACTGTGGTCTTATCTATGGCTCACCAGGACCTAGTGATTCTGTTCCCCATCTGGGCCTGCATGGCCCTAGTGGCTCTGGTCCTAACCCAGGCATCATGGGATCTGGATACTCTATTCCACACCTGGGCCTCACTTTGACCAAGGAACTCTGGTCCCATTCTGGGCCTCAAACTAAACTGGTTACTCTGGTTCCCCCTCTGGCCCTCACCCTTACCTGGTGACTCTGGTCACCCCTTGGGTTTCACTTGGGCCTGGTGAATCTGGTACTTAGGTGTTCCTCACCTGGATCTGGTGACTGGTCGCCACCTGGGCCTCACCTGGTCTTGGTGAATCCTTTTGCCACCTGCGCCTCACCCAGACCTTTTGACTGTGGTCCCACGTGGACCTCACCTGGATCTGGTGGCTCTGGTTCCCATATGGGGCTCTCCTGGACCTGGTTCCTGTGGTCTCCATCTGGCCTCACCTGGAACACAATGACTTTGATACATATTTGTGCCTCTCCTGGACCTGCTGACTCTGGTCCTTACCTGCGCATCATTGGGACCTGGGTACTCTCTTATATGACTAGGCCTCACCTGGACCTGGTGACTGTGGTCCCACCTGGGCCTCACCTGGACGAGGTGACTGGTTCCCACAGGGACCTCACCTGGACGTGGTGACACAGGTCCTCATATGGTCATCATGGGTCCTGGTATCTCAGTTCCACATCGGGGCCTCACCTGGACCTAGTGATTCTCGTCCGACTCTGGATCTCTCCCTGACGTGCTGACTCTGGTCCCCACCTGGATATCACCAGAACCGGGTGACGCTGGTCCCCCTATGGGTTTCACCCGGAGCTGGGGACACTGGTCCTCAACTGGTCCTCGAAAGGACCTGGTGATTCTACTCCTGACTTAGGCCTCTTCTGGACCTTGTGACTCTTTCCCACCTGGCATCAATGGGACATGGTTACTCTGTTCCCCACCTGGGCCTCACCTGGACATGATAACTTTGCTCCGCACTTTGGCCTCAACTGGTCCTGATGAATCTGGTCCCCCCACCTAGGCCTCAATCTGGACCTGGTGACTTGTCTCCACCTGGGCCTTACCTGGACCTGGACCTCTCGTTCCCACATGAACCACATCTGGACCTGGTGACTGTGGTGTTCTTGTAGACTCACATTTACCTGGTGACTCCGGTCCCCACTTGGGCCTCACCTGGATCTGGTTATTCTGGCCTGCAGGTTGGCCTCACTGGACCTGGTGAGTGGGGTTGCCACTCCATACCTGGTGACTCAGGTCCCCACGTGGGCTTCTTGGACCTGGTGAATCTGGTCCTTACCTGGTCCTCTCCCAGACCCGGGGACTCTGGTCACCACCTGGGCCTCACCTGGACCTGGTGAATCTGGTCCCCATCTGGGCCTCACCCAGGCCTGGTGACTTTGTTCCGCACCTGGACCTGATTGCTGTGGACTTCTTCTTGGCCTCACCTGGAACTGGTGACTCTGATCCTATCTGCCCGTCACCCAGATCTGGTCACTCTGGTCCTCACCTGTGGACCATTGGTACCTGGTGACTCTGTTCCACACATGAGCCTCACCTGGACATGATGACACTGGAACATCCCTTGTCCTCACCCTGACCTGGTGACACTGGTCCCCATCTGGATGTCACCTGGTCCAGGTGATTCTGGTACCACTCTAGGCCTCAACAAGATCTGGTGACTCTGATCCTTAACTGGGCCTCACCGGGACCTAGTGAATATGCTCCCCACCTGCCACTCATCTGGACCTAGTGTCTCTGTTTCTACCTGGGCATCATCGCACATGCTTACTCTATTCCCCACTAGGACTGACCTGATCCTGGTAACTCTGGTCCTGACTTTGACCTCTTCTGTACCAGGTGACTCTGGCTCCACCTGGGCCTCACCTGTAACTGGTGACTCTGATACTAAGCATGGCCTCACCTGACCTGGTGACTGTGGTTCCCATCGGGACCTCACCTGGACCTCATGTCTCTGGTCCAACCTGGGCCTCACCAGGACCTGATGTCTCTGGTACCCACCAGGGTAACATCAGGATATGGTTACACTGTTCACTAACAGTGACCCAGCCGGACCTATTAACTCTGGTCTTCACCTGGGTCACACCTGGACATTGTGACACTGGTTCCCACTTGGGTCTCACCTGGACAGGGTGAGTCGGATCCCCACCTTGTCCTCACCTGTAACTGGTGATTCTCGTTCCCACATGGACATCATGTGGACCTGGTGGCTGCAGTGTTTCTAGCTTCTCATGTATCTCGTGACTCTGGTCCCCACCAGGGCCTGACGGGGACCTGGTGAGTGTGGTTGCCACCTGCACCTCACCTGGACCTGGTGATTCTGGTCTTCACTCGAGACTACCCTGGATCTGGTGACTGTGGTCCCCACCTGGGCTTCACCTGGATTTGGGGACTCCGGTCCCCATCTGGGCCTCACCTGGCCCTGTTGACCATGGTCCTCAACTGCGCAAAATTTGGACCCGGTGACTGTGTTCCACAACTGGACCTCACCTGGACCAGGTGACTGTGGTCACCTTCTTAGTCTCACCGTGCACTCAGACTGTGAACCCCACTTTGGCCTGACTTGGACCTGCTGACCCTGGTTGCCACCTGCACATACCCTCGAACTGTTGACTCTTGTTCTTTCAAGGGCCTATCCTGTACCTGGTGATCCTGCTCCCCACATGGGCCTCACCTGAACGTGGTGACTATTGTCACCACCAGGGACTGACCTGGACCTGGTTACTGTGTTCCATACCTGGGACTCAAGTAGACCTGTTGACCATGGTCCCCAAGCCGGCCTCACATGGACCTGTTGATTCTGATCCCCACCGGGGCCTCACGTATACCTGGAATCTCTGGTCCTCACCTGGGCCTCATCTTGACCTAGTGACTCTGGTCCCCACCTAGGCTTCACCTGGATCTGGTGACTCTGGTCCCCACCTGGGCTTCATCTGGATCTCGAGACTCTGGTCCCCATCTGGACCTCTCCTGGACCTTGGCTCTCTTTCCAACATGGACCTCACCTGGATCTGGTGACTCTGGTCCTTAGTTTGGCCTCACATTGACCTGGTGTTCTCGTCCCCACTTTGACTAACTCAGAACTGCTGAATCTTGCCCCACCTAGGCCGCACCCAGACCTGGTGACTCTTGTCCCCTGCTATGCCTCAATTCGACCTGATGAATCTGTTCCTGACGTGGGCCTCACATGGACCTGGGAGTCAGCTGGATAGATTGGCTCTTGTTCCCACAAGGGGCTCACCAGATACTGGTGACTGTGGTCTTATTCTAGGCCTCACCAGGACCTAGTGATTCTGTTCCCCATCTGGGCCTGCATGGCCCTAGTGACTCTGGTCCTCACCCAGGCATCATTGGGACCTGGATACTCTATTCCACACCTGGGCCTCACTTGGAACAGGGACCTCTGGTCCCCTTCTGGGCCTCAAACTAAACTGCTTACTCTGGTTCCCCCTGGGCCTCTCTCTTACCTGGTGACTCTGGTCACCTCTTGGACTTCAATAGTCCTGGTGAATCTGGTCCTTAGCTGGTCCGCACCTGGATCTAGTGACTGGTCGCCACCTGGGTCTCACCTGGACTTGGTGAATCCTGTTGCCACCTGCGCCTCACCTGGACCTAGTGATGTGGTCACACCTGGACCTCACCTGGATCTGGTGGCTCTGGTTCCCATATGGGGCTCTCCTGGACCTGGGTCCTGTGGTCTCCATCTGGCTCTGCTGGAAAATGACTGTGATCCATATTTGGGCCGCTCCTGAACCTCTTGACTCTGGTCCTTACCTGGGCATCATTGGGACCTGGATACTCTCTTATATATCTGGGCCTCACCTGGACATGGTGACTGTGGTCCCACCTGGGCCTCACCTGCACGAGTTGACTGGTTCCCAAGGGACCTCACCTGGAACTGGTGGCTCAGGTCCTCATATGGGCATCATGGGACCTGGTTTCTCAGTTCCACATCGGGGCCTCACATGGACCTAGTGATTCTCGTCCCACTCTGGGCCTCACCCTGACGTGGTGACTCTGGTCCCCACCTGGATATCACCAGAACCGGGTGTCTCTAGTCCCCCTCTGGGACTCACCCAGAGCTGGGGACACTGGTCGTCAACTGAGCCTCAACAGGACCTGGTGAATCTACTCCTCACTTAGGCCTCATCTGGACCTTGTGACTCTTTTCCCACCTGGCATCAATGGGATATGGTTACGCTGTTCCCCACCTGGGCCTCACCTGAACATGATAACTTTGCTCCACACTTTGGCCTCAACTGGACCTGATGACTCTGGTCCCCCCAACTAGGCCTCCATCTGGACGTGGTGACTGTGGTCCCCACCTGGGTCTCACCTGGACCAGGTGACTTTCATTCCCACATGAACCACACCTGGACCTGGTGACTGTGGTGTTCTTGTAGACTCACATTTACCTGGTGACTCCGGTCCCCACTAGGGCCTCACCTAGATCTGTTGACTCTGGCCTCCCGTTGGCCTCACCTGGACTTGGTGAGTGGGGTTGCCACCTGGGCCTCACCCATACCTGGTGACTCAGTCCCCACGTGTGCCTCTTGGACCTGGTGAACCTGGTCCTTACCTGGTCCTCTTCCAGACCCGGGAACTCTGGTCCCCACCTGGGCCTCACCTGGACCTGGTGAAACTGGTCCCCATTTTGGCCTCACCCAGTCCTGGTATCTTTGTTCCCCACCTGGACCTGATTGCTGTGGACTATTTCTCGGCCTCACCTGGAAATGGTGACTCTGATCCTATCTGCGCGTCACCCAGATCTGGTGACTCGGGTCCTAACCTGGGCATCTTTGGTACCTGGTGACTCTGTTCCACACCTGAGCCTCACCTGGACATGATGACTCTGGAACCTCTCTGGGCCTCACTCTCACATTTTGACTGTGGTCCCAATTTGGATGTCACCTTGACCAGGTGATTCTGGTACCCCTCTTGGCCTCAACCAGATCTGGTGCCTCTAGTCCTCAACTGGGCCTCACATGGACGTAGTGAATATGCTCCATCTGGTCCTCATTTGGACCTGGTGACTCTGGTCCCTACCAGGGCATCATCGGGACATGGTTCCACTGCATGGCCTACAAGTTGGCCTCACCTGGACCTGGTGAGTATGTTTGCCACCTTGGCTTCACCCATACCTGGTGACTTAGGTCCCCACGTGGGCCTCTTGGACCTTGTGAATCTGGTCCCCATCTGGGCCTCACCCTGTCCTGGTGACTTTGTTCCACACCTGGACCTGATTGCTGTGGACTCTTTCTTGGCCTCACCTGGAACTGGTGACTCTGATCCTATCTGCGCGTCACCCAGACCTGGTGACTCTGGTCCTCAACTGGGAATTATTGGTACCTGGTGACTCTGTTCCACACCTCAGCCTCACCTGGACATGATGACTCTGGAACCCCTCTGGGCCTCACCCTGACCTGGTGACTCTGGTCACCCCTTGGGCTTCACTTGGGCCTGGTGGATCTGGTCCTTAGCTAGTCCGTACCTGGATCTGGTGACGGGTCGCCACCTGGGCCTCACCTGGACTTGGTGAATCCTGTTGTCACCTGCGCCTCACCTGGACCTTGTGACTGTGGTCCGACATGGACCTCACCTGGATCTGCTGGATCTGGTTCCCATATGGGGCTCACCTGGCCCTGTTCCTGTGGTCTCCATCTGGCCTCACCTGGAACACAATGACTCTGATCCATATTTGGGCCCCTCCTGGACCTGTTGACTCTGGTCCTTACCTGGGCATCATTGGGACCTGGATACTCTCTTATATACATGGGCCTCACCTTGACCTGGATACTCTCTTATATACCTGGGCCTCACCTGGACCTGGTGACTGTGGTCCCACCTGGGCCTCACCTGGACGAGGTGTCTGGTTCCCACAGGGACCTCACCTGGACGTGGTGACTGATGTCCTCATATGGGCATCATGGGACCAGGTTTCTGAGGTCCACATGGGGTCCTCACCTGGACCTAGTGATTCTCGTTCCCCTCTTGGCCTCACCCTGACGTGGTGACTCTGGTCCCCACCTGGATATCACCAGAACCGGGTGACTCTGGTCCCCCTCTGTGACTCACCCGGCGCTGGGGACACTGGTCCTCTACTGGGCCTCAACAGGACCTGTTTTATCTACTCCTCACTTAGGCCTCGTCTGGACCTTGTGATTCTTTTCCCACCTGGCATCAATGGTTTATGGTTACTCTGTTCCCCACCTGGGCCTCACCTGGACATGATAACTATGCTCCACACTTTGGCCTCAACTTTTCCTGATGACTCTGGTCCCCCCACCTAGGCCACAATCTGGACCTAGTGACTGTGTTCCCCACCTGGGTCTCACCTGGACCTGGTGACTCTCGTTCCCACATGAACCACACCTGGGCCTGGTGACTGTGGTGTTCTTGTAGACTCACATTTACCTGGTGACTCCGGTGCCCACTAGGCCCTCAAATGGATCTGGTGACTCTGGCCTGCAGGATGGCCTCACCTAGACCTGGTGAGTGGGGTTGCCACCCCATAACTGGTGACTCAGGTCCCCACGTGGGCCTCTTGGAACTGGTGAATCTGGTCCTTATCTGGTCCTCTCCCAGACGTGGGGACTCTGGTCACGACTCTGGTTACTTGGACCTGGTGAATCTGGTCCCCATGTGGGCCTCACCCAGTCCTGATGACTTTGTTCCCCACCTGGACCTGATTGCTGTGGACTCTTTCTTGGCCTCACCTGGAAATGGTGACTCTGATCTTATCTGCGCGTCACCCAGATCTGGTCACTTTGGTCCTCACCTGTGGACCATTATGACCTGGATACTCTGTTCCACACCAGAGGCTCCCCTCGACATTATGATTCTGGAACCTCTCTGGGCCTCACTCTGACCTGGTGACTCTGGTCCTCAGTTTGGCCTCACCTGGACCTTGTGTCTTTCGTCCCCACTTTGACCTAACTCAGAACTGCTGAATTTTGCCCCACATATGCCGCACCCAGACCTGGTGACTCTTCTCCTCAGCTATGCCTCAATTCGACCTGATGAATCTGGTCCTCACGTGGGCCTCACATGGACCTGGGACTCAGCGGGATAGAGTGGCTCTGGTTCCCCCAAAGGGCTCATCTGACACTGCTGACTGTGCTCTTATTCTTTGCCTCACCAGGAACTAGTGATTCTGTTTCCCATCTGGGCCTGCATGGCCCTATTGACCCTGGTCCTCACCCAGGCATCATTGGGACCTGGATACTCTATTCCACACCTGGGCCTCACTTTGACCAGGGACCTCTGGTCCCATTCTGGGCCTCAAATTAAACTGGTTACTCTGGTTCCCCCTCAGGGCCTCACCCTTACCTGGTGATTCTGGTCACCACTTGGGCTTCATTAGGCCTGGTGAATCTGGTCTTTAGCAGGTTCACACCTGGATCTGGTGACTGGTCGCCACTTGGGCCTCACCTGGACTTGGTGAATCCTGTTGCCACCTGTGCCTCACCTGGACCTTGTGACTGTGGTCCCATCTGGGTCTCACCAGGACCTGGGGTCTCTAATACCCACCTGGGTAGCATCAGAATATGGTTACACTGTTCATTAACACTGACCCAGCCGGACCTATTAACTCTGGTCTTCACCTGGGCCACACCTGGACATGGTGACACTCCTTCCCACCTGGGTCTCACCTGGAAATTGTGATTCAGATCCCCACCTGGTCCTAACCTGTAACTGGTGATTCTCATTCCCACATGGACATCATGTGGACCTGGTGGCTGTAGTGTTTCTAGTTTGTCATGTACCTCGTGACTCTGGACCCCACCAGGGCCTCACCGGGACCTGGTGAGTGTGGTTGCCACCTGCAACTCACCTGGACCTGGTCATTCTGGTCTGGACCTGAGACTACCCTGGATCTGGTAACTGTGGTCCCCACCTGGGCTTCACCTGGATTTGGGGACTCCGTTCCCCATCTGGGCCTCACCTGGCCCTGTTGACCATGGTCCTCAACTGGGCAAAATTGGGACACGGTGACTGTGTTCCACAACTGGACCTCATCTGGACCACGTGACTCTGGTGCCCCTCTGGGTCTCACCATGCCCTAGTGACTGTGAACCCCAATTTGGCCTGACTTGGACCTTCTGACCCTGGTTGAAACCTGCACCTGACCTCGAACTGTTGACTCTGGTTCTTTCAAGGGCCTCCCCTGTACCTGGTGATCCTGGTTCGCAACTGGGCCTCACGTGGACATGGTGACTCTTGTCACCACTGTGGACTCACCTGGACCTGCTTACTATGTTCCACACCTGGGCCTCTAGTGGACCTGTTGACCATGTTTCCCAAGTCGGCCTCACATGGACCAGTTGCCTCTGATCCCCACCGGGGCCTCACTTGTACCTGGTAACTCTGGTCCT
Source organism: Canis lupus baileyi (assembly GCF_048164855.1). Classification (NCBI taxonomy): domain Eukaryota; kingdom Metazoa; phylum Chordata; class Mammalia; order Carnivora; family Canidae; genus Canis; species Canis lupus. Next base: position 1,996,408 of record NC_132867.1, on the reverse strand, counting down.
CACCTGGGCCTCATCTGGACCTAGTGACTCTGGTCCCCACCTGGGCTTCACCTGGATCTGGTGACTCTGGTCCCCACCTGGACTTCACCTGGATCTGGTGACTCTGGTCCCAACCTGGACCTCTCCTGGACCTGGTGTCTCTCGTGCCCACTTTGACCTAACTCAGAACTGCTGAATCTTGCCCCACATAATACGCACCCAGACCTGGTGACTCTTGTCCCCAGCTATTCCTCAATTCGACCTGATGAATCTGGTCCTCACTGGACCTCACATGTACCTGGGACTCAGCTGGATAGAGTGGCTCTGGTTCCCACAAGGGGCTCACCTGATACTGGTGACTGTGGTCTTATTCTATGCCTCAACAGGACATAGTGATTCTGTTCCCCATCTGGGCCTGCATGGCCCTAGTGACTCTGGTCCTCACTCAGGCATCATTGGGACCTGGATACTCTATTCCACACCTGGGCCTCACTTTGACCACGGACCTCTGGTCCCATTCTGGGCCACAAACTAAACTGGTTACTCTGGTTCGCCTCTGAACCTCACCCTTACCTGGTGACTCTGGTCGACCCTTGGGCTTCACCTGGGCCTGGTGAGTCTGGTCCTTAGCTGTTCCGCACCTGGATGGTGACTGGTCGCCACCTGGGCCTCACCTGGACTTGGTGAATCCTGTTGCCACCTGCGCCTCACTTGGACCTATGACTGTGGTCCCACGTGGACCTCACCTGGATCTGGTGGCTCTGGTTCCCATATGGGGCTCTCCTGGACCTGGTTCCTCTGGTCTCCATCTGGCCTCACCTGGAACACAATGACTCTGATCCATATTTGGGCCTCTCCTGGACCTGTTGTCTCTGTTCCTTACCTGGGCATCATTGGGACCTGATACTCTCTTTTATACCTGGGCCTCACCTGGAACTTGTGACTGTGGTCCCACCTGGGCCTCCCCGGGACGAGGTGACTGGTTCCCACAGGGACCTCACCTGGACCGGGTGACTCAGGTCCTCATATGGGCATCATGGGACCTGGTTTCTCAGTTCCACATCGGGGCCTCACCTGGACCTAGTGATTGTCGTCCCCCTCTGGACCTCACCCTGACGTAGTGACTCTGGTCCCAACCTGGATATCACCAGAACCGGGTGACTCTGGTCCCCCTCTGGGACTCACCTGGAGCTGGGGACACCGGTCCTCAACTGGCCCTCAACAGGACCTGGTGAATCTACTCTTCACTTAGGCTTCGTCTGGACCTTGTGACTCTTTTCCCACCTGGCATCAATGGGACATGGTTACTCTGTTCCCCACCTGGGACTCACCTGGACATGAGAATTTGCCCCTCACTTTACCTCAACTTGTCCTGATGACTCTGTCCCCCCACCTAGGCCTCAATGTGGACCTGGTGACTGTGGTCCCCACATGGTTCTCACCTGGACCTGGTGACTCTCGTTCCCACATAAACCACACCTGGACGTGGTGACTGTGGTATCCTTGTGGACTCACATATACCTGGTGACTCCGGTCCCCACTAGGGCCTCACCTGGATCTGGTGACCCTGACCTGCAGGTTGGTCTCACCTGGACCTGGTGAGTGGGGTTGCCAACTGGGCCTCAACCATACCTGGTGACTCAGGTCCTCACGTGGGCCTCACTTGGACCTGGTGACTCTGGTCCTTACCTTGTCCTCTCCCAGACCGCGGACTCTGGTCACCACCTGGACCTCACCTGGACCTGGTGAATCTGGTCCCCATCTGGGCCTCACCCAGTCATGGTGACTATGTTGCCCACCTGGACCTGATTGCTGTGGACTCTTTCTTGGCCTCATCTGGAACTGGTGACAGTCATCCTATCTGTGCGTCACCCAAACCTGGTGACTCTGTTCCACACCTGAGCCTCACCTGGACGTGATGACTCTGGAAGCTCTCTGGGCCTCACCCTGACCTGGTGACCCTGGTCCCCATCTGGATGTCACCTGGAACTGGTGATTCTAGTACCCCTCTAGGACTCAACCAGATCTGGTGACTCTGGTCCTCAAATGGGCCTCACCTGGACCTAGTGAATATGCTCCATCTGGGCTCATTTGGACCTGATGACTCTGGTCCCTCCCTGGGCATCATCGGGACATGGTTCCACTGCATGGCCTGCAAGTTGGCCTCATGTGGACCTGGTAACTCAGGTCCCTACCTGGGCATCATCGGGACACTCTTCCTCTGCATTGCCTGCAGGGTGGCCGCACCTGGACCTGGTGAGTGGGGTTGCCACTTGGGCCTCACCCATACCTGGTGACACAGGTCCCCACGTGGGCCTCAATTGGACCTGGTGAATCTGGTCCTTACCTGGTCTTCACCCGGAACTGGTAACTCTGGTCACCACCTGGGAATCACCTGGGCCTTGTGAATCTGATCCCCATCTTGGCCTCACCCAGTACTGGTGACTTTGTTTCCCACCTGGACCTGATTGCTGTGGACACCTTCTTGGCCTCACCGAGAAGTGGTGACTTTGATCGTAGCTGGGCCTCACCCAGATCTGGTGACTATGGTAACCACCTGTGGACCATTATGACCTGGATACTCTGTTTCACACCTGAGCCTCACCTGGACATGATGACTCTGGATCCCCTCTGGGCCTCACCCTGACATGGTGACTCTGGTTCCCATCTGGATATCACCAGAACCGGGTGACTCTGGGCCCCCTCTGGGACTCACCCGGAGCTGGGGACACTGGTCCTCAACTGGGCCTCAACGGGTCCTGGTGAATCTACTCCTCAATTAGGCCTCGTCTGGACATTGTGACTCTTTTCCCACCTGGCATCAATGGGACATGGTTACTCTGTTCACCACCTGGGCTTCACCTGGACATGATAACTTTGCTCCACACTTTGGCCTCAACTGGTCCTGATGACACTGGTCCCCCCACCTAGGCCTCAATCTGGACCTGGTGACTGTGGTCCCAACCTGGGTCTCACCTGAACTTCGTGACTCTCGTTCACACATGAAGCACACCTGGACCTGGTGACTGTCCTGTTCTTGTAGACTCATATTTACCTGGTGACTCCAGTCCCCACTAGGGCCTCACCTGGATCTGGTGACATTGGCCTGCTGTTGGCATCACCTGGACCTGGTGAGTGTGGTTGCCACCTGGGCCTCACTTATACCTGGTGACTCAGGTCCCCGCGTGGGCCTCTTGGACCTGGTGAATCTGGTCCTTACCTGGTTCTCTCCCAGACCCGGGGACTCTGGTCACCACCTGGGCCTCACCTGGACCTGGTGAATCTGGTCCCCATCTGAGCCTCGCCCAGTCCTGGTTACTTTGTTCCCCACCTGGACCTCATTGCTGTGGACTCTTTCTTGGCCTCACCTGGAACTGGTGACTCTGATCCTATCTGCGCGTCACCCAGACCTGGTGACTCTGGTCCTAACCTGGGCATCATTGGTACCTGGTGACTCTGTTCCACACCTGAACCTCACCCGAACATGATTACTCTGGAACCTCTCTGGGCCTCACCATGACCTGCTGACTCTGGTCCCCATCTGGATGTCACCTGGACCAGGTGATTTTGGTAACCCTCTAGGCCTCAACCAGATCTGGTCACTCTGGTCCTCAGTTTGGCCTCACCTGGACCTGGTGTCTCTCGTCCCCACTTTGACCTAACTCAGAACTGTAGAATCTTGCCCCACCCAGGCCGCACCTAGACCTGGTGACTCTTGTCCCAGCTATGCCTCAATTCGACCTGATTAATCTGGTCCTCAAGTGGTCCTCACATGGACCTGGGACTCAGCTGGATAGAGTGGCTCTGGTAACCACAAGGTGCTCACCTGATACTGGTGACTTATTCAACAGTGGTCTTTTTCTATGCCTCACCTGGACCTCGTGATTCTCGTTCCCACATGAAACAATCCTGGACCTGGTGACTGTCCTGTTCTTGTAGATTCACATTTAAATGGTGACTCTGGTCCTCACTAGGGCTTCACCTGGATCTGGTGTCTCTGGCCTGCCGGTTGGCCTCACCTGGACCTGGTGAGTGGGGTTGCCACCAGGGCCTCAACCATACCGGGTGGCTCAGGTCCCCACGTGGCTCTCTTGGACATGATGACTCTGGTCCTTACCTGGTCATCTCCCACTCCCTGGGACTCTGGTAACCACTTGGGCCTCACCTGGACCTGCTGAATCTGGTCCCTACTGGGCATCACATAGTCCTAGTGACTTTGTTACCCACCTGGACCTTATTGCTGTGGACTCTTTCTTGGCCTCACCTGGAACTGGTGACTCTGATCCTATCTGCGCATCCCTCAGATCTGGTGACTCTGGTCCTCCCATGGGCATCAATGGTACCTGGTGACTCTGTTCCACACCTGAGCCTCACCTGGTCATAATGACTCTGGAACCTCTCTTGGACTCACCGTGACCTGGTGACTCTGGTCCCCATCTGGATGTCACCTGGACCAGCTGATTCTGGCACCCCTCTAGGCCTCAACCAGATCTGGTGACTCTGGTCCTCAACTGGGCCTCACCTGGACCTAGTGTATATGCTCCATCTGGGCCTCATTTGGACCTGGTGACTCTGGTCTGTTCCTGGGCATCATCGGGACATGGTTCCACTGCATGGCCTGCAGGTTGGCCTCAGGTGGACCTGGTAACTCTGGTCCCTACCTGGGCATCATCGGGACACGGTTCCTCTGCATGGCCCGCAGGTTGGACTCACCTGGACCTGGTGAGTCGGGGTGCCACCTGGGCCTCACCCATACCTGGTGACTCAGGTCCCCACTTGGGCCTCTTGGACCTGGTGAATCTGGTCCTTACTTGGTCCTCTCCCAGACCCGGGGACTCTGGTCACCAACTCGGCCTCACCTGGACCTCGTGAATCTGGTCCCCATCTGGGCGTCACCCAGTCCTGGTGCCTTTGTTCCCCTCCTGGACCTGATTGCTGTGTACTCTTTCTTGGCCTCACCTTGAACTGGTGACTATGATCCTATTTGCGCGTCACCCAAATCTGGTGACTCTGGTCCTCACCTGGGCATCTTTGGTACTTGGTGACTCTGTTCCACACCTGAGCCTCACCTGGACATGGTGACTCTGGAACCTCTCTGGGCCTCACCCTGACCTGGTGACACTGGGCCCATCTGGATGTCACCTGCACCAGGTGATTCTGGTACCCCTCTAGGCCTCAACCAGATCTGGTGACTCTGGTCCTCAACTGGGCCTCACCTGGACCTTGTGAATATGCTCCATCTGGGCCTCATTTGGACCTGGTGACTCTGGTCCCTACCTGGGAATCATCGGGACATGGTTCCACTGCATGGCCTGCAGGTTGGCCTCAGCTGGACCTGGTATCTCTCGTCCCTACCTGGCATCATCGGGACATGGTTCCTCTGCATGGCCTACAGGTTGGGCTCACCTGGACTTGGTGAGTGGGGTTGCCCCCTGGGCCTCACCCATACCTGGTGACACAGGTCCCACGTGGGCCTCACTTGTACCTGGTGAATCTGGTCCTTACCTCGTCCTCACCCGGAACTGGTAACCTGGTCACCACCTGGGAATCACCTGGGCCTGGTGAATCTTCCCCATCTGGGCCTCACCCAGTCCTGGTGACTTTGTTCCCCACCTGGACCTGATTGCTGTGGACTCTTTCTTGGCTAACCTGGAACTGCTGACTCTGATGCTAACTGGGCCTCACCCAGATCTGGTGACTCTGGTCCTCACCTGTGGACCATTATGACCTGGATACTCTGTTCCCCACCTGAGCCTCACCTGGATATGATAACTTTGCTCCACACTTTGGCATCAACTTGTCCTGATGACTCTGGTCCCCCACCTAGTCTTCAATCTGGACCTGTTGACTGTGGTCCCCACCTGGGTCTCACCTGGACCTGGTGACTCTTGTTCCCACATGAACCACATGTGGACCTGGTGACTGTGCTGTTCTTGTAGACACATTTACCTGGTGACTCCGGTCCCCATTAGTGCCTCACCTGCAATTCGTAACTCTGGTCCATACCTGGGCATTATCGGGACACGGTTCCTCTGCATGGCCCGAAGTTTGGCCTCCCCTGGACCTGGTGAGTGGGGTTGCCATCTGGGCCTCACCCATACCGGTACACAGGTACCCACGTGGGCCTCACTTGGACCTGGTGAATATGGTCCTTACCTGGTCCTCACCCGGAACTGGTAACTCTGGTCACCACCTGGGAATCACCTGGACCTGGTGAATCAGGTCCCCTTCTGGGCCTCACCCAGTCCTGGTGACTTTGTTCCCTACCGGGACCTGATTGCTGTGGACTCCTTCTTGGCCTCACCTGGTACTGGTGCGTCTGATGCTATGTGTGCCTCACCCAGATCTGGTGACTCTGGTCTTCACCTGTGGACCATTATGACGTGGATACTCTGTTCCACACCTGACCCTCACCTGGACATGATGACTCTGGATCAACTCTGAGCCTCACCCTGACATGGTGAGTCTCGTCCCCATCTGGATGTCACGAAGGCCAGGTGAATCTGGTTCCCCTCTAGGCCTCAACTAGACCTGGTGACTCTGGTCCTCAACTGGGCCTCACCGGGACCTAGTGAATATGCTCCCCACCTCTGCCTCATCTGGACGTGGTGACTCGGGTTCTACCTGGGCATCATCGGGACATGGTTACTCTATTCTCTACTGGGACTGACCTAATCCTTGTAACTCTAGTCCTGACTTTGGCCTCTTCTGTCCCAGGTTACTCTGGCTCCACCAGGGACTCACCTCTAACTGGTGACTCTGATCCTAAGCAGGGCCTCACCAGACCTGGTGACTGTGGTTCCCAATGGAACCTCACCTGGACCTCATGTCTCTGGTCCCTCCTGAGCCTCACCAGGACCTGGTGTCTCTGGTACCCACCAGGGTAGCATCAGGATATGGTTACACTGTTCACTAACAGTGACCCAGCCGGACCTATTAAGTCTGGTCTTCAACTGGGCCACACCTGGACATGGTGTCACTGGTTCCCACCAGGGTATCACCTGGACATGGTGAGTCGGATCCCCATCTGGTCCTCACCTGTAACTGATGATTCTAGTTCCCACGTGGACATCATGTGGACCTGGTGGCTGCAGTGTTTCTAGCTTCTCATGTACCTCGTGACTCTGGTCCCCACCAGGGCCTCACGGTGACCTGGTGAGTGTGGTTGACAGGTGGACCTCACCTGGACCTGGTGATTCTGGTCTGCACCTGAGACTACCCTAGATCTGGTGACTCTGGTCCCCACCTGGGCTTCACCTGGATTTGGAGACTCCGGTCCCCATCTGGGCCTCACCTGGCCCTTTTGATCATGGTCCTCACCTGGGCCAAATTGGGACCCGGTGACTGTGATCCACAACTGGACCTCACCTGGACCAGGTCACTCTGGTCCCCCTCTAGGTGTCACCGTGCCCTAGTGACTGTGAACCCCACTTTGGCATGACTTGGACCTGCTGACCCTGGTTGCCACCTACGCCAGACCTCGAACTGTTGACTCTGGTTCTTTCAAGGGCCTCCCCTGTACCTGGTGATCCTTGTCCCCACCTGCTCCTCAACTGGACGTGGTGACACTTGTCCCAACCAGGGACTCACCTGGACCTGCTTACTGTGTTTCACACCTGGGCCTCCAGTAGACCTGTTGACCATGGTCCCCAAGCCGGCCTCACGTGGACCTGTTGCCTCTGACCCCCACCGGGGGTCACGTGTACCTTGTAACTCTGGTCCTCACCTGGGCCTCATCTGGACCTAGTGACTCTGGTCCCCACCTGGGCTTCACCTGGATCTGGTGAGTCTGGTCCCCTACTGCACCTCTCCTTGACCTGGTGACTCTCTTTCAAACATGGACCTCACCTGAATCTGGTGACTCTGGTCCTCAGTTTGACCTCACCTGGACCTGGCGTCTCTCGTCCCCACTTTGACCTAACTCAGAACTGCTGAATCTTGCCCCACCTAGGCCGCACCCAGACCTGGTGACTCTTGTCCCCAGCTATGCCTCAATTCGACCTGATGAATCTGGTCCTCACGTGGGCTTCACATGGACCTGCTACTCAGCTGGATAGAGTGGCTCTGGTTCCCACATGGGGCTCACCTGATACTGCTGACTGTGCTCTTATTCTATGCCTCACCAGGACCTAGTGATTCTGTTCCCCATCTGGGCCTGCATGGTACTAGTGACTGTGGTCCTCACCCAGGCATCATTGGGACCTGGATACTCTATTCCACACCTGGGACTCACTCTGACCAGGGACCTCTGGTCCCATTCTTGGCCTCAAACTAAACTGGTTACTCAGCTTCCCCCTCTGGGCCTCACCCATACCTGGTGATTCTGGTCACCCCTTTGGCTTCATTGGGCTTGGTGAACCTGGTCCTTAGCTTGTCCTCACTTGGATCTGATGACTGGTCGCCACCTGGGCCTCACCTGGACTCGGTGAATCCTGTTTCCACCTGCGCCTCACCTGGACCTTTTGACTGTGTTCCCACCAGGTTCTCACTTGGATCTGGTGGCTCTGGTTCCCATATGGGGCTCTCCTGTACCTGTTTTCTGTGGTGTACATCTGGCCTCACCTGGAACACAATGAATCTGATCCATATTTCGGCCTCTCCTGGACCTGTTGACTCTGGTCCTTACCTGGGCATCATTGGGACATGGATACTCTCTTATATACCGGGGCCTCACCTCGACCTGGTGACTGTGGTCCCACCTGATCCTCACCTGGACGAGATGACTGGTTCCCACAGGGACCTCACCTGGACCTGGTGACTCAGGTCATCATATGGGCATCATGGGACCTGGTTTCTCAGTTCCACATCGGGGCCTCACCTGGACCTAGTGATTCTCGTCCCGCTCTGGGCCTCACCCTGACGTGGTGACTCTGGTCACCACCTGTATATCACCAGAATCAGTGACTCTGGTCTCCGTCTGGGACTAACCCGGAGGTGGGGACAGTGGTCCTAAACTGGGCCTCAACAGGACCTGGTGAATCTACTCCTCACTTAGGCCTCGTCTGGACCTTGTGACTCTTTTCTCACCTAGCATCAATGGGACATGGTTACTCTGTTCCCCACCTGGGCCTCACCTGGACATGATAACGTTGCTCCACACTTTGGCATCAACTTGTCCTGATGACTCTGTTCCCCCCACCTAGGCCTCAGTTTGGACCTGGTGACTGTGGTCCGCACCTGGGTCTCACCTGGACCTGGTGACTCTTGTTCCCACATGAACCACACCAGGACCTGTTGACTGTGGTGTTCTTGTAGACCCATATTTACCTGGTGACTCCGGTCCCCACAAGGGCCTCACCTGGATCTGGAGACTCTGGCCTGCAGGGTGGCCTCACCTGAACCTGGTGAGTGGTGTGCCACCTGGGCCTCACCCATACCTGGTGACTCAGGTCCCCACGTGGGCCTCTTGGACCTGGTGAATCTGGTCCTTACCTGGTCCTCTCCCGGACCCGGGGACTCTGGTCACCACCTGGGACTCACCAAGACCTGGAGAATCTGTACCCCATCTGGGTCTCACCCAGTCCTGGTGACTTTGTTCCCCACCTGGACCTGATTGCTGTGGACTCTTTCTTGGCCTCACCTGGAACTCCTGACTCTGATCCTATCTGCGCGTCACTCAGACCTGGTGACTCTGGTCCTAACCTGGGCATCATTGGTACCTGGTGACTCTGTTCGACACCTGAGCCTCACCTGGACATGATGACTCTGGAACCTGGTTGGGCCTCACCCTGACCTGGTAACTCTGGTCCCCATCTGGATGTCACCTGGTTCAGGTGATTGTGGTATCCCTCTAGGCCTCAACCAGTTCTGGTGCCGCTGGTCCTCAACTGGGCCACACCTGGACCTAGTGAATATGCTCCATCTGGGCCTCATTTGGACCTGGTGACTCTGGTCCCTACCTGGGCATCATTGGGACATGGTTCCACTGCATGGCCTGCAGGTTGGCCTCACCTGGACCTGGTAACTCTGATGTCTACCTGGGCAACATCGAGACTTGGTTCCTCTGCTTGGCCTGCAGGTTGGCCTCACCTGGACCTGGTGAGTGGGGTGTCAACCTGGGCCTCACACATGCAATGTGACACAGGTCCTCACGTGGGTCTCACTTGGACCTGGTGAATCTCGTCCTTACCTGGTGCTCACCCGGAACTGGTAACTCTGGTCGCCACCTGGGAATCACATGGACCTGGTGAATCTGGTCCCCATCTGGGCCTCACCCAGTCCTGGTGACTTTGTTCCCCACCTGGACCTGATTGCTGTGGACTCTTTCTTGACCTCACCTGAAATTTGTGACTCTGATCCTATCTGCGCGTCACACAGACCTGGTGATTCTGGTCCTCACCTGGGCATCATTGGTACCTGGTGACTCTGTTCCACACCTGAGCCTCACCTGGACATGTTGACTCTGGAACCTCTCTGGGCCTCACCCTGACCTGGTGACTCTGGTCGCCATCTGGATGTCACCTAGACCAGGTGAATCTGGTACTCCTCTAGGCCGCAAATAGACTGGGGGAATCTGGTCCTCAAATGGGCCTCACCGGGGCCTAGTGAATATACTCCCCACCTGCGCCTCATCTGTACGTGTTAACTCGGGTTCTACCTGGGCATCATCGGGACATGGTTACTCTATTCCCCACTGGGTCTGACCTGATCCTGGTAACTCTGGTCCTGACTTTGGCGTCTTCTCTACTTGGTGACTCTGGCTCCACCTGGGCCTCACCTGTAATTGGTGACTCTGATCCTAAGCATGGCCTCACCTGACCTGGTGACTGTGGTTCTCATCGGTATCTCACCTGGACTCATGTCTCTTGTCCCACCTGGGCCTCACCAGGACCTGGTGTCTCTGTTACCCACCTTGGTAGCATCAGGATATTGTTACACTGTTCACTAACAGTGACCCAGCCGTACCTATTAACTCTGGTCTTCACCTGGGCCACACCTGGACATGGTGGCACTGGTTCCCTCTTGGGTCTCACGTGGACATGGTGATTCGGATCCCTGCCTCGTCCTCACCTGTAACTGGTGATTCTCGTTCCCACATGGACATCATGTGGATCTGGTGGCTGCAGTGCTTCTAGCTTCTCATGTACCTCGTGACTCTGGTCCCCAACAGGGCCTCACCGGGACCTGTTGTGTGGTTGCCACCTGCACCTCACCTGGACCTGGTGATTCTGGTCTGCAAATGAGAATACTCTGGTTCTGGTGACTGTGGTCCCCACCTGGGATTCACCTGGATTTGGGGCTCTGGTTCCCCTCTGGGCCTCACCTGGCCCTGTTGACCATGGTCCTCAACTGGACAAAAACGTGACCCGGTGACTGTGATCCACAACTGGACCTCACCTGGACCAGGTTACTCTGGTCCCCATCTGGGTGTCACCGTGCCCTAGTGACTGTGAACCCCACTTTGGCCTGACTTGGACCTCCTGACCATGGTTGCCACCTGCGCCTGACCTCGAACTGTTGACTCTGGTTCTTTCAAGGGCCTCCCCTGGACATGGTGATCCTGGTGCCCACATGGGCCTGACGTGGACCTGGTGACTCTTGTCACCACCGGGAACTCACCTGGACCTGCTTACTGTGTTCCACACCTGGGCCTCAAGTAGACCTGTTGACCATGGTCCCCAAGCCGGCCTCACATGGACCTGTTGCCTCTGATCCCCACCGGGGCTTCACGTGTACCTGGTAACTCTGGTCCTCAACCGGGGCTCATCTGGACCTAGCGACTCTGGTCCCCACCTGGGCTTCACCTGGATCTGGTGACTCTGGTCCCCACCTGAACTTCACCTGGATCTGGGTACTCTGGTCCACACCTGGACCTGACCTGCATCTGGTGACTCTGGTCCTCAGTTTGGCCTCACCTGGATCTGGCATCCCTCCTCACCACTTTGACCTAAATCAGAACTGCTGAATCTTGCCCCACCTCGGCCGCAACCAGACCTGGTGACTCTTGTCCCCAGCTATGCCTCAATTCGACCTGATGAATCTGGTCCTCACGTGAGCCTCACATGGACCTGGGACTCAGCTGGATAGAGTGGCTCTGGTTCCCACAAGGGGCTCACCTGATACAGCTGACTGTGGTCTTATTCTATGCCTCACCTGGTCCTAGTGATTCTGTTCCCATCTGGGCCTGCATGGCCCTAGTGACTCTGGTCCTCACTCAGGAATCATTAGGACCTGGATACTCTATTCCACACCTGTGCCTCACATTGACCATGGACCTCTCGTCCCATTCTGGGACTCAAACTAAACTAGTTACTGGTTCCCCTTTGGGCCTCACCCTTATCTGGTGACTCTGGTCACCCGTTTGGCTTCACTTGGGCCTGGTGAATCTGGTCCTTAGCTAGTCTCACCTGAATCTGGTGAATGGTATCCACCTGGGCCTCACCTGGTCTTGGAGAATCCTGTTGCCACATGTGCCTCACCTGGACCTTGTGACTGTGGTCCCACCTGGATCTCACCTGGATCTGGTGGCTCTGGTTCCCATATGGGGCTCTCCTGGACCTGGTTCCTGTGGTCTCCATCTGGCCTCACCTGGAACAAGATGACTCTGATCCATATTTGGGCCTCTCCTGGACCTGTTGACTCTGGTCCATACCTGGGCATCATTGCGACCTGGATACTCTCTTATATACCTGGGCCTCACGTGGACCTGGTGACTGTGGTCCCACCTGGGCCTCACCTGGACGAGGTGACTGGTTCCCACAGGGACCTCACCTGGACCTCTGACTCAGGTCCTCATATGGGCATCATGGGACCTGGTTTCTCAGTTCCACATCGGGGCCTCACCTGGACCTAGTGATTCTCGTCCCCTTTTGGGCCTCACCCTGACGTGGTGACTCTGATCCCCACCTTGATATCACCAGAACCGGGTGACTCTGGTCCCCATCTGGACTCACCCGGAGCTGGGGACACTGGTCCTCAACTAGGCCTAGCAGGACCTGGTGAATCTACTCCTCACTTAGGCTTCGACTGGACCTGTGACTCTTTTCCCACCTGGCATCAATGGGACATGGTTACTCTGTTCCCCACCTGGTCCTCACCTGGACATGATAACTTTGCTCCGCACTTTGGCCTCAACTGCTCCTGATGACTCTGGACCCACCACCTAGGCCTCAATCTGGACCTGGTAACTGTGGTCCCCACCTGGGTCTCACCTGGACCTGATGACTCTCGTTCCCACATGAATCACACCTGGACCCGGTGACTGTGGTGTTCTTGTAACTCACTTTTACCTGGTGACTCTGATCCTCACTAGGGCCTCTCCTGGATTTGGCGACTCTCGCCTGCTGGTTGGCCTCACCTACCTGGTGAGTGTGGTTGCCACCTGGACCTAACCCATACCTGGTGACTCAGGTCCCCACCTGGGTATCTTGGACCTGGTGAATCTGGTCCTTACATGGTCCTCTCCCAGACCCAGGGACTCTGGTCACCACCTGGGCCTCACCTGGACCTGGTGAATCTTGTCTCCATCTGGGCCTCACCCAATCTTGGTGACTTCGTTCCATACGTGGACCTGATTGCTGTGGACACTTTCTTGGCCTCACCTGGAACAGGTGACTCTGATCCTATCTGCGCATCACCCAGACCTGGTGACTCTGACTCTAACCTGGGCATCATTGGTACCTGGTGACTCTGTTCCACACCTGAGCCTCACCTGGACATGATGACTCTGGAACCTCTCTGGGCCTCAGCCTGATCTGGTGAGGCTGGTCCCCATCTGGATGTCAGCTGGACCAGGTGAGTCTGTACCCCGATAGGCCTCAACTAGATCTGGTGACTCTGCTCTTCAACTGGGCCTCACATGGACCTAGTGAATATGCTCCATCTGGGCCTCATTTGCCCCTGGTGACTCTGTTCCCTACCTGGGCATCATCGGGACATGGTTACACTGCATTGCCTGCAGGTTGGCCTCACCTGGATCTGAGAAGTCTGGTCCCAACCAGGGCATCATCGGGATATGGTTCCTCTGCATGGCCTGCATGTTGGCCTCACCTGGACTTGGGGAGTGGTGTTGCCACCTGGGCCTCACCCATACCTGGTGACACAGGTCCCCACGTGGGTCTCACGTGGTCCTGTTGAATCTTGTCCTTACCTGGTCCTCACCCGGAACTGGTAAGTCTGGTCACCACCTGGAAGTCACCTGGACCTGGTGAATCTGGTCCCCATCTGGGCCTCACCCAGTCCTGGTGAATTTGTTGCCCACCTGGACCTGATTGCTGTGGACTCCTTCTTGGGCTCACCTGGAACTGGTGACTCTGATCCTAACTGGGCCTCACCCATATCTGCTGAGTCTGGTCCTCACCTGTGTCCATTGTGACCTGGATACTCTGTTCCACACCTGAGCCCTACCTGGACATGATGACTCTGGATCCCCTCTGGGCCTCACCCTGACATGGTGACTCTGGTCCTCATCTGGATGTCACCTAGACCAGGTGAATCTGGTACCCCTCTAGGCCACAACTAGAGCTGGTGACTCTGTTCCTCAACTGGCCCTCACTGGGACCTAGTGAACATGCTCCACACCTGCGCCTCATCTGGACCTGGTGACTCTCGTTCTACCGGGGCATCATCGGGACATGGTTACTCTATTCCCCACTGGGACTGACCTGAACCTGGTAACTCTTGTCCTGACTTTGGCCTCGTCTGTACCAGGAGACTCTGGAACCCCGTGGGCCTCACTTTTATCTGGTGACACTCATTCAAAGCATGACCTCACCTGACCAGGTGACTGTGGTTCCCATCAGGACCTCACCTGGACCTCATGTCTCTGATCCCACCTGGGCCTCACCGAGACCTGGTGTCTCTGGTACCCACCTGGGTAGCATCAGGATATGGTTACCCTGTTCACTATCAGTGAGCAAGCCGGACCTATTAACTCTGGTCTTCACATGGGCCACACCTGACATGGTGACACTGGTTCCCACCTGGGTCTCACCTGGACATGGTGAGTCGGATCCCCACCTGGTCCTCACCTGTAACTGGTGATTCTCGTTCCCACATGGACATCATGTGGACCTGGTGGCTGCAGTGTTTCTAGCTTCTCATGTACCTCGGGACTCTGATCCCCACCAGGGACTCACCGGGTCCTGGTGAGTTTGGTTTCACCTGCACCTCACCTGGACCTGGTGATTCTGGTCTGCACCTGAGACTACCCTGGATCTGGTGACTGTGGTCCCCACCTGGGATTCACCTGGATTTCGGGACTCCGTTCCCCATCTGGGCCTCACCTGGCCCTGTTGACCATGGGCCTCAACTGGGCAAAATTGGGACCCGGTAACTGTGTTCCACAACTGGACTTCACCTGGACCAGGTCACTCTGGTCCCCCTCTGGGTCACACGTGCCCTAGTGACTGTGAACCCCACTTTGGAATGACTTGGCCCTGCTGACCCTGGTTGCCACCTGCGCCTGACCTCGAACTGTAGACTCTGGTTCTTTCAAGGGCCTCCACTGTACCTGGTGATTCTGGTCCCCACCTGGGCCAAACCAGGACGTGGTGACACTTGTCACCACCGGGGAATCACCAGGACCGACTTACTGTGTTCAACAACTGGGCCTCAAGTAGACCTGTTGACCATGGTCCCTAAGCCGACCTCACATGGACCTGTTGCCTCTGATCCCCACCGGGGCCTCACGTGTACCTGGTAACTCTGGTCCTCACCTGGGCCTCATCTGGACCTAGTGACTCTGGTCCCCACCTGGACTTCACCTGGATCTGATGACACTGGTCCCCACCTGGACCTCACCTGGACCTGGTGATTCTGGTCCTCAGTTTGGCCTCACCTGGACCTGTTGACTCTTCTCACCACTTTGACCTAACTCAGAACTGCTGAATCTTGCCCCACCTAGGCCGCACCCAGACCTGGTGACTCTTGTCCCCAGCTATGCCTCAATTCGACCTGATGAATCTGGTCCTCACGTGGGTCTCACATGGACCTCGGACTCAGCTGGATAGAGTGGCTCTGGGTCCCACAAGGGGTTCACCTGATACTGCTGACTGTGGTCTTATTCTATGCCTCAGCAGGACCTGGTGATTCTGTTCCCCATCTAGGCCTGCATGGCCCTAGTAACTCTGTTCCACACCCAGGCATCTTTGGGACCTGGATACTCTATTAAATACCGGGCCTCACTCTGACCAGGGACCTCTGGTCCCATCTGGGCCTCAAACTAAACTGGTTACTCTGGTTCCCCCTCTGGGCCTCACCCTTACATGGTGACTCTGGTCACCCCTTTGACTTCTCTTGGGCCTGGTGAATCTGGACCTTAGCTGGTCCGCACCTGAATGTGGTGACTGGTCGCCACCTGGCCCTCCCCTGGACTTGGTGAATCCTGTTGCCAATTGCGCCTAAACTGGACCTTGTGACTGTGTTCCCACCTGGACCTCACATGGATCTGGTGGCTCTGGTTCCCATATTGGGCTCTCCTGGACCTGGTTCGTGTGGTCCGATCTTGCCTCACCTGGACAACAATGACTCTGATCCATATTTGGGCCTATCCTGGATCTGTTGTCTCTGGTCCTTACCTGGCTCATTGGGACCTGGATACTCACTTATATACCTGGGCCTCACCTGGACCTGGTGACTGTGGTACCACCTGGGCCTCACTTGGACGAGGTGTCTGGTTCCCACAGGGACCTCACCTGGACCTGGTGACTCAGGTCCTCATATGGGCATCATGGTAACTGGTTTCTCAGTTCCACATCGAGGCCTCACCTGGACCTAGTGATTCTCGTCCCCCTCTAGGCCTCACCCTGACGTGGTGACTCTGCTCCCCACCTGGATATCACCAGAACCGGGTGACTCTGGTCCCCCTCTGGGACTCACCCGGAAATGGGGACACTGGTCCTCAACTGGGCCTCAATAGGACCTGGTGAATCTACTCCTCACTTAGGCATCGTCTGGACCTTGTGACTCATTTCCCACCTGGCATCAATGGGACATTGTTACTCTGTTCCCCACCTGGGCCTCACCTGGATATGATAACTTTGCTCCACTCTTTGGCCTCAACTTGTCCTGATGACTCTGGTCCCCCACCTAGGCCTCAATCTGGACCTAGTGACTGTGGTCCCCACCTGGGTCTCACCTGGACCTGGTGACTCTCGTTCCCAGATGAACCACACCTGGACCTGGTGACTGTGGTGTTCTTGTATACTCACATGTACCTGGTGACTCCAGTCCCCTCTAGGGCCTCACCTGGATCTGGTGACTCTGGCCCGCCGGTTGGCCTCACCTAGACCTGGTGAGTGGGGTTGCCCCCTAGGCCTCACACATAGCTGGTGACTCAGGTCCCCACGTGAGCCTCTTGGACCTGGTGAATCTGGTCCTTACCTGGTCCTTTCCCAGACCCGGGGACTCTATCCCCCCCTGGGCCTCACCTGGACCTGGTGAATCTGGTCCCCATCTGGGTCTCACCCAGGTCTGGTGACTTTGTTCCCCACCTGGACCTGATTGCTGTGAACTCTTTCTTGGCCTCACCTGCAACTGGTGACTCTGATCCTATCTGCGCCTCACCCAGATCTGGTGACTCTGGTTCACTTGGGCATCATTGGTACCTGGTGACTCTCTTCCACACCTGAGCCTCACCTGGACCCGATGACTCTGGAACCACTCTGGGCCTCCCCCTGACCTGGTGACTCTGGTCCCCATCTGGATATCACCTGGACCAGGTGATTCTGGTACGCTTCTAAGACTCAAGTAGATATGGTGAAACTGGTCCTCAACTGGGCCTCACCTGGACCTAGTGAATATGCTCCAACTGGGCCTTATTTGGACCTGGTGACTCTGGTCCCTACCTGGGCATCATCGCGCCATGGTTCCACTGCATGGCCTGCAGATTGGCCTCAACTGGTCCTGGTAAATCTGGTCCCTACCTGAGCATCACCGGGACATAGTTCCTCTGCATGGCCTGCAGGTTGGCCTCACCTGGACCTCGTGAGTGGTGTTGCCACCTGGGCCTCCCCCATACCTTGTAACACAGGGCCCCACATGGGCCTCCCTTTGACCTGGTGAATCTGGTCCTTACCTGGTCCTCACTCGGAACTAGTAAGTCTGGTCACAACATGGGAATCATCTGGACCTGGTGACACTGGTCCTCACCTGTGGACCATTATTACCTGGATACTCTGTTCCACACCTGAGACTCACCTGGATATGATGACGCTGGTTCCCCTCTGGCCCTTACCCTGACATGGTGACTCTGGTCCCCATCTGGATATCACCAGAATCGGGTGACTCGGTTCTCCCTCTGGGACTCACCTGGAGCTGGGACACTGGTCCTCAACTGGGCACAACTGGACCTGGTGAATCTACTCCTCACTTAGGTCTCGTCTGGACCTTGTGACTCTTTTCCCACCTGGCATCAATGGGACATGGTTACTCTGTTCCCACTGGGACTCACCTGGACATGATAACTTTGCTCCACACTTTGGCCTCAACTGTCCTGATGACTCTGATCCCCCCACCTAGGCCTCAAACTGAACCTGGTGACTGTGGTCCCCACCTGGGTCACACCTGGACCTGGTGACTGTGGTCCCCACATGGGTCTCTCCTGGACCTGGTGGTCTCGTTCCTACATGAACCATGCCTGGACCTGGTGACTCTGGCGTTCTTGTAGACTCACTTTTACTTGGTGAATCCGGTCCCCACTAGGGACTCACATGGATCTGGCGACTCTGGCCTGCAGGTTGGTCTCACCAGGACCTGGTGAGTGGGGTTGCCACCTGGGCCTCACCCATACCTGGTGACTCAAGTCCCTACGTGGGCCTCTTGGACCTGGTGAATCTGGTCCTTACCTGGTCCTCTCCTAGACCCGGGGACTCCTGTCACCACCTGGGAATCACCTGGACCGGGTGAATCTGGTCCCCATCTGGGCCTCACACAGTCCTGGTGACTTTGTTCCCTACCTGGACGTGATTGCTGTACCCTTTCTTGGCCTCACGTGGACTGGTGAGTCTGATCCTATCTGTGCGTCACCCAGACCGGGTGACTCTTCTCCTCACCTGGGCATCATTGGTACCTGGTGCCTCTGTACCACACCTGAGCCTCACCTGGATATGTTGACTCTGGAACCGCTCTGGGCCTCACTCTGACCTAGTGACTCTGGTCCCCATCTGGATGTCACATGGACAAGGTGATTCTGGTACCCCCTAGGCCTCAAACAGATCTGGTGACTCTGGTCTTCAAATGGGACTCACCTGTACCTAGTGAATATGCTCCATCTGGGCCTCATTTGGACCTGGTGACTCTGGTCCATACCTGGGCATCATCGGGATATGGTTCCACTGCATGGCATGCAGGTTGGCCTCACCTGGACCTGGTAAGTCTGGTCTCTACCTGGGCATCATCTGGATATGTTTCCACTGCATGGCATGCAGGTTGGCCTCACCTGGACCTGGTAATTCTTCTCCCTACCTGGGCATCATTGGGATATGGTTCCACTGCATGGCCTGCAGGATGGCCTCACCTGGACCTGGTGAGTGTTATTGCCACCTGGGCCTCACCCATACCTGGTGACTCAGGTCCCCATGTGGGCCTCTTGGACCTGGTGAATCTGGTCCTTACCTGGTCCTTTCCAGAACGGGGACTCTGGTCACCACCTGTGCCTCTCCTGGACCTGGTGAATCTGGTACCCCTCTAGGCCTCAACAAGATCTGATGACTCTGATCCTATCTGCGCGTCACCCAGACCTGGTGACTCTGTTCCTCACCTGGGCATCATTGGGACCTGGTGACTCTGTTCCACACCTGAGCTTCACCTGGACATGATGACTCTGGAACCTCTCTGGGACTCACCCAGATCTGGTGACCCTGGTCCTCAACTGGGCCTCACTTGGACCTAGTGAATATGCACCATCTGGGTCTCTTTTGGACCTGGTGTATCTGGTCCCTACCAGGGCATCATCGGGACATGGTTCCAATGCATGGCCTGCAGGTTGGCCTCACTTGGACCTGGTAAGTCTGGTCCCTACATGGTCATCATCGGGACATGTTTCCTCTGCACGGCATGCAGGTTGGCCTCACCTGGACCTTGACAGTGGCGTTGCCACCTGGGCCTCACCTATGCCTGGTGACACAGGTCCCCACGTGGGCCTCACTTGGACCTGGTGAATCTTGTCCTTACCTGGTCCTCACCCGGAACTGGTATCTGGTCACCACCTGGATATAACCTGGACCTTGTGTATCTGGTCCCCATCTAGGCCTCACCCAGTCCTGGTGACTTTGTTCCCCACCTGGACCTGATTTCTGTGGACTCCTTCTTGGCCGCACCTGGAACTGGTGACTCTGGTCCCCACCTGGACCTCTCCCGGACCTGGTGACTTTCTTTCAAACATGCACCTCACATGGATCTGGTGACTCTGGTACTCAGTTTGGCCTCACCTGGAACTGGCGTCTCTCGTCCCCACTTTGACCTAACTCACAACTGCTGAATCTAGCCCAACTTAGGCTGCACCCAGATCTGGTGACTTTTGTCCCCAGCTATGCCTCAATTCGACCTAATGAATCTGGTCCTCACGGGAGCCTCACCTGGACCTGGGACTCAGCTGGATAGAGTGGCTCTGGTTCCCGCAAGGGGCTCAACTGACACTGCTGACTGTGGTCTTATTGTATGCCTCACCAGGACCTAGTGATTCTGTTCCCCATCTGGGCCTGCATGGCCCTAGTGACTCTGGTCCTCACCCAGGCATCATTGGGACCTGGATACTCTATTCCACACCTGGGCCTCACTCTGACCAGGGACCTATGGACCCATTCTGGGCCTCAAACTAAACTGGTTACTCTGGTACCCCCTCAGGGCCTCACCCTAACCTGGTGACTCTGGTCACCACTTTTGCTTCACTTGGGCCTGGTGAATCTGGTCCTTAGCTGGTTCTCACCTGGATTTGGTGACTGGTCTCCACCTGGGCCTCATCTGGACTTGGTGAATACTGTTGCCATCTGCGCCTCACCTGGACCTTGTGACTGTGGTCCCACCTGGAACTCACCTGGATCTGGTGGCTCTGTTTCCCATATGGGGCTCTCCAAAACCTGGTTCCTGTGGTCTCCATCTGGCCTCACCTGGAACACAATGACTCTGATCCATATTTGGGTCTCTCCTGGACCTGTTGACTCTGGTCCTTACATGGGCATCATTGGGATCTCGATACTCTCTTATATACCTCGGCCTCACCTGGACCTGGTGACTTTGGTCTCACCTGGGCCTCACGTGGATGAGGTGACTGGTTCCCACAGGGACCTCACCTGGACCTGGTGACTCAGATCCTTATATGGGCATCATGGGACCTGGTTCTCAGTTCCTCATTGGGGCCTCACCTGGACTTAGTGATTCTCGTCCCCCTCAGAGCCTCACACTGACGTGGTGACTCTGGTCCCCACCTGGATATCACCAGAACCGGTGACTCTGGTCCCCCTCTGGGACTCACCCTGAGATGGGGACACTGGTCCTCAACTGGGCCTCAATAGGACCTGGTGAATCTACTCCTCACTTAGGCATCGTCTGGACCTTGTGACTTTTTCCCACCTGGCATCAATGGGACATTGTTACTCTGTTCCCCACCTGGGCCTCACCTGGACATAGTAACTTTGCTCCACTCTTTGGCCTCAACTGCTCCTGATGACTCTGGTCCCCCCACGTAGGCCTCAATCTGGACCTGGTGACTGTGGTCCCCACCTGGGTCTCACCTGGACCTGGTGACTCTCGTTCCCACATGAACCACACCTGGCCCTAGTGACTGTGGTGTTCTTGTAGACTCACATTTACCTGGGGACTCCAGTCCCCACTAGGGCCTCACCTGGTTCTGGTGACTCTGGCCTGTAGGTTTTCCTCACCTGGACCTGGAGAGTGGGGTTGCCACCTGGGCCTCACCCATACCTGGTGACTCAGGTCCCCACGTGGGCCTCCTGGACCTGGTGAATCTGGTAATTCTAGTCACCACCTGGGAATGCCCTGGACCTGGAGAATCTGGTCGCCATCTGGGCCTCACCCAGTCCTGGTGACTTTGTTCCCCACCTGGACCTGATTGCTGTGGACTCTTTCTTGGCCTCACCTGGAACTGGTGACTCTGATCCTATCTGCGCGTTACCCATATCTGGTGACTCTGGTCCTCACCTTGGCATCATGGTACCTGCTTACTCTGTTCCACACTTGAGCCTCACCTGGACATGACTACTCTGGAACCTCCCTGGGCCTCAGCCTGACATGGGGACACTGGTCCCCATCTGGAAGTCACCTAGACCAGGTGAATCTTGTACACCTCTTGGCGTCAACTTGACCTGGTGACTCTGGTCCTCAACTGGGCCTCACCGGGACCTAGTGAACATGCTCCCCAACTGCGCCTCATCTGGACCTGGTGACTCTGGTCCCCACCTGGATATCACCGGAACCGGGTGACTCTGGTCCACCTCTGGGACCCACCCGGAGCTGGGGACACTGGTCCTCAACTGGGCCTCACCTGGACCTGGTGAATCTGGTCCCCATCTGGGCCTCACCCAGTCCTGGTGACTTTGTTCCCCACCTGGACCTGATTGCTGTGGACTCTTTCTTGGCCTCACCTGGAACTGGTGACTCTAAACCTATCTGCGCGTCACCCAGATCTGGTGACTCTGGTCCTCACCTGGGCATCATTGGTACCTGGTGACTCTGTTCCTCACCTGAGCCTCACCTGGACATGATGATTCTGGAACCTCTCTGGGCCTGTCCCTGACCTGGTGTCTAGTCCCTACCTGGGCATCATTGAGACATGCTTACACTGCATGGCCTTCAGGTTGGCCTCACCTGGATGTGGTATCTCTCGTCCTTATCTGGGTATCATCGGGACATGGTTCCTCTGCATGGCCTGCGGGTTGGCCTCACATGGACCTGGGGAGTTCCTTGCCACCTGGCCTCACCAATACCTGGTGACTGAGGTCCCCATGTGGGCCTCATTTGGACCTGTTGAATCTGGTCCTTACCTGGTCGTCACCCGGAACTGGTAAGTCTGTTCAACACCTGGGATTAACCTGGACCTGGTGAATCTGGTCCCTATCTGTGCCTCACCCAGTCCTGGGGACTTTGTTCCCCACCTGGACCTGTTTGCTGTGGACTCCTTCTTGGCCTCACCTGGAACTGGTGACTCTGATCCTAACTGGGCCTCACCCAGATCTGGTGACTCTGGTCCTCACCTGTGGACCATTATGATCTGGATACTCTGTCCCACACCTGAGCCTCACCTGGACATGATTACGCTGGATCCCCTCTGGACCTCACCCTGACACGGTGACTCTGGTCCCCATGTGGATGTCACCTAGACCAGGTGAATCTGGTACCCCTCTAGGCCTCAACTAGACCTGGTGACTGTGGTCCTCAACTGGGCCTCACCGGAACCTAGTGGATATGCTTCCCTCCTGCGCCTCATCTGGACCTGGTGACTCTGGTTCTACCTGGGCATCATTGGGACCTGGATACTCTCTTATATACCTGGGCCTCACCAGGACCTGATGACTGTGGTCCCACCTGGGCCTCACCTGGACCTGGTGAATCTGGTGCCCATCTGGGCCTCACCCAGTCCTTGTGACTTTGTTCCCCACCTGGACCTGATTGCTGTGGACCCTTTCTTGGCCTCACCTGGAACTGGTGACTCTGATCCTATATGCGCATCTCCCATATCTGGTGACTCTGGTCCTCACCTGGGAGTTATTGGTACCTGGTGACTCTGTTCCACACCTGAGCCTCACCTGGACATGATGACTCTGGAACCTCTCTGGGTCTCACCCTGACCTGGTGACTCTGGTCCCCATCTGGATGTCACCTGGACCAGGTGATACTGGTAATCCTCTAGGACTCAACCAGATCTGGTGACTCTGGTCCTCAACTGGGCATCATTGGTACCTGGTGACTCTGTTCCTCACCTGAGCCTCACCTAGACATGATGATTCTGGAACCTCTCTGGGCCTGTCCCTGACCTGGTGACTCTAGTCCCTACCGGGGCATCATCGGGACATGGTTCCACTGCATGGCCTGCTGGTTGGCCTCACCAGGATGTGGTATCTCTCGTCCTTACCTGGTCATCATCGGGACATGGTTCCTCTGAATGGCCTGCAGGTTGGCCTCACCTGGACCTGGTCAGTGGGCTTGCCACCGGGGCCTCACCCATGCCTGGTGACACAGGTCCCCACGTGGGCCTCACTTGGACCTGTTGAATCTAGTCCTTGCCTGGTCCTCACCCGGAACTGGTAACTTTGGTCACCACCTGGGATTCACCTGGACCTGGTGAATCTGGTCCCCATCTTGTCCTCACTCAGTCCTGGTGACTTTGTTCCCCACCTGGACCTGATTGCTGTGGACACTTTCTTGGCCTCCCCTGGACCTGGAGACTCTGATCCTATCTGTGCGTCACCCAGACCTGGTGACTCTGGTCCTCACCTGGGCATCATTGGTACCTGGTAACTCTGTTCCACACCTGAGCCTCACCTGGATATGATGACTCAGGAACCGCTCTGGGCCTCACCCTGACCTGGTGATTCTGGTCCCCATCTGGAAGTCACCTGGACCAGGTGATTCTTGTAACCCTTTCGGCCTCTACCAGATCTGGTGACACTGGTCCTCAACTGGGCCTCACCTGAACCTAGTGAATATGCTCCATTTGGGCCTCATTTGGACCTGGTGACTCTGGTCCCTACCTGGGCATCATCGGGACATGGTTCCACTGCATGGCCTTCAGGTTTGCCTCACCTGGACCTCGTAACTCTGGTCCCTACTTGGGCATCATCGGGACTTGATTCCTCTGCATCGTCTGTAGGTTGGCCTCACCTGGACCTGGTGAGTGGGGTTGCCACCAGGGCCTCACCCATGCATGGTGACACCGGTCCCCACGTGGGCCCCAGTATGCCCTGGTGAATCTCGTCCTTACCTGGTCCTCACCCGGACCTGGTAACCCTGGTCACCACCAGGGAATCACCTGGACCTGGTGTATCTGGCCTCATATGGGCCTCACCCAGTCGTGGTGACTTTGTTCCCCACCTGGACCTGATTGCTGTGGACTCCTTCTTGGCCTCACCTGGAACTGGTGACTCTGATCCTAACTGGAGCTCACCCAGATCTGGTGACTCTGGTCCTCACCTCTGGACCATTATGACCTGGATACTCTGTTCCACACCTGAGCCTCACCTGGACATGATGACTCTGGATCCCCTCTGGCCTCCCCGTGACATGGTAATGCTGGTCCGCATCTGGATGTCACCTAGACCAGGTGAATCTGGTACCCCTCTATGCCTCAACTAGACCTGGTGACTCTGGTCCTCAACTGGGCCTCACCATGACCTAGTGAATATGCTTGCCACCTGTGCCTCATCTCGACCTGATGACTCTGGTTCTACCTGGGCATCTTCGCGACATGGTTACTCTATTCCCCACTGGGACTGACCTGATCCTGGTAACTCTGGTGCTGACTTTGGCCTCTTCTGTACCAGGTGACTCTGGCTCCGCCTGGGCCTCACCTGTAACTGGTGACTCTGATCCTAAGCATGGCCTCACCTGACCTGGTGACTGTGGTTCCCATCGGGACCTCACCTGGACCTCATATCTCTGGTCCCATCTGGGCCTCACTAGGACCTGGTGTCTTGGTACCCACCTGGGTAGCATCAGGATATTGTTACACTGTTCACTAACAGTGACCCAGCCGGACCTATTAACTCTGGTCTTCACCTGGGCCACACCTGGACATGGTGACACTGGTTCCCACTTGGGTATCACCTGGACATGGTGAGTCGGATCCCCACCTGGTCCTCACCTGTAACTGGTGATTCTCGTTTCCACATGGACATCATGTGGACCTGGTGGCTGCAGTGTTTCTAGCTTCTCATGTACCTCATGAATCTGGTCCCTACCGGGGCCGCACCGTGACCTGGTGAGTGTGGTTGTTACTTGCACCTCACCTGGACCTGGTGATTCTGGTCTGCATCTGAGACTACGCTGGATCTGGTGACAGTGGTCCCCACCTGGGCTTCACCTGGATTTGGGGACTCCGGTCCCCATCTGGGCCTCACCTGGCTCTGTTGACCATGGTCCTCAACTGGGTAAAATTGGGACCCGGTGACTGTGTTCCACAACTGGACCTCACCTGGACCAGGTTACACTGGTCCCCCTCTGGGTCTCACCGTGCCCTAGTGACTGTGAACCCCACTTTGGCCTGACTTGGACCTGCTGCCCTGGTTGCCACCTGCGCCTGACCACGAACTGTTGACTCTGGTTCTTTCAAGGGCCTCCCCTGTACCTGGTGATCCTGGTCCCCACCTGGGCCTCACCTGGACGTGGTGACTCTTTTCACCACCGGGGACTCACCTGGATCTGCTTACTGTGTTCCACATTGGGCATCAAGTAGACCTGTTGACCATGGTCCCCAAGCCGGCCTCACATGGACCTGTTGCCTCTGATCCCCACCGAGGCCTCACGTGTACCTGGTAACTGTGGTCCTCACCTGGGCCTCACCTGGAACTGGTGACTCTGGTCCCCCCTGTGTATCACCTGGATCAGGTGACTCTGGTCCCACCTGGACTTCACCTGGATCTGGTGACTCTTGTCCCCACATGGACCTCTCCTGGACCTGGTGACTCTCTTCCCAACATGGACCTCACCTGGATCTGGTGACTCTGGTCCTCAGTTTGGCCTCACCTGGACCTGGTGTCTCTCGTCCCCACTTTGACTTAACTCAGAACTGCTGAATCTTGCCCCACCTAGGCCGCACCCAGACCTGGTGACTCTTGTCCCCAGCTATGTCTCAATTCGACCTGATGAATCTGGTCCTCACGTGGGCCTCACATGGACCTGGGACTCAGCTGGATAGAGTGGCTCTGGTTCCTACAAGGTGCTCACCTGGACCTGGTGACTGTGGTCCCACCTGGGCCTCACCGTGACGAGGTGACTGGTTCCCACACAGACCTCACCTGGACCTGGTGACTCAGGTCCTCATATGGGCATCATGGGACCTCGTTTCACAGTTCCATATCGGGGCCTCACTTGGACCTAGTGATTCTTGTCCCCCTCTGGACTTCACCCTGACGTGGTGACTATGATCCCCACCTGGATATCACCAGAACCGGGTGACTCTGGTCCCCCTCTGGGACTCACCCGGACCTGGGGACACTGGTGCTCAACTGGCCCTCCACAGGACCTGGTGAATCTACTCCTCACTTAGGCCTCATCTGTACCTTGTGACTCTTTTCCCACTTGGCATCAATGGGACATGGTTACTCTGTTCCCCAACTAGACATCACCTGGACATGACAACTTTGCTCCACACTTTGGACTCAACTTGTCCTGATCAATTTGTTCCTCCCACCTAGGCCTCAATCTGGACCTGGTGACTATGGTCCCCCACTGGGTCTCACCTGGACCTGGTGACTCTCGTTCCCACATGAACCACACCTGGACCTGGTGAGTATGGTTTTCTTGTAGACTCACATTTACCTGGTGACTCCGGTCCCCACTAGGGCCTCACCTGGATCTGGTGACTCTGGCCTGCAAGTTGGCCTCACCTGGACTTGGTGAGTGGGGTTGCCTCCTGGGCCTCACCCATACCTGGTGACTCAGTTTCACACGTGGGCCTCTTGGACCTGGTGAATCTCGTCCTTACCCGGTCCTCTCCCAGACCCGGGGACTCTGGTCACCACCTCGCCTCACCTGGACCTGGTGTATCTGGTCCCCATCT
Source organism: Canis lupus baileyi (assembly GCF_048164855.1). Classification (NCBI taxonomy): domain Eukaryota; kingdom Metazoa; phylum Chordata; class Mammalia; order Carnivora; family Canidae; genus Canis; species Canis lupus. The sequence goes on along the minus strand of NC_132867.1, from coordinate 1,968,756 downwards.
GGGCCTCACCCAGTCTTGGTGACTTTGTTCCCCACCTGGACCTGATTGCTGTGGACTCTCTCTTGGCCTCACCTGGAGCTGGTGACTCTGATCCTATCTGAGCGTCACCAAGACCTGGTGACTCTGGTCCTCACCTGGGCATCATTGGTACCTGGTTACTCTGTTCCACACCTGAGCCTCACCTGGACATGCTGACTCTGGAACCTCTCTGGGCTTCACCCTGACCTGGTGACTCTTGTCCCCATCTGGATGTCAACTGGACCAGGTGATTCTTGTACCCCTCTAATACTCAACCAGATCTGGTGACTCTGGTCCTCAACTGGGCCTCACCTGGAACTAGTGAATATGCTCCAAATGGGCCTCATTTGGACCTGGTAACTCTGGTCCCTTCCTGGGCATCATCGGGACATGGTTCAGCTGCATGGCCTTCAGGTTTGCCTCACCTGGACCTGGTATCTCTGGTCCCTACCTGGGCATCATCGGGACAAGGTTCCTCTACATGGCATGCAGGTTGGCCTCACCTGGACCTGGTGAGTGGGGTTGGCACCTGGGCCTCACCCATACATGGTGACACAGGTCCCCCGTGGGCCCAGTATGACCTGGTGAATCTCGTCCTTACCTGGTCCTCACCCGCACCTGGTAACCCTGATCACCACCTGGGAATCTCCTGGACCTGGTGAATCTTGTCCCCATCTGGGCCTCCTCCAGTCCTGGTGACTTTGTTCCCCACCTGGACCTGATTGCTATGGACTCTTTCTTGGCCTCACCTGGACCTGGGGACTCTGATCCTAACTGGGCCTCACCCAGATCTGGCGACTCTGGTCCTCACCTGTGGACCATTATGACCTGGATACTTTGTTCCACACCTGAGCCTCACCTGGACATGTTTACTCTGGATCCACTCTGAGCCTCACCCTGACATGGTGACTCTGGTCCCCATCTGGATGTCACCTAGACCAGGTGAATCTGGTACCCCTCTAGGCCTCAACCAGACCTGGTGACTCTGGTCCTCAACTGGGCCTCAACGGGACCTATGAATATGCTCCCACCTGCGCCTCATCTGGACCTGGTGATTCTGGTTCTATCTTGGCATCATCGGGACATGGTTACTCAGTTCCCCACTGGGACTGACTTGATCCTGGTAACTCTGGCCACGACTATGGTCTCTCTGTACCAGGTGATTCTTGCTCCACCTGGGCCTCACCTGTAACCTGTGACTCTGATCCTAAGCATGGCCTCACCTGACGTGGTGACTGTGGTTCCCATCGGGACCTCACGTGGACCTCATGTCTCTGGTCGCACCTGGGCCTCACCAGGACCTGGTGTCTCTGGTACCCACCTGGGTACCATCAGGATATGGTTACACTGTTCACTATCAGTGACCCAGCCGGACCTATCAACTCTGGTCTTCACCTGGGCCACACCTGCACATGGTGACACTGGTTCCCACCTGGGCTTCACCTGGATCTGGTGACTCGGGTCCCCACCTGGACTTCACCTGGATCTGGTGACTCTGGTCCCCACCTGGACCTCTCCTGGACCTGGTGACTCTCTTTCCAACATGGTTCTCCCCTGGATTTGGTGACTCTGCTCCTCAGTTTGGCCTCCCCTGGACCTGGTGTCTCTCGTTCCCTCTTTGACCTAACTCAGAACTGCTGAATCTTGCCCCACCTACGCCGCACCCAGATCTGGTGACTCTTGTCCCCAGCTATGCCTCAATTCGACCTGATGAATCTGGTCCTCACGTGGGCCTCACATGGACCTTGGACTCAGCTGGATAGAGTGGCTCTGGTTCCCTCAAGGGGCTCACCTGATACTGCTGACTGTGGTCTTATTCTATGCCTCACTAGGACCTAGTGATTCTGTTCCCCATCTGGGCCTTCATGGCCCTAGAGATTCTGGTCCTCTCCCAGGCATCATTGGGACCTGGATACTCTATTCCACACCTGGGCCTCACTTGACCAGGGACCTCTGGTCCCATTCTGTGCCTATAACTAAACTGGTTACTCTGATTCTACCTCTGGGCCTCACCGTTACCTGGTTTCTCTGGTCACCCCTTGAGCTTCACATGGGCCTGGTGAATCTGGTCTTTAGCTGGTCCACACCTGGATCTGGTGACAGGTGGCCACCTGGGCCTCACCTGGACTTGGTGAATCCTGTTGCCACCTGCGCCTCACCTGGACTTTGTGACTGTGGTCCCACCTGGAACTCACCTGGATCTGGTGGCTCTGGTTCCGATACGGGCCTCTCCTGGACCTGGTTACTGTGGTCTCCATCTGGCCTCACCTGGAACACAATGACTCTGATCCATATTTGGGCCTCTCCTAGACCTGTTTACTCTGTCCTTACCTTGGCATTATTGGGACCTGCATACACACTTATATACCTGGGCCTCACCTGGACCTGGTGACTGTGGTCCCACCTGGCCTCACCTGGACGAGGTGACTGGTTCCCACAGAGACCTCACCTGGACCTGGTGACCCATGTCCTCATATGGGCATCATGTGTCCTGCTTTCTCAGGTCCACATTGGGGCCTCACCTGGACCTAGTGATTCTCGTCCCCCTCTGGGCCTCATCCTGACGTGGTGACTCTGCTCCCCACCTGGATATCACCAGAATCGGGTGACTCTGTTTCCCCTCTGGGACTCACCCAGAGATGGGGACAGTGGTCCACAACTGGTCCTCAACAGGTCCTGGTTAATCTACTCCTCACTTAGACTTCGTCTTGACCTGTGACTCTTTTCCCGCCTGACATCAATGGGACATGGTTACTCTGTTCCCCAACTGGGCCTCACCTGGATATGATAACTTTGCTCCACACTTTGGCCTCAACTGGTCCTGATGAATCTGGTCCCCCCACGTAGGCCTCAATCTGGACCTGGTAACTGTGGTCCCCACCTGGGTCTCTTGGACCTGGTGACTCTTTTTCCCACATGAACCACACCTGGACCTGGTGACTGTGGTGTTCTTGTAGACTCACATTTACCTAGTGACTCTGGTCCCCACTAGGGCCTCACGTGTATCTGGTGACTTGGCCTGCAGGTTGGCCTCACCTGGACCTGGTGAGTGGGGTTGCCACCTGGGACACACCCATACCTGGTGACTCAGGTCCCAACGTGTGCCTCTTTGACCTGGTGAATCTGGTCCTTACCTGGTCCTCTACTAGACCCGGGGACTCCGGTCACCACCTGGGCCTCACCTGGACCTGGTGAGTGAATCTGGTCTCCATCTGGGCCTCACCCAGTCCTGGTGACTTTGTTCCCCACCTGGACCTGATTGCTGTGGACTCTTTCTTGGCCTTACCTGGAAGTGGTGGCTCTGATCCTATCTGCACGTCACCCAGATCTGGTGACTCTGGTCCTCAACTGGGCCTCACCTGGACCTAGTGAATATGCGCCATCTGGGCCTCATTTGGGCCTGGTGACTCTGTTCCCTACCTGGGCATCATCGGGACATAGATCCACTGCATGGCCTGCAGGTTGGCCTCACCTGGACCTGGTAACTCTGGTCCCTACATGGGCATCATCGGGACATGGTTCCTCTACATGGTCTGCAGGTTGGCCTCACCTGGATCTGGTGAGTGGGGTTGCCACCTGGGCCTCACCCATACCTGGTGACAAAGGTCCCCACGTGGGCCTAGATTGGACCTTGTGAATCTGGTCCTTACCTTATACTCACCCGGAACTGGTAACCCTGGTCACCACCTGGGCCTCACCCTGACTTGGTGATTCTGGACCCATCTGGATTTCACCTAGACCAGGTGAATCTGGACCCCTCTACGCCTCAACTAGAACTGGTGACTCTTGTCCTCAACTTGGCATCACCGGGACCTAGTGAATATGCTCCCCACCTGCGCCTCATCTGGACCTGGTGACTCTGGTTCTTCCTGGGCATCATCGGGACATGGTTACTCTATTCCCCACTGGGACTGACCTGATCCTGGTAACTCTTGTCCTGACTTTGGCCTCTTCTGTACCAGGTGACTCTGGCTCAACCTGTGCCTCACCTGTAACTGGTGACTCTGATCCTAAGCATGGTCTCACCTGACCTGCTGAGTGCGGTTCCCATCGGGACCTCACCTGGACCTCATGTCTCGGGTCCCTCTTGGGCCTCACCAGGACCTGGTGTCTCTGGTAACCATCTATGTAGCATCATGTTATGGTTACACTGTTCACTATCAGGGACTCTGGTCCCCATCTGGATGTCACCTGGACCAGGTGATTCTGGTACCCCTCTAGGCCTCAACCAGTTCTGGTGACTCTGGTCCTCAACTGGGACTCACATGGACCTAGTGAATATGCTCCATCTGGGCCTCATTTGGAACTGGTGACTCTGGTCACTACCTGGGCATCATCGGGACATGGTTCCACTGCATGGCCTGCAGGTTGGCCTCACCTGGATCTGGTAACTCTGTTCCCTACACGAGCATCTTCGGTACACGATTCCTCTGCATTGCCTGCAGGTTGGACTCACCTTGACCTGGTGAGTGGGTTTGCTACCTGGGCCTCACCCATACCTGGTGACACAGGTCCCCACGTGGGCCTCACATGGACCTGGTGAATCTGGTCCTTACCTGGTCCTCATCCGGAACTGGTAACTCTGGTCATCACCTGGGAATCACCTGGACCTTGTGAATCTGTTCCCTATCTGGGCCTCACCCAGTCCTGGTGACTTTGTTCTCCACCTGGACCTGATTGCTGTGGACACTTTCTTGGCCTCACCTGGAACTGGTGACTCTGTTCCTAACTGGGCCTCACCCAGATCTGGTGACTCTGGTCCTCAACTGTGGATCATTAAGACCTGGATACTCTGTTCCACACCTGAGCCTCACCTGGACTTGATGACTCTGGAACCACTCTGGGCCTCACCCTGAAATGGTGACTCTGGTCTCCATTTGGATGTCACCTAGACCTGGTGAATCTGGTACCCCTCTAGGCCTCAACTAGACCTGGTGACTCTCGTCCTCAACTTGGCCTCACAGGGACCTAGTGAATATGCTCCCCACCTGCGCCTCATCTGGACCTGGTGACTCTGGTTCTTCCTGGGCATCATCCTGAAATGGTTACTCTATTCCCCACTGGGACTGACCTGATCGTGGTAACTCTGGTATTGACTTTCGCCTCTTCTGTACCAGGTGACTCTGGCTCCACCTGGGCCTCACCTGTAACTGGTGACTCTGATCCTAAGCATGGCCTCACCTGACGTGGTGACTGTGGTTCCCATCGGGACCTCATCTGGACCTCATGTATCTGGGCCCACCTGGGCCTCACCAGGATATGGTGTCTCTGGTACCCACCTGGGTAGCATCAGGATATGGTTACACTGTTCACTAACAGTGACCCAGCCGGACCTATTAACTCTGGTCTTCACCTGGGTCTCACCTGGGCATGGTGGGTCGGATCCCCACCTGGTCCTCACCTGTAACTGGTGATTCGCGTTCCCACATGGACATCATGTGGACCTGGTGGCTGCAGTGTTTCTAGCATCCCATGTACCTCGTGGCTCGGGTGCCCACCAGGGACTCACCGGGACCTGGTGAGTGTGGTTGCCACCTGCACATCACCTGGACCTGGTGATTCTGGTCTGCAACCGAGACTACCCTGGATCTGGTGACTGTGGTCCCCACCTGGGCTTCACCTGGATTTGGGGACTCTGGGCCCCATATGGGCACTCCTGGCCCTGTTGACCATGGTCCTCAACTGGGCAAATTTGGGACCCGGTGACTCTGTTCCACAACTGGACCTCACTTGAACCAGGTGACTCTGGTCCCCCTCTGGGTCTCACCGTGCCCTAGTGACTGTGAACCCCACTTTGGCCCGACTTGCACCTTCTGTCCCTGGTTGCCACCTGCACCTGACCTCGAACTGTTGACTCTGGTTCTTTCAAAGGCCTCCCCTGTACCTGGTGATCCTGGTCCCCACCTGGGCGTCACCTGGACCTGGTGACTCTTTTTCCAACATGGACCTCACCTGGGTCTGGTGACTCTGCTCCTCAGTTTGGCATCACCCGTACCTGGTGTCTCTTGTCCCCACTTTGACGTACCTCAGAACTGCTGAATCTTGCCCCACTTAGGCCGCACCCAGATCTGGTGACCCTTGTCCCCAGCTATGCCTCAATTCGACTTGATGAATCTGGTCCTCACGTGGGCCTCACATGGACTTGGGACTCAGCTGGATAGAGTGGCTCTGGTTCCCACAAGGGGCTCACCTGACACTACTGACTGTTGTCTTATTCTGTGCCTCACCAGTACCTAGTGATTCTCTTCGCCATCTGGGCCTGCATGGTCCTAGTGACTCTGGTCCTCACCCGGGCATGATTGGGACCTGGATACTCTATTCCACACCTGGGCCTCACTTTGACCAGAGAACTCTGGTCCCATTCTGGGCCTCAAACTAAATGGTTATTCTGGTTCCCCCTCTGGCCTCACCCTTACCTGGTGACTCTGGTCACCCCTTGGCTTCATTGGGCCTGTTAAATTTGGTCTTTAGCTGGTCCGCACCTGGATCTGGTGACTGTTCGGCACCTGGGCCTCACCTGCACTTGGTGAATCCTGTTGCCACCTGCGCCTCACCTGGACCTTGTGACTGTGATCCCACCTGGACCTCACCTGGATCTGCTGGCTCTGGTTCCCATATTGGCTCTCCAGGACCTGGTTCCTGTGGTCTCCATCTGGCCTCACCTTGAACACAATGACTCTGATCCATATTTGGGCCTCTCCTGGACCTGTTGACTCTGGTCTTTACCTGGGCATCATTGGGACCTGGATACTCTCTTATATACCTGGACCTCACCTGGACCTGGTGACTGTGGTCCCACCTGGGCCTCACCTGGACGAGGTGACTGGTTCACACCCGGACATCACCTGGACCTGGTGACTCTTGTCCTCATATGGGCATCTTGGGAGTTGGTTTCTCAGTTCCACATCGGGGCCTCACCTGGACCTAGTGATTCTCCTCCCGCTCTTGGCCTCACCCTGACGTGGTGACTCTGCTCCCCACCTGGATATCACCAGGACCGGGTGACTCTAGTCCCCCTCAAGGACGCACCCGCAGCTGGGGACACTGGTCCTCAACTGGGCCTCAACAGGACCTGGTGAATCTACTCCTCACTTAGGCCGCGTCTGGACCTTGTGACTCTTTTCCCACCTGGCATCAATGGGACATGGTTACTCTGTTCCCCACATGGGCCTACCCTCGATATGATAACTTTGCTCCACACTTTGGCCTCAACTGGTCCTGATGACTCTGGTCCCTCCACCTAAGCCTCAATCTGGTCCTTGTGACTGTGGTCCCGACCAGGGTCTCACCTGGACTTGGTGACTCTCGTTCCCACATGAACCACACCTGGACCTGGTGACTGTGGTTTTCCTGTAGACTCACATTTACCTGGTGACTCCGGTCGCCACTAGGGCCTCACCTCGATCTGGTGACTCTGGCCTGCAGGTTGGCCTCACCTGGACCTGGTGATTCTGGTCTGCACTTGAGACTACCCTGGATCTGGTGACTCCGGTTCCACCTGGGCATCACCTGGATTTGGGGACTCCGGTCCCCATCTGGGCCTCACCTGGCCCTGTTGACCATGGTCCTCAACTGGGCAAAATTGGGAACCGGTGACTCTGTTCCACAACTGGACCTCACCTGGACCAGGTGACTCTGGTCCCTTCTGGGTCTCACCGTGCCCTAGTGACTGTGAACCCCACTTTGGACTGACTTGGACCTGCTGACCCTGTTTGCCACCTGCGCCAGACCTCGAACTGTTGACTCTGGTTCTATCAAGGGCCTCCCCTGGACCTGGTGATCCTGGTCCCCACCTGGGCCTCACCTGGACGTGGTGACTCTTGTCACCACCGGGGCTCACCTGGACCTGGTTACTGTGTTCCACACCTGGGCCTCAGGTAGACATGTTGACCATGGTCCCCAAGCCGGCCTCACGTGGACCTTTTGGCTCTGATACCCGCCGGGGGCTCACGTGTATCTGGTAACTCTGATCCTCACCTGGGCCTCATCTGGACCTAGTGACTATGGTCCCCACCTGGGCTTCACCTGGATCTGGTGACTCTGGTTCCCCCCTGGACCTCTCCTGGACCTAGTGACTCTCTTTCCAACCTGGACCTCACCTGGATCTGGTGACTCTGGTCCTCAGTTTGGCCTCACCTGGACCTGGTGTCTCTCGTCCCCACTTTGACCTAACTCAGAACTGCTGAATCTTGCCCCACCTAGGCCGCACCCAGACCTGGTGACTCTTGTCCCCAGCTATGCCTCAATTCGACCTGATGAATCTGGTCCTCACGTGGGCCTCACATGGACCTGGGACTCACCTGTATAGAGTGTCTCTGGTTCCCACAAGGGGCTCACATGATACTGTGGACTGTGGTCTTATTCTATGCCTCACCGGGACCTAGTGATTCTGTTCCCCATCTGGGCCTGCATGGCCCTAGTGACCTTGGTCCTCACCCAGGCATCATTGGGACCTGTATACTCTATTCTACAACTGGGCCTCACTTTGTCCAGGAAACTCTGGTCCCATTCTGGTCCTCAAACTAAACTGGTTACTCTGGTTCACACTCTGATCCTCACCCTTACCTGGTGACTCTGGTCACCCCTTGGGCTTCACTTCGGCCTGGTGAATCTGGTCATTAGCTGGACCGCACCTGGCTCTGGTGACTGGTCGCCACCTGGATCTCACCTGTACTTGGTGAATCCTGTTGCCACCTGCGCCTCACCTGGACCTTGTGACTGTGGTCCCACCTGGACCTCACCTGAATCTGGTTGCTCTGGTTCCCATATGGGGCTCTCCTGAACCTGGTCCGTGTTGTCTCCATCTGGCCTCACCTGGAACACAATGACTCTGATACATATTTGGGCCTCTCCTGGAACTGATGACGCTGGTCCTTACCTGGGCATCACAGGGACCTGGATACTCTCTTATATACCTGGGCCTCACCTGGACCAGGTGACTGTGGTCCCACCTGTGCCTCACCTGGACGAGGTGACTGGTTCCCACAGGGACCTCACCTGGACCTGGTGACTCAGGTACTCATATGGGCATCATGGGACCTGGTTTTTCAGTTCCACATCGGGGCCTCACCTGGACCTAGTGATTCTTGTCCCCCTCTGGGCCTCACTCTGAAGTGATGACTCTGGTCACCCCTGGATATCACCAGAACCGGGTGACTCTGGTCCCCCTCTGGGACTCTCCCGGAGCTGGGGACACTGGTCCTCCGCTGGGCCTCAACAGGACCTGGTGAATCTACTCCTCACTTAGGCCTCCTCTGGACCATGTGTCTCTTTTCCCACATGGCATCAATGGGACATGGTTACTCTGTTCCCCACCTGGGCCTCACCTGGACATGAAAACTTTGCTCCACACTTTGGCCTCAACTGGTCCTGATGAATCTGGTCTCCCCACCTAGGCCTCAATCTGGACCTGGTGAGTGTGGTCCCCACCTGGGTCTCACCTGGACCTGGTGACTCTCGTTCCCACATAAACCACACCTGGAGCTGGTGACTGTGGTGTTCTGGTAGACTCACATTTTCCTGGTGACACCGGTCCCCACTAGGGCATTACCTGGATCTGGTGACTCTGGCCTGCAGGCTGGCCTCACCTGGACTTGGTGAGTGGGGTTGCCACCTGGGCCTCACCCATACCTGGTGACTCAGGTCACCACGTGGGCCTCTTGGACCTGGTGAATCTTGTTCTTACCTGGTCCTCTCCCACCAGGGGACACTGGTCACCACCTGGGTCTCACCAGGACCTGGTGAATCTGGTACCCATCTGTGCCTCACCCAGTCCTGGTGACTTTTCCACACCTGGACCTGATTGCTGTGGACTCTTTCTTGGCCTCACCTGGAACTGGCGACTCTGATCCTATCTGAGTGTCACCCAGACCTGGTGACTCTGGTCCTCACCTGGGCATCATTGGTACCTGAAGACTCTGATCCACACCTGAGCCTCACCTGGAAATGATGACACTGGAACCACTCTGGGCTTCACCCTGACCTGGTGACCCAGGTCCCCATCTGGATATCACCTGGACCTGGTGATTCTTGTACCCCTCTAGGACTCAACAAGATCTGGTGACTCTGGTCCTCAACTGGGCCTCACCTGGACCTAGTGAATATGCTCCATCTGGGCCTAATTTGGACCTGGTGACTCTGGTCCCTACCTGGGCATCATCGGTACAATGTTACTCTATTCCACACTGGGAATCCCCTGATCCTGGTAACTCTGGTCCTCTCTTTGGACTCTTCTGTACCAGGTAACTCTGGCTCCACCTGGACCTCACCTGTAACTGGTGATTCTGATCCTACGCATGGCCTCATCTGACCTGGTGTCAGTGCCTCCCATCGGGACCTCACCTGGACCTCAGGTCTCCGGTCCCACCTGGGCCTTACCAGGACCTGGTGTCTCTGCTAACCACCTGGGTAGCATCAGGATATGGTTACACTGTTCACTAACAGTGACCCAGCTGGACCTATTAACTCTGGTCTTTACCTGGGCCACACCTGGACATGGTGACACTCGTTCCCACCTGGGTCTCACCTGGACATGGTGAGTCAGATCCCCACCTGTTCCTCAGCTTTAACTGGTGATTCTCGCTTCCACATGGACATCATGTGAACCTGGTGGCTGCAGTGTTTCTAGCTTCTCATGTCCTCGTGACTCTGGTCCCCACCAGTGCCTCACCGGGACCTGGTGAGTGTGGTTGCCACCTGCACCTCAGCTGGACCTGGTGATTCTGGTCTGCACCCGAGACTACACTGGATTGGTGACTGTGGTCCCTACCTGGGCTTCACCTGGATTTGGGGATTCCGGTCCCCATCTGGGTCTCACCTGGCCTTGTTGACCATGGTCGTCAACTGGCCAAAATTGGGAACCTGTGACTGTGTTCCACAACTGGACCTCACCTGGACCAGGTGACTCTGGTCCCACTCTGGGTCTCACCGTGCCCTAATTACTGTGAACCCCACTTTGGCCTGAGTTGGACCTGCTGACCCTGGTTGCCACCTGCGCCTGATCTCGAACTGTTGACTCTGGTTCTTTCAAGGGCCTCCCCTGTACCTGGTGATCCCGGTCCCCACCTGGGCCTCACCTGGACGTGGTGACTCTTGTCACCACCGGGGACTCACCTGGACCTGGTTAAGGTGTTCCACACCTGGGCCACAAGTAGACCTGTTGACCATGGTACCCAAGCTGGCCTCACATGGCCTGTTGCCTCTGATCCCCACCGGGGCCTCACGTGTACGTGGTAACTCTGGTCCTCGCCTGGGCCTAATCTGGACCTAGTGACTCTGGTCCCCACCCGGGCTTCACCTGGATCTGGTGACTCTGGTCCCCACCTGGACTTCACCTGGATCTGGTGACTCTGGTCCCCACCTGGACCTCTCCTGGACCTGGTGACTCTCTTTCCAACATGGACCTCACCTGGATCTGGTGACTCTGGTCCTCACTTTGGCCTCACCTGGCCCTGGTGTCTCTCGTCCCCACTTTGACCTAACTCAGAACTGCTGAATCTTCACCCACCTAGGCCTCACCCAGACCTGGTGACTCTTGTCCCCAGCTATGCCTCAATTCGACCTGATGAATCTGGTAGTCACGTGGGCCTCACATGGACCTGGGACTCAGCTGGATAGAGTGGCTCTGGTTCCCACAAGCGGCTCACCTGATACAGCTGACTGTGGTCTTATTCTATGCCTCACCAGGACCTAGTGATTCTGTTCCCCATCTGGGCCTGCATGGCCCTAGTAACTCTGGTCCTTACCCAGGCATCATTGGGATCTGGATACTCTATTCCACACCTGGGCCTCACTTTCACCAGGGACCTATGGTCCCATTCTGGGCCTCAAACTAAACTGGTTACTCTGGTTCCCCTTCTGGGCCTCACCCCTACCTGGTGACTCTGGTCACCCCTTGGGCTTCACTTGGGCCTGGCGAATATGGTCCTTATCTGATCCGATTCTGGATCTGGTGACCGGTTGCCACCTAGTCCTCACTTGGACTTGGTGAATCCTGTTGCCACCTGCGCCTCACCTGGACCTTGTAACTGTGGTCCCACCCGGACATCACCTGGATCTGGTGGCTATGGTTCCCATATGGGGCTCTCCTGGACCTGGTTCCTGTGGTCTCCATCTGGCCACACCTGGAACACAATGACTCTGAACCATATTTGGGCCTCTCCTGGACCTGTTGACTCTGGTCCTTACCTGGGCATCATTGGGACCTGGATACTCCCTTATATACCTGGGCCTCACCTGGACCTGGTGACTGTGGTCCCACCTGGGCCTCACCTGGACGAGGTGACTGGTTACCACAGGGACCTCACCTGGACCTGGTGACTCAGGTCCTCATATGGGCATCATGGGACCTGGTTTCTCAGTTCCACATCGGGGCCTCACCTGGACCTAGTGATTCTCGTCCACGTCTGGCCTCACCCTGAGGTGGTGACTCTAGTCCCCACCTGGATATCACCAGATCCGGGTGACTCTGGTCCCCCTCTGGGACTCACCCGGAGCTGGGGACACTGGTCCTCAACTGGGCCTCAACAGGACTTGGTGAATCTACTTCAATCTTAGGCTTCGTCTGGACCTTGTGGCTCTTTTCCCACCTGGCATCAATGGGACATGGTTACTCTGTTCCCCACCTGGCCCCACCTGGACATGATAACTTTGCTGCACACTTTGGCCTCAACTGGTCCTGATGACTCTCGTCCCCCCACCTAGGCCTCAATCTGGACCTGGTGACTGTCGTCCCCAACTGGGTCTCAGCTGGACCTGGTGACTTCCGTTCACACATGAACCACACCTGGGTCTGGTGACTGTGGTGTTCTTGTAGACTCACATTAACCTGGTGAATCCGGTCCCACTAGGGCCTCACCTGGATCTGGTGACTCTGGCCTGCAGGCTGGCCTACCCTGGACCTGGTGAGTGGGCTTGCCACCTGGGCCTCACCGATACATGGTGACACCGGTCCCCACGTAGGCGCCAGTATCTTGGTGAACCTCGTCCTTACCTGGTCCTCAACCGGACCTGGTAACCCTAGTCCCCACCTGGGAATCACCTGAACCTGGTGTATCTGGCCCCATCTGGGCCTCACCCAGTCCTGGTGACTTTGTTCCCCACCTGGACCTGATTGCTGTGGACTCCTTCTTGGCCTCAACTGGAACTGGTGACTCTGATCCTAACTGGGCCTCACCCAGATCTGGTGACTCTGGTCCTCACCTGTGGACCATTATGACCTGGATACTCTGTTCCACACCTGAGCCTCACCTGGACATGATGACTCTGGATCCCTTCGGGGCCTCATCCTGACATGGTGACTCTGGTCCCATCTGGATGTCACCTAGACCAGGTGAATCTGTTACCCCTCAAGGGCTCAAATATACCTGGTGACACTGGTCCTCAACTGGGTCTCACCGAGACCTAGTGAATATGCTCCCCACCTGCGCCTCATCTGGACCTGGTGACCCTGGGTCTACCTGGGCATCATCGGAACATAGTTACTCTGTTCCCCACTGGGACTGACCTGATCCTGGTAACTCTGGTCCTGACTTTGGCCTCTTCTGTACCAGGTGACTCTGGCTCCACCTGGGCCTCACCTGTAACTGGTGACTCTGATCCTAAGCATGGCCTCACCTGACCTGGTGATTGTGGTTCCCATCGGGACCTCACCTGGACCTCATGTCTCTGGTCCCACCTGGGCCTCACCAGGACCTGGTGTCTCTGGTACCCACCTGGGTAGCATCAGGATATGGTTACACTGTACACTAACAGTGACCCAGCCGGACCTATCAACTCTGGTCTTCACCTGGGCCACTCCTACACATGGTGACACTCGTTCCCACCTGTGTCTCACCTGGAAATTGTGAGTCAGATCCCCACCTGGTCCTAACCTGTAACTGGTGATTCTCGTTCCCACATGGATGTCATGTGGACCTGGTGGCTGCAGTGTTTCTAGTTTGTCATGTACCTCGTGACTCTGGTCCCCACCAGGGCCTCACCGGGACCTGGTGAGAGTGGTTGCCAACTGCACCTCACCTGGACCTGCGGATTCTGGTCTGCACCTGAGACTACCCTGGATCTGGTGACTGTTGTCCCCAGCTGGTCTTCACCTGGATTTGGGGACACCGGTCCCCATCTTGGCCTCACCTGGCCCTTTTGACCATGGTCCTCAACTGGGCAAAATTGGGACGCGGTGACTGTGTTCCACAACTGAACCTCACCTGGACCACGTGACTCTGGTGCCGCTCTGTGTCTCACCATGCCCTAGTTACTGTGAACCCCACTTTGGCCTGACTTGGACCTGCTGACCCTGGCTGAAACCTGCGCCTGACCTCGAACTGTTGACTCTTGTTCTTTCAAGGGCCTCCCCTGTACCTGGTGATCCTGGTCCGCAACTGGGCCTCACCTGGACGTGGTGACCCTTGTCACCACTGGGGACTCACCTGGACCTGCTTACTGTGTTCCACACCTGGGCCTCAAGTAGACCTGTTGACCATGGTCCCCAAGCCGGCCTCACATGGACCTGTTGCCTCTGATCCCCACCGGGGCCTCACATGTACCTGGTAACTCTGGTCCTCACCTGGGCCTCTTCTGGACCTAGTGACTCTGGTCCCCACCTGTGCTTCACCTGGATACGGTGACTCGGGTCCCTACCTGGACCTCACCTGTATCTGGTGACTCTGGTCCTCAGTTTGGCCTCACCAGGACCTGGTGTCTCTCGTCCCCACTTTGACCTAACTCAGAACTGCTGAATCTTGACCCGCCTAGGCCGCATCCAGACCTGGTGACTCTTGTCCCCAGCTATGCCTCAATTCGACCTGATGAATCTGGTCCTCACGTGGGCCTCACATGACCTGGGACTCACCTGGATAGAGTGTCTTTGATTCCCAAGGGGCTCACATGATACAGTTGACTGTGGTCTTATTCTATGCCTCACCAGGACCTAGTGATTCTGTTCCCCATCTGGGTCTCCATGGCCCTAGTGACTCTGTTCCTCACCCAGTCATCATTGGTACCTGGATACTCTATTCTACAACTGGGCCTCACTTTGTCCAGGGACCTCTGGTCCCATTCTGGTCCTTAAACTAAACTGGTTACTCTGGTTCCCGCTCTGGGCCTCACCCTTACCTGGTGACTCTGGTCACCCCTTGGGCTTCACTTGGGCCTGGTGAATCTGGTCCTTAGCTGGTCCGCACCTGGATCTGCAGTCTGGTCGTCACCTGGACCCCACGTGTACTTGGTGAATCCTCTTGCCACCTGCGCCTCACCTGGACCTTGTGACTGTGGTCCCACCTAGACCTCAATTGGATCTGGTGGCTCTGGTTCCCACATGGGCTCTCCTGGACCTGGTTCCTGTGGTCTCCATCTGGCCTCACCTGGAACACAATGACTGTGATCTATATTTGGGCCTCTCCTGGGCCTGTTGACTCTGGTCCTACCTGGGCATCATTGGGACCTGGATACTCTCTTAAATACCTGGGCCAAACCTTGACCTGGTGACTGTGGTCCCACCTGGGCCTCACCTGGACGAAGTGACTGGTTCCCACAAGGACCTCACCTGGACCTGGTGACTCAGGTCCTCATACGGGCATCATGGGACCTGGTGTCTCAGTTCCACATCGGGGCCTCACCTGGACCTAGTGATTCTCGTCCCATTATGGTCCTCACCCTGACGTGGTGACTCTGGTCCCCACCTGGATATCACCAGAACCGGGTGACGCTGGTCCACCTCTGGGACTCACCCGGAGCTGGGGACACTGGTCCTCAACTGGGCCTCAACACGACCTGGTGAATCTACTCCTCACTTAGGCCTCGTCTGGACCTTGTGACTCTTTTCCCACCTGGCATCAATGGGACATGATTAGTCTGTTCCCCACCTGGGCCTCACCAGGACATGAGAACTTTGCTCCACACTTTGGCCTCAACTGGTCCTGATGACTCTGGTCACCCGACCTAGGCGTCAATCTGGAACTGATTGCTGTGGACTTCTTTTTAGCCTCAACTGGAACTGGTGACTCTGATTGAAGATCCCCAATCTGGGCCTCACCTGGCCTTGTCAACCATTGTCCTCAACTGGCAAAATTGGGACCCGGTGACTGTGTTCCACCCCTGGACCTCACTTGGACCAGGTGACTCTGGTCCCCCTCTGGGTCTCACCGTGCCCTAGTGACTGTGAACCCCACTTTGGCCTGACTTGGACCTGCTGACCCTGGTTGACACCTGCGCCTGACCTCGAACTCTTGACTGGTTCATTCAAGGGCTTCCCCTGTACATGGTGATCCTGGTCCCCCCCTGTGACTCACCTGGACGTGGTGACTCTTGTCACCACCGGGGACTCACCTGGACCTGGTTACTGTGTTCCACACCTGGGCCTCAATTAGACCTGTTGACCATGGTACCGAAGCCGGCCTCATATGGACCTGTTGCCTCTGATTCCCACCGGGGCTTCACGTGTACCTGGTAAACTGGTCCTCACTTGGGCCTCATCTGGACCTAGTGATTCTGGTCCCCACCTTGGCTTCACCTGGATCTGGTGACTCTGGTCCTCAGTTTGGCCTCACCTGTACCTGGTGACTCAGGTCCTCATTTGAGCATTATGGGACCTTTTTTCTCAGTTCCACATCGGGGCCTCACCTGAAACTAGTGATTCTCGTCCCCCTCTGGGCCTCACGCTGACGTGGTGAGTCTTATCCCCACCTGGATATCACCAGAACCGGGTGACTCTGGTCCCCCTCTGGGACTCACCCGGAGCTGGGGACACTGGTGCTCAACTGGGCCTCAACAGGACCTGGTGAATCTAGTCCTCACTTAGCCCTCATCTGTACCTTGTGCCTCTTTTCCCACCTGGCATCAATGGGTCATGGTTACTCTGTTCCCCACCTAGACATCACCGGGACATGATAACTTTGCTCCACACTTTGGCCTCAACTTGTCCTGATCAATTTGTTCCCCCCACCTAGGCCTCAATCTGGACCTGGTGACTATGGTCCCCACCTGGGTGTCACCTGGACCTGGTGACTCTCGTTCCCACATGAACCACACCTGGACCTGGTGACTGTGGTTTTCTTGTAGACTCACATTTACCTGGTGACTCCGGTCCCCACTAGGGCCTCACCTGGATCTGGTGACTCTGGCCTGCAAGTTGGCCTCACCTGGACTTGGTGAGTGGGGTTGCCACCTGGGCCTCACCCATACCTGGTGACTCAGTTTCACACGTGGGCCTCTTGGACCTGGTGAATCTCGTCCTTACCTGGTCCTCTCCCAGACCCGGGGACTCTGGTCACCCCCTGCCTCACCTGGACCTGGTGAATCTGGTCCCCATCTGGGCCTCACCCAGTCCTGGTGACTTTGTTCCCCACCTGGACCTGATTGCTGTGGACTCTCTCTTGGCCTCACCTGGAACTGGTGACTCTGATCCTATCTGAGCATCACCAAGACCTTCTGACTCTGGTCCTCACCTGGGCTTCATTGGTAACTGGTGACTCTGTTCCACACCTGAGCCTCACCTGGACATGATGACTCTGGAACCTCTCTGGGCCTCACCCTGACCTGGTGACTCTTGTCCCCATCTGGATGTCAACTGGACCAGGTGATTCTTGTACCCCTCTAATACTCAACCAGATCTGGTGACTCTGGACCTCAACTGGGCCTCACCTGGACCTAGTGAATATGCTCCAACTGGGCCTCATTTGGATCTGGTGACTCTGGTCACTTCCTGGGCATCATCAGGACATGGTTCAGCTGCATGGCCTTCAGGTTGGCCTCACCTGGACCTGGTAACTCTGGTCCCTACCTGGGTATCATCGGGACATGGTTCCTCTACATGGCCTGCAGGTTGGCCTCACCTGGACCTGGTGAGTGGGGCTGGCACCTGGGCCTCACCCATACATGGTGACACAGGTCCCCGTGGGCCCAGTATGACCTGGTGAATCTCGTCCTTACCTGGTCCTCACCCGCACCTGGTAACCCTGATCACCACATGGGAATCACCTGGACCTGGTGAATCTGGTCCCCATCTGGGCCTCACCCAGTCCTGGTGACTTTGTTCCCCTCTGGATCTGATTGCTGTGGACTCCTTCTTGGCCTCAACTGGAAGTGGTGACTCTGATCCAACCTGGGCCTCACCCAGATCTGGTGACTCTGGTCCTCACCTGTGGACCATTATGACCTGGATACTCTGTTCCACACCTGAGCCTCACCTGGACATGATGACTCTGGATCCCCTCTGGGCCTCACCCTGACATGGTGACTCTGGTCCCCATCTGGATGTCACCTAGACTAGGTGAATCTGGTACCCCTCTAGGGCTCAAATAGACCTGGTGACACTGGTCCTCAACTGGGTGTCACCGAGACCTAGTGAATATGCTCCCCACCTGCGCCTCATCTGGACCTGGTGACGCTGGGTCTACGTGGGCATCATCGGGACATGGTTACTCTGTTTCCCACTGGGACTGACCTGATCCTGGTAACTCTGGTCCTTACTTTGGCCTCTTCTGTACCAGGTGACTCTGGCTCCACCTGGGCCTCACCTGTAAGTAGTGACTCTGATCCAAAGCATGGCCTCTCCTGACCTGGTGACTGTGGTTCCCATCGGGACGTCACCTGGACTTCATGTCTCTGGTCCCACCTGGGCCTCACCAGGGCGTTGTGTCTCTGGTACACACCTGGGTAGCATCAGGATATGGTTACACTCTTCACTAACAGTGACCCAGCCGGACCTATTAACTCTGGTCTTCACCTGGGCCACACCTGGACATGTTGACACTCGTTCCCACCTGGGTCTCACCTGGAAATGGTGAGTCAGATACCCACCTGGTCCTAACCTATAACTGTTGATTCTTGTTCCCACATGGACATCATGTGGACCTGGTGGCTGCGGTGTTTCTAGTTTGTCATGTACCTTGTGACACTGGTCCCCACCAGGGCCTCTCCGGGACCTGGTGAGTGTGGTTGCCACCTGCACCTCACCTGGACCTGGTGATTCTGGTCTGCACCTGAGAGTACCCTTGATCTGGTGACTGTGGTCCCCACCTGGGCTTCACCTGGATTTGGGGACTCTCGTCCCCATGTGAGGCTCACCAGGCCCTGTTGACCATGGTCCTCAACTGGGCAAAATTGGGACGCGGTGACTGTGTTCCACAACTGGACCTCACCTGGACCACGTGACTCTGGTGCCCCTCTGGGTCTCACCACTGCCTAGTGACTGTGAACCCCACTTTCCCCTGACTTAGACCTGCTGGCCCTGGTTGAAACCTGCGCCTGAACTCGAACTGTTGACTCTGGATCTTTCAAGGGCCTCCCCTGTACCTGGTGATCCTGGTCCGAACCTGGGCCTCACCTGGACGTGGTGACTCTTGTCACCATGGGGACTCACCTGGACCTGCTTACTGTGTTCCACACCTGGGCCTCAAGTAGACCTGTTGACCATGGTCCCCTAGCCGGCCTCACATGGACCTGTTGCCTCTGATCCCCACCGGGGCCTCACGTGTACCTTGTAACTCTGGTCCTCACCTGGGCCTCATCTGGACCTAGAGACTCTGGTCCCCACCTGGGCTTCACCTGGATCTGGAGACTCTGGTCCCCATCTGGACTTCACCTGGATCCGGTGTCTCTGGTCCCAATCTGGACCTCTCCTGGACTTGGTGTCTCTCTTGCCCACTTTGACCTAACTCAGAACTGCTGAATCTTGCCCCACCTATTACGCACCCAGACCTGGTGACTCTTGTCCCTAGCTATTCCTCAATTCGACCTGATGAATCTGGTCCTCACGTGGCCCTACATTCACCTGGGACTCAGCTGGATAGTGGCTCTGGTTCCCACTAGGGGCTCACCTGATACTGCTGAATGTGGTCTTATTCTATTACTCACCTGGACATAGCGATTCTGTTCCCCATCTGGGCCTGCATGGCCCTAGTGACTCTGGTCCTCACCCAGGCATCATTGGGACCTGGATACTCTATTCCACACCTAGGGCTAACTTTGACCCGGGACCTCTGGTTCCATTCTGGGCCTCAAACTAAACTGGTTACTCTGGTTCCCCTCTGGGCCTCACCCTTACCTGGTGACTCTGGTCACCCCTTGGGCTTCACTTGGGCCTGGTGAATCTGGTCCTTAGCTGGTCCACATTTGGATCTGGTGACTAGTCGCCACCTGGGCCTCACCTGGACTTGGTGAATCCTGTTGCCACTAGCGCCTCACCTGGACCTTGTGACTGTGGTCCCACCTGGACCTCACCTGGATCTGGTGGCTCTGGTTCCCACATGGGGCTCTCCTGGACCTGGTTCCTGTGGTCTCCATCTGGCCTCACCTGGAACACAATGACTCTGATCCATATTTGGGCCTCTCCTGGACCTGTTGACACTGGTCCTTACCTGGGCAACATTGGGACCTCGATACTCTCTTATATACCTGGGCCTCACCTGGACCTGGTGACTGTGGTCCCACCTGGGCCTCACCTGGACGAGGTGACTGGCTCCCACAGGGACCTCACCTGGACCTGGTGATTCAGGTCCTCATATGGGAATCATGGGACCTGGGTTCTCAGTTACACATTGGGGCCTCACCTGGACCTAGTGATTCTCGTCCCCCTCTGGGCCTCACCCTGACGTGGTGACTCTCGTCCCCACCTGGATATCACCAGAACCGGGTCACTCTGGTCCCCCTCTGGGACTCTCCCGGAGCTGGGGACACTGGTCCTCAACTGGGCCTCAACAGGACCTGGTGAATCTACTCCTCACTAAGGCCTCGTCTGGACCTTGTGACTCTTTTCCCACCTGGCATCTTTGGGACATGGTTACTCTGTTCCCCACCTGGGCCTCACATGGACATGATAACTTTGCTCCACACTTTGGCCTCAACTGGTCCTGATGACCCTGGTCCCCCGACCTAGGCCTCAATCTGGACCTGGTGACTGTGGTCCCCACCTGGGTCTCACCTAGACCAGGTTACTCTCGTTCCCACATGAACCACACCAGGATCCGATGACTGTGTTGTTATTGTAGAATCACTTTTAACTGGTGACTCCAGTCCCCACTCGGTCCTCACGTGGATTGGGTGACTTGGCCTGGAGGTTGGCCTCAAATGGACCTGGTTAGTGGGGATGCCACTTGGAACTCACCCATACCTGGTGACTCAGATCTCCACGTGGGCCTCCTGGACCTGGTGAATCTGGTCCTTACCTGGTCCTCTCCCAGACCCGGGGACTCTGGTCACCACCTGGGCCTCACCTCGACCTGGTGAATCCGACCCAATCTTGGCCTCACTCAGTCCTGGTGACTTTGTTCCCCACCTTGACCTGATTGCTGTGGACTCTTTCATGGCCTCACCTGGACATGGGGACTCTGATCCTATCTGCGTGTCACCCAGACCTGGTGACTCTGGTCCTCACCTGGGCATCATTGGTATCTGGTGACTCTGTTCCACAACAGAGCCTCACCTGTACATGAGGCTCTGGCCTCTGGAACCACTCTGGGCCTAACCCTGACCTGGTGACTCTGGTCTCCATCTGGATGTCACATGGACCAGGCGATTCTGGTACCCCTCTAGGCCTGAACCAGTTCTGGTGACTCTGGTCCTCAACCGGGCCTCACCTGGACCTATTGAATATGCTCCATCTGGGCCTCATTTGGACCTGGTGACTCTGGTCCCTACCTGGGCATCATCGGGACATGGATCCACTGCATGGCCTGCAGGTAGGCCTCAGCTGTACCTGCTAACTCTGGTCCCTACCTGGGCATCACCGGGACACGGTTCCTCTGCATGGCCTCCAGGTTGGCCTCACCTGGACCTAGAGACTGGGGTTGCCACCTGGGGCTCACCCACACCTGGTGACACAGGTCCCCACGTGGGCCTCACTTGGACCTGGTGAATCTGGTCCTTATGGTACTCACCCGGACCTGGTAATCCTGGGCACCACCTGGGAATCACCTGGACAGGGTGAATCTGTTCCCCATCGGGTCCTCAACAGTCCTGTTGACTTTCTTCCCCACCTGGACCTGATTGCTGTGGACTCCTTCTTGGCCTCAACTGGAACTGGTGACTCTGATGCTAACTGAGCCTCACCCAGATCTGGTGACTCTGGTCCTCCCCTGTGGACCATTATGACCTGGATACTTTGTTACACACCTGAGCCTCACCTGGACATGATGACTCTGGATCCCCTCTGGGCCTCAGCCTGACATGGTGACTCTGGTCCGCATCTGGATGTCACCTAGACCAGGTGAATCTCGTACCCCTCTAGGACTCAACTAGACCTGGTGACTCTGGTCCTCAACAGGGCCTCAACGAGACCTAGTGAATATGCTCCCCACCTGCGCCTCATCTGGATCTGGTGACGCTGGTTCTATCTGGGCATCATCGGGACATGGTTACTCTGTTCCCCTCTGGGACTGACCTGATCCTGGTAACTCTGGTCCTGACTTTGGCCTCTCTGTACCAGGTGATTCTGGCTCTAACTGGGCCTCACCTGTAACTGGTGACTCTGATTCTAAGCATGGCCTCACCTGACCTGGTGTTTGTGGTTCCCATAGGGACCTCACCTGGACCTCATGTCTCTGGTCCCACCTGGGCCTCACCAGGGCCTGGTGTCTCTGGTACCCACCTGGTTAGCATCAGGATATGGTTACACTGTTCACTAACAGTGACCCAGCTGGACCTATTAACTCTGGTCTTCACCTGGGCCACACCTGGACATGGTGTCACTGTTTCCCACCTGGGTCTCACCTGGATATGGTGAGTCGGATCCCCACATGGTCCTCACCTGTAACTGGTGATTCTCGTTCCCACATGTATATCATGTGGACCTGTTGGCCGCAGTGTTTCTAGCATCTTTTTTTTTAATTTTTATTTATTTATGATAGTCACAGAGAGAGAGAGAGGCAGAGACACAGACAGAGGGAGAAGCAGGAACCATGCACCGGGAGCCCGACGTGGGATTCGATCCCGGGTCTCCATGATCGCTCCCGGGGCCTAAGTCAGGCGCCAAACCGCTGCGCCACCCAGGGATCCCATCTGTTTGTAGCTTCTCATGTACCTCGTGACTCTGGTCCCCACCAGTGCCTTACCGGGACCGGGTGAGTTTGGTTGCCACCTGCACCACACCTGGACCTGGTGATTCTGGTCTGCACCTGAGACTACCCTGGATCTGGTGACTGTGGTCCCCACCTGGGCTTCACCTGGATCTGGAGACTCTGGTCCCCACCTGGACTTTACCTGGACCTGGTGACTGTGATCCCACCCGGGCCTCTACTGGATGAGGTGACTGGTTCCCACAGGGACCTCACCTGGACCTGGTGACTCAGGTCCTCATATGGACATCATGGTACCTGGTTTCTCAGTTCCACATCGGGGCCTCACCTAGACCTAGTGATTCTCGTCCCCCTCTGGGCCTCAACCTGACGTGGTGACTCTGGTCACCCCTGGATATCACCAGACCCGGGTGACTCTGGTCCCCCTCTGGGACTAACCCAGAGTTGGTGACACTGGTCCTCAACTGGATCTCAACAGTACCTGTTGAATCTATTCCTCACTTAGGTCTCGTCTGAACCTTGTGACTCTTTTCCCACCTGGCATCAACGGGACATGGTTACTCTGTTGCCCACCTGGGCCTCACCTAGACATGATAGCTTTGCTCCACACTTTTGCCTCAACTGGTCCTGATGACTCTGGTCCCCCAACCTAGGCCTCAATCTGGACCCGGTGACTGTGGTCCCCACCTGGATCTCACCTGGACCTGGTGACTCTCGTTCCCACATGAACCACACCTGGACCTGGTGACTGTGGTGTTCTTGTAAACTCACATTTACCTGGTGACTCCGGTCCCCACAAGGGCCTCAACTGGATCTGGTGACTCTGGCCTGCAGGATGGCCCCACCTGGACATGGTGAGTGGGCTGCCACTCCATACCTGGTGACTCAGGTTCCCAGGTGGGCCTCTTGGATCTGGTGAATCTGGTCCTTACCTGGTCCTTCCCGGAACTGGTAACTCTGGTCACCACTTGGGCCTCACCTGGACCTGGTGAATCTGGTACCCATCTAGTCCTCACCCAGTCCTGGTGACTTTGTTCCCCACCTGGACATGATTGCTGTGGACTCTTTCTTGGCCTCACCTGGAACTGGTGACTCTGATCCTATCTGCGCGTCACCCAGATCTGGTCACTCTGGTCCTCACCTGTGGACCATTATAACCTGGATACTCTGTTCCACACCTGAGCCTCACCTGGACATGATGACTCTGGATCCGCTCTGGGCCTCAGCCTGACATGGTGACTCTTGTCCCCAGCTATGCCTCATCGACATGATGAATCTGGTCCTCACTTGGGCCTTACATGGACCTGGGACTCAGCTGGATAGAGTGGCTCTGGTTCCCACAAAGGGATCACCTGATACTGGTGACTGGGGTCTTTTTCTATGCCTAAGCAGGACCTAGTGATTCTCTTCCCCATCTGGGCCTGCATGGCCCCAGTGACTCTGGTCCTCACCCAGGCATCATTGGGACCTGGACACTCTATTCCACACCTGGGCCTCACTTTGACCAGGGACCTCTGGTCGCATTCTGGGCCTCAAACTAAACTGGTTACTCTGGTTACCCCTCTGGGACTCACCCTTACCTGGTGACTCTGGTCACCCCTTGGGCTTCACATGGGCCTGGTGAATCTAGTCCTTAGCTGGTCCTCACCTAGATCTGGTTTCTGGTTGCCACCTGGGCCTCACCTGGACTTGGTGAATCCTGTTGCCACCTGCACCTCACCTGGACCTTGTGACTGTGGTCCCACCTGGACCTAACCTGGATCTGGCGGCTATGGTTGCCATAAGGGGCACTCCTGGACCTGGTTCCTGTGGTCTCCATCTGGCCTAACTTGGAACACAATGACTCTGATCCATATTTGGGCCTCTTCTGGACCTGTTGACTCTGGTCCTTACCTGGGCATCATTGGGACCTGGATACTCTCTTATATAACTTGGCCTCACCTGGACCTGGTGAGTGTGGTCCCACCTGGGCCTCACCTGGACGAGGTGACTGGTTCCCACAGGGACCTCACCTGGACCTGGTGACTCAGGTCCTCATATGGGAATCTATCGACCTGGTTTCTCAGTTCCACATCGGGGCCTCACCTGGACATAGTGATTCTCGTCCGACTCTGGGTGTCACTCTGACGTGCTTACTCTGATACCCACCTGGATATCACCAGAACCGGGTGACGCTGGTCCCTCTCTGGGACTCACGCGGAGCTGGGGACCCTGGTCCTCAACAGGGCGTAAACAGGACCTGGTGAATCTACTCACTAAGGCCTCGTCTGGACCTTGTGACTCTTTTCCCACCTGGCATCAATGGGACATGGTTACTCTGTTCCCCACCTGGTCCTCACCTGGACATGATAACTTTGCTCCACACTTTGGCCTCAACTGGTCCTGATGACTCTGGTCCCCCCACTTAGGCCTCAATCTGGACCTGGTGACTGTGGTCCCCACCTGGGTCTCACCTGGACCTGGTGACTCTCGTTCCCACATGAACCACACCTGGACCTGGTCACTGTGGTGTTTTTGTAGACTCATATTTACCTGTGACTCCGGTCCCCACTAGGGCCTCACGTGGATCTGGTGACTTTGGCCTGCGGGCTGGCCTCACCTGGACCTGGTGAATGGGGTTGCCACCAGGACCTCACCCATACCTGTTGGCTCTGTCCCCAAAAGTGCCTCTTGGATCTGGTGAATCTGGTCCTTACCTGGTCCTCTCCCAGACCTGGGGACTCTGGTCACCACCTGGGCCTCACCTGGACCTGGTAAATCTGGTCCCCATCTGGGCCTCACCCAGTCCTGGTGGCTTTGTTCCCCACCGGGACGTGATTGCTGTGGACTCTTTCTTGGTCTCACCTGGAACTGGGGACTCTGATCCTATCTGCTCGTCACCCAGACCTGGTGACTCTGGTCCTCACCTGGTCATCATTGGTACATGGTGACTCTGTTCTACACCTGAGCCTCACCTGGACATGATGACTCTGGAACCTCTCTGGGCCTCACCCTGACCTGGTGACTCTAGTCCCCATCTGGATGTCACCTTGACCAGGGGATTCTGGTACCCCTCTAGGCCTCAACCAGATATGGTGACTCTAGTCCTCAACTGGGCCTCACCTGGACCTTGTGAATATGATCCATCTTGGCCTCATTTGGACCTGGTGACTCTGGTCCCTACCTGGGCATCATAGGGATATGGTTCCACTGCATGGCCTGCAGGTTGGCCTCACCTGGACCTGGTAAATCTGGTGCCTACCTGGGCATCATCGGGACATGGTTCCACTGCATGGCCTGCAGGTTGGCCTCACCTGGACCTGGTAAATCTGGTCCCAACCTGGGCATCATCGTGACACCGTTCCTCTGCATGGCCTGCAGGTTGGCCTCACCTGGACCTGGTGAGTGGGGTTGCCACCTGTGCCTCACCCATACCTGGTGACACAGGTCCCCACGTGGGCCTCACTTGGACCTGGTGAATATGGTCCTTACTTGGTCCTCACCCGGAACTGGTAACTCTGGTCATCATCAGGGAATCTCCTGGACCTTGTGAATCTGGTCCCCATCTGGGCCTCACCCAATCCTGGTGACTTTGTTCCCCACCTGGACCTGATTGCTGTGGACACATTTTTGGCTTCACCTGGAACTGGTGACTCTGATCCTAACTGGGCCTCATCCAGATCTGGTGACTCTGGTCCTCACCTGTGGACCATTATGACCTGGATACTCTGTTCCACACCTGAGACTCACTTGGACATGATGACTCTGGATCCCCTCTGGGCCTCAGCCTAACATGGTGACTCTGGTCCCCATCTGGATGTCACCTAGACCAGGTGAATCTGGGATCCCTGTCGGCCTCAACCAGACCTGGTGACTCTGGTCCTCAACTGGGCCTCACCTGGACCTAGTGAACATTCTCCCCACCTGCGACTTATCTGGACGTGGTGACTCGGGTTCTACCTGGGCATCATCGGGACATGGTTACTCTATTCCCCAATGGGACTGACCTGATCCTAGTAACTCTAGTCCTGACTTTGTCCTCTTCTGTACCAGGTGACTCTGGCTCCACCTGTGCCTCACCTGTAACTGGTAACTCTGATCCTAAGCATGGCCTCACCTGACCTTGTGACTGCGGTTCCCATCGGGATCTTACCTGGATCTCATGTCTCTGGTCCCACCTGGGCCTCACCAGGACCTGGTGTCTCCGGTACCCACCTGGGTAGCATCAGGATATGGTTACACTCTTCACTAACAGTGACCAGCTGGACCTATTAACTCTGGTCTTCACCTGGGCCACACCTGGACATGGTGACACTGGATCTCACCTGGGTCTCAAATTGACATGGTGAGTCGGATCCCCGTCTGGTCCTCATGTGTAACTGCTGATTCTCCGGCCCACATGGACATCATGTGGACCTGGTGGCTGCAGTGTTTCTAGCTTCTCATGTACCTTGTGACTCTGGTCCCCGCCAGGGCCTCACTGGCTCTTGGGGATCGTGGTTGCCACCTGCACCTCACTTGGACCTGGTGATTCTGGTCTGCACCTGAGACTACCCCTGGATCTGCTGACTGTGGTCCCCACCTGGGCTTCACCTGGATATTTGGACTCCGGTCCCCATCTGGGTTTACCTGGCCCTGTTGACCATGGTCCTCAACTGGGCAAAATTGGGACCCGGTTACTGTGTTCCAAAACTGGACCTCAACTGGACCAGGTGACTCCGGTCCCCCTCTGGGTCTCACCGTGCCTAGTGACTGTGAACCCCACTTTGGCCTGACTTGGACCTGTTGACCCTGGTTGCCACCTGCGTCTAACCTCGAACTGTTGACTCTGGTTCTTTCAAGGGCCCCCCCCATACCTGGTGATCCTGGTCCGCACCTGGGCCTCACCTGGACGTGGTGACTCTTGTCACCACCGGGGACTCACCTGGACCTGCTTACTGTGTTCCACACCTGGGCCTCAAGTAGACCTGTTGACCATGGTCCCCAAGCCGGCCTCACATGGACCTGTTGCCTCTGATCCCCACCGGGGCCTCACGTGTACCTGGTAACTCCTGTCCTCACCTGGGTCTCATCTGGTCCTAGACTCTGGTCTCCACCTGGGCTTCACCTGGATCTGGTGACTCAGGTCCCCTCCTGGACTTACCTGGATCCGTTGACTCTAGTGCCCACCTGGACCTCTCCCGGACCTGGTGACTTTCTTCCCAACATGGACCTCACATGGATCTGGTGACTCTGGTACTCAGTTTGGCCTCACGTGGAACTGGTGTCTCTCGTCCCCACTATGACCTAACACACAACTGCTGAATCTAGCCCAACTTAGGCTGCAAACAGACCTGGTGACTCTTGTCCAAAGCTATGCCTCAATTCGACCTAATGAATCTGGTCCTCACGGAAGCCTCACCTGGACCTGGGACTCAGCTGGATAGAGTGGCTCTGGTTCCCGCAAGGGGCTCAGCTGATACTGCTGACTGTGGTCTTATTGTATGCCTCACCAGGACCTAGTGATTCTGTTCCCCATCTGGGCCTGCATGGCCCCAGTGACTCTGGTTCTCACCCAGGCATCATTGGGTGATGGACCCAATGATCCTCACCCTGGATACTCTATTCCACACCTGGGCCTCACTTTGACCAAGGACCTCTCGTCCCATTCTGGCCCTCAAACTAAACTGGTTACTCTGGTTCCCCCTCTGGGGCTCACCTTTACCTGGTGACTCTGGTCACCCTTTGGGCTTCACTTCGGCCTGGGGAATCTGGTCCTTAGCTGGTCTGCACCTGGATGTGGTGACTGGTCGCCACCTGGGCCTCACCTGGACTTGGTGAATCCTGTTGCCACCTGCGCCTCACCTAGACCTTGTGACTGTGGTCCCACCTGGACCTCACCTGGACCTGGGTACTGTGGTCCCCACCTGGGTCTCACCTGGACCTGGTGACTCTTGTTCCCACATGAACCAACCTGGACCTGGTGACTGTGGTGTTCTTGTAGACTCACGTTTACCTGGTGACTCCAATCCCCAATAGGGCTTCCCCTGCAACTCGTAACTCTGGTCCCTACCTGGGCATTATCGGGACAAGGTTCCTCTGCATGGCCCGAAAGTTGGCCTCCCCTGGACCTGGTGAGTGGGGTTGCCATCTGGGCCTCACCCATACCGGTGACACAGGTCCCCACGTGGCCTCACTTGGACATGGTGAATCTGGTCGTTACCTGGTGCTCACCCGGAACTGGTAACTCTGGTCACCACCTGAGAATAACCTGGACCTGGTGAATCTGGTCCCCATCTGGGCCTCACCCAGTCCTGGTGACTTTGTTCCCCACCGGGACCTGATTGCTGTGGACTCCTTCTTGGCCTCACCTGGTACTGGTGAGTCTGATGCTATGTGGGCCTCACCCAGATCTGGTGACTCTGGTCTTCACCTGTGGACCATTATGACCTGGATACTCTGTTCCACACCTGAGACTCACCTGGACATGATGACTCTGGATCCCCTCTGGGCCTCAGCCTGACATGGTGACTCTGGTCCCCATCTGGATGTCACCTAGACCAGGTGAATCTGGTACCCCTCTAGGCCACAACTAGACCTGGGCATTCTGGTCCTCAACTGGGCCTCACCGGGACCTAGTTAATATGCTCCCCTCCTGCGCCTCATCTGGTCCTGGTGACTCTGGTTCTACCTGGGCATCATCGGGACATGGTTACTCTATTCCCCACTGGGACTGACCTGATCCTGGTAACTCTGGTCCTGACTTTGGCCTCTTCTGTCCCAGGTGACTCTGGCTCCACCCGGGACTCACCTCTAACTGGTGACTCTGATCCTAAGCATGGCCTCACCAGACCTGGTGACTGTGATTCTCAATGGAACCTCACCTGGACCTCATGTCTCTGGTCCCTCCTGACCATCACCAGGACCTGGTGTCTCTGGTACCCACCAGGGTAGCATCAGGATATGGGGACACTGTTCACTAACAGTGGCCCAACCGGAACTATTAACTCTGGTCTTCATCTGGTCATGGTGACACTGGGTCCCACCTGGGTCTCACCTGGACATGGTGAGTCGGATCCCCACCTGGGCCTCACCTGTAACTGGTGATTCTCGTTCCCACATGGACATCATGTGGACCTGGTGGCTGCAGTGTTTCAGGCTTCTCATGTACCTCGTGACTCTGGTCCCCACCAGGGCCTCACAGGGACCTGGTGAGTGTGGTTGCCACCTGCACCTCAAGTGGACCTGGTGATTCTGGTCTGCACCTGAGACTACCCTGGATCTGGTGACTATGGTCCCCACCTGGGCTTCATCTGCTTTGGGCACTCCGTTCCCCATCTGGGCCTCACCTAGCCCTGTTGACCATGGTCCTCAACTGGGCAAAATTGGGACCCGGTGACTGTGTTCAACAACTGGACCTCACCTGGACCAGGTGATTCTGGTCTCCCTCTGGGTCTCACCGCGCCCTAGTGACCGTGAACCCCACTTTGGCCTGACATGGACCTGCTGACTGTTGTTGCCACCTGCGCCTGCCCTCGAACTGTTGACTCTGGTTCTTTCAAGGGCCTCCACTGTACCTGGTGATCCTGGTCCACACCTGGGCCTCACCAGGACGTGGTGAGTCTTGTCACCACCGGGGACTCAGCTGGACCTGGTGACTCTCGTTCCCACATGAACCATACCTGGACCTGGTGACTGTGGTGTTCTTGTAGACTCACATTAACCTGGTGACTCCGTTCCCCACTAGGGCCTCACCTGGATCTGGTAACTGGCCTGCAGGTTGGCTTCACCTGACTTCTTGAGTGGGGTTGCCAACTGGGCGTCAACCATACCTGGTGGCTCAGGTCCCCACGTGAGCCTCTTGTACCTGGTGAATCTGGTTCTTACCTGGTACTCTCCCAGACCCGGAGACTCTGGTCAACACCTGGGCCTCACCTGGACCTGGTGAATCTGTTCCCCATCTGGGCCTCACCCAGTCCAGGTGACTTTGATCACCTCTGGACCTGTTTGTTGTGGACCATTTCTTGGCCTCATCTGGAACTAGTGACTCTGATCCTATCTGCGCGTCTCTCAGATCTGGTGACTCTGGTCCTCACCTGGGCATCATTGGTACCTGGTGACTCTGTTCCTCACCTGAGCCTCACCTGGACATGATGAGTCTCGAACCTCTCTGGGCCTCTCCCTGACCTGGTGACTCTGGTCCCCATCGGCATGTCACCTGGACGAGGTGATTCTGGTACCCCTCTAGGAATCAACTAAATCTGGTGACACTGGTCCTCAACTGGGCCTCACCTAGACCTAGTGAATTTGCTCCATCTGGCCCTCATTTGGACCTGGTGTCTCTGGTCCCTACCTGGGCATCATCGGGACGTGGTTCCACTGCATGGTCTGCAGGTTGTCCTCACCTGGACCTGGTAACTCTATTCCTTACCTGGGCATCATCGGGACATAGTTTCTCTGCATGGCCTGCAGGTTGGCCTCACCTGGACCTGGTGAGTGGGGCGGAAAACTGGGCCTCACACATGCATTGTGACACAGGTCCCCACGTGGGTCTCAATTGGACCTGGTGAACCTCGTCCTTACCTGGTCCTCACCCAGAACTGGTAACTCTGGTCACCATCTGGGAAAACCTGGATCTTGTTAATCTGGTCCCCATCTTGGCCTCACCTAGTCCTGGTGACTTTGTTCCCCACCTGGACCGCATTGCTGTGGACACCTTCTTGGCCTCACCTGGAACTGGTTACTCTGAACCTAACTGGGTCTCACCCAGATCTGGTGACTCAGGTCCACACCTGAGGACCATTATGACCTGGATACTCTGTTCCACACCTGAGCCTCACCTGGACATGATGACTCTGGATCCCCTCTGGGCCTCAGCCTGACATGGTGACTCTGGTCCCCATCTGGATGTCACCTAGACCAGGCGAATCTGATACCCCTCTAGGCCTCAACTAGACCGGGGGAATCTGGTCCTCAATTGGGCCTCACCGGGACCTAGTGAATATACTCCCCACCTGCGCCTCATCTGGACGTGTTGACTCGGGCTCTACCGGGGCATCATCGGGACATGGTTACTCTATTCCCCACAGGGACTGACCTGATCCTGGTAACTCTGGTCCTGACTTTGGCGTCTTCTCTCCCGGGTGACTCTGGCTCCACCTGGGCGTCATCTGCAACTGATGACTCTGATCCTAAACATGGCCTCACCCGACCTGGTGACTGTGGTTCCCATCGGGACCTCACCTCGACCTCATGTCTCTGGTCCCACCTGGGCCTCACCAGGACCTGGTGTCTGTGGTACCCACCTGGGTAGCATCAGAATATGGTTACACTGTTCACTAACAGTGACCCAGCAGGACCTATTAACTCTGGTCTTCACCTGGGCCACACCTGGACATGGTGACACTGGTTCCCACCTGGGTCTCACCTGGACATGGTGAGTCGGATCCCCACCTGTTCCTCACCTGTAACTGGTGATTTTCGTTCCCAAATGGACATCATGTGGACCTGGTGGCTGCAGTGTTTCTAGATTCTCATGACCCTCGTTACTCTTGTCACCACCAGGGACTCACCTGGACCTGGTTCCTGTGTTCCACACATGGGCCTCAAGTACACTTGTTGACCATGGTCCCCAAGCCGGCCTCACATGGACCTGTTGCCTCTGATCCCCACCGTGGCCTCACGTGTACCTGGTAACTCTGGTCCTCACCTGGGCCTCATCTGGACCTAGTGAATCTGTGCCAACCTCGGCTTCACCTGGATCTGGTGACTCTGGTCCCCCCTTGGACTTCACCTGGATCTGGTGACTCTGGTCCCCTTCTGGACCTCTCCTGCACATGGTGACTCTCTTTCCAACATGGAACTCACCTGGATCTGGTGACTCTGGTACTCAGTTTGGTCTCACGTGGACCTGGTGTCTCTCGTCCCCACTTTGACCTAACCCAGAACTGCTGAATTTTGCCCCACCTAGGCCGCACCCAGACCTGGTGATTCTTGTCCCCAGCTATGCCTCAATTCGACCTGATGCATCTGGTCCTCACGTGGGCCTCACATGGACTTGGGACTCAGCTGGATAGAGTGGCTCTGGTTCCCTCAGGGGCTCACCTGATACTGGTGACTGTGGTCTTATTCTATGCCTCACCAGGACCTAGTGATTCTGTTCTCCATCTGGGCCTGCATGGCCCTAGTGACTCTGGTCCTCACCCAGGCATCATTGGGACCTGGATACTCTATGCCACACCTGGGCCTCACTTTGACCAGGGACCTCTGGTCCCATTCTGGGCCTCAAACTATACTGGATACTCTGGTTCCCCCTCTGGGCCTCACCCTTACCTGGTGACTCAGGTCACCCCTTGGGCTTCAATTGGGCCTGGTGAATCTGGTCCTGAGGTGGTCCGCACCTGGATCTGGTGAGTGGTCGCCACCTGGGTCTCACCTGGACTTGGTGAATCCTGTTGCCACCTGCGCCTCCCCTGGACCTTGTGACTGTGGTCCCACCTGGACCTCACCTGGATCTGGTTGCTCTGGTTCCCATATTGGGCTCTCCTGAATCTGGTCCGTGTTGTCTCCATCTGGCCTCACCTGGAACACAATGACTCTGATACTTATTTGGGCCTCTC
This sequence comes from Canis lupus baileyi, assembly GCF_048164855.1. Taxonomy (NCBI): domain Eukaryota; kingdom Metazoa; phylum Chordata; class Mammalia; order Carnivora; family Canidae; genus Canis; species Canis lupus. The sequence continues at coordinate 1,935,155 of NC_132867.1, read as the reverse complement.
CTAGACCTGATGACGCTGGTCCTTACCTGGGCATCACTGTGACCTGGATACTCTCTTATATACCTGGGCCTCACCTGGACCTGGTGACTGTGGTCCCACCTGGGCCTCACCTGGACGAGGTGACTGGTTCCCACAGGGACCTCAACTGGACCTGGTGACTCAGGTCCTCATATGAGCATCTATCGACCTGGTTTCTGAGTTCCACATCGGGGCCTCACCTGGACCTAGTGATTCTCGTCCCCTAGGGCCTCACCGTGACGTGGTGACTCTGGTCACCCCTGGATATCACCAGAACCGGGTGACTCTGCTCCCCCTCTGGGACTCTCCCAGAGCTGGGGACACTGGTCCTCAATTGGGCCTAAACAGGACCTGGTGAATCTACTCCTCACTTAGGCCTCGTATGGACCTTGTGACTCTTTTCCCACCTGGAATCAATGGGACATGGTTACTCTGTTCCCCACCTGGGCCTCACCTGGATATGATAACTTTGCTCCACACTTTGGCCTCAACTGGTCCTGATGAATCTGGTCCCCCAACCTAGGCCTCAATCTGGACCTGGTGACTGTGGTCCCCACCTGGGTTTCACCTGGACCTGGTGACTCTCGTTCCCACTTGAAACACACCTGGCCCTGTTGACTGTGGTGTTCTTGTAGACTCACATTTACCTGTGACTCCGGTCCCCACTAGAGCCTCACCTGGATCTGGTGACTCTGGCCTGCAGGTTGGCCTCACCTGGACCTGGTGAGTGGGGTTGCCACCTGGGCCTCACCCATACCTAGTGACTCAGGTCTCCACGTGGCCCTTTGGACCTGGTGAATCTGTTACTTACCTGGTCCTCTCCCAGACCCGGGGACTCTGGTCACCACCTGGGCCTCACCTGGACCTGGTCAATCTAGTCCCCATCTGGGCCTCACCCGGTCCTGGTGACCTGGTTCCGCACCTGGACCTGATTGCTGTGGACTCTTTCTTGGCCTCACTTGGAACTGGTTACTCTAGACCAATCTGCGCGTCACCCAGACCTGGTGACTCTGGTCCTCACCTGGGCATCTTTTTTACTTGGTGACTCTGTTCCATACCTGAGCCTCACCTGGACATGATGACTCTGGAACCTCTCTGGGCCTCACCCTGACATGGTGACGCTGGACCCATCTGGATGTCACCCGGACCAGGTGATTCTGGTACCCCTCTGGGACTCAACCAGATCTGGTGACTCTGGTCCTCAACTGGGCCTCACCTGGACCTAGTGAATATGCTCCATCTGGGCCTCATTTGGGCTGGTGACTCTGGTCCTTACCTGGGCATCATCGGGACATGGTTCCACTGCATGGCCTGCAGGTTGGCCTCAGCTGGACCTGGTATCACTCGTCCCTACCTGGGCATCATCGGGACATGATTCCTCTGCATGGGCTGCAGGTTGGCCTCACCTGGACCTGTTGAGTGGGTTTGTCACCTGGGCCTCACCCATACCTGGTAACACATGTCCCCACGTGGGCCTCACTTGGACCTGGTGAATCTGGTCCTTACCTGCTCCTCACCCGTAACTCGTAACCTGGTCACCACCTGGAAATCACCTGGGCCTGGTGAATCTGGTCCCCATCTGGGCCTCACTCAGTCCTGGTGACTTTGTTCCCCACCTGGACCTGATTGCTGTGGACGCCTTCTTGGCCTCACCTGGAACTGGTGACTCTGATCCTAACTGGGCCTCACCCAGATCTGCTGACTCTGGTCCTCACCTGTGGATCAATACGACCTGGATACTCTGTTCCACACCTGAGCCTCACCTGGACATGATGACTCTGGATCCACTCTGGGCCTCCCTCTGACACGGATACTCTGGTCCCCATCTGGATGTCACCTAGACCAGGTGGATCTGGTACCCCTCTAGGCCTCAACCAAACCTGGTGACTCTAGTCCTCAACTTGGCCTCACCGAGACCTAGTGAATATGCTCCCCAAATGCGCCTCATCTGGACATGGTGACTCTGGTTCTACGTGGGCATCATCGGGACATGGTTACTCTATTCCCCACTGGGACTGACCTGATCCTGGTAACTCTGGTCGTGACTTTGGCCTCTTCTGTACCAGGTGACTCTGGCTCAACCTGGGCCTCAATTGTAACTGGTGACTCTGATCCTAAGCATGGCCTCACCTGACCTGGTGACTGTGGTCCCCATCGGGACCTCACCTGGGCCTCGTGTCTCTGGTTCCACCTGGGCCACACCAGGACCTGGTGTCTCTGGTACCCACCTGGGTAGCATCAGGATATTGTTACACTGTTCACTAGTAGTGACCCAGCAAGACCTATTAACTCTGGTCTTCACCTGGGCCACACCTGGACATGGTGACACTGGTTCCAACCTGGGTCTCACCTGGACATGGTGAGTCGGATCCCCACCTGGTCCTCACCTGTAACTGGTGATCCTCGTTCCCACATGGAGATCATGTGGACCTGTTGGCCGCAGTGTTTCTAGCTTCTTTTTTTTAAATTTTTATTTATTTATGATAGTCACAGAGAGAGAGAGAGGCAGTGACACAGGCAAAGGGAGAAGCAGGCTCCATGCACCGGGAGCCCGACTTTGGATTCGATCCCTGGTCTCCAGGATCGCGCCCTGGGCCAAAGGCAGGCGCCAAACCGCTGCGCCACCCAGGGATCCAATGTGTTTCTAGCTCTTCATGTACCTCGTGACTCTGTTCCCCACCAGTGCCTCACCAGGACCTAGTGAGTTTGGTTGCCACCTGCACCACACCTGGACCTGGTGATTCTCGTCTGCACCTGAGACTACCCTGGATCTTGTGACTGTGGTCCCCACCTGGGCTTCACCTGGATTTCGGGACTCCGGTCCTCATCTGGGCCTCACCTGGCCCTGTTGACCATGGTCCTCAACTGGGCAAATTTGGGAACTAGTGACTGTGTTCCACAACTGGACCTCACCTGGACTAGGTGACTCTGGTCCCCCTCTTGGTCACACTGTGCCCTAGTGACTGTGAACCCCACTTTGGCCTGACTTGGACTTGCTTACACTGGTTGCCACCTGCGCCTGACGTCGAACTGTTGACTCTGGTTCTTTCAAGGGCCTCCCCTGTACCTGTTGATCCTGGTCCCCACCTGAGCCTCACCTGGACGTGGTGACTCTTGTCACCACGGGGGACTCACCTGCACCTGCTTACTGTGTTCCACACCTGGGTCTCAAGTGGACCTGTTGACCATGGTCCCCAAGCCGGACTCACATGGACCTGTTGCCTCTGATCTCCACCGGCTCCTCACGTGTACCTGGTAACTTTGTTCCTCACCTGGGCCTCATCTGGACCTAGTGACTCTGGTCCCCACCTGGGCTTCACCTCGATCTGGTGACTCTGGTCCCCACCTGGACTTCACCTGGATCTAGTGACTCTGGCCCCACCTGGACCTCTCGTTGACCTGGTGACTCTCTTTCCAACATGGACCTCACCTGGATCTGGTGACTCTGGTCCTCACTTTGGCCTCACCTGGACCTGGTGTCTCTCGTCCCCACTTGGACCTAACTCAGAACTGCTGATTCATTCCCCACCTAGGCCGCACACAGACCTGGTGACTCTTGTCCCCAGCTATGCCTCAATTAGATCTGATGAATCCGGTCCTCACGTGGGCTTCACATGGAACTGGGACTCAGCTGGATAGAGTGGCTCTGGTTCGCACAAGGGGCTCACCTGATACTGGTGACTGTGGTCTTATTCTATGCCTCACCAGGACCTAGTGATTCTGTTCCCCATCAAGGCCTGCATGGCCCTAGTGACTCTGGTCCTCACCCAGGCATCATTCGGAACTGGATACTCTATTCCACTCCTGGGCCTCTCTTTCACCACGGTCCTTTTGTCCCATTCTGGGCCTCAAACTAAACTGGTTACACTGTTTTCCCCTCTGGAACTCACCCTTACCTGGTGAAACTGGTCACCCCTTGGGATTCACCTGGGCCTGGTGATTCTGGTCCTTAGCTGGTCCGCACCTGGATCTGGTGACTGGTCGCCACCTGGGCCTCACCTGGACTTGGTGAATCATGTTGCCACCTGCGCCTCACCTGGACCTTGTGACTGTGGTCCCACCTGGACCTCACCTGGATCTGGTGGCTCTGGTTCCCATATAAGGCTCTCCTGGACCTGGTTCCTGTGGTCTCCATCTGGCCTCACCTGGAACACAATGACTCTGATCCATATTTGGGCCTCTCCTGGACCTCTTGTCTCTGTTACGTAATTGGGCATCAATGGGACCTGGATAATCTCTTATATACCTGGGCCTCACCTGGACCTGTTGACTGTGGTCACACCTCGGCCTCACCTGGACCTGGTGACTGTGGTCCCTCCTGGTCCTCCCCGAGACTAGATGACTGGTTCCCACTGGGACCACACCTGGACCTGGTGACTGAGGTCCTCATATGGGCATCATGGGGTGGTTTCTCAGTTCCACATCGGGGCCTCACCTGGACCTAGTGATTCTCGTCCCCCTCTCGGCTTCACCCTGACGTGGAGACTCTGGTCCCCACCTGGATATCACCAGAACCGGGTGACTCTGGTCCCCCTCTAGGACTCACCCGGAGCTGGGGACACTGGTCCTCAACTGGGCCTCAACAGGGCCTGGTGAATCTACTCCTCACTTAGGCCTCGTCTGGACCTTGTGACTCTTTTCCCACCTGGCATCAATGGGATATGGTTACTCTGTTCCCCACCTGGGCCTCACTTGGACATGATATCTTTGCTCCACACTTTGGTCTCAACTGGTCCTGATGACTCTGGTCCCCCCACCTAGGCCTCAATCTGGACCTGGTGACTGTTGTCCTCACCTGGGTCTCACCTGGACCTGGTGACTCTCGTTCCCACATGAACCACAACTGGACCTGGTGACTGTGGTGTTCTTATAGACTCATATTTACCTGGTCACTCCGGACCCCACTATGGCCTCACCTGGATCTGATGACTCTGGCCTGCAGGTTGGCCTCACCTGGACCTGGTGAGTGGGGTTGCCACCTGGGCCACACCCATACCTGGTGACTCAGGTCCCCAAGTGGGCCTCTTGGATCTGGTGAATCTGGTCCTTACCTGGTCCTCTCCCAGACCTGGGGACTCTGGTCAACACCTGGACCTCACCTGGACCTGGTGAATCTGGTCTCCATCTGGGCCTCACCCAGTCCTGGTGACTTTGTTCCCCACCTGGACCTGATTGCTGTGGACTCTTTCTTGGCCTCACCTGGACCTGGTGACTCTGATCCTATCTGCGCGTTACCCATATCTGGTGACTCTGGTCCTCACCTTGGCATCATGGTACCTGCTTTCTCTGTTCCACACTTGAGCCTCACCTGGACATGACTACTCTGGAACCTCCCTGGGCCTCAGCCTGACATGGGGACACTGGTCCCCATCTGGAAGTCACCTAGACCAGGTGAATCTTGTACACCTCTTGGCGTCAACTTGACCTGGTGACTCTGGTCCTCAACTGGGCCTCACCGGGACCTAGTGAACATGCTCCCCAACTGCGCCTCATCTGGACCTGGTGACTCAGGTTCTACCTGGGCTTCATTGGGACATTGTTACTCTGTTCCCCACTGGGACTGACCTGATCCTGGTAACTCAGGTCCTGACTTTGGCCTCTTCTGTACCAGGTTACTCTGGCACCACCTGGGCCTCACTTGTAACTCGTGACTCTGATCCTAAGCATGGCCTCACCTGAAATGGTGACTGTGGTTCCCATCGGGACCTCACCTGGACCTCATGTCTCTGGTCCCTCCTGGGCCTCACCAGGACCTGGTGTCTCTTGTACCCACTGGGTAGCATCAGGATATGGTTACACTGTTCACTAACAGTGACCCAGCCGGACCTATTAACTCTGGTCTTCACCTGGGCCACACCTGGACATGTTGAGTCGGATCCCCATCTGGTCCTCAACTGTAACTGGTGATTCTCGTTCCCCATGGACATCTTGTGGACCTGGTGGCTACAGTGTTTCTAGCTTCTCATGTACCTCGTGACTCTGGTCCCCAGCAGGGCCTCACTGGGACCTGGTGAGTGTGGTTGCCACCTGCACCTCACCTGGATCTGGTGATTCTGGTCTGCACCTGAGACTATCCTGGATCTGGTGACTGTGGTCCCCACCTGGGCTTCACCTGGATTTGGGGACTCTGGTCCCCATCTGGGCCTCACCTGGCCGTGTTGACCTTGGTCCTAAACTGGGCAAAACTGGGACCCGGTGGCTGTGTTCCACAACTGGACCTCACCTTGACCAGTTCACTCTGGTCCCCCTCTGGGTCTCACCGTGCCCTAGTGACTGTTAACCCCACTTTGGCCTGACTTGGACTTGCTGACCCTTGTTGCAACCTGCTCCTGACCTCGAACTTTTGACTCTGGTTCTTTCAAGGGCCTCCCCTGTCCCTGGTGATCCTGGTCCCCACCTGGGCCTCACCTGGACGTGCTGACTCTTGTCAACACCGGGGACTCACCTGGCCCTTGTTACTGTGTTCTACACCTGGGCCTCAAGTAGACCTGTTGCATCTGATCCCCACCGGGGCCTCAGTTGTCTGGTAACTCTGGTCCTCACCTGGCCTCATCTGGACCTAGTGACTCTGGTCACCACCTGGGCTTCACCGGGATCTGGTGACTCTGGTCCCCACCTGGACTTCTCCTGGATCTAGTGACTCTGGTCCCCACCTGGACATCTCCTGGACCTGGTTACTCTCTGTCCAACATGGACCTCACCTGCATCTGGTGACTCTGGTCCTCTCTTTGCCCTCACCTGGACCTGGTGCCTCTCATCCCCCCATTGAACTAACTCAAAACTGCAGAATCTTGCCACACCTAGGCCGCACCCAGACCTGGTGTCTCTGGTCCTCTATGCCTCAATTCGACCTGATGAATCTGGTCCTCACGTGGGCCTCACATGGACCTGGGACTCAGCGGGATAGAGTGGCTCTGATTCCCACAAGGGGATCACCTGATTCTGCTGACCGTGATGTTATTCTATGCCTCACCAGGACCTAGTGATTCTGTTTGCCATCTGGGCCTGCATGGCCCTAGTGACTCTGGTCCTCACCCAGGCATCATTGGGACCTGGATAATCTATTCCACACCTGCGCCTCACTTTGACGAGGGACCTCTGGTCCCATTCTGGGCCTCAAACTAAACTGGTTACTCTGGTTCTCCCTCTGAGCCTCAACCCTACCTGGTTCCTGTGGTCTCCATCTGGCCTCACCTGGAACACAATGACTCTGATCCATATTTGGGCCTCTCCTGGACCTGTTGACTCTGGTCCTTACCTGGGCATCATTGGGTCCTGGATACTCTCTTATATTCCTGGGCCTCATCTGGATCTGGTGACTGTGGTCCCACCTGGGCCTCACCTGGACGAGGTGACTTGTTCCCACAGGGACCTCACCTGGACCTGGTGGCTCAGGTCCTCATATTGGCATCATGGGACCTGGTTTCTCAGTTCCACATCGGGGCCTCACCTGGACCTAGTGATTCTCGTCCACTCTGGGCCTCACCCTGACGTGGTGACTCTGGTCCCAACCTGGATATCACCAGTACCGGGTGACTCTGGTCCCCCTCTGGGACTCACCCGGAGCTGGCGACACTTGTCCTCAGCTGGATCTCAACAGTACCTGTTGAATCTACTCCTCACTTAGGCCTCGTCTGGACCTTGTGACTCTTTCCCACCTGGCATCAATGGGATCATTGTTACGCTGTTTCCCACCTGGGCCTCACCTGGACATGATAACTTTGCTCCACACCTGAGCCTCACCTGGACATGATGACTCTGGATCCACTCTGGGCCTCCCTCTGACATGGAGACTCTGGTCACCATCTGGATGTCTCCTAGACCAGGTGAATCTGGTACCCCTCTAGGCCTCAACCAAACCTGGTGACTCTAGTCCTCAACTGGGCCTTACCGGGACCTAGTGAATATGTTCCCCAACTGCGCCTCATCTGGATATGGTGACTCTGGTTCTACGTGGGCATCATCGGGACATGGTTACTCTATTCCCCACTGGGAGCGACCTGATCCTGGTAACACTATTCCTGACTTTGGCATTTTCTGGTGAGTGTGGTTGCCACCTGCACCTCACCTGGACCTGGTTATTCTGGTCTGCACCTGAGACTCCCCTGGATCTGGTGACTGTGGTCCCCACCTGGGCTTCACCTGGATTTGGGGACTCCGGTCCCCATCTGGGCCTCACCTGGCCCTTTGACCATGGTCCTCAACTGGGGAAAATTGGGACCCTGTGACTGTGTTCCACAAATGGACCTCACCTGGACCAGGTGACTCTGGTCCCCCTCTGGGTCTCACCGTGCACTAGTGCTGGGAACCCCACTTTGGCCTGACTTGGACCTGCTGACCCTGGTTGCCACCCGTGCCTGACCTCGAACTGTAGACTCTGGTTCTTTTAAGGGCCTCCCCTGTACCTGGTCATCCTGGTCCCCACCTGGGCCTCACCTGGACGTGGTGACTCTTGTCACCACCGGGGACTCACCTGGACCTGGTTATTGTGTTCCACACCTGGACCTCAAATAGACCTGTTGACCATGGTCCCCAAAACGGCCTTACATGGACCTGTTGCCTCTGATCTCCACCGGGGCCTCACTTGTACCTGGTAACTCTGGTCCTCACCTGGGCCTCATCTGGACCTAGTGACTCTGGTCCCCACCTGGGCTTCACCTGGATCTGGTGACTCTGGTCCCCACCTGGACTTCACCTGGATCTGGTGACTCTGGCCCCACCTGGACCTCTCGTTGACCTGGTGACTCTCTTTCCAACATGGACCTCGCCTGGATCTGGTGACTCTGGTCCTCAGTTTGGCCTCACCTGGACCTGGTGTCTCTCGTCCCCACTTTGACCTAACTCAGAACTGCTGAATCTTGCCCCACCTAGGCCGCACACAGACCTGGTGACTCTTGTCCCCAGCGTTGCCTCAATTCGACCTGATGAATCTGGTCCTCACATGGGCCTCACATGGACCTGGGACTCAGCTGGATAGAGTGGCTCTGGTTCCCACAAGGGTCTCACGTGATACTGCTGACTGTGGTCTTATTCTATGCCTCAACAGGACCTAGTGATTCTGTTCCCCATCTGGGCCTGCATGGCCCTAGTGACTCTAGTCCTCACCCAGGCGTCTTTGGGACCTGGATACTCTACTCCACACCTGGGCCTCATTTTGACCAGTGACCTCTGGTCCCATTCTGGGCCTCAAACTAAACTGGTTACTCTGGTTCCCCCTCTGGGCCTCACCCATACCTGGTGACTCTGGTCACCCCTTGGGCTTCACTTGGGCCTGGTGAATCTGGTCCTTAGCTGGTCCGCACCTGGATCTGGTGACTGATCGCCAACTGGGCCTCACCTGGACTTGGTGAATCCTGTTGCCACCTGCGTCTCCCCTGGACCTTGTGACTGTGGTCCCACATGGACCTCACCTGGATCTGGTGGCTCTGGTTCCCATATGGGGCTCTCCTGGACCTGGTTCCTGTGGTCTCCTTCGGGCCTCACCTGGAACACAATGACTCTGATCCATATTTGGGCCTCTCCTGGACCTGTTGACTCTGGTCCTTACCTGGGCATCATTGGGACCTGGATACTCTCTTATATACCTGGGCCTCACCTGGACCTGGTGACTGTGGTCCCACCTGGGCCTCACGTGGACGAGGTGACTGGTTCCCACAGGGACCTCAACTGGACCTGGTGACTCAGGTCCTCATATGGCACCATGGAACCTGGTTTCTCAATTCCACATCGGGGCTTCACCTGGACCTAGTGATTCTCGTCCCACTCTGGGCCTCACCGTGACGTGCTGACTCTGGTCACCGCCTGGATTCCACCAGAACCGGGTGACTCTGGTCCCCCTCTGGGACTCATCCGCAGCTGTGGACACTGGTCCTCAACTGGGCCTCAACAGGACCTAGTGAATCTACTCCTTACTTAGACCTCGTCTGGACCTTGTGACACTTTTTCCACCTGGCATCAGTGGGACATGGTTACTCTGTTCTCCACCTGGGCCTCACCTGGACATGATAACTTTGCTCCACACTTTGGCCTCTACTGGTCCTGATGACACTGGTCCACCCACCTAGGCCTCAATCTGTACCTGGTGACTGTGGTCCCCACCTGGGTCTCACCTGGACCTGGTGACTCTCGTTCCCACATGAACAAAAACTGGACCTGGTGACTGTGGTTTTCTTGTAGACTCACATTTACCTGGTGACTCTGGTCCACACTAGGTTCTCACCTGGATCTGGTGACTCTGGCCTGCAGGTTGGCCTCACCTGGACCTGGTGATTGGGGTTGCCACCTGGGCCTCATCCATACCTGGTGACTCAGGTCCCCAAGTGGGCCTCTTGGAGCTGGTGAATCTGGTCCTTACCTGGTCCTCTCCCAGAGTCGGGGACTCTGGTCACCATCTGGGCCTCACCTGGTCCTGTTGAATCTGGTCCCCATCTGGGCCTCACCCAGTTGGTGACTCTGTTTCCCACTTGGACCTGATTGCTGTGGACTCTTTCTGGGCCTCACCTGGAATTGGTGCCTCTGATCCTAACTGGCCTCACCCAGATCTGGTGACTCTGGTCCTCACCTGTGGACCATTATGACATGGATACTCTGTTCCACACCTGAGCCTCACCTGGTCATGATGACTCTGGATCCCCTCTGGGTCTCAGCCTGACATGGTGACTCTGGTTCCCATCTGGATATCACCAAGACCAGGTGAATATGGTACCCCTCTATGCCTCAACTAGACCTAGTGACTCTGGTCCTCAACTTGGCCTCAACGGGACCTAGTGAACATGCTCCCCACCTGCGCCTCATCTGGACCTGGTGACTCTGGTTCTACCTGGGCATCATTGGGACATGGTTACTTTATTCCCCACTGGGACTTACCTGATCCTGGTAACTCTAGTCCTGACTTTGACCTCTTCTGTACCAGGTGAATCTGGCTCAACCAGAGCCTCACCTGTAACTGGTGACTCTGACTTAAGCATGGCCTCACCTGACCTGGTGACTGTGGTTCCCATCGGGACCTCAACTGAACCTCATGTCTCTTGTCCCACCTGGACTTCACCAGGCCCTGGTGTCTCTGGTCCCCATCTGGGTAGCATCAGGATATGGTTACACTGTTCACTAACAGTGACCCAGCCGGACCTATTAACTGTAGTCTTCACCTGGGGAACACCTGAACATGGTGACATTGGTTCCCACCTGGTTCTCACCTGGACATGGTGAGTCTGATCCCCACCTGGGCCTCAATGTAACTGGTGATTCTCGTTCCCACATGGACATCATGTGGACCTGGTGGCTGCAGTGTTTCTAGCTTCTCATGCGCCTCGTGGCTCTGGTACCCACCAGGGCCTCACCGGGACCTGGTGAGTGTGGTTGCCACCTGCACCTCACCTTGACTTTGCTGATTCTTGTCTGCCCCTGAGACTACCCTGGATCTGGTGCCTGTGGTCCCCACCTGGGCTTCACCTGGATTTGGGGACTCCGGTCCCCATCTGGGCCTCACCTGGTCCTGATGACCATGGTCCTCAACTGGGCACAATTGGGACCCGGTGACTGTGTTCCACAACTGGACCTCACCTGGACGATGTGACTCTGGTCCCCCTCTGGGTCTCACCGTGCCCTAGTGACTGTGAATCCAACTTTGGCCTGACTTGGACCTGCTGATGCAATTTGCCACCTGTGCCTGACCTCGAACTGTTGTCTCTGGTTCGTTCAAGGGCTTACCCTGTACATGGTGATCCTGGTCCCCACCTGGGACTCACCTGGACGTGGTGACTTTTGTCACCCCGGGGACTCACCTGGACCTGCTTACCTTGTTCCACATCTGGGCCTCAAGTCGACTTGTTGACCATGGTCTCCAAGCCGGCCTCACATGGACCTGTTGCCTCTGATCCCCACCGGGGCCTCACGTGTACCGGGTATCTCTGGTCCTAACCAGGGCCTCATCTGGACCTAGTGACTCTGGTCCCCACCTGAGCTTCACCTGGATCTGGTGACCTGGTCCCCACCTGGACCTCTACTGGACCTGGTGACTCTCTTTCCAACATGGACCTCATATGGATCTGTTGCCTCTGGTCCTCAGTTTCGCCTCTCCTGGACCTGGTGTCTCTCATCCCCACTTTCACCTAACTCAGAACTGCTGAATCATGCCCCACCTAGGCCGCACCTAGACCTGGTGACTCTTGTCCCCAGCCATGCCTCAATTCGACCTGATGAATCTTGTCCTCACGTGGGCCTCACATGGACCTGGGACTCAGCTGGATTGAGTGGCTCTGGTTCCCACAAGGGTCTCACCTGATTCTGGTGACTCTGGTCTTATTCTATGCCTCACCAGGACCTAGTGATTCTGTTCCCTTCTGCGCCTTCATGACCCTAGTGACTCTGGTCCTCACCCAGGCATCATTGGGACCTGGATAATCTATTCCACACCTGGCGTCACTCTGACCAGGGACCTCTGGTCCCATTCTGGGCCTCAAACTAAACTGGGTATCTGGTTATCCCTGTGGGCCTCACCCTTACCTGGTGACTCTGGTCACCCCTTGGGCTTCTCTTGGGCCTGGTGAATCTAGTCCTTAGCTGGTCCACACCTGGATCTGGTGACAGGTCGCCACCTGGGCCTCACCTGGACTTGGTGAATCCTGTTGCCACTTGCGCCTCAACTGGACCTTCTGACTGTGGTCCCACCTGGACCTCACCTGGCTCTGGTGGCTCTGGTTCCCATATGGCCCTCTCCTGGTCCTGGTTCCTGTGGTCTCCTTCTGGCCTCACCTAGAACACAATGACTCTGATCCATATTTGGGCCTCTCCTGGACCTGTTGACTCTGGTCCTTACCTGGGCATCATTGGGACCTTGATACTCTCTTATATACCTGGGCCTCACCTGGACCTGGTGACTGTGATCCCACCTGTGCCTCACCTGGACGAGGTGACGGGTTCCCACAGCGACCTCACCTGGACCTGGTGACTCAGGTCCTCATATGGGCATCATGGGACCTGGTTTCTCAGGTCCACATTGGGGCCTCACCTGGACCTAGTGATTCTCTTCCCACTCTGGGCCTCACCCTGAAGTGGTGACTCTGGTCCCCATCTGGATGTCTCCTGTACCAGGTGATTCTGGTACCCCTGTAGGCCTCAACCAGATCTGGTGACTCTGGTCCTCAACTGGGCCTCACCTGGACCTAGTGAATATGCTCCATCTGGGCCTCATTTGACCTGGTGACTCTTGTCCCTTCCTGGGCATCATCGGGACATGGCTCCACTGCATGACGTGCAGGTTGGCCTCACCTGGACCTGGTAACTCTGGTCCCTACCTGGGCATCATCGGGACATCGTTCCACTGCATGGCCTGCAGGTTGGCCTCACCTGGACCTGGTAACTCTAGTCCCTACCTGGGCATCATCGGGACATGGTTCCTCTGCATGGCCTGCAGGTTGCCCTCACCTGGCCCTGTGAGTGGGGTTGACACCTGGGCCTCACCCATGCCTGGTGACACAGGTCCCCACGTGGGTCTTACTTGGACCTTGTGAATCTGGTCCTTACCTGGACCTCACCCGGAACTGGTAACTCTGGTCACCGCCTGGGAATCACCTGGGCCTGGTGAATCTGGTCCCCATCTGGGCCTCACAAAGTCCTGGTCACTTTGTTCCCAACCTGGGCCTGATTGCTGTGGACTCCTTCTTGGCCTCACCTTGAACTGGTGACTCTGATCCTAACTGGGTCTCACCCAGATCTGGTGACTCTGGTCCTCACCTGTGGACCACTAAGACCTTGATACTTTGTTACACACCTGAGCCTCACCTGGACATGATGACTCTGGATCCCCTCTGGGCCTCAGCCTGACATGGTGACTCTGGTCCCCATCTGGATGTCACCTAGACCAGGTGAATCTGGTACCCCTCTAGGCCTCAACTTGACCTGGTGACACTGGTCCTCAACTGGGCCTCACCGGGACCTAGTGAACATGCTCCCCACCTGCGCCTCATCTGGACCTGGTGACTCTGGTTCTACGTGGGCATCATCGGGACATGGTTACTCTATTCCTCTCTGGGACTGACCTAATCCTGGTAACTCTGGTCCTGACTTTGGCCTCTTCTCTACCAGGTGACTCTGGCTCCACCTGGGTCTCACCTGTAACTGGTGACTCTGATCCAAATCATGGCCTCACCAGACCTGGTGACTGTGGTTCCCATCGGGACCTCACCTGGCCCTCATGTCTCTGGTCTCACCTGGGCCTCACCAGGACTTGGTGTTTCTCGTACCCACCTGGGTAGCATCAGGATATGGTTACACTGTTCACTAACAGTGACCCAGCCGGACCTATTATCTCTGGTCTTCACCTCGCCACACATGGACATGGTGACACTGGTTACCACCTGGATCTCACCTGGACATGGTGAGTCTGATCACCACCTGGGCCTCAATGTAACTGGTGATTCTCGTTCCCACGTGGACATCATGTGGACCTGCTGGCTGCACTGTTTCCAGCTTCTCATGCACCTCGTGGCTCTGGTCCCCACCAGGGCCTCACCGGGAACTGTTGAGTGTGGTTGCCACCTGCACCTCACCTGGACTTTGCTGATTTTTGTCTGCCCCTGAGACTACCCTGGATCTGGTGACTGTGGTCCCCACCTGGGCTTCACCTGTATTTGGGGACTCGGGTCCCCATCTGGGCCTCACCTGGCCCTGATGACCATGGTCCTCAACTTGGCACAATTGGGACCCGGTGACTGTGTTCCACAACTGGAACTCACCTGGACCATGTGACTCTAGTCCCCCTCTGGGTCTCACCGTGCCCTAGTGACTGTGAATCCAACTTTGGCCTGACTTGGACCTGCTGACGCGGGTTGCCACCTGCGCCTGACCTCGAACTGTTGACTCTGGTTCTTTCAAGGGCCTCCCCCGTACCTGGTGATGCTGGTCCCCACCTGAGCCTCGCCTGGACGTGGTGACTCTTGTCAACACCGGGAACTCACCTGGACCTGCTTACTGTGTTCCACACCTGGGCGTCAATTAGATGTGTTGACCATGGTCCCCAAGGCGGCCCCACATGTACCTGTTGCCTCTGATCCCCACCGGGGCCTCACGTGTACCTGGTAACTCTGGTCCTCACCTGGGCCTCATCTGGACCTAGTGACTCTGGTCCCCACCTGGGCTTCACCTGGATCTGGTGACTCTGGTCCACACCTGGACCTCACCTGGATCTGGTGACACTGGTCCTCAGTTTGCCCTCACCCAGACCTGGTGACACTTGTCCCCAGCTATGCTCAATTCGACCTGATGAATCTGGTCCTCACGTGGGCCTCACATGGATCTGGGACTCAGTTGGTTAGAGTGGCTCTTGTTCCCACAAGGATCTCACCTGATACTAGTGACTTTGGTCTTATTGTATGCCTCACCAGGACCTAGTGATTCTGTTCCCCATCTGGGCCTGCATGGGCCTAGTGACTCTGGTCCTGACCCAGGCATCATTGGGACCTGGATACTCTCTTATATGCCTGGGCCTCACCTGGATCTGGTGACTCTGGCCTGCAGATTGGCCTCACCTGGACTTTGTTAGTGGGATGCCACGTGGGCCTTACCCATACCTGGTGACTCAGGTCCCCACGTGGGCCTCTTGGACCTGGTGAATCTGGTCCTTACCTGGTCTTCTCCCCGACCCGGGGAATCTGGTCACAACCTGGGCCTCACCTGGACCTGGTGAATCTGGCCCGCATCTGGGCCTAACCCAGTCCTGGTGACTATGTTCCTCACCAGGACCTGATTGCTCTGGACTCTTTCTTGGCCTAACCTGGAACTGGTGACTCTGATCCTATCTGTGGGTCACCCAGACCTGTTGACTCTGGTCCTCACCTGGGCATCATTGGTACCTGGTTACTCTGTTCCACACCTGAGCCTCACCTGGACATGATGTCTCTGGGACCTCTCTGGGTCTCACGCTGACCTGGTGATCTGATCCCCATCTGGATGTCACCTGGACCAGGTGATTCTGGTACCCCTCTAAGCCTCAACCAGTTCTGGTGACTCTTGTCCTCAACTGGGCCTCACCTGGACCTAGTGAATATGCTCCATCTGGGCCTCATTTGGACCTGGTGACTCTGGTCACTCACTGGGCATCATCGGGAAATTGTTCCACTGCATGGCCTGCTGGTTGGCCTCACCTGGACCTGGTAACTCTGGTCCCTACCTGGGCATCATCGGGACATTGTTCCTCTGCATGGCCTGCAGGTTGGCCTCAACTTGACCTGGTGAGTGGGGTTCCCACGTGGGTCTTACCCATGCCTGGTGACACAGGTCCCCACGTGGGCCTCACTTGGATCTGGTGAATGTGGTCCTTACCTAGTCCTCACCCGAAACTGGTAAATCTGGTCACCACCTGGGCATCACCTAGTCCTGGTGACTTTGTTCCCCACCTGGACCTGATTGCTGTGGACACCTTCTTGGCCTCACCTGGAAGTGGTAATTCTGATCCTAACTGGGCCTCTCCCAGATCTGGTGACTCTGGTCCTCACCTGTGGACCATTATGACCTGGATACTCTGTTCCACACCTGAGCCTCACCTGGACATGATGACTCTGGATCCCCTCTGGGCCTCACCCTGACATGGTGACACTGTTCCCCATCTGGATGTCACCTAACCAGGTGAATCTGGTACCCCTCTAGGCCTCAACCAAACCTGGTGACTCTAGTCCTCAACTGGGTCTGCCCGGGACCTAGTGAATATGCTCCCCAACTGCGCCTCATCTGGACATGATGACTCTGGTTCTACGTGGGCATCATCGGGACATGGTTACTCTATTCCCCACTGGGAGTGACCTGATCCTTGTAACACTGGTCTGACTTTGGCATTTTCTGTACCAGGTGACTCTGGCTCCACCTGGGCCTCACCTGTAACTGGTGACTCTTATCCTAAGCATGGCCTCACCTGACTTGGTGACTCTGGTCCCCATTAGGATGTAACCTGGACCAGGTGATTCTGGTACCCCTCTAGGCCTCAACCAGTTCTGGTGAATCTGGTCCTCAATTGGCTTCACCTGGACCTAGTGAATATGCTCCATCTGGGCCTCATTTGGACCTGGTGACTGTCGTCCCTGCCTGGGCATCATCGGGACATGGTTCCGCACATGGCCTACAGGTTGGCCTCACCTGGACCTGGTGAGTGGGATTGCCACCTGTGGCTAACCCATACCTGGTGACTTAGGTCCCCACGTGGGCCTCTTGGACCTGGTGAATCTGGTCCTTACCTCTTCTTCTCCCAACCTGGGTACTCTGGTCATCACCTGGGCCTCACTTGGACAAGGTGAACTGGTCCCCAACTGGGCCTCACCCAGTCCTGGTTACTTTGTTCCCCACCTAGAACTGATTGCTGTGGACTCTTTCTTTGCCTCACCTGGAACTGGTGACTCTGATCCTATCTGCGCGTCACCCAGATCTGGTGACTCTGGTCCTCATCTGGGCATCATTGGTACCTGGTGACTCAGTTCCACACCTGAACCTCACCTGGACATGATGACTCTGGAACCTCTCTGGGCCTCACCCTGTCCTGGTGACTCTGGTCCCCATCTGGATGTCACTTTGAACAGGTGATTCTGGTACCCCTCTGAGCCTCAACCAGATCTGGTGACTCTGGTCCTCTACTGGGCCTCACCTGGACCTAGTGAATATGCTCAATCTGGGCCTCATTTGGACCTGGTGACTCTGGTCCCTACCTGGGCATCATCGGGACATGGTTCCACTGCATGGCCTGCAGGTTGGCATCACCTGGACCTGGTAACTCTGGTTCCTACATGTACATCATCGGGACACGGTTCCTCTGCATGGCGCGAAGGATGGCCTCTCCTGGACCTGGTGAGTTTGGTTGCAACCTGTGCCTCACCCGTACCTGGGGACACAGGTCCCTGCTTGGGCCTCTTGGACCTGGTGAATCTGGTCCTTAACTGGTCGTCTCCCAGCCCCGGGTTCTCTGGTCACCACCTGGGCCTCACCTGGACCTGGTGAATCTGGTCACCATCTGGGCCTCACCCAGTCCTGGTGACTTAGTTCCCCACCTGAATCTGATTGCTGTGGACTCTTTCTTGGCCTCACCGGGAACTGGTGACTCTGATCATATCTGCGCATTACCCAGACTGGTGACTCTGCTCCTCACCTGGGCATCTTTGGTACCTGGTGACTCTGTTCCACACCTGAGCCTCACCTGGACATGATGACTCTGGAACCTCTCTGGGCCTCATCCTGACCTGGTGACTCTGGTCCCCATCTGGATGTCACCTGGACCAGGTGATTCTGGTACACCTGTAGGCCTCAACCAGGTCCTGTGACCCTGGTCCTCCATTGGACCTCACCTGGACCTAGTGAATATGCTCCATCTGGATCTCATTGGACCTGATGATTCTGATCTCTACCTGGGCATCATCGGGACATGGTTCCACTGCATGGACTTCAGGTTGGCCTCACCTGGACCTGTTAACTCTGGTCCCTACCTGGGCATCATCGGGACATGGTTCCGCTGCATGGCCTGCAGGTTGGCCTCACCTGGACCTGGTAACTCTAGTCCCTACCTGGGCATCATCGGGACATATTTCCTCTGCATGGCCTGCAGGTTGGCCTCACCTGGACCTGGTGAGTGGGGTTGCCACCTGGGCCTCACTCATACCTGGTGACAAAGGCCCCACGTGGGCCTCACTTGGACCTGGTGAATCTGGTCCTTACCTGGTGGTCACCCGGAACTGGTAACTCTGGTCACCACATGGGAATCACCTGGGCCTGGTGAATCTGGTCCCCATCTGGGCCTCACCCAGTCCTGTTGACTTTCTTCCCCACCTGGACCTGATTGCTGTGGACTCTTTCTTGGCTAACCTGGAACTGCTGACTCTGATGCTAACTGGGCCTCACCCAGATCTGGTGACTCTGGTCCTCACCTGTGGACCATTATGACCTGGATACTCTGTTCCACACCTGAGCCTCACCTGGATATGTTGACTCTGGATCCCCTCTGGGCCTCAGCCTGACATGGGGACTCCGGACCCCATCTGGATGTCACCAGACCAGGTAAATATGGTACCCCTCTAGGTCTCACCTAGACCTGGTGACTCTGGTCCTCAACTGGGCCTCAACGGGACCTAGTGAACATGCTCCCCACCTGCGCCACATCTGTGCCTGGTGACTCTGGATCTACCTTGGCATCATCGGGACATGGTTACTCTATTCCCACTTGGACTGACCTGATCCTGGTAACTCTGGTCCTGACTTTGGCCTCTTCTGTTCCAGGCGACTCTGGCTCCACATGGGCCTCACCTGTACCTGGTGATTGTCGTTCCCACATGGACATTATGTGGCCCTGGAGGCTGCAGTGTTTCTAGCTTCTCATGTACCTCGTGACTCTGGACCCCACCACGGCCTCACCGGGACCTGGTGAGTGTGGTTGCCACCTGCACCTCACCTGGACCTGGTGATTCTGGCCTGCACCTGAGACTACCCTGGATCTGGTGACTGTGGTCTCCACCTGGGCTTCACCTGGATTTGGGGACTCCGGTCCCCATCTGGGCGTCACCTGGCCCTGTTGACCATGGTCCTCAACTGGGCAAAATTGGGACCTGGTGACTGTGTTCCACACCTGGACCTCACCTGGACCAGGCGACTCTGGTCTCCCTCTGGGTCTCACCGTGCCCTAGTGACTGTGAACCCCACTTTGGACGGACTTGGACATGCTGACCCTGGTTCCCACCTGCGCCTGAACTCGAACTGTTGACTCTGGTTCTTTCAAGGGCCTCCCCTGTACGTGGTGATCCTACTCCCACCTGCGACTCACCTGGACGTGGTGACCCTTGTAACCACGGGGGACTCACCTGGACCTGCTTACTGTGTTCCACACCTGGGTCTCAAGTGGACCTGTTGACCATGGTCCCCAAGCCGGCCTCACATGGACCTGTTGCCTCTGATCCCCACCGGATCCTCACGTGTACCTGGTAACTCTGGTCCTCACCTGGGCCTCATCTGCACCTAGTGACTCTGGTCCCCACCTGGGCTTCACCTCGATCTGGTGACTCTGGTCCCCACCTGGAGTTCACCTGGATCTAGTGACTCTGGTTCCCACCTGGACCTCTCCTGGACCTGGTGACTCTCTTTCCAACATGGACCTCACCTGGAACTGGTGACTCTTGTACTCAGTTTGGCCTCACCTGGACCTGGTGTCTCTCGTCCCCACTTTGACCTAACTCAGAACTGCTGAATCTTTCCCCACCTAGGCCGCACACAGACCTGGTGACTCTTGTCCCCAGCTATGCCTCAATTCGACCTGGTGAATCTGGTCCTCACGTGGGCTTCACATGGACCTGGGACTCAGCTGGATAGAGTGGCTCTGGTTCCCACAAGGGGCTCACCTCATACTGGTGACTGTGGTCTTTTTCTGTGACTCACCATGACCTAGTGATTCTGTTCCCCATCTGGGCCTGCATGGCCCTAGTGACTCTGGTCCTGACCCAGGCATCATTCGGAACTGGATACTCTATTCCACACCTGGGCCTCACTTTGACCACGGACCACTGGTCCCATTCTGGGCCTCAAACTAAACTGGTTACTCTGGTTCCCCCTCTGGGCCTCACCCTTACCTGGTAAATCTGGTCACCCCTTGGGCTTCACTTGGGCCTGGTGAATCTGGTCCTTAGCTGGTCCACACATGGATCTGGTGACTGTTCGCCACCTGGGCCTCACATGGAATTGGTGAATCCTGTTGCCACCTGCACCTCACCGGGACCTTCTGACTCTTTCCCACCTGGCATCAATGGGACATCGTTACTCTGTTCCCCACCCGGGCCTCACCTGGACATGATAACTTTGCTCCACACTTTGGCGTCAACTGGTCCTGATGACGCTGGTCCCCCCACCTAGGCCTCAATCTGGACCTGGTGACTGTGGTCCCCACCTCTTTCTCACCTGGACCTGGTGTCTCTCGTTCCCACATGAACCACACCTGGACCTGGTGATGGTGGTGTTCTTGAAGACGCACATTTACCTGGTGACTCCGGTCCCCACTAGGGCCTCACCTTGATCTGGTGACTCTGGCCTGAAGGTTGTCCTCACCTGGACCTGGTGAGTGGGGTTGCCACCCCATACCTGGTGACTCAGTTCCACACGTGGGCCTCTTGGACCTGTTAATCTGGTCGTTAACTGGTCCTCTCCCAGACCCGGGGACTCTGGTCCCCAACTGGGCCTCATCTGGACCTGTGAATCTGGTCCCCATCTGGGCCTCACCCAGTCCTGGTGAATTTGTTCCCCATCTGAATCTGATTGCTGTGGACTCTTTCTTGGCCTCACCGGGAACTGGTGACTCTGATCATATCTGCGCGTCACACAGACCTGGTGACTCTGGTCCTCACCTGGGCATCATTGGTACCTGGTGACTCTGTTCCACACCAGAGCCTCACCTGCACATGATGACTCTGGAACCCCTCTGGGCCTCACCCTGACCTGGTGATTCTGGTCCCCATCTGGATGTCACCTGGACCAGGTGTATCTGGTAACCCTCTAGGCCACAACCAGATCTGCTGACTCTGGTTCTCAACTGGGCCTCACCTGGACCTAGTGAATATGCTCCATCTGGGCCTCATTTGGACCTGGTGACTCTGGTCACTACCTGGGCATCATCGGGACATGGTTCCACTGCATGACCTGCAGGTTGGCCTCACCTGGACCTGGTAACTCTGGTCCCTACCTGGGCATCATCGGGACATGGTTCCACACATGGCCTGCAGTTTGGCCTCACCTGGACCCCGTAACTCTAGTTGCTACCTGGGCATCATCGGGACATGGTTCCTCTGCATGGCCTGCAGGTTGGGCTCACCTGGACCTGGTGAGTGGCGTTGTCACCTTGGCCTCACCCATGCCTGGTGACACAGGTCCCCACGTGGGCCTCACTTGGACCTGGTGAATCTGGTTCTTACCTGGTCCTCACCCGAAACTCCTAAATCGGGTCACCACCTGGGAATCACCTGAACCTGGTTAATCTGGTCCCCATCTGGTCCTCTTCTAATCCTGGTGACTAAGTCACCCCACCTGGACCTGATTGCTGTGGACTCCTTCTTGGCCTCACCTGGAACTGGTGACTCTGATCATATCTGCGCGTCACCCAGACCTGGTGACTCTGGTCCTCACCTGGGCATCATTGGTACCCGGTGACTCTGTTCTACACCTGAGCCTCACCTGGACATGATGACTCTGGAACCTCTCTGGGCCTCACCCTTCCCTGGTGACTGTGGTCCCCATCTGGATGTCACCTGGACCAGGGGATTCTTGTACACCTCTCGGCCTCAACCAGATCTGGTGACTCTGGTCCTCAACTGGGCCTCACCTGGACCTAGTGAATATGCTCCATCTGGGCCTCATTTGGACCTGGTGACCCTGGTCTCTAATGGGCATCATCGGGACATGGTTTCACTGCATGGCCTGCAGGTTGGACTCACCTGGACCTGGTAACTCTGGTCCCTACCTGGGCATAATCGGGACATGGTTCCACTGCATGGCCTGCAGGTTGGACTCACCTGGACCTGGTAACTCTGGTCCCTACCTGGGCATCATCTGGACACGGTTCCTCTCCATCACCTGCAGGTTGGCCTCACCTGTACCTGGTGAGTGGGGTTGCCAATTGTGCCTCACCCATACATGGTGACACAGGTCCCCACGTGGGCCTCAATTGGACCTGGTGAATCTGGTCCTTACCTGGTCCTTCCCCGGAACTGGTAACTCTGGTTACCACCTGGGAATCACCTGGGCCTGGTGAATCTGGTCCCCATCTGGGCCTCATCCAGTCCTGGTGACTTTGTTCCCCACATGGACCTGATTGCTGTGGACGCCTTCTTGGCCTCACCTGGAACTGGTGACTCTGATCCTATCTGCGCGTCACCCAGACCTAGTGAATCTGGTCCTCAACTGGGCATCATTGGTACCTGGTGACTCTGTTCCACACCTGAGCCTCACTTGGACATGATGTCTCTGGAATCTCTCTGGGCCTCAACCTGACCTGGTGACTCTGGTCCCCATCTCGTTGTCACCTGAACCAGGTGATTCTGGTACCCTTATAGGGCTCAACCAGATCTGGTGACTCTGGTCCTCAACTGGGCCTCACCTAGACATAGTGAATATGCTCCATCTGGTCCTCATCTGGACATGGTGATTCTGATCCCTACCTCGGCATTACCGGGACATGGTTCCACTGCATGGCCTGCAGCTGTGCCTCACCTGGACCTGATAACTCTAGACCCCACCTGGGCATCATCAGGACATGGTTCCTCGGCATGGCCTGCAGGTTTGCCTCACTTGGACCTAGTGAGTGGGGTTTTCACCTGAGACTCACAAATGCCTGGTGACACAGGTCCCAAAGTGGGCCTCACGTGGACCTGGTGAATCTGGTCCTTCCCTTGTCCTCACCCGGAACTGGTATCTCTGGTCATCACCTGGGAATCACCTGGACATTGTGATTCTGGTCCCCATTGGGCCTCATCCAGTCCTGGTGACTTTGTTCCCACCTGGACCTGATTGCTGTGTACTCCTTATGGCCCTCACCTGGAACTTGTGACTCTGATTCTAACTGGGCCTCACCCAGATCTGGTGACTCTGGTCCTCACCTATGGACCATTATGACCTGGATACTCTGTTCCTCACCTGAGCCTCACCTGGACATGATGACTCTGGATCCCCTCTGGGCCTCACCCCTACATGGTGACTCTGGTCCCCATCTGGATGTCACCTAGACCAGGTGAATATGTTACCCCTCCAAGCCTCAACTAGACCTGGTGACTCTGGTCCTCAACTTGGCCTAACCGGGACCTAGTGAATATGCTCCCCACCTGCACCTCATCGGGAGCTGGTGACTCTGGTTCTACCTGGGCATCATCGGGACATGGTTACTCTATTCCACACTGGGACTGACCTGATCCTGGTAACTCTGGTCCTGACTTTGGCCTCTTCTGTACCAGGTGACTCTGGCTCCACCTGGTCCTCACCTGTAACTGGTGATTGTCGTTCCCACATGGACATCATGTGGACCTGGAGGCTGCAGTGTTTCTAGCTTCTCATGTACCTCGTGACTCTGGTCCCCACCAGGGCCTCACCGGGACCTGGTGTGTGTGGTTGCCACCTGCACCTCACCTGGACCTGGTGATTCTGGCCTGCACCTGAGACTACCCTGGATCTGGTGACTGTGGTCTCCACCTGGGCTTCACCTGGATTTGGGGACTCCGGTCCCCATCTGGGCGTCACCTGGCCCTGTTGACCATGGTACTCAACTGGGCAAAATTGGGACCTGGTGACTGTGTTCCACACCTGGACCTCAGCTGGACCAGGCGACTCTGGTCCCCCTCTGGGTCTCACCGTGCCATGGTGATTGTGAATCCAACTTTGGCCTGACTTGGACCTGCTGACCCTGGTTCCCACCTGCGACTGACATCGTACTGTTGACTCTGGTACTTTCAAGGGCCTCCCCTGGACCTGGTGATCCTGGTCCCCACCTGGGCCTCACCTGGACATGGTAACTTTTGTCACCACCGGTTACTCACCTAGACCTGGTTACTGTGTTCCACACCTGAGCCTCAAGTAGACCTGTTGACCATGGTCCCCAAGCCGGCCTCACATGGACCTGTTGCCTCTGATCCCCACCGGGGCCTCTCGTGCACCTGGTAACTCTGGTCCTCATCTGGGCATCATTGGTCCTGGTGACTCTGTTCCATACCTGAGGCTCCCCTGGACATGATGTCTCTGGAACATCTCTGGCTATCAACCTGACCTGGTGACTCTGGTCCCCATATGGATTTCACCTGGACCAGGGGATTATGGTACCCCTCTGGGCCTCAACCAGGTCTGGTGACTCTGGTCCTCAAATGGGCCTCACCTGGACCTAGTGAATATGCTCCGTCTGGGCCTCATTTGGACCTGGTGACTCTGGTCCCTACCTGGGCATCATCGGGACATGGTTCCACTGCATGACCTGCAGGTTGGCCTCACCTGGACCTGGTAACTCTGGTCCCTACCTGCATTATCGGGACATGGTTCCACTGCATGGCCTGTAAGTTGGCCTCATCTGGAACTGGTAACTCTCGTGCCTACCTGAGCATCTTTGGGACCTGTTTCCTCTGCATGGCCTGCAGGTTGGCCTCACCTGGAACTGGTGAGTGGGTTTGTCACCTGGGCCTCACCCTTGCCTAGTGACACAGGTCCCCACGTGGGCCTCACTTGGACCTGGTGAATCTGGTCCTTACCTGGTGGTCACCCGGAACTGGAAACTCTGGTCACCACATGGGAATCACCTGGGCCTGGTGAATCTGGTCCCCATCTGGGCCTCACCCAGTCCTGTTGACTTTCTTCCCCACCTGCATCTGATTGCTGTGGACTCCTTCTTGGCTAACCTGGAACTGCTGACTCTGATGCTAACTGGGCCTCACCCAGATCTGGTGACTCTGGTCCTCACCTGTGGACCATTATGACCTGGATACTCTGTTCCACACCTGAGCCTCACCTGGATATGTTGACTCTGGATCGCCTCTGGGCCTCAGGCTGACTTGGGGACTCTGGACCCCATCTGGTTGTCACCAGACCAGGTAAATCTGGTACCCCTCTAGGCCTCACCTAGACCTGGTGACTCTGGTCCTCAACTGGGCCTCAACGGGACCTAGTGAACATACTCCCCACCTGCGCCACATCTGGGCCTGGTGACTCTGGTTCTACCTTGGCATCATCGGGACATGGTTACTCTATTCCCAATTGGAGTGACCTGATCCTGGTAACTCTGGTCCTGACTTTGGCTTCTTCTGTTCCAGGTGAGTCTGGCTCCACCTGGGCCTCACCTGTAACTGGTGACTCTGATCCTAAGCATGGCCTCACCTGACCTGGTGACTGTGGTTCCCATCGGGACCTCAGCTGGACCTCATGTCTCTGGTCCCACTTAGGCCTCACCAGGATTTGGTGTCTCTGCCACCAACCTGGGTAGAATCAGGATATGGTTACACTGTTCACCAACAGTGACACAGCCGGACCTATTAACTCTGGTTTTCACCTGGGCCACACCTGGACATGGTGACACTGGTTCCCACCTGGGTCTCACCTGGACATGGTGAGTCGGATCCCCCCCTGGTCCTCATCTGTAACTGGTGATTCTCGTTCCCACATGGACATCATGTGGACCTGGTGGCTGCAGTGTTTCTAGCTTCTCATGTACCTCGTGACTCTGGTCCCCACCAAGGACTCACCGGGACCTGGTGTGTGTGGTTGCCACCTCCGCCTCACCTGGACCTGGTGATTCTGGTCTGTACCTGAGACTAACCTGGATCTGGTGACTGTGGTCCCAACCTGGGCTTCACCTGGATTTGGGGACTCCGGTCCCCACCTGGGCCTCACCTGGCCCTGTTGTCCATGGTCCTCACCTGGGCAAAATCGGACCCGGTGACTGTGTTCCACACCTGGACCTCACCTGGACCACATGACTCTGGTCCCCCTCTGGGTCTCACCATTCCCTAGTGACTGTGAAACCCACTTTGGTCTGACTTGGACCTCCTGACACTTGTTGCCACCTGCACCTGACCTCGAACTGTTGACTCTGGTTATTTCAAGGTCCTCCCCTGTACCTCGTGATCCTGGTCCACACCAGGGCCTCATCTGGACATGGTGACACTTTTCACCACGGAGGACTCACCTGGTCCTGTTTACTATGTTCCACTCCTGGGCCTCAAGTAGACCTGTTGACCATGGTCCCCAAGCCGGCCTCACATGGACCTGTTGCCTCTGATCCCCACCGAGGCCTCACGTGTACCTGGGAACTCTGGTCCTCACCTGGGCCTCAACCGGACCTAGTGACTCTGGTCCCCAACTGGGCTTCACCTGATCTGGTGATTCTGGTCCACACCTGGACCTCTCCTGGACCTGGTGACTCTCTTTCCAACATGGACCTCACCTGGATCTGGTGACTCTGGTCCTCAGTTTGGCCTCACCTGGACCTGGTGTCTCTCGTCCCCATTTTGACCTAACTCAGAACTGCTGAATCTTGCCCCACCTAGGCCGCACCCAGACCTGGTGACTCTTGTCCCCAGCTATGCCTCAATTCGACCTGATGAATCTGGTCCTCACGTGGCCCTCACATGGACCTGCGACTCAGCTGGATAGAGTGGCTCTGGTTCCCACAAGGGGCTCACCTGATACTGCTGACTGGGGTGTGTTTCTATGCCTCACCAGGACCTAGTGATTCTGTTCCCCATCTGGGCCTGCATGGCCCTAGTGACTCTGGTCCTCACCCAAGCATCACTGGGATCTGGATACTCTATACCCCATATGAGCCTCACTTTGACCAGTGACCTCTGGTCCCATTCTGGGCCTCAAACTAAATGGTTACTCTGGTTCCCCCTCTTGGCCTCACCCTTACCTGGTGACTCTGGTCACCCCTTGGGGTTCACTTGGGCCTGGTGATTCTGGTCCTTAGCTGGTCTGCACCTGGATGTGTTGACTTGTCGCCACCTGGGCTTCACCTGGACTTGGTGAATCCTGTTGCCACCTGCACCTCACCTGGACCTTGTGACTGTGGCCACACCTGGACCTCACCTGGATCTGGTGGCTCTGGTTCCCATATGGGGGTCTCCTGGACCTGGTTCCTGTGGTCTCCATCTGGCCTCACCTGGAACACAATGACTCTGATCCATATTTGGACCTCTCCTGGACCTGTTGACTCTGGTCCTTACCTGCGCATCATTGGGAACTGGATACTCTCTTATATACCTGGGCCTCACCTGGACCTGGAGATTGTGGTCCCACTTGGGCCTCACCTGGACGAGGTGACTGGTTCCCACAGGGACCTCACCTGGACCTGGTGACTCAGGTCCTCATATGGTCATCATGGAACCTGGTTTCTCAGTTCCACATCGGGGCCTCACCTGGACCTAGTGATTCTCTTCCCCCTCTGGGCCTCTTCCTGACGTGCTGACTCTGGTTCCCACCTGGACATCACCAGAACCGGGTGACTCTGGTCCCCCTCTGGGACTCACCCGGAGCTTGGGACTCTGGTCCTCAGCTGGGCCTCAACAGGACCTGGTGAATCTACTCCTCACTTAGACCTCGTCTGGACCTTGTGACTCTTTTCCCACCTGGCATCAATGGGACATGGTTACTGTGTTCCCCACCTGGGCCTCACCTGGACATGATAACTTTGCTCCACACTTTGGCCTCAACTGGTCCTGATGACTCTGGTCCCCCCACCTAGGCCTCAATCTGGACCTGGTGACTGTGGTCCCCACCTCTTTCTCACCTGGACCTGGTGACTCTCGTTCCCAGATGAACCACACCTGGAACTTGTGACTGTGGTGTTCTTGTAGACTCACATTTACCTGGTGACTCCGGTCCCCACTAGGGCCTCACCTGGATCTGGTGACTCTGGCCTGCAGGTTGGCCTCACCTGGACCTGGTGAGTGGGGTTGCCACCTGGGGCTCACCCTGACATGGTGACTCTGGTCCCCATCTGGATGTCACCTTGACCAGGTGAATCTGGTACCCCTCTGGGCCTCAACTAGACCTGGTGACACTGGTCCTCAACTGGGCCTCACCGGGACCTAGTGAATATGCTCCCCACCTGCGCCTCATCTAGACCTGGTGACTCGGGTTCTACCTGGGCATCATCGGGTCATGGTTACTCTATTCCCCAATGGGACTGACCTGATCCTGGTAACTCTGGTCCTGACTTTTGGCTCTTCTGTACCAGGTGACTCTGGTCACCATACATGGTGACACAGGTCCCCGGTGGGCCCAGTATGACCTGGTGAATCTCGTCCTTACATGGTCCTCACCCGTACCTGGTTACCCTGGTCACCACCTGGGAATCACCTGGACCTGGTGAATCTGGTCCCCATCTGGTCGTCACCCAGTCCTGGTGACTTTGTTCCCCTCTGGACCTGATTGCTGTGGACTCCTTCTTGGCCTCAACTGGAAGTGGTGACTCTGATCCTACCTGGGCCTCACCCAGATCTGGTGACTGTGGTCCTCACCTGTGGACCATTATGACCTGGATACTCTGTTAAACACCTGAGCCTCACCTGGACATGATGACTCTGGATCCCCTCGGGGCCTCACCCTGACATGGTGACTCTGGTCCCCATCTGGATGTCACCTAGACCAGGTGAATCTGTTACCCTTCTAGGGCTCAAATAGACCTGGTGACACTGGTCCTCAACTGGGTGTCACCGAGACCTAGTGAATATGCTCCCCACCTGCGCCTCATCTGTACCTGGTGACGCTGGGTCTACCTGGGCATCATCGGGACATGGTTACTCTGTTCCCCACTGGGAATGTCCCGATCCTGGTAACTCTGGTCCTGATTTTGGCCTCTTCTGTACCAGGTGACTCAGGCTCCACCTGGGTCTCACCTGTAACTGGTGACTCTGATCCAAAGCATGGCCTCTCCTGACCTGGTGACTGTGGTTCCCATCGGGAACTCACCTGGACCTCATGTCCCTGGTCCAAACTGGGCCTCACCAGGACCTGGTGTCTCTGGTACCCACCTGGGTAGCATCAGGATATGGTTACACTGTTCACTAACAGTGACCAAGTCGGACCTATTAACTCTGGTCTTCACCTGGACCACACCTGGACATGGTGACATTGGTTCCCACCTGGGTCTCACCTGGAAATGGTGAGTCAGATACCCACCTGGTCCTAACCTATAACTGTTGATTCTCGTTCCCACATGGACATCATGTGGACCTGGTGGCTGCGGTGTTTCTAGTTTGTCATGTACCTTGTGACACTGGTCCCCACCAGGGCCTCACCGAGACCTGGTGATTGTGTTTGCCACCTGCACCTCACCTGGACCTGGTGATTCTGATCTGCACCTGAGACTACCCTGGATCTGGTGACTGTGGTCCCCACCTGGGCTTCACCTGGATTTGGGGACTCTGGTCCCCATCTGAGCCTCACCTTGCCCTGTTGACCATGGTCCTCAACTGGCCAAAATTGGGAACCGGTGACTGTGTTCCACAACTTGACCTCACCTGGACCACGTGACTCTGGTGCCCCTCTGGGTCTCACCATTCCCTAGTGACTGTGAACCCCACTTTCTCCTTACATGGACCTGCTGACCCTGGTTGAAACCTACCCCTGACCTCGAACTGTTGACTCTGGTTCTTTCAAGGGCCTCCCCTGTACCTGGTGATCCTGGTCCCCCCTGGGCTTCACATGGATCTGGTGACTCTGGTCCCCACCTGGACTTCACCTGGATCAGGTGACTCTGTACCCCACCTGGACCTCTCCTGGACCTCGTGACTCTCTTTCCAACATGGACCTCACCTGGATCTGGTGACTCTGGTCCTCCGTTTGGCCTCACCTGGACCTGGTGTCTCTCGTCCCCACTTTGACCTAACTCAGAACTGCTGAATCTTGCCCCACCTAGGCCGCACCCAGACCTGGTGACTCTTGTCCCCAGCTATGCCTCAATTCGACCTGATGAATCTGGTCCTCACGTGGGACTCACCTGGTCCTGGTACTCAGCTGGATAGTGTGGCTCTGGTTCTCACAAGGGGCTCACCTGATACTGCTGAATGTGGTCTGATTCTATGCCTCACCAGGACCTAGTGATTCTGTTCCCCATATGGGCCTGCATGGCCCTAGTGACTCTGGTCCTCACCCAGGCGTCATTGGAACCTGGATACTCTATTCCACACCTGGGCATCTCTTTGACCAGGGACCTCTGGTCCCATTCTGGGCCTCAAACTAAACTGGTTAATCTGGTTCACCCTCTGGGCCTCACCCTACCCTGGTGACTCTGGTCACCCATTGTGCTTCACTTGGGCCTGGAGAATCTGGTCCTTAGCTGTTCCACACCTGGATCCTGTGACTGGTCGCCACCTGGGCCTCACCTGGACTTGGTGAATCCTGTTGCCTCCTGCGCCTCACCTGGAACTTGTGACTGTGGTCCCACCTGGACCTCACCTGGACGAGGTGACTGGTTCCCACAGGGACCTCACCTGGACCTGGTGACTCAGGTCCTCATATGGGCATCATGGGACCTGGTTTCTCAGTTCCACATCGGGGCCTCACCTGGACCTAGTGATTCTTGTCCCCCTCTGGGCCTCACCCTGACGTGGTGACTCTGGTCCCCACCTGGATATCCCCAGAACCGGGTGACTCTGGTCCCCCACTGGGACTCACCTGGAGCTGGGGACACTGGTCCTCAGCTGATCCTCAACAGGACCTGGTGAATCTACTCCTCACTTAGGCCTCGTCTGGACCTTGTGTCTCTTTTCCCACCTGACATCAATGGGACATGGTTACTCTGTTCCCCAACTGGGCCTCACCTGAACATGATAACTTTGATCCACACTTTGGCCTCAACTGCTCCTGATGACTCTCGTCCCACCTCCTAGGCCTCACTCTGGACCTGGTGACTGTGGTCCCCACCTGGGTCTCACCTGGGCCTGGTGACTCTCGTTCCCACATGAACCACACCTGGACCTGGTGACTGTGGTGTTCTTGTAGACTCACATTTACCTGGTGACACCGGTCCCCACTAGGGCCTCACCTGGATCTGCTGACGGTGGCTTGCAGGTTGGCCTCACCTGGACCTGCTGAGTGGGGTTGCCACCTGAGCTTCACCTATACCTGGTGACTCAGGAACCCACGTGGTTCTCTTGGACCTGGTGAATCTGGTCCTTACATGGTCCTCTCCCAGACCCGGAGATTCTGGTCACCACCTGGGCCTCCCCTGGACCTGGTGAATCTCTTCCCCCTCTGGGCCTCACCCAGTCCTGGTGACTTTGTTCCCCACCTGGACCTGATTGCTTTGGACCCTTTCTTGGCCTCACCTGGAACTGGTGACTCTTATCCTCTCTGCGCGTGACTCAGGCCGGGTGACTCTGGTCCTTACCTGGGCAACATTGGTACCTGGTGACTCTGTTCCACACCTGAGCCTCACCTGGACATGATGACTCTGGAACCTCTCTGGGCCTCACCCTGACATGGTGACTCTGGTCCCCATCTGGATGTCACCTGGACCAGGTGATTCTGGTACCCCTCTAGGGCTAAAAAATTTCTGGTGTCTCTGGTTCTCAACTTGGCCTCGGCTGGACCTAGTGAATATGCTCCATCTTGACCTCATTTGGACCTGGTTACTCTGGTCCCTACCTAGGCATCATGGGGACCTGGTTCCATTGCATGGCCTACAGGTAGGCCTCACCTGGACCTGGTGAGTGGGGTTGCCACTTGGGCCTCACACATACCTGGTTGCACAGGCCCCTACGTGGGCCTCACTTGGACGTGGTGTATCTGGTAATTCTGGTCACCACCTGGGAATCACCTAGACCTGACTTTGTTCCCCACCTGGACCTGGTTGCTGTGGACATCTTCTTGGCCTCACCTGGAAGTGGTAACTCTGATACTAACTGGGTCTTTCCAAGATCTGGTGACTGTGGTCCTCACCTGTGGACAATTATGACCTGGATACTCTGTTCCACACCTGAGCCTCACCTGGACATGATGACTCTGGATCCCCTCTGGGCCTCACCATGACATGGTTACTCTGGTCCCCATCTGGATGTCACCTAGACCAGGTGAATCTGGTACCCCTCTGGGCCTCAACCAGATCTGGTGACTCTGGTCCTCAACTGGGCCTCACCTGGACCTAGTGAATATGCTCTATCTGGGCCTCATTTGGACCTGGTGACTCTGGTCCCTACGTGGGTAATATCGGGACATGGTTCCACATAATGGTCTGCAGGTTGGCCTCTTCTTCACCTGGTAACTCTGGTCCCTACCTGGGCATCATCGGGACACGGTTCCTCTGCATGGCCTGCAGGTTGGCGTCACCTGGACCTCGTACATCTGGTCCCTACCTGGGCATCATCGGGACACGGTTCCTCTGCATGACCTGCAGGTTGGCCTC
Source organism: Canis lupus baileyi (assembly GCF_048164855.1). Taxonomy (NCBI): domain Eukaryota; kingdom Metazoa; phylum Chordata; class Mammalia; order Carnivora; family Canidae; genus Canis; species Canis lupus. The sequence continues at coordinate 1,902,259 of NC_132867.1, read as the reverse complement.
ACCTGGACCTGGAGAGTGGGCTTGCCACCTGGGCCTCACCCATACCTGGTGACACAGGTCCCACGTGGGCCTAACTTGGACCTGGTGAATCTGGTCCTTACCTGGTCCTCACCCGGACCTGGTAACCCTTGTCACCACCTGGGAATCACCTGGACCTGGTGAATCTGGTCCCCTTCTGGGCCTCACCCAGTCCTGGTGACTTTGTTCCCCACCTGGACCTGATTGCTGTGGACTAATTCTTGGCCTCACCTGGAACTTGTGACTCTGCTTCTAACTGGGCCTCACCCAGATATGGTGACTCTGGTCCTCACCTGTGGACCATTATGACCTCGATACTCTGTTCCACACCTGAACCTCACCTGGACATGATGACTCTGGATGCCCTCTGGGCCTCACCCTGACATGGTGACTCTGGTCCCCATCTGGATGTCCCCTAGACCAGGTGAATGTGGTACCCCTCTAGGCGTCAACTAGACCTGGTGACTCTGGGCCTCATCTGGGCCTCACCTGGACCTAGTGAATATTCTCCCCACCTGCGCCTCGATGGACCTGGTGACTCTGGTTCTACCTGGGCATCATTGGGACATGGTTACTATATTACCCACTGGGACTGACCTGATCCTGGTAACTCTGGTCCTGACTTTGGCCTCTTCTGTACCAGAAGACTCTGGCTCCACCTGGGCCTCACCTGTACCTGGTGACTCTGATCCTAAGCATGGCCTCACCTGACCTGGTGACTGTGGTTCCCATCGGGACCTCACCTAGACCTCGTGTCTCCGGTTACACCAGGGCCTCACCAGGACCTGGTGTCTCTGGTACCCACCTAGGTAGCATCAGGATATGGTTACACTGTTCACTAATAGTGACCCAGCCAGACATATTAACTCTGGACTTCACCTGGGTCACACCTGGACATGGTGACACTGGTTCGAACCTGGGTCTCACCTGGACATGGTGAGTCGGATCCCCACCTGGTCCTCACGTGTAACTGGTGATTCTCATTCCAGCATGGACATCACGTGGACCTGGTGGCTGCAGTGTTTCTAGCTTCTCATGTACCTCGTGACTCTGGTCCCCACCAGGGCTTCACCGGGACCTGGTGAGTGTGGTTGCCACCTGCACCTCACCTGGACCTGGTGATTCTGGTCTGCACCTGAGACTACCCTGAATCTGGTGACTGTGGTTCCCTCCTGGGCTTCACCTGGATTTGGGGACCTCGGTCCCCATCTGGGCCTCACCTGGCCCTGTTGACCATGGTCCTCAACTGGGCAAAATTGGGACCCTGTGACTGTGTTCCACAACTGGACCTCACCTGGACCAGGTGACTCTGGTCCCCCTCTGGGTCTCACCGTGCCCTTGTGACTGTGAACCCCACTTTGGCCTGGCTTCGACCTGCTGACCCTGGTTGCCACCTGCGCCTGAACTCGAACTGTTGACTCTGGTTCTTTCAAGGGCCTTCCCTGGACCTGGTGATCCTGGTCGGACCTGGGCCACACCTGGACGTGGTGACTCCTGTCACCAATGGGTAGTCACCTGGACCTGCTTACTGTGTTCCACACCTGGGCCTCAAGTAGACCTGTTGACCATGGTCCCCAAGCCGGCCTCACATGGACCTGTTGACTCTGATCCCCACCGGGTGCTCACGTGTACCTGGTAACTCTAGTCCTCACCTGGGCCTCATCTGGACCTAGTGACTCTGGTCCCCATCTGGGCTTCACATGGATCTGGTGACTCTGGTCCCCACCTGGACTTCACCTGGATCTCGTGACTCTGGACTCCACCTGGACCTCTCCTGGACCTTGTGACTCTCTTTCCAACATGGACCTCACCTGGATCTGGTGACTCTGGTCCTCAGTTTGGCCTCACCTGGACCTGGTGTCTCTCGTCCCCACTTTGACCTAACTCAGAACTGCTGAATCTTGCCCAACCTAGGCCGCACCCATACCTGGTGACTCTTGTCCCCAGCTATGCCTGAACACGACCTGATGAATCTGGTCCTCACGTGGGCCTCACATGGCCCTGGGACTCAGCTGGATAGAGTGGCTCTGGTTCCCACAAGGGGCTCACCTGATACTGCTGAATGTGGTCTTATTCTATGCCTCACTAGGACCTAGTGATTCTGTTCCCCATCTGGGCCTGCATGGCCCTAGTGACTCTGGTCCTCACCCAGGCGTCACTGGGACCTGGATACTCTATTCCACACCTGGGCCTCACTTTGACCAGGGACCTCTGGTCCCATTCTGGGCCTCAAACTAAACTGGTTACTCTGGTTCCCCCTCTGGCCCTCACCCTGACCTGGTTTCTCTGGTCACCCGTTGGGCTTCACTTGGGCCTGGAGAATCTGGTCCTTATCTGTTCCGCACCTGGATCTGGTGACTGATCGCCACCTTGGCCTCACCTGGACTTGGTGAATCTTGTTGCCACCTGCGCCTCACCTGAACCTTGCGACTGTGGTCCCACCTGGACCTCACCTGGACGAGGTGACTGGTTCCCACAGGGACCTCACCTGGACCTGGTGACTCAGGTCTTCATATGGGCATCATGGGACCTGGTTTCTCAGTTCCACATCGGGGCCTCACCTGGACCTAGGGATTCTCGTCCCACTCTGGGCCTCACCCTGACGTGGTGACTCTGGTCCCCACCTGGATATCACGAGGACCGGTGTCTCTGATCCCCCTCTAGGACTCACCCGGAGCTGGCGACACTTGTCCTCAGCTGGGCCTCAACAGGACCTGGTGAATCTACTCCTCAGTTAGGCCACTTCTGGACCTTGTGACTCTTTACCCACCTGGCATCAATGGGACATGGTTACTCTGTTCCCCACCTGGGCCTCACCTGGACATGATAACTTTGCTCCGCACTTTGTTCTCAACTGGTCCGGATGACTCTGGTCCCCCCACCTAGGCCTCAATCTGGACCTGGTGACTGTGGTCCCCACCTGGGTCTCACCTGGACCTGGTGACTCTCTTTCCCACATGAACCGCACCAGTACCTGGTGACGGTGGTGTTCTTGTAGACTCACATTTACCTGGTGACTCCCGTCCCCACTAGGACCTCACCTGAATCTGGAGACTCTGGCCTGCAGGTTGGCCTCACCTGGACCTGGTGAGTGGGGTTGCCTCCTGGGCCTCACCCATACCTGGTGACTCAGGTCCCCACGTGGGCCTCTTGGACCTGGTGAATCTGGTCCTTACCTGGTCCTTCCCGGACCCGGGGACTCTGTTCACCACCTGGGAATCACCTGGACTTGGTGAATCTGGTCCCCATCTGGGTCTCACCCAGTCCTGGTGATTTGTTCACCACCTGGACCTGATTGATGTGGACTCTTTCTTGGCCTCACCTGGAACTAGTGACTCTGATTCTATCTGTGCATCACGCAGACCTGGTGACTCTGGTCCTCACCTGGGCATCGTTGGTACCTGGTGACTCTGTTCCACACCTGAGCCTCACCTGGACATGATGACTCTGGAAAATCTCTGGGTCTCACCCTGACCTGGTGACTCTGGTCCCCGTCTGGATGTCACCTGGACCAGGTGATTCTGGTACCCCTCTAGGCCTCAACCAGATCTGGAAACTCTGGTCCTCAACTGGGCCTCACCTGGACCTAGTGAATATGCTCCATCTGGGCCTCATTTGGACCTGGTGACTCTGGTCCCTACCTGGGCATTATCGGGACATGGTTCCACTGCATGGCCTGCAGGTTGGCCTCACCTTTATCTGGTAACTCTGGTCCCAACCAGGGCATCATCGTGACATGTTTCCTCTGCATGGCCTGCATGTTGGACTCACCTGGACCTGGGGAGTGGTGTTTTCCACCTGGGCCTCACCCATACCTGGTGACACAGGTCCCCACGTGGGCCTCACGTGGACCTGTTGAATCTTATCCTTACCTGGTCCTCACCCGGAACTGGTTAGTCTGGTCACCACCTTGAAGTCACCTGGACCTGGTGAATCTGGTCCCCATCTGGGCCTCACCCAGTCCTGGTGAATTTGTTGCCCACCTGGTCCTGATTGCTGTGGATTCCTTCTTGGGCTCACCTGGAACTGGTGACTCTGATCCAAACTGGGCCTCACCCAGATCTGCTGAATCTGGTCCTCACCTGTGTCCATTGTGACCTGGATACTCTCTTCCACACCTGAGCCCTACCTGGACATGATGACTCTGGATCCCCTCTGGGCCTCACCCTGACATGGTGACTCTGGTCCTCATCCGGATGTCACCTAGACCAGGTGAATCTGGTACCCCTCTAGGCCTCAAATAGACCTGGTGACTCTGTTCCTCAACTGGCCCTCACCGGGACCTAGTGAACGTGCTCCACACCTGCGCCTCATCTGGACCTGGTGACTCTGGTTCTACCTGGGCATCATCGGGACATGGTTACTCTTTTCCTCACTGGGACTGACCTGATCCTGGTAACTCTCGTCCTGTCTTTGGCCTCGTCTGTACCAGGTGACTCTGGCACCACCTGAGCCTCACTTTTATCTGGTGACACTGATACAAAGCATGACGTCAACTGACCTGGTGACTGTGGTTCCCATCAGGACCTCACCTGGACCTCATGTCTCTGGTCCCACCTGGGCCTCCCCGAGACCTGGTGTCTCTGGTACCCACCTGGGTAACATCAGGATATGGTTACCCTGTTCACTATCAGTGACCAAGCCGGACCTATTAACTCTGGTCTTCACATGGGCCACACATCGACATGGTGACACTGGTTCCCACCTGGGACTCACCTGGACATGTTGAGTCGGATCCCCACCTGGTCCTCACCTGTAACTGGTGATTGTCGTTCCCACATGGACATCATGTGGACCTGGTGGCTGCAGTGTTTCTAGCTTCTCATGTACCTAGTGACTCTGATCCCCACCAGGGCCTCACCGGGTCCTGGTGACTTTGGTTTCACCTGAACCTCACCTGGACCTGGTGATTCTGGTCTGCACCTAAGACTACCCTGGATCTGGTGACTGTGGTACGCACCTGGGATTCAACTGGATTTGGGGACTCCGGTCCCCATCTGGGCCTCACCTGGCCCTGTTGACCATGGTCCTCAACTGGGCAAAATTGGGACCCGGTGACTGTGTTCCACAACTGGACCTCACCTGGACCAGGTCACTCTGGTCCCCCTCTGGGTCTCACGTGCCCTAGTGACTGTGAACCCCACTTTGGCCTGACTTGGACCTGCTGACCCTGGTTGCCACCTGCGCCTGACCTCGAACTGTTGACTCTGGTTCTTTCAAGGGCCTCCACTGTACCTGGTGATTCTGGTACCCACCTGGGCCAAACCAGGACGTGGTGACACTTGTCACCACCAGGGAATCACCTGGACCTGCTTACTGTGTTCCACACCTGGGCCTCAAGTAGACCTGTTGACCATGGTCCCTAAGCCGGTCTCACATGGACCTGTTGCCTCTGATCCCCACCTGGGCCTCACTTGTACCTGATATCTCTGGTCCCCCCTTGACCTCATCTGGACCTAGTGACTCTGGTCCCCACCTGGGCTTCACCTGGATCAGGTGACTCTGGTCTCCCCTTTGACTTCTCTTGGGCCTGGTGAATCTGGACATTAGCTGGTTCCCACATGGATGTGGTGACTGGCCGCCACCTGGGCCTCCCCTGGACTTGGCGAATCCTGTTGCTAATTGCGCCTCACCTGGACCTTGTGACTGTGTTCCCACCTGGACCTCACATGGATCTGGTGGCTCTGGTTCCCATATTGGGCTCTCCTGGACCTGGTTCCTGTGGTCTCCATCTGGACTCACCTGGAAAACAATGACTCTGATCCATATTTGGGCCTATCCTGGATCTGTTCTCTCTGGTCCTTACCTGGCCTCATTGGGACCTGTATACTCATTTATATACCTGGGCCTCACCTGAACCTGGTGACTGTGGTCCGACCTGGGCCTCACTTGCACGAGGTGCCTAGTTTCCACAGGGACCTCACCTGGACCTGGTGACTCAGGTCCTCATATGGGCATCATGGGACCTGGTTTCTCAGTTCCACATCGGGGCCTCACCTGGACCTAGTGATTCTCGTCCCCCTCTGGGCCTCACCCTGACGTGGTGACTCTGGTCCCCACCTGGATATCACCAGAACCAGGTGACTCTAGTCCACCTCTGGGACTCACCGGGAGCTGGGGACACTGGTCCTCATCTGGGCCTCAACAGGACCTGGTGAATCTACTCCTCACTTAGGCCTCGTCTGGACCTTGTGACTCTTTTCCCACCTGGCATCAATGGGATATGGTTACTCTGTTCCCCACCTGGGCCTCACCTGGACATGATAACTTTGCTCCACACTTTGGCATCAACTTGTCCTGATGACTCTGGTCCCCCACCTAGTCCTCAATCTGGACCTGTTGACTGTGGTCCCCACCTGGGTCTCACCTGGACCTGGTGACTCTTGTTCCCACATGAACCACATGTGGACCTGGTGACTGTGCTGTTCTTGTAGACACATTTACCTGGTGACTCCGGTCCCCATTAGTGCCTCACCTGTAATTCGTAACTCTGGTCCCTACCTGGGCATTATCGGGACACGGTTCCTCTGCATGGCCCGAAGTTTGGCCTCCCCTGTGCCTGGTGAGTGGGGTTGCCATCTGGGCCTCACCCATACCGGTGACACAGGTACCCACGTGGGCCTCACTTGGACCTGGTGAATATGGTCCTTACCTGGTCCTCACCCGGAACTGGTAACTCTGGTCACCACGTGGGAATCACCTGGACCTGGTGAATCAGGTCCCCATCTGGGCCTCACCCAGTCCTGGTGACTTTGTTCCCTACCGGGACCTGATTGCTGTGGACTCCTTCTTGGCCTCACCTGGTACTGGTGCGTCTGATGCTATGTGTGCCTCACCCAGATCTGGTGACTCTGGTCTTCACCTGTGGACCATTATGACCTGGACACTCTGTTCCACACCTGACCCTCACCTGGACATGATGACTCTGGATCAACTCTGGGCCTCACCCTGACATGGTGACTCTCGTCCCCATCTGGATGTCACGAAGGCCAGGTGAATCTGGTTCCCCTCTAGGCCTCAACTAGACCTGGGCATTCTGGTCCTCAACTGGGCCTCACCGGGACCTAGTGAATATGCTCCCCACCTGTGCCTCATCTGGACGTGGTGACTCGGGTTCTACCTGGGCATCATCGGGACATGGTTACTCTATTCCCTACTGGGACTGACCTAATCCTTGTAACTCTAGTCCTGACTTTGGCCTCTTCTGTCCCAGGTGACTCTGGCTCCACCAGGGACTCACCTCTAACTGGTGACTCTGATCCTAAGCATGGCCTCACCAGACCTGGTGACTGTGGTTCCCAATGGAACCTCACCTGGACCTCATGTCTCTGGTCCCTCCTGACCCTCACCATGACCTGGTGTCTCTGGTACCCACCAGGGTAGCATCAGGATATGGTTACACTGTTCACTAACAGTGACCCAGCCGGACCTATTAAGTCTGGTCTTCAACTGGGCCACACCTGGACATGGTGTCACTGGTTCCCACCAGGGTCTCACCTGGACATGGTGAGTCGGATCCCCACCTGGGCCTCACCTGTAACTGATGATTCTCGTTCCCACGTGGACATCATGTGGACCTGGTGGCTGCAGTGTTTCTAGCCTCTCATGTACCTCGTGACTCTGGTCCCCACCAGGGCCTCACCGTGACCTGGTGAGTGTGGTTGACACGTGCACCTCACCTGGACCTGGTGATTCTGGTCTGCACCTGAGACTACCCTAGATCTGGTGACTCTGGTCCCCACCTGGGCTTCACCTGGATTTGGGGACTCCGGTCCCCATCTGGGCCTCACCTGGCCCTTTTGATCATGGTCCTCACCTGGGCCAAATTGGGACCCGGTGACTAGATCCACAACTGGACCTCACCTGGACCAGGTCACTCTGGTCCCCCTCTAGGTGTCACCGTGCCCTAGTGACTGTGAACCCCACTTTGGCATGACTTGGACCTGCTGACCCTGGTTGCCACCTACGCCAGACTTCGAACTGTTGACTCTGGTTCTTTCAAGGGCCTCCCCTGTACCTGGTGATCCTTGTCCCCACCTGCTCCTCAACTGGACGTGGTGACACTTGTCCCAACCAGGGACTCACCTGGACCTGCTTACTGTGTTCCACACCTGGGCCTCCAGTAGACCTGTTGACCATGGTCCCCAAGCCGGCCTCACATGGACCTGTTGCCTCTGACCCCCACCGGGGCCTCACGTGTACCTTGTAACTCTGGTCCTCACCTGGGCCTCATCTGGACCTAGTGACTCTGGTCCCCACCTGGGCTTCACCTGGATCTGGTGACTCTGGTCCCCTACTGCACCTCTGCTGGACCTGGTGACTCTCTTTCCAACATGGACCTCACCTGAATCTGGTGACTCTGGTCCTCAGTTTGACCTCACCTGGACCTGGCGTCTCTCGTCCCCACTTTGACCTAACTCAGAACTGCTGAATCTTGCCCCAATTAGGCCGCACCCATACCTGGTGACTCTTGTCCCCAGCTATGCCTCAATTCGACCTGATGAATCTGGTCCTCACGTGGGCTTCACATGGACCTGCTACTCAGCTGGATAGAGTGGCTCTGGTTCCCACATGGGGCTCACCTGATACTGCTGACTGTGATCTTATTCTATGCCTCACCAGGACCTAGTGATTCTGTTCCCCATCTGGGCCTGCATGGTACTAGTGACTGTGGTCCTCACCCAGGCATCATTGGGACCTGGATACTCTATTCCACATCTGGGACTCACTCTGACCACGGACCTCTGGTCCCATTCTTGGCCTGAAACTAAACTGGTTACTCAGGTTCCCCCTCTGGGCCTCTCCCATACCTGGTGACTCTGGTCACCCCTTTGGCTTCATTGGGCTTGGTGAACCTGGTCCTTAGCTTGTCCTCACTTGGATCTGATGACTGGTCGCCACCTGGGCCTCACCTGGACTCGGTGAATCCTGTTTCCACCTGCGCCTCACCTGGACCTTTTGACTGTGTTCCCACCTGGTTCTCACTTGGATCTGGTGGCTCTGGTTCCCATATGGGGCTCTCCTGTACCTGTTTTCTGTGGTGTCCATCTGGCCTCACCTGGAACACAATGAATCTGATCCATATTTCGGCCTCTCCTGGACCTGTTGACTCTGGTCCTTACCTGGGCATCATTGGGACATGGATACTCTCTTATATACCGGGGCCTCACCTGGACCTGGTGACTGTGGTCCCACCTGATCCTCACCTGGACGAGATGACTGGTTCCCACAGGGACCTCACCTGGACCTGGTGACTCAGGTCATCATATGGGCATCATGGGACCTGGTTTCTCAGTTCCACATCGGAGCCTCACCTGGACCTAGTGATTCTCGTCCCGCTCTGGGCCTCACCCTGACGTGGTGACTCTGGTCACCACCTGTATATCACCAGAATCAGTGACTCTGGTCTCCGTCTGGGACTAACCCGGAGCTGGGGACAGTGGTCCTAAACTGGGCCTCAACAGGACCTGGTGAATCTACTCCTCACTTAGGCCTCGTCTGGACCTTGTGACTCTTTTCTCACCTAGCATCAATGGGAAATGGTTACTCTGTTCCCCACCTGGGCCTCACCTGGACATGATTACGTTGCTCCACACTTTGGCATCAACTTATCCTGTAGACTCTGGTCCCCACACCTAGGCTTAATCTGGACCTGGTGACTGTGGTCCGCACCTGGGTCTCACCTGGACCTGGTGACTCTTGTTCCCACATGAACCACACCAGGACCTGTTGACTGTGGTGTTCTTGTAGACCCATATTTACCTGGTGTCTCCGGTCCCCACTAGGGCCTCACCTGGATCTGGAGACTCTGGCCTGCAGGTTGGCCTCACCTGAACCTGGTGAGTGGTGTGCCACCTGGGCCTCACCCATACCTGGTGACTCAGGTCCCCACGTGGGCCTCTTGGACCTGGTGAATCTGGTCCTTACCTGGTCCTCTCTCGGACCCGGGGACTCTGGTCACCACCTGGGACTCACAAAGACCTGGAGAATCTGGATCCCATCTGGGTCTCACCCAGTCCTGGTGACTTTGTTCCCCACCTGGATCTGATTGCTGTGGACTCTTTCTTGGCCTCACCTGGAACTCGTGACTCTGATCCTATCTGCGCGTCACTCAGACCTGGTGACTCTGGTCCTCATTTGGGCATCATTGGTACCTGGTGACTCTGTTCGACACCTGAGCCTCACTTGACATGATGACTCTGGAACCTGGCTGGGCCTCACCCTGACCTGGTAACTCTGGTCCCCATCTGGATGTCACCTTGATCAGGTGATTGTGGTATCCCTCTAGGCCTCAACCAGTTCTGGTGCCTCTGGTCCTCAACTGGGCCACACCTGGACCTAGTGAATATGCTCCATCTGGGCCTCATTTGGACCTGGTGACTCTGGTCCCTACCTGGGCATCATCGGGACATGGTTCCACTGCATGGCCTGCAGGTTGGCCTCACCTGGACCTGGTAACTCTGATGTTTACCTGGGCATCATCGAGACATGGTTCCTCTGCTTGGCCTGCAGGTTGGCCTCACCTGGACCTGGTGAGTGGGGTGTCAACCTGGGCCTCACACATGCAATGTGACACAGGTCCCCACGTGGGTCTCACTTGGACCTGGTGAATCTCGTTCTTACCTGGTGCTCACCCGGAACTGGTAACTCTGGTGGCCACCTGAGAATCACATGGACCTGGTGAATCTGGTCCCCATCTGGGCCTCACCCAGTCCTGGTGACTTTGTTCCCCACCTGGACCTGATTGCTGTGGACTCTTTCTTGACCTCACCTGAAATTTGTGACTCTGATCCTATCTGCGCGTCACACAGACCTGGTGATTCTGGTCCTCACCTGGCCATCATTGGTACCTGGTGACTCTGTTCCACACCTGAGCCTCACCTGGACATGTTGACTCTGGAACCTCTCTGGGCCTCACCCTGACCTGGTGACTCTGGTCGCCATCTGGATGTCACCTAGACCAGGTGAATCTGGTACCCCTCTAGGCCGCAAATAGACTGGGGGAATCTGGTCCTCAAATGGGCCTCACCGGGACCTAGTGAATATACTCCCCACCTGCGCCTCATCTGTACGTGGTGACTCGGGTTCTACCTGGGCATCATCGGGACATGGTTACTCTATTCCCCACCGGGTCTGACCTGATCCTAGTAACTCTGGTCCTGACTTTGGCGTCTTCTCTACTTGGTGACTCTGGCTCCACCTGGGCCTCACCTGTAATTGGTGACTCTGATCCTAAGCATGGCCTCACCTGACCTGGTGACTGTGGTTCTCATCGGGATCTCACCTGGACCTCATGTCTCTTGTCCCACCTAGGCCTCACCAGGACCTGGTGTCTCTGTTACCCACCTTGGTAGCATCAGGATATTGTTACACTGTTCACTAACAGTGATCCAGCCGGACCTATTAACTCTGGTCTTCACCTGGGCCACACCTGGACATGGTGGCACTGGTTCCCTCTTGGGTCTCACGTGGACATGGTGATTCGGATCCCTGCCTGGTCCTCACCTGTAACTGGTGATTCTCGTTCCCACATGGACATCATGTGGACCTGGTGGCTGCAGTGCTTCTAGCTTCTCATGTACCTCGTGACTCTGGTCCCCAACAGGGCCTCACCGGGACCTGTTGTGTGGTTGCCACCTGCACCTCACCTGGACCTGGTGATTCTGGTCTGCACCTGAGAATACTCTGGTTCTGGTGACTGTGGTCCCCACCTGGGCTTCACCTGGATTTGGGGCTCTGGTTCCCCTCTGGGCCTCACCTGGCCCTGTTGACCATGGTCCTCAACTGGACAAAATTGTGACCCGGTGACTGTGATCCACAACTGGACCTCACCTGGACCAGGTTACTCTGGCACCCATCTGGGTGTCACCGTGCCCTAGTGACTGTGAACCCCACTTTGGCCTGACTTGGACCTCCTGACCATGGTTGCCACCTGCGCCTGACCTCGAACTGTTGACTCTGGTTCTTTCAAGGGCCTCCCCTGGACATGGTGATCCTGGTGCCCACATGGGCCTGACGTGGACCTGGTGACTCTTGTCACCACCGGGAACTCACCTGGACCTGCTTACTGTGTTCCACACCTGGGCCTCAAGTAGACCTGTTGACCAAGGTCCCCAAGCCGGCCTCACATGGACCTGTTGCCTCTGATCCCCACCGGGGCTTCACGTGTACCTGGTAACTCTGTTCCTCAACCGGGGCTCATTTGGACCTAGCGACTCTGGTCCCCACCTGAGCTTCACCTGGATCTGGTGACTCTGGTCCCCACCTGGACTTCACCTGGATCTGGGGACTCTGGTCCACACCTGGACCTGACCTGCATCTGGTGACTCTGGTCCTCAGTTTGGCCTCACCTGGATCTGGCATCCCTCCTCACCACTTTGACCTAAATCAGAACTGCTGAATCTTGCCCCACCTCGGCCGCAACCAGACCTGGTGACTCTTGTCCCCAGCTATGCCTCAATTCGACCTGATGAATCTGGTCCTCACGTGAGCCTCACATGGACCTGGGACTCAGCTGGATAGAGTGGCTCTGGTTCCCACAAGGGGCTCACCTGATACAACTGACTGTGGTCTTATTCTATGCCTCACCTGGTCCTAGTGATTCTGTTCCCATCTGGGCCTGCATGGCCCTAGTGACTCTGGTCCTCACTCAGGAATCATTAGGACCTGGATACTCTATTCCACACCTGTGCCTCACATTGACCATGGACCTCTCGTCCCATTCTGGGACTCAAACTAAACTAGTTACTGGTTCCCCTTTGGGCCTCACCCTTACCTGGTGACTCTGGTCACCCGTTTGGCTTCACTTGGGCCTGGTGAATCTGGTCCTTAGCTAGTCTCACCTGAATCTGGTGAATGGTATCCACCTGGGCCTCACCTGGTCTTGGAGAATCCTGTTGTCACATGTGCCTCACCTGGACCTTGTGACTGTGGTCCCACCTGGATCTCACCTGGATCTGGTGGCTATGGTTCCATTATGGGGCTCTCCTGGTCCTGGTTCCTGTGGTCTCCATCTGGCCTCACCTGGAACACAATGACTCTGATCCATATTTGGGCCTCTCCTGCACCCGTTGACTATGGTCCTTACATGGGCATCATTGGGACCTCGATACTCTCTTATATACCTGGGCCTCACCTGGACCTGGTGACTTTGGTCCCACCCGGGCCTCTACTGGATGAGGTGACTGGTTCCCACAGGGACCTCACCTGGTCCTGGTGACTCAGGTCCTCATATGGGCATCATGGTACCTGGTTTCTCAGTTCCACATCGGGGCCTCACCTGTACCTAGTGATTCTCGTGCCCCTCTGGACCTCACCCTGACGTGGTGACTCTGGTCCCCACCTGGATATCACCAGAACCGGGTGATTCTGGTCCCCCTCTGGGCTCACCCGGATATGGGGACATTGGTCCTCAACTGGGCCTCAATAGGACCTGGTGAATCTACTCCTCACTTAGGCATCGTCTGGACCTTGTGACACTTTTCCCACCTGGCATCAATGGGACATTGCTACTCTGTTCCCCACCTGGGCCTCACCTGGACATGATAACTTTGCTCCACTCTTTGGCCTCAACTGGTCCTGTTGACTCTGGTCCCCCCACCTAGGCCACAATCTGGACCTGGTGACTGTGGTCCCCACCTGGGTCTCACCTGGACCTGGTGACTCTCGTTCCCAGGTGAACCACACGTGGACCTGGTGACTGTGGTTTTCTTGTAGACTCACATTTACCTGGTGACTCCGGTCCCCACTAGGGCCTCACCTGGATCTGGTTACTCTGGCTCACCGGTTGGCCTCACCTGGACCTGGTGAGTGGGGTTGCCACCTAGGCCTCACACATAGCTGGTGACTCAGGTCACCACGTGAGCCTCTTGGACATGGTGAATCTGGTCCTTACCTGGTCCTTTCCTAGAACCGGGGACTCTATCCCCACCTGGGCCTCACCTGGACCTGGTGAATCTGGTCCCCATCTGGTTCTCACCCATGTCTGGTGACTTTGTTCCCCACCTGGACCTGATTGCTGTGAACTCTCTCTTGGCCTCACCTGCAACTGGTGACTCTGATTCTATCTGGGCCTCACCCAGATCTGGTGACTCTGGTCCTCACTTGGGCATCATTGGTACCTGATGACTCTGTTCCACACCTGAGCCTCACCTGGACCCGATGACTCTGGGACCACTCTGGGCCTCCACCTGACCTGGTGACTCTCGTCCCCATCTGTTTATCACCTGGACCAGATGATTCTCTTACCCTTCTAAGGCTCAAGCAGATATGGTGAAACTGGTCCTCAACTGAGCCTCACCTAGACCTAGTGAATATGCTCCATCTGGGCCTTATTTGGACCTGGTGACTTGGTCCCTTCCTGGGCTCATCGGGACATGGTTCCACTGCATTGCCTGCAGATTTGCCTCATCTGGACCTGGCAAATCTGGTCCCAACCTGAGCATCACCAGGACATGGTTCCTCTGCATGGCCTGCAGGTTGGCCTCACCTGGACCTGGTAAGTGGGGTTGCCACCTGGGCCTCCCCCATACCTTGTGACACAGGGCCCCACGTGGGCCTCTCTTTGACATGGTGAATCTGGTCCTTACCTGGTCCTCACTCGGAACTAGTAAGTCTGGACACAACATGGGAATCATCTGGACCTGGTGAATCTGGTCCCCATTGGGCCTCACCCAGTCCCGGTGACTTTGTTCCCCACCTGGACCTGATTGCTGTGGACTCCTTTGGGCCTCACCTGGAACGGGTGACTCTGATCGTAACTGGGACTCACCCAGATCTGGTGACTCTGGTCCTCACCTGTGGACCATTATGAACTGGATACTCTGTTCCACACCTGAGACTCACCTGGACATGATGAAGCTGGATCCCCTCTGGGCCACAGCCTGAGATGGTGACTCAGGTCCCCATCTGGATATCACCAGAATCGGGTGACTCTGTTCCCCCTCTGGGACTCACCCGGAGCTGGGACACTGGTCCTCAACTGGGCACAACTGGACCTGGTGAATATACTCCTCACTTAGGTCTCTTCTGGACCTTGTGACACTTTTCCCACCTGGCATCAATGGGACATGATTACTCTGTTCCCTCTGAGCCTCACCTGGACATGATAACTTTGCTCCACACTTTGACCTCAACTGGTCTTGATGACTCTGATCCCCGCACCTAGGCCTCAAACTGAACCTAGTGACTGTGGTCCCCACCTGGGTCACACCTGGACCTGGTGACTGTGGTCCCCACATGGGTCTCACCTGGACCTGGTGGTCTCGTTCCTACATGAACCACGCCTGGACCTGGTGACACTGGCGTTCTTGTAGACTAACTTTTACCTGGTGAATCCGGTCCCCACTAGGGACTCACGTGGATCTGGTGACTCTGGCCTGCAGGTTGGTCTCACCAGGACCTGGTGAGTGGGGTTGCCACCTGGGCCTCACCCATACCTGGTGACTCAAGTCCCTACGTGGGCCCCTTGGACCTGGTGAATCTTGTCCTTACCCGGTCCCCTCCTAGACCCGGGGACTCTTGTCACCACCTGGGCCTCACCTGGACCTGGTGAATCTGGTCCACATCTGGGCATCACCCAGTCCTGGTGACTTTGTTCCCCACCTGGACCTGATTGCAGTGCCCTTTCTTGGCCTCACCTGGAACTGCGCCTCACACATACATTGTGACAAGGTCCCCACGTGGATCTCACTTGGACCTGGTGAATCTCGTCCTTAACTGGTCCTCACCCGGAACTGGTAACTCTGGTCCACACCTGGGAATAACCTGGACCTTTTGAATCTGGTCCCCATCTTGGCCTCACACAGTCCTGGTGACTTTGTTCCCCACCTGAACCTGATTGCTGTGTACACCTTCTTGGCCTCACCTGGAACTGGTGACTCTGATCCTAACTGGGCCTCATCCAGATCTGGTGACTCTGGTCCTCACCTGTGGACCATTATGACCCGGATACTCTTTTCCACACCTGAGAGTCACTTGGTCATGATGACTCTGGATCCCGTCTGGGCCTCACTCTGACATGGTGACTCTGGTCCCCATCTGGATGTCACCTAGACCAGGTGAATCTGGTACCCTTCTAGGCCTCAACTAGACCGGGTGATCTGGACCTCAACTGGGCCTCACCGGGACCTAGTGAATATACTCCCCACCTGCGCCTCATCTGGACGTGGTGACTCGGGTTCTACCTGGGCATTATCGGGACAATGTTACTCTATGCCCGACTGGGACTGACCTGATCCTGGTAACTCTGGTCCTGACTTTGGCATCTTCTCTACCGGGTGACTCTGGCTCCACCTGGGCCTCACCTGTAACTGGTGACTCTGATCCTAAGCATGGCCTCACCTGACCTGGTGACTGTTGTTCCCATCGGGACCTCACCTGGACCTCATGTCTCTGGTCCCACCTGGTCCTCACCAGGACCTGGTGTCTCTGGTACCCACCTGGGTAGCATCAGGATATGGTTACACTGTTCACTAACAGTGACCCAGCCGGACCTATTAACTCTGGTCTTCTCCTGGGGCACACCTGGACATGGTGACACTGGTACCCACTTGGGTCTGACCTGAACATGGTGAGTCGGATCCCCGCCTGGTCCTCACCTGTAACTGGTGATTCTCATTCCCACATAGACATCATGTGGACCTGGTGGCTGCAGTTTTTCTAGCTTCTCATATACCTCGTGACTCTGGTCCCCACTAGGGCCTCACCGGGACCTGGTGAGTGTGGTTGCCACCTGCACCTCACCTGGACCTGGTGATTCTGGTCTGCACCTGAGACTACCCTGGATCTGGTGACTGTAGTCCCCACCTGGGCTTCACCTGGATTTGGGGACTCCGGTCCCCATCTGGGCCTCACCTGGCCCTGTTGACTATCGTCCTCAACTGGGCAAATTTGGGACCCGGTGACTGTGTTCCACAACTGGACCTCACCTGGATCAGGTGACTCTGGTCCCCCTCTGGGTCTCACCGTGCCGTAGTGACTGTGAACCCCACTTTAGCATGACTTGGACCTGTTGACCCTGGTTGCCACCTGCGCCTGACCTCGAACTGTTGACACTGGTTCTTTCAAGGGCGTCCCCTGGACATGGTGATCCTGGTGCCCACATGGGCCTCACCTGGACCTGGTGACTCTTGTCACCACCGGGAAGTCACCTGGATCTGCTTACTGTGTTCCACACCTGGGCCTCAAGTAGACCTGTTGACCATGGTCCCCAAGCCGGCCTCACATGGACCTGTTGCCTCT